>NC_041398.2:247203153-247803153 GCF_900747795.2 Erpetoichthys calabaricus | reverse complement strand
ATAAAGCAGACGTCCAGCTTGGCACAATGCACTAATGACGTGGACTGTCACACAAGGTGGCAGCGGCCCTGGATCTGTCAGTTAGCGTCACGAAAAGCCAACCACACCGCTGACATTTCTGTTTTAAATAACAACACTTCCACTGTACAAAACGTTCATAAAAAAACAGGGAGGCCAAAAAGGCAACGGCAAACATCACGTGACCCCCTCGGTTTGCCTTTTCCTCAAGCAAATAACCCACAGTTGCCCCCCGGCTCTCCCTTGGGGCGTCCACTGGTGTCGAACACTTGACGTCCATTTACACTCGCCTGCCAGGCAGAGAAAAGAAAAGTGCCATCTGGGAGACCGGGCGTCCCATCAAGAGTCCACCTTGCCGTAGGTCCCCTCCGGGGGCCGGTAGTACTTTGGAAAGGCCATCAGCTGCAGCATGTTGAAGGCGTACTTTCTGCATTTTATGTTCTTCTGCACGTTCTCAATCCGGCATCCTTCTCTGTAGAGAAAAAAAAAAACAAACGACATTCATGTTAAGAAGGTCGAGATGTGAGCTGCACTTTTCAAAAGAAGGTAGGAGAACAAAACCAGCAATTTGCTGAAGGACTGGGATCACTGGGATCTCCTCCTCATTCCCTGGCTCCTGAGCCCCTGCCAGTACCAACGGCGCCTTATGATCCTGAGTGCCCATGGGTGTGACTGATGTCACTCAGATATTTCGTATTTGTTGTTAAAAACCAGACGACGGCGAGTGTAGGGAGACGCTAGCAAGGCCGATAGACTCCATTGCTGAGAAATATGAAACCCTCCAAGTTGCAGAAAAAGTCAACAAGTCCGCTCTCTCAGCAAATCTGGGAAAGCATTCAGTTCTGACTCGGAGGTCCCGGGTTCACTGGCAGCCCTCCTCATGTGAGGATCACATGAAGCAGAGAGGGGCGAGACCCTAAACCGATGGTTCCTAAAACGCTCGTTTCTCGAAGACCCAATTTTGCAGTTCTTAGCGCCAGAAGTGGGGGGACTTGCAGTCGACAGTCACAGCGGAGCAATGCCCATCACTTAAACTGTAAAATGTATGTGACCCTATCCCCTTTGAATGCAATGGCGAGCCCCAAAAGGCGTCAACCCGCGACCAAAGGCCCTAAATGAGTCCTTCGCATGGAGTATGTTGCTTTGCACATTCGCTTCGCTCACTCGCCTGATGTTGATGCCTTTCCAGACGCTGTTCACTCTACGCTACTCACACACATGCAGGGATCTGATGTCAGGTCAACGAGTCTAACAGCAAAGGGGGTCTACCTCTAACGTAACTGAGTTTTGTCAATGTTTAAAGATTTTATCGCCCTCTGCCCTTGACTTTAGTCGACATCTGCCCTCAACCCCTTGTGTCGACAAAACTCGACATCCGCCCTAAAAGAGTTAATGAACAGATGGCTGCTGGGGTGGCTGGAGTCCGCTGCAATCTTTCTTGCTCTCTTTTAATGTTCGAGACAACAGCCAATGATTTTCTCAGCTGAACAAATCACCTGCTCCAACTGACTCTTAGAAAGAGAGGAGGCGGAAGGAAATCTCATGGTGACGGAGGAGGTCACAGGACTTTCAATGATGGCTGAGTCAAAATTGAACAACATCCGCCTTGATATGCCAAGCTTCTTAAGCTAGCCAAGAAAGAACAATCACTGTCTGGCTTTCTTGATGATGGAGGTGATGTGTTTGCCCCATTTTCATGTATTGGTGAAAAGAGCCCTCCAGAATTACAATGACTGAACCTCCCAACCCCAAGCTTCAGAAAAAAATTCTAATGCTTTAGCACATCGAGAGAAACACTGAAAATGAGGTGAAAGAATACGCACACCGGCCACTTTATTAGGTACACCTGTTCAACGGCTTTTTAACAAAAATATCTAATCAGACAATCATGTGGCAGCAACTCAATGCATTTTGGCCTGTGGATGTCGTCAAGACCATCTGCTGAAGTTTAAACTGAACATCAGAATGTGATGTGAAGTGACTCTGAACGTGACAAGGCTATTGGTGACAGCCGGGCTCCTCTTGAGTATTTCACAAACTGCTGATCTGCTGGGATTTTCACACACAACCATCTCCAGGGTTTACAGAGTGGTCCGAAAAAGAGAAAATATTAGTGAGCGACAGTTAAATGGGCTAGAGGTCAGAGGGGAATGGCCAGACTGGTCTGAGCTGACAGAAAGGCAGCAGGAACTCAGATAAGCACTCATTACAACTGAGGTGTGCAGAAGAGCAGCTCTGAACACACACAACACGTCAGACCTTGGAGTAGGTGGGCTACAGCAGCAGGAGACCACACCGGGTGCCACTCCTGTCAGCTAAGAACAGGAAACTGAGGCTACAATTCACACGGGCTCACCAACTTTGGACAACAGAAGACTGGAAAGATGTCACCTGGTCTGACGAGTCTTGATTTCTGCTGTGACATTCAGATGGTGGGGTCAACAACATGAAAGCAGGGATCCATCATGCCTTTTATCAACGGTTCAGGCTGGTGCTGGTGGTGGTGTAATGGTGTGGGGGATATCTTGGCACACTTTGGTCTGCTTAGTACCAACTGAGCATCATTTAAATGCCACAGCCTACCTGAGTATTGTTGCTGACCAAGTCCATCCCTTTATGACCGCAGTGTCCCCATCTTCCGATGGCTCCTTCCAGCAGGATAACGTGCCATGTCACAAAGCTCACATCATCTCAAACTGGTCTCCTGAACATGACGATGAGCTCACTGGACTCAAATGGCCTCCACTGTCGGCAGATCTCAATCCAGCAGAGCACCTTCAGGATGTGGTGGAACAGGAGATTCACATCATGGACATGTAGCCGACAATTCTGCAGAAACTGTGTGATGCTGTCATGTCAATATGGAGTAAAATCCCTGAGGAATGTTTCCAGCACCTTGTTGAGTCTATGCCATGGAGAATAACAGAAGTTCTGAAGGCAAAAGGGGGTCCAACCAGGTATTAGCAAGGTGTACCTAATAAAGTGGCCGGTAATGTCACAGATTTTGTTGTTCATAAAGCACACCTTCTTCATGCTCTTTCACTCCATATTCAATTTTGTTAAATGCGTGTTATTATTTTTCACATCATTAATATTTCTGCAGGTTTCTTTTGTGATTGCTGCCCCTTTTAAGTGTTCTTGGATTCCATGATCTTTGCATTGATTGGGAGTCTCGGACATGGCAAAAGGGCGTGAGGCCTTCACAAACGACAATAGGGGCCAGGCCTGCCTGTTAAAGGCCTCACCTCAATGGGGCACAAAGGATAATTTCAGGATTTCTTCTTCTGTTTCCACGGCTCGGTTATTTGTTCACATTTACCAAGCAAAATTGTGTTCTACAGTTAATTGTTTTCTGTGCATTTAAAAAATATAAAATCCTGCCCACACTGGTGCTTTACATTGTGGGCTATGGGGCATGGAGGAAAAGCTTAAAAAACTTACCAAATACGTCAATTCTTCAAGCCGAGACAGTTGTTGAGTACTGATCTGCGTCTGGCAATCTCATACACACATTGTAAAATAGTTTACATGTGTCATATTTCTGAACAAAAAAACACTTAATATTATGAGATTCGGCCATTTTAAAAGAAGACCAGCCGTACACGACAGCTCCGCACTTCCAGCACAACAACCTTTCACCTTCCCGACGCGTCGTTTCATCTGAACAAACCAAATCACAGTAAACGTTTCATGCCATCCAAGATGGTGGTATCTGTAATCCAATTGAGGGTGAAGGGTTTGAAACAAATTGACGCAGACGATTGCGATCTCCTTCGGTGTCTTACGGCTCCTTTTTATAAGTAGGGCCTCATTACGTTTCTTCCTTCAGGCAAAGCTGACGCAGCCCAGTAGAGCACAGCGCTTCTGGGGTTGCTGGGAATTGAAGTCCATACTAAGCAGTCAGTCATGGGTTAAATACCGTCCAGTAATTGTAACGTTACACAATGTGTCAACATCCATAGAGATGGTAAACAAAATGGCCGCAAGAAAATAACCCAAAAATGGTAGGGAGGAAAAAAATATCAAAAAGATGGTAAACCTAAATAACATAAAAATAATTAATACCCATTTAAACAAACGACTAGCTCCACCAAAGATGATTAGGACAAGTTGCACTCAGTAACCACTGCAACTAAACGTCAAGTGGTTCGTACCAAAAGGAAGATGAAGCTCAGTGTGGTGTTGTGGATTGACAGTTGGTGACATAGACAACCCTTGGAGAAAGGTTACAGTCGTATCGTCCAATCAGACATTCTGATGAGGGCAAGCTAACCAGCAGTAGTGACATTGGGGCATCGCTATGGAGTAAAGTCGCTGTCAGAAAGAACTCGTAATAATCCATCCATTTTCCAATCCGATGAATCCGAACACAGAATCACGGGGGTCTGCTGGAGCCAATCCCAGCCTACACAGGGCGCAAAGCAGGAACCAATCCCGGGCAGGGCGCCAACCCACCGCAGGACACACACACCAAGCACACACTAGGGGACAATTTAGAATCGCCAATCCACCAAACCGGCATGTCTTTGGACTCTGGGAGGAAACCCACGCAGACACGGGGAGAACATGCAAACTCCACACAGGGAGGACCCGGGAAGCGAACCCAGGTCTCCTAACTGCGAGGCAGCAACGCTACCCACTGCGCCACCGTGCCGGCCTCTTGTAATAATTGAAGTCAAATTTACACTTCACACGTGTCAGTTACGCTTGCGCTTCTGAAAATCACGAGTTCAATTCTCAAGCGTGAACATGGACGCACAAGGCATTCGCTATCGAGGAAGGTGAAAAACGATTTTTGTTACCACGCATGTACCGCAAAGATAGAAAGATGGAGTTATTTTGGACGGCGATCGTATTTTGTAGCGGTCTAAAACCCAGCTGATATTCACACCACATAAAGGCGGTGATTTATTTCTTTTTTTCGGTGGGGATCACAGGAACGCAGCCAGCCTTGGCCCGACTCAGACGCACTCCCTCAGAGAGACAAAAAGCAAACGCAATTAAAACAGAAATTCACAAACGTATTAAACGATTCTAAAGGAAATCTAACCACACGAACCAAAACAATCCCGGCGATGCACAATATACACAAATTAAACAACTAACAACAACTACACACGATGAGGTCCTTAACACGGTCCATAGGACTGAACGTTACGCTTCCTTCTGAAAATTACGAGCACAATTCTCAAGTGTGAGCAAACTGTTAAAAATACGTCATGGGACACACCAGGCATTCTCTAAGAACAATTGAGTTTTGTTACTATGCATGTGCCACAAAGGTGGAGAGATGGAGTTGTTTTTGACAGCGATCCTACTCCACATATACCGGTGTCACAAGCGGCTGGGGGACAGACCCAGCTGGGACGCCTGGAAGGACCGGGAGGTGGCGTACTCGTCCTCTGGGCCACGAGGGGGACAACCGCCCTGGATCGGGAGAGGACCACGGGAGAGGAGCAAGGAGGCTCACTGCCAGGGGACGCCGCCACACCTGGGAAGATGGATGAAGAGCCTTCCAGGGATGCCCGGAGTGCTTCCGGGTGCAAGGGCAGCACTTTCGCCACACCAGGAAGAATGTCATCAGGCCCCTGGAGCACATCCGGGTGAGAATAAAAGGGGCCGCCTCCCTCCAATCAGGGAGTGGGAGCAGGACGAGGCTCCTGTGGAGAGAGGAAAGGCGGCCCACGGACATTTAAAGAGAGGCCCAGGTTAAAGGTGTGCTGTGTGCAAATTGGAGAAAATAAACGTGTACTTTTGGATAAAGATGTGGTCTCAGTCTGCTGGTGTCCGGCCATGTCTCACACCGGCTAAAGATTTGGTCGCCGGTTCACCTGCCGCCTCGGTGTTGCGCGTTTGTGATCTAACTGGACGTCTCGGGGACCGGAGTTTTCCCTAGCAACATTTAGTGAATGTCCATGGGCCATCGGCCCAGGCTGTGATGCTAATCCGTCACAGGGGGGGCCCATTGAACCCCTCTATATACCTCACATGCGAGTCCTCGGGAGGTCTGGCGTAAAGCCCACACAGATATGGGGAGAATGTGACCGTTTCAAGTGAGCCTGAAGTTATTCTTATCCAGTTTCTTATTCACACAACTTGTGCCAAGCAGTTACGTATTTAACACTAAGAGCCAGTCAAAATATTCGGCAGCATAAAAAGATATTCACGTGCGTCACTAAAATGGGCCCTTTATTTGGGGGGGGGGAAAAAAAATCGTATTCCACATTTTCTACCTGAGACAAAGGAGTTCAGTCAACTTGGACCAACTTAATTTTTAAAGTTTTGCAACAAGAATGGCGCCTTTGTTAAATGCCACTTCAGTTTTGCTGAGGTCAGTGATAAACTTGGCACACTCTAATGAGTAAGATGTACTCTGATGTTTAATGGGCACAGTAAAGCGCTAAGGTGATGTTGGGCAGCCATCATTTTCACAGATGAGTCAATTTGTTGGCACATTCCCATATCTAGTGAATGGAATTAGATGTTTAATGGGCACTGCAGAGGGTTAGATGGCATTGGGCTACACTAGTTTTGAGAAAAGAAAGATGCTTTTATTAAACTGCAGTTGAACTTTGGGTATCTGGGCCAAACGGACTGGCACATTTTTCCTATTCCCATGTATCTAATGCACAGATTTCAATGTGATCTTCGACTGGCATTATACAGGGTTGTATGCCGTTGACCCTCTCTAATTTTCAGAGAAGAGTGAATACCTTTGTCAAAGTGCAGTTGAGTTTTGCTGTCCCAGGGCGGTTACATGGGTCAGACTGACTGGCAAAACTTGGCAATGAAGGAAGTTAACTGTGATGTTTAATGGGCACTGTAAAAGGTAAAATGGCATCGGACCACCCGAGTTGTCTCAGCTTTGAGAACATGAGTTCAGCACAGACCAGTGTGACTACCTGCCACAGATTGACTGGCACATTTGTCACATTCCCATTTTTAATGACTAGGATTAACTTTGATGTTTAACAGGCGCTGTAGAGGGTCGTGCAGCATTTCACCACCCTTAATTTCACAACTTTGTGACAAGATTCCTTTTCTGTGTTACAGCTGAGATTTCCTGGCCTCAATGTGAGTTCATGGGTCAAATTGGCTGGCAAAGATGGCATATCTAATGAACAGGTTTCACTGTGATGCTCAGGTTGAATGGCACTGGACCCCTGTAATAACTTTATGACAAGATGGATGTCTTTTTAAAATTTCAGTTGCATTTTTAGTCTGCCCAACATGGGTACATGGGGTCATACTGACTGGCAAAGGTGGCACATTGTATCTGATGAGTGAGATTTATCCATCCATCCATCCATTTTCCAACCCGCTGAATCCGAACACAGGGTCACGGCGGTCTGCTGGAGCCAATCCCAGCCAACACAGGGCACAAGGCAGGAACCAATCCCGGGCAGGGTGCCAACCCACCGCAGGGCACACACAAACACACCAAGCACACACTAGGGCCAATTTAGAATTGCCAATCCACCTAACCTGCATGTCTTTGGACACGGGGAGAACATGCAAACTCCATGCAGGGAGGACCCAGGAAGCGAACCCAGGTCTCCAGGTCTCCCAACTGCGAGGCAGCAGCTCTACCCACTGCGCCACCGTGCCGCCGAGTGAGATTTATGTGATATTTAATTGGCAAAGAAAAGAAAAGTGCTTTATGCATCCTGGGATAGGCTTCAGCTTCTCTGTGACTCTGCCTCTGCACAGGATAAAGTGGGTTTAGAAACTGGATGGATGCAGGGATAAATATGCAAATAAATAAACTAAAAGTATTGTGAAATGTGACACTAAATAAATAATAACAACGTGAAATGCAAGTATAAATAATTAAATGGGTCACGAAATATGCCTCTTGTTCTTTATTCCTTTATGTCAGTCAGTCTTTTTCAAACAGTGTTGCAGGGGTCTGCTGGAGCCTATCCAAGACAGAATAGGGTGCCAGTCCATCGCAGGGCACACACACACTCACTCACACACGCAGTTTAGTGCCACCAAAGCACCTGACCTGCATGTCTTTGGACTGTGGGAGGAAACCCCGCAGACACGCGGAGAACATGCAAACTCCTACATTTAATGTTATTATGCATTTATTGTCGTATTTCACAGCTTTTGATTTATTTATTTTTCTCCTGAATATTCCTCCATTATGAGGGTGAAACATTCTCCGCACTCAGTCATTAATGTAATTTAGTTAAAATAATAAAAACCCACTTAAAAGCAGTGCCATCACGAGGGGGCTGCTTCAGAAGTTTATATTGTGCAAAGCCCCCTATCTTTACGTCTGTTTTGTAGTTTTATATATATATATATATATATATATATATATATATTCATATCATAATTCTGTGCCCCCCACCTCAACCCCAAATCTATGACCAAGGGTGCCGAAATCCGGAGCCTTCAGCAACACCTCGCTCTCCTATACACGTATAACAAACACCTGGACACTCGGATAGGACGTTATGTAAAGTTTTAAACTCGTCGGCTGTTAATTTGTTAATTTCAGGCTCTCACATTTTATTAATTGCAAATTCTGTCCTGACTTAAATAAAACTGACACAGTTTTAGATTATTATAATTATTTTTTATTTTTTTTGAGTTTTGCCCTTTGGAGCCACTGTAATGGGGGCTAAGTGTGAAGTTGTAGCAGTGCTTAGCGGGTAGTAAAAACTTCAACTCCCAGCAGTCCCTGCAGTTGATCTGATTGGATGCCTGCTAAGGGTGCAGGGGCTGCTGGGGACAAGAAGGCCGACATGAGTTTTAATAGGAGGTCGGTTATACAGAGAGGGGAGGGTGTGGTGTGTCTGGAGTTCCCTGTCTGTGTTGTCTTCATGTTCCTTATTTGTTCTTGTCCTGGATGATCTCCTCTTCGTGTGAATGGACTGTCTGGAATGTTTGTCGACCTTTGGAGAAGGAGCGCTCCCGGTCCTATCACTCTTCATCATCATCGGGATATACCGGTAGGACTGTTCTTTACATTTACTTACAGCGAGCTGATCTCTGGATTATTCAGACTTCATCATTTCATTACATCGGTGGCCGTTTCCTATGGACTGTGTTAAGGACTTCATTGTGTGTAGTCGTTGTTAGTTGTTTATTGTTGTTTAATTTGTGTATATTGTGTATCGCCGGAAAGGGAACTGGAGTGGGATTGTTTTGGTTCGTGTGGTTAGATTTCCTTTAGTATTGTTTAATAGGTTTATGAATTTCTGTTTTAATTGCGTTTGCTTTTTGTCTCTGTGAGGGGAGTTTGTGTGAGTTGGGCCAAGGCTTCCTGAGATCCCCACCGCCTTCGGGCGCTGTGAATATTAGCTGCATTTTAGACCACTACAAAGAACGATCACCATCCAAAATAACTCCATCTTTTTACCTTTGTGGTACATGTGTGATAACAAAAATCGTTTTTTAACGTTCCTCGATAGCGAATGCCTTGTGTGTCCAGTGACGTATTTTGTGAGAGTTTGTTCACGCTTGAGAATTGAACTCATAACTTTTAAACATGCAAGTGTAACTAACACATGTGAAATGTAAATTTGACTCGAGTTATTTTTGACATGACCTTACTTCATACATCGTACCCGTCACACAAGCTGCAGCTTTCTTTGATTGCTAAACACGCAGTTTGTTTGCATGTGAATGAATATTCAAGGAATTCTGAAGTATGTTCTGGTATTTAATCTTCAATTGCTGCCAAATGCGTGCCAATATTGCTACCGAATACTTGTTTGTTTGTGGTGGTCATTTTTGAAACACTTTAAACACATTTACATTTTTTGAATGTAAATAATACCTTTAATATTTACTGTATTTACTCGTGTACCACACGCCCTCGTGTAAGACGTGCACCCTAATTTCTACAAAGAAAATCGCGAAAAAAATTTTCCCCCTGTGTACAATGCGCGTTGTGATTGTATAGGAAGCATTTATGACACGTTTTCCGCGAAATGCACTTCTGTTTTTGTTGCATGACAAGAGAGAGCGCAAGAGAGAGGGTGCACGAGCGAGAGCACGTGTGAGCGAGCGAGCGAGAGAGAGAGAGAGAGAGAGAGAGTGTGAGTGTAAGAAAAAGCGCGTGCGAGAGAGAAAAAAAAAAGAGTTAGATAAATGTCGATAAAAGTTAAGTAGGAATAATAAAATATGCATCTATGAAATATCATTAATTAAAAAAGAACAAATTAGTATTAGTGGGCTCCTTTCAAAAAATCGTTAGGGGGGGGGCGCGATTAAAACTGTTATGAAAACTCGGGTCGCAAATACTTAAAGGTTGAGAAACGCTGCCCTAGTCGTCCAAGACCTGGAACATCATAACTAAAAAAATGGGACGAGCCATCAAGTGAAATTTGTTAAAGAACAGGTGAAAGAATCCCAGTAGCAAAATGCTTGTTGACTGTTGTAATCGTCGCCCATTCGCGGTCTCAGTCAACGTGCCTCACTCATATAGTCAACATCCGTACGAGCGTATACTGTGTACTACAGCATCGTGACTGTGTGTGTGTGCTGTGACGTGTGAGTCCATCTTGCATTCCAAAACATGAAGCGGAGTCTCAGTACTTTTATTCAGCTTGAAACAGGAACAGCAGGTTATTTATTGTAGTGTGATCTGCCGCTCACCTATACACCGACACAGCAGTCAGGCAGGGTCGTGGCCAAGTAATCCTGTGCCCTTGCATTTATTATGTTCCTTGTATCACCCATCGACAGCAGGCGCTTATAGCATGTCCACAATTTTTTGTATTCATGTTTGTGGCAAACTGCTACAGCGCTAGGAGCCTGCGGTTGCTTTGGGACGCTCTTCCGCGTGTTGTCCTGTTGGAGCGAATCCCAAAAGAGTTTAGAAACCTTACAGTGTGTAAAACATTTTTTTAATTTTGTGTCCAAGTGTAGTGACACTTCAGGCAAAAGTAACTCCTTGTTCAAGTCGCAAAAAAAAGAAGAAGATCCCAGTGAGCCAACAGATAGCAGGGACTCCGTTGGTTAGAGTGAAAGTCGTCCTGCCCAATAACCCTCCTCACCCTCCTCCTCCTCCTCTTCTTTCTCTCGTCTCCTTCACTCCAGCCACAATTCTTTTCAAAGGTCAAGTGCAGGTTAATTTGTTTTATGTATCTTTACTTTGTAGTAATAATTTTTATATGAATAGTTTTGGGTTGTGGAGCGAATCATCTGAGTTTCCATTATTTCTTATGGGGAAATTCGCTTTGGATTATAACCACGAATCCGGAATGAATTACACTTGCAATCCAAGGTTCCACTGTAGTTGCATAATAGACAGATGTATGAAGTGAACAATCTCGAACCGCTACAGTGTGTTGACGGCAGCGGCACTAAAATAAACCAAAACATAACAAAACTAAAGCTGACTTCCTTATTTAACTTTAGACACCTAAAGACAACAACTTATTATCCTTTAATTTCCATGTTTCCCAATCCCTGGTTGCTGTGATATTGCAGGTGGGCCGCGGCCGCCCCCTTTTCAATTCTCTGACCGCCGAGCTCGATTCACAGTGACAGCATTGCAGATGGATCACGGCCAATCCCGGGCGACCTCCTCGACCCCCCCCCCGCTCTGATGATTGTGCTCGATTCACCGAGGAGAATGGCATTTACAATACAATTTATTTTTGTGTAGCCCAAAATCACACAAGAAGTGCCGCAACGGGCTCCTGACAGCCCCCCAGCCTAGACTCTCTAAGAAGACAAAGAAATTACTCCCAAAAAAAAAACCCATATAGGGAAAAAAAAATGGAAGTAACCTTGAGAAAGGCAGTTCAGAGAGAGACCCCTTTCCAGGTAGGTTGGGCGTGCAGTGGGTGTCAGAAAGAAAAAGGGGGTCAATACAACACAATACAATATTACAATAGAAATATTACAAGTACAGAGCTGAATTCAACAGTAGATGATATCCCATAATAGGAGTTGGATTTGTTTAGAGTCCTGGAGACCTCAGCCATCAAACTGCCTCCCCCTATTGGCCATTCCATGGCTGAAACAGCGCTGGGCCAGCCAATCCGATGAAAGGACCCCTCTAATGCTCTGGTGATTGCACAGGACCCACAACTCCACAACTTTTAACAACCACACTTGATTCACTAAGGGGGACCCCCCCCCCCCACCCCCCATTCGCCACGCTTAACAGTCACGGTAACTGCACAGAGGGGGATGGTGGGTCGTGCTAAATTCACAGAGGGGAAAGCCCAACCCCCACCTGACTCAGTGGGTCACAAACATGTGAAAAACTGGGTCGTGGCACCACAAAGGGTAGGAAACACTGCTCGAAGTTTTAAAACCCCCACAACCATCTTTGAAACCGTCGATTGAAATTTACTTGCAGAGAAAAACATTTATAGCAATTCCTCAAATCACAATAGTGCTGCATGTGGGTGTGAGGGGTGTGGAACTCCACTCCGGTACAAATTGACAAAGTTGTTAAACACTATGAAATCAAAAACCTGTTTTTTGATCCGACAGAACTCCTCAGCGGCGGAGGAGCAGCTCAGTCCGGTGTTGAGAGGTCTTGAATTTCTTTCATATTTGACGTTGCACGTTTATTGTTTTTATTGGCTTTTCATGGTTCTCACCTATGCTGAACTCATTCTTACCCTTCGATGTTTGAATTTGTTTTCATTTTCTTAACTACTGTATTTTGTTTTGCCACGCCACCTTTTTGTTTTCTGACAGGCGTTACCATTTTGCGGTTTTCTGTTGTTGCTCGCGCAACACTTTTGGAAGTTAGGCTGTTGGGTTGCTGGCATTTAAGGTGGTCACACCCTGCTGTTAAATATCTACGTTTCTAGGGATATCTAAAAGGAATTTTAAGGTGCTAGTTAGGGTTCTCTCCTACTTCAAAGATGTTAGGCATTCTGACAATTTGTGTTTTAGCCTTTTGGGCTTTCCTGTTTCTACTGGTTGGTTCTTTTGGTTTTGGCTCCATTTCAGACTTCTATTTTCTCTCCTCTCGTGATTTGTTTCTTTCAAAACTCAACTTGCCAGGTTCTCTGCCTTGCCTGTGAACCCAGAAGCCATGCACTTTGATGACCTTAGAAATTTACTGAGATGAGAACGGGCCATTTAGCCCAACAAGCTCGACCATCCAATTCACCAAATAACATTGAGAGTTGAATGTCCCTACAGCTGTGTTTCCTAAATCTACCCAATCTAACGCTTTTTGGTGTCTTCAAGACCCAGTCCATGACACCATCAGATCTCCTCCCCGACAATCACGGACGTTGGTCGTCCCCCTTGGAGAGTTGCTGCTAACAGCCATATCGGTGGAATGCCAATTCCTTAATCTGACCCATCAAACCATTCACAACTGTAATAAGTTTATAAGTTTAACATGCCACTGTGCTCTGTACAAAACATGATTTTATAAATCCACTCACATGTACAGCTAACACAAGGCCAGATTTAGCACACAGTGGCTCATCATTTAGAACTGCTAGGCAAGCATTAGAAGACAAGACAGGGACAGCTACAAAAATGGGCCTTGTACTATTTCTGTGTGACAGAGTCAGCATGACATTGGATCTTCTTTTCCTTGTTTGGAATAGCACATGGAGAAAGAGTATAAAACCTTGGAACATTGCCCGGCACACCTTTGAAGCCGACGGATAGGATGGGAGATACCGTCATCCGATCCTGAAAACCCTTCCAGCGCAACGACGAAAATGGCAGACTGTATACATCGAGCTCCCACTTCGGTGAAAAGTCTTGTCATTGGCTTCCTCAGCTGTTGTGCCGCATAAATCGTCATTAAAGAAAGCCAAGTTATTTCTCTTATGTGATTTCTTACCGCCATATCACTAAAGGAGGGGTATCGCCTTTTAATATTATATCTATATAGTTTCGGGTTACTTAAGACGGCGCAATTACAAAATGAACGCTACCTAGCGGAAAACAACCCTCCTCCATTGAATACAGTAATCCCTCACTTATCGTGGGAGATAGGTTCCAAAGCTGACCGCGATAACTGAATTTCCGCGAAGTAGACCACTATATTTATTTAATTATTTAACGTGTATTTGGACGTTTTTAAACCCTCCCTGTATTGTTTACAACCCACCATTTACTCTATTAAAAACAGGGACAACTGCTAAGCAATATGAAATCGCTAGATAAGTTTACACTTACTGTATAGCGAAGTACACATAGCAGCTTGTAGGCGGTCATGACGTCGTCGACCTTGTTGCAAAGATTCCTAAAGCAGATTCCATCCAGACTACTGCCTTATCACGTCCACTTGCAACTCGTTTTGCACCCTGGTTAAAGGACACTGTGGCCGTAGATCTTATATGCTTTTCCTCCTTTTTAAATAAAAAGAATCGATGTCCTGCAGCGGTGCAGCTGTTCCCTTCCTTCAACATATCCAAAACTTTTACCTTTTCTGCAATCATTTGCATCTTCTGTTGGTGCTTGGACACGGCCCCTGAAGCATTAGCACGTTAATGCTGAATGAGTGAGATGAGACTTCCTGGTTAATGCACCACTCCGTCGCTGAGCCAATCAGCAGCACACAGGAACTTAACTGCGTACTCTGATTGGGTAGCTTCTCAGCCATCCGCCAATAGCATCTCTTGTATGAAATCAACTGGGCAAACCAACTGAGGAAGCAAGTACCAGAAGTAAAAAGACCCATTGTCCGCAGAAACCCGCGAAGCAGCGAAAAATCCGCGTTATGTATTTAGATATGCTTACATATAAAATCCGCGAAGTCGTGAATCCGCGAAAAGTGAACCGCGAAGTAGCGAGGGATTACTGTACATTTGTGAGTCACAACCCTGAGCGACCCGAAAGGAGATAACTCGTTACTTAAGACCCATAGCTTAGGAGACCAAGCCCTAGACTCAAGGGCCTAAAGTCTTGTCTTCACTACATTAGTTTCTCATTTATTGCATTTCACTGTGGTTCTTTGCGTAAAGAACAACTTTCTCACTGTATTATCGTAGTATTTCCCTCTAGTTATTCTTTACCTCTTTTCTTCAAGGGTAAGTGTACTCGTCAAGTTCATTACCAGGTTGCACTTTAAGATTAACACACACATACACACAGACCCGAACCACCACAGTGCCCTATGAATGACCAACACACAGCTAGTTAACGTTTGGCACTTTAAATCACACAAGTGCCTTATGAATAACGCAGCCTGTCACTCTCTCAGCACTTCAAGAGACTTTCGTATTATCGGCACGAACAACATACAATGTTTTAATGATATCTCAGACCTAAATATTACTTTTGGTCTACAAGAATACATTTAAACATACAAAGACTCAGCACTCTTGACTATCGGCCATTTATCAGCCAAGAATGCCTTAGTTTGCGTCCTGTTCCCTACTATTGGGTGGAGCTCTCACCCTCGGCCTTAATAAACCTTGCATCATGGAGCGTATGACAAACCTCCAGCTGCACCAGGTGCTCAAAGAAATCTAATTTATTACTTCAATCACTCTAGACATTAAGACAAACACATAGAAAGTTAAAAGCAGCATGGTATTTATTACATAATACCAGTGGAACAAAGAATAATAGAAAATAGGAGTGATAGAACAGTCTGGATATGTATAGTCTTTAGAAAAAGCTTACGAGAAAGTTACAGATGACAAGGATGAATGTCGCAGGCGGCTTGTGATCGAGCACTCGTAGTTATTCAATAGATGCTTTTCTACGACCAGATGGAAACGGCTTCACGTTCATGTCGCTCTGTTCTCTTCTGACGTCTTCGTCCCTTCTTCTTCCTCCCTCCTTTCTCACTTCCTTGCTCACTATATCGATCCTCAGACAACGCATATTTATTCTAAAATTTTACTGGGGGGTTTTGCAAGATGTGAGTGTTAGATATTCTGACTGGCTGGCTATCATTATGAAGAATTAATTAAACCTTTTTATGTTCTCTGAGGTGTCGCTATGTCTTCCTTTCCCAGGCTGTAAAATAATTAGATGTCCATCCTTTCTCAGGTTATAAAGTAATTGAGCCTTCAGCATGCTTTCTTTCTATGTTGGATCAGCTGTTTTAAAGTGAGATATCACTGGGAAGAAGACCTGCTTTGATTTGTCCTGAATGTAGTGCATCTGTTGTCTCGTCTTGAACAAAATATAATGGAAATATGGAAATACAAACCAAAATGTACAGATTTTGTACCTCACAACACACTCATTTGATGACTCCAAAACCTCAACAACTTCTTATTTTCTGGTTTTGGTGATTCTTCTCTGAGCCCAGTTTGCTTCTTGACAGTGTTACAGAAATGTTTTTACTCCAAACCTGAATGGACACCGACAGCTGAGAACACGTCGTGGATAGAGGATACACACTCTGTTCTGTTTGTTGGTCCGCACGACGGGACTCCTGATGAAATTTACGTCACATGGACCCTCGCGACTAACTGGACGTGGGCATTCATTGCTCACTCCTCTTTAGGATTCATCATCTCTTGGTCTTTTACTCAAGTTGTTTTACTTTCAGATCCCCTACTCTGAGATCATTACCATTGTGAAGGGTCTCTTTATAAATGTTTTGTACATTTTTGTTTGTCAGTCTATGAGGTTGAACATTTGTTTTGGAAGCTTCTGGAGCCCCTTGATTCTAGATCTCATTAGATTTTCGACTGAAAACTTTTGTTATTATAAATTATTTTGTCCCATTTCGCCACGATTTTAGTCATCCTATTGCTAGGACAACTCCGTGTTCCTTTTGGAGTGGATGGGTGACCTCAGAGGTTGTGAACCACCGGTAACAACGCGATGGATTAAAAGGTCATTAATTCCAGCACTTCCTCATCCGAGGATTCCACAAGCCATTTTTGACGATCTGCCTTTTCTTTGAAAGAACCCTTTTTCTAAACTGCGTTTCTGGTCCCAGATTTTTGATTTTCATGTTGGTTTTCATAATGGCGTGGTGGTGTTCTTGGTATTGACCACTTTTTCTGGCTTTGACTACATCTTTTCCTCTAATGCTGGTGAGCTAGCATAATAATGACAGCTTTGGTGTTATGCTGATGGTAACAATTAGGTCTAACAGATGCCATTCTGCTGCTCTTGGCAAAACGCAATTATGGGCACCCCCATAATTTTCAACATTACAACTAATAGGCAGGAATACAATCACACACAGAGTACAAATTGTCGAGTTATGGTACTTCTAGTTTAATTGCTCAGTAAATGGGCAATAGGACAGACATGGTTGTTGTCCTGAGCCCTGTTGAGTCTTACGAGACTTTCACGAAGGCTTCATACGCACATCCTGCAGTGATGCAGTCTCCAGTAACAAACCATCTTACTCTTTGTGTGTCAAAGGACTAACTGGAAGACTAAAGAAGAAAACAATTCTTTACAAATGGCTAAGAAAGGATTGTTATATCACTTAATATTATCACATCTGGTCTTTCAGGAGGATGAAATGCATGCTTGGGCCTTCACGACTACAAAAGTCTTCACTTCCACTTTTATTTCGATTTCCTGCACCCGTTCATCAAATGTGGCAGTCCGTTCAGCCTGGCACATGTCACTGTCACGCCAGGATCATCCAATATGAATTCATCCTGTCACGTTAGCCGCAGGTCAGTCTGTCTTTGGGAAGAGATGCAGCTGTTATTGCTAAGAACCCTCTATGCCAGGAGTTACTTTTAGCGAAGTAAGGTTTCTAGTGAAATCGGCAGCTTGATTCTCAATGAAGGCGATTATTATACAAGCTATATTATAGGGACACCAGGACAGATATGGCATTGGAAAACCTTTAAGTGTCTCTATAAACACAGGGAATGCCAGTCTTTGTATTACATGTTGCCTGAAGAAGGGACCTGAGTTGCCTCGAAAGCTTGCATATTGTAATCTTTTCAGGTAGCCAACAAATGGTGTCCTCCTGCCTGATTTCTCGTTGCCCCTCTAAATCAGTCACCAGGGGCCTCATGCATAATGGCGTGCGTAGAATTCGCACTATAACATGACGTAAGCACAAAAGCCGAAATGTGCTTACGCACAGAAAAATTCAGATGCATAAATCTGTGCGTTTGCCAACTTCCACGTTCTTCCGCTACAAAAATCCCGGTCAGCGTGAAAAGTAACGCCCCAACTCCTCCCAGAATTACGCCTCTTTGAATATGCAAATCAACATAAATAGCCCTTCAGCTCAGCGTTCTGTGAAAAGGCAATGGCAAAAGTACAAGGAAAAATAGAAGAATTTCAGCGAATACCGAATGGAGCCAAAGAAAAACGTACTATTTGTTGGTTTAGACAGTTATATAAGCAACAAAAGGAAGTTGATCGAGTGACATTGCGTGTCAGAAAAACACGAAAGCTCAAATTCACAAAGTCGCACAGTGCCCGAAATAAAAAAGAAGTTGTCAGATATCAAAGTCACCGTGAAAAGGCGACTCGTAGCCCACCGTCTGAGTGTCACATGAAAGCTTATTAGGGTACAGTGGAAAAAAAAAGGCACACAGTGGGGGGAAAAAGCATGAAATGTCAACTTTAATCTCGAAATTTCCACTTTAATCACGTAGTTTATTTTGTCATTAAAGTAGAACATCATAAACTTCATCTTAAAATCGTTTCATTTACTCGTTTCTCAAATCCCATCGTAACTAAAGTAGCACGTTAAATGCTTTGTTCTGTATTTGATCTTCTATGTGCCTGAATCACTATGTGATCTTCCTCCGACAATCCATTACATTCGTAATATTACAGCTCTGAATAATTAAAATACTGAGAAGTATACGTGATATCATTTTCATGATGCTATGAGTTAAATATGGGAACACGGTGGCGCAGTGATCGTTCATGTCTTACAGCAAGATGCTTGCTGCGCCATGCGTGACCTTCGATGAAATGCTTTATTACAGAAGTACTGTCTTTTTCAAACGTACTAACCCCCAATTCCTGTCCTTACTTTTTTCTCCACACAATCAGCTCTGTAATAGACGTTAAGCCATCTTTAACCTTAGAACGCAGATTCTTCAAAACGTTTAAGGAACATCGAAATATCTTCATAATGTTTAATTATTCTATCCATCTATCCTTTCAGTGTTGCGCCAGCCACAACATGAATACAGCGCGAGGCAGGAACAATCCATGAATGAAGCTCAAGTTTCTCACTAGCGCTGCGGCACAGTGCAGTTAAAGTTTTATCTGTATAATACAGGGGTCGGCAACCCGCGGCTCTTCAGCCTCCTTGTAATGGCTCCTTTTGGCCTTGACAAAAAAAAAAAAAAAACATGAAAATGAATAACGGCAATTTCTTAATTTAATTTGTATATAATATATGTAATATATATAATGTTTATTTACTACTACTACTGTTATACACTTTAACATCTAATTTTTATTTTTATTTATAATTTGTCAACTAAAATATGCGTCACATCTACGTCTATAGCCCTCGCCTTTACCTGCAGGTGGCTTCTTTGGATTAAAAGCCAGAAGTCTGTATAACCATCAGCATCAAGTGACTCCGTGAGAACCCTAACTACAAAGAGGACTATTTCATTTATGTTAGGTAGAATGCCCAAAGGGGACTGGGCGGTCTCGTGGCCTGGAACCCCTACAGATTTTATTTTTTTCTCCAGCCTTCTGGAGTTTTTTTTTTGTTTTTTCTGTCCACCCTGGCCATCGGACCTTACTCCTTTCTATGTTAACTAATGTTGTCTTATTTTAATTTCTTGTCTTTTATTCTTCTTTTCTTCATTATGTAAAGCACTTTGAGCTACTTTTTGTATGAAAATGTGCTATATAAATAAATGTTGTTGTTGTTGTTGTTCTGGAGTGTGCGACCCCTGCACTAACCATGAATAAATCCCAAAAATGAAAAATCCCAGAAGAGAACAGAGAGTTTAATTCTGCGTGGACAGAAGCATTTGCCTTCACCGCCAACGACGCTGGCTTACCGGTGTGCTTAATATGTGGCGATAAATTATCGAACAACAAAAAATGTAACGTTGAAAGACATTTTCGAAACAAGCACTCAGCATTCACTGAAAAATACCCAAGTGAAGATGAGCGAGAGAGAGCAATTTCAGAACTGCAACGGAAAGCTGAACAGAGCAAACATACTTTCAAAAAGTGGATCACTTCTCCACAATCAACTACAGCTGCTAGTTTTGTGGCAGCTCAAGAGATCGTAAGGAGGGGTAAGCCGTTCACAGACGGAGAATACATGAAAGAATCGTTCATAAAAATATCAGAGCATCTATTCTCTGACTTTAAATGTTTTGGTGTTTGAGCGCATGATGACAGTGTTTGCCAGAGATGTACAGAAAGGTACACTCTCTCACTTCCCCTCCCTGAGAGAGTTCAAAGCAGTGAACATTCACATAAATTGTGATTATTTCCACCGTACAATTATTGCAATGCAAGCTGCATTTAGAGAAAGATTCAGTGAGTTCAGAAAGAAAAAAAACACTCTCTCCTTCCCTGGACATCGACCCATCCCTGCTGAACACATCCGCATTCACAGGAGTAAGTAAGCCCGATCTAGAAATTGAACTGGCCGCATAGCGGATAAAGATTTATGGGTGTCCAAGTTCAAATGCCCGACAGCGGATCTTGAAGAAGTCGCCCGTCAGAAGGCTACTCTCGCTAAAGAGCACAAATGGACTGATATTGAAAACCTCCCCAAACCCGACAAACTTGTTTTCAATTCATGGAGTGCCATTCCCGAAACATATATGAACATGAAAAAATATGCATTTGGAGTCCTGTCCATCTTTGGCTCAACATACTTATGTGAGCAAGTTTTCTCAAGCATGAACTTCATAAAGTCCAAATATCTCTCCCACCTCACACATGAGCCTGCAGTCCTGTGTGAAGGTCAAAGTCACATCGTATAGCCCCGACATAGAACAACAACAACATTTATTTATATAGCACATTTTCATACAAAAAGTAGCTCAAAGTGCTAGAGATGATCTGCAGCGAACTTCAGAAACAGAAGTCACGTTAAACAGGTGAGAACAATAGCATTTAATAGGCTAATATTTTAAAAAAAAACAAAAAAACACATTTATTTCAGACCCGGAGCGGATGTCGGTTTTTTTGTATGTTCAGGTGCTTCAGTTGATTGCTGGCTGAGAGGGAAACCTGAAGAGGATGAGAGCACACTGAAATGGAATTTTATGTTTACTTTTTTAAAGCTGCTAAGTTACAGCTAAATGTTTTATTTATATTAAAGTGGGCTAGTTTTTATTTTAATTTTATACAGGTATAGGAAGGACTCAAATAGGCCTGCAGAGTTCAGTTACATTTATTTCAAAGTAGGCCTACACATGCACACTGCACTTCTGTTTGTTGTATTCCGTGGTTGTAACATGTAAAATCTAAAAAAAGATTAAAACTTTTAAAAGTTTATAAGCTGTGTTATGTTTTGCGGCTCCAAACTATTTTTCTTTGGAGGAAGAGGGAGCAAAATGGCTCTTTTGATAGTGAAGGTTGCAGACCCCTGGTATAATACAATCAATATATTTTGCTGCATTTCATCTTAAAAATGATATCATCATATGTAAATACGTGCTTTTTAAAGTGGTTCAGGTTGTGTAATATTATAACTGTATCATAAGTACAATTACCTCACGGTAACTTGCAAGTACCGTGAGTTCTACAAGGAGCACTTGATGGACTGATGGAGTGCGTGTAGAGTTCTTGGGATGAAACTGTTTGTGAACCGCGAGGTCCGAACAGGAAAGGCTGTGAAGCGTTGGTCGGATGAGAGCAGTTCAAATAGCGAATGGCTGAGGCAGCGTGTGCTTGATGCTGTATACTGATAATTCTCTTTCCGATCGCTGTAGATCTGTGATTCACACTCAGATACAGTGATATAAATACTCCGAGTGGTGCAGTGAGAGGAGTATGGAGAAAGATGATCCGCTGTGGCAACCCCTAACGGGAGCAGCTGAAAGAAGAAGAAGAAGGTGCAGTGAGAGTAACAACGCTAAAGCAGTTATGGTATTTAGAACAGTTTGACATTCTGTGGACCATTATATTGTCATCCATCATCCATCCTCTTCCGCTTATCCGAGGTCGGGTCGCGGGGGCAGCAGCTTGAGCAGAGATGCCCAGACCCAGGACCATTATATTGTTACAGATTAATTACAATCGGACGCATTAAACTAATAAACAATATGCGGTTAATTTCAGTGTATTTATAAAGCCGCGTCACGGATGTGGATCTAAAAAAGAAAGGGTAATCACATAGGAACAGTAGCACTGCTTTGACGCTGGGTGCTGCCAGTCTGCAAAACCGAGCAGAGAACTTGCATATGCCAGGGTATGAGCTACCGTGGAAATGTGCGTGGCTTTAGACCAAGTGTAGGTTTTATACATTGTGATTTGAATGTGGAAACGTTCTTACGCAACATTTCTGTGCGTACGCACCGTTTATACATGAGGCCCCAGGTGACTTCATTTGCAAGGACAGGCTATAAGCAGAGTGAAATATTTCCTGGTAAAGTCAGGTGGACTCTCTCAGTCTCCCTCACCCAAAGCCCACTCTACTGCACGGCTCCCCACCGACACCATAAATCCAGTGATACAACTAATTATTGTGGCCAAGAATGTGACCTGAGGCTGTGAAGCACCAGTGCTAACCACTGCACCACCGTGCCAACCCAAGATAAAATTCTCCTTAGAATCTCTAATCTCCCACTGTGCCCCCCAAACTCCTATCACCACAACTAACACTGACCGAGCCTGTGACATGAGGGATCAGAGTTATATACTTGGCGGACTGTCCCTCTCGCTACCAGATCTGTGCTACATAGCAAGGAGCATAACATGCTTAATTCAGCAGTGAAGACGCAACATCTAATGAATCAATGCAGAACAATGAAATATTTCCATTATATTCTCATTATGGTCAGCTAATGTACTTCTGAAATGAAAAACATTAATTTTATATCCGCATGCACAGTTCAGATTGGTCCATGCCATAAGGTTTTATAAGCAGGAGTGCCAATCCGGTAGTGACATCACGCATGCATGCATAAGCCCTAAAGTATTCATGCATGCCCAAAGTAGATTGGACAGCGCTGTAAAGTGTGAGGGGAAGTGCTCTTACAGTACACATGTGTGATGTAAATCAGGCAGGTAGCACAGATTGGATAGTGGCATCACCATCCACTATTGGCTGCTACAAGCTCTGTGATGTCACAATGGCCTTGCGAAGCATCCTAGGGTGCTGGGAAAAAAATTAATTACCTAAAATTTGCCAAGGCTGGCTGCATATGGCATATTTTCACGGGAAAATTCAGCGAACGAGCTCACCAGTGATCCCATCAAATTTGCTGCGAAAAATGGTGCAGCTCTGCTCCTCAGGAACTACAGTAGTCACTGTAAGGGGCTACTTGCGGTTTCCTAGGTATGGCCAGTTACAGTGAGTGCAGCAAGCAATTTTGAACCCGACCATTAAGGTGTTTGAGTACTATTTTTTTTTTATTTTTATTAATTCTAACATTGTAGCAGTTCAGTTGTACTCCTCAGGAAGTAGTTACTTTAAAGGGCTACTTACGTCTGCCTGTTTATAAATAAGTACAGTGAGTGCAG
Source organism: Erpetoichthys calabaricus (assembly GCF_900747795.2). NCBI lineage: Eukaryota > Metazoa > Chordata > Cladistia > Polypteriformes > Polypteridae > Erpetoichthys > Erpetoichthys calabaricus. The sequence goes on along the minus strand of NC_041398.2, from coordinate 247,779,609 downwards.
TAAGCCATTTTGGCACAAATGCCAGCAGCCATTACACATGCCCTTCAGAAGGGGTCATCCACCTGAAGTGACGCACGTTCAGGCCTGGCCAGTGCTTGGATGGGAGACCAGCTAGGAAAAGCTTGGGTTGTTGCTGGAAGAGGCCAGCAGGGGGTGCTTACCCTGTGATCGTTTTAACTTTAATATTTTGCCCCTGGATGGGGTTCAAAGTCATGTCTTTGATCTATTTCTTCATTTTATTTCTGTTATTTGTATTAATGTTTATTTTTTTTATTATGTATGTTTTTGTTTGTATGTTTTTTCCAATGGGCTTTGTGGGTGGTCCCACAAGGGGTGGGCCCACCTGCCCATCACCGCTCTCCATCTTATTAATTCCTGGCGAGTGGAGTGTTTCCTTGTGTTTCTGTGCTTTTCCTATTGCTTTGTGATTTTTTTGGATTTTGAACTCTTGCTCTGTTTTTGACTTTGCCTCCGGATTTCATACCGGGACTGTCTTTATTTATTTATTTTTTTTAGAACTTCTGCTCTGGTTTTTGATCACGATTATTGGATTCTCTTTTGGGACTTTAGATAGATAGATACTTTATTAATCCCAAGGGGAAATTCACATTCTCCAGCAGCAGCATACTAATACAATAAATAATATTAAATTAAAGAATGATAATAATGCAGGTAAAAACCAGACAATAACTTTGTATAATGTTAAATGTTAACGTTTACCCCCCCCAAGTGGAATTAAAGAGTCGCATAGTTTGGGGAGAAACGATCTCCTCAATCTGTCAGTGGAGCAGGACAGTGACAGCAGTCTGTCGCTGAAGCTGCTCTTCTGTCTGGAGATGATACTATTTAGTGGATGCAGTGGATTCTCCATAATTGATAGGAGCCTGCTGAGCGCCCGTATTACTTTGTATTACTTTGTGTTTTTCCTCGCCTTTCTGGCGATTATTTGTGCCTTTCAGGGCTGTGTGCCTGCACAGGCTTCTGTGAAAATAAACCTTTTTTTTATTTTATAAAGAATTCTCATGGCCCTTTGGGTTTCTAGTTGGGATTTTTGACTTTGTTTCCCCTTCTCTAGTGGTTGACTTTGTAAAGTGTTTTTGGCACCTGAGCTTTTCGGGACTCCCCTGATTACGGCAGCTAGCGGTTCAGTTGCGATCCTCAGGAACCTCTCACATCTACCTATGTACAGTCAGGTACGGTGAGTGTAGCAAGACATCGTGGACCCCACCATTAAGGTCTTTGAGTACCTTTTCTTTTTTACTTTTCACATGGTAACGGTTCCACTGTGCTCCTCAGGAACTAGTTACTGCAAGCGGCTACTCATGTTTGCATAGGTAGGGCTGGCTGGGTTCTGTGAGTGGAGGAAGACAGTTTGGACCCACAATAAGGTCTTTGTGTGCTATGCCACCCTGTCATAATATAGCAGCACAATAAAACATGTAATTTTAGACATAGTTTCATTTTAGGCAAAAAAAATAATTATTAATTTTTAATGTTTTAAATCTTTGAATAAATTCTAAAAAGTGAATTTGTTCAGTTGTATGTGTTAACATTGTGGGGTCCTTAACAGACAAAAATAGAGTAACATCAATCTAAACTGAGAAAGAAGGTGGGCATATTCCCAACACAAAAAACATTCCGCGATGTGTGGGGTCATCTGACCATTACCCGGCCAGATGCCAGCTGGATGGAAGGACTGGGGGAGAAAAAGCACCCACACTCCACTACCTGCCCTGGGATGCTAGTGGGCAGCCTTCCTGGGTGGCTGTGGCACCATGATGCTGGTACTTGGCCCTTTTGGGTTCCGGGGGGGGACTGCAGAACCCTATAGTGGACTTTCACCACACCTGGGAGGGATTCCAGGTAATACTGATAAGCCACCTGGAGCACTCCCAGGAGTAGAATAAAAGGGGCTGCCTCACTCATTCAATGCTTGCCAGGAAGAGTGGAGGTGGATGGATTGAAAGAGAGAGAGAGAGAGAGAGAGAGGGAGAAAGAGAACAGGAGGAGGAAGAAGAAGAAGAAGAAGAGGACTGTGCTTTGGTGTTGCCTTTGCACTGTGTTGCTGTTGGGGAGATGAGACAAAAGCGTTAGAAATAAAGTATGTGCTGTGCTGGAATTCGTGTCTCTGCTCGTCTGTGTCGGGTCGGGATGGCATGGCAGGTGTGCCCCTGGTTACAATCAATATGTATGGTATTTCAGTTTACAAGTAGTAGTAAATACAAGGGAGATTATATAGATATGAATACTGATCAGTTTATACAAATAACTGATCTATGAAATACTTTATGTACAGAATAGATAGATGTAATGAAATATGCATAAAGCGCAGTCAGAGGTTACTGATATTTAGAAAGGTCAGCCACTGAGTGTTTAGGTTTGAGAGTTCAGAACGGTGATGGTGAAACTGACCCTGAGCCTGCTGGTGCGCCTCCAAGAAAGAGATGTGGACATTCACTGGACACACACTCTGCCTCCGACCCATTATACTGGACGGGAGTGCGTCTGCTGCCTTTAGATTTCCAGTAATTCTCAATGAGCTCTTTGGTCTTTTTGGTGTTGCACACAATGTTGCCAGGTGCTGAACCTCCTCGCTGTAGGGTGACTCGTCATTGTCACCGATCAGTCCTGTTACTGTGGTGTCGTCTGTGCACTTTATGATGGAGTCGGAGCCATATAAAGAGACACAGTCGTGGGTGAAGAGGCAGCAGAGGAGAGGGCTGAGCACACAGCCCTGTGGAGCGCAACTAGTCAGGATCAGAGAAATTGTAGAGGATGTCGGGTTGTTTAACGTGACAGACTGGGGGTCTGTTGGTTAGAAGGTCCAGCATCCAATGACAAGGAGAGAGGCTGATGCCGAGGTTGTGGAGTTTGGTTACCTGATTGTGGAGGGGATGTCGACAGTGTTAAAAGTGTATCATTATACAGTGCGTCCGGAAAGTATTCCCAGCGCATCACTTTTTCCACATTTTGTTATGTTACAGCCTTATTCCAAAATGGATTAAATTCATTTTTTTCCTCAGAATTCTACACACAACACCAAATAATGACAACATGAAAAAAGTTTACTTGAGGTTTTTGCAAATTTATTAAAAATAAAAAAATTGAGAAATCACATGTACATAAGTATTCACAGCTTTTGCCATGAAGCTCGAAATTGAGCTCCGGTGCCTCCTGTTTCCCCTGATCATCCTTGAGATGTTTCTGCAGCTTCATTGGAGTCCACCTGTGGTAAATTCAGTTGACTGGACCTGATTTGGAAAGGCACACACCTGTCTATAGAAGGTCCCACAGTTGACAGTTCATGTCAGAGCACAAACCAAGCATGAAGTCAAAGGAATTGTCTGTAGACCTCCGAGACAGGATTGTCTCGAGGCACAAATCTGGGGAAGGATACAGAAAAATTTCTGCTGCTTTGAAGGTCCCAGTGAGCACAGTGGCCTCCATCATCCATAAGTGGAAGAAGTTCGAAACCACCAGGACTCTTCCTAGAGATGGCTGGCCATCTAAACTGAGTGATCAGGGGAGAAGGGCTTTAGTCAGGGAGGTGACCAAGAACCTGATGGTCACTCTGTCAGAGCTCCAGAGGTCCTCTGTGGAGAGAGGAGAACCTTCCAGAAGGACAACCATCTCTGCAGCAATCCACCAATCAGGCCTGTATGGTAGAGTGGCCAGAAGGAAGCCACTCCTTAGTAAAAGGCACATGGCAGCCCGCCTGGAGTTTGCCAAAGGCACCTGAAGGACTCTCAGACCATGAGAAAGAAATTTTCTGGCCTGATGAGACAAAGATTGAACTCTTTGGTGTGAATGCCAGGCGTCACGTTTGGAGGAAACCAGGCACCGCTCATCACCAGGCCAATACCATCCCTACAGTGAAGCATGGTGGTGGCAGCATCATGCTGTGGAGATGTTTTTCAGCGGCAGGGACTGGGAGACTAGTCAGGATAAAGGGAAAGATGACTGTAGCAATGTACAGAGACATCCTGGATGAAAACCTGCTCCAGAGCGCTCTTGACCTCAGACTGGGGCGACGGTTCATCTTTCAGCAGGACAACGACCCTAAGCACACAGCCAAGATATCAAAGGAGTGGCTTCAGGACAACTCTGTGAATGTCCTTGAGTGGCCCAGCCAGAGCCCAGACTTGAATCCGATTGAACATCTCTGGAGAGATCTTAAAATGGCTGTGCACCGACGCTTCCCATCCAACCTGATGGAGCTTGAGAGGTGCTGCAAAGAGGAATGGGCAAAACTGGCCAAGGATAGGTGTGCCAAGCTTGTGGCATCATATTCAACAAGACTTGAGGCTGGAATTGCTGCCAAAGGGGCATCGACAAAGTATTGAGCAAAGGCTGTGAATACTTATGGACATGGGATTTCTCAGTTTTTTTATTTTTAATAAATTTGCAAAAACCTCAAGTAAACTTTTTTCACGTTGTCATTATGGGGTGTTGTGTGCAGAATTCTGAGGAAAAAAATGAATTTAATCCATTTTGGAATAAGGCTGTAACATAACAAAATGTGGAGAAAGTGATGTGCTGGGAATACTTTCTGGATGCACTGTACGTCACCCTGAGTCTGACTCGAGGTTCACCGTAATTGTGTGTGGTCTTTAGGGGCCTGCCTGTCTGGGTCGGGGTTAGAGTGGCTGTACGCGCCCCGGTGGTCCAGAGGGTATAAATAAAAGGTGAATAAACACATCGAGACTATTGAAAAAACAAGAATCTTTATTTCAATGTATCTGAAAGTAAATAAAGCAAACAAGTCTCAGTGATAAGGGAGGTTTACTTGAGAAGATCCCAATGGCAATGAAGTATATAAAAATAAAATTTTGGAGAAAGGAATACACATTTAAAAAAAAAAAAAAAAAAAAAAAAAAAAAGAGTCATACAAAAGGTACAGCGGGAATGAAGACGCAGAGGCATGCAGTTTGCATACAGTGCTCAGACTTTTCAAAAACTAAAGTGAACAGACTTCAAACTTGTGGTTTGTCATTAAAAAAAGAAATAGACATGGGGGGGGCATTGAGCAGACATTACAGCATAGCTGCCTGAGAATGGGGTGGGGTGGGGGGGGGGGGGGGGGGGGGTGGCGTCTCTCCCAATGGTCAGGCACGTCAAATTAGCACAGATCCAAAGTACCAAGTGTGCCCGAGTGAGGAGGACGGGTGATGCTTGGGTATCAAGACTCCGCTGGATAGTCCTGGAAAGTCGAGTCGAGGTCGTAGCACCGCGCTTGTGCATCAGAGTTCCTGTCCCATTGCTGCCAGAGTTCATTGATATTTAGCAAGGAGGAAGACCAGACTCAAAATGAGCCAGACAACCAGCAAGTGCGAGCTGACCAGCAGAAGGGCAACGGGGTAGAAGTGGCGAGACGATGGCTTGTTATCGGCTACAGAGCCCACCTCGGGGTCGTCCCCCTCAGTCAGATCTCCCGGGGGGTGTCGACTGTTGAGTAAGCCAAGAACAGACAGAACACCAGCAGGTTAGTAACACACAAGGCAAGCCGCGTTCGGAGGGTGAACAGACACAGTGATGGAGGGAGGTGCGCGTGCAGGCGGAGGAATGGCAGGCAGCCTGACAAAAATGAAAAAAACAACAACGGGCACAGATGAATGGCGAGCGGAACAACGGGCATGAATCATGGCAGGCCTGCAGCATGTCGCCCTCACTGGCATTTGGCACTGCAATAAAGGCAAAGCCCCTTGAAACTTCAATCTGTGACTACATCTCCTTCACTCCATCGTATACAAAGTGTGCTACACCCAAGATCATAAAATTATTACCAACACGCCAAACATCGAAAACAATTCAACTTAATGTCCACATTACCAGGAATTGTGACAAATATGGAGTGCTTGTGCTGCTATAACAATGTTACAGTAGATATAGAAAGTCTTCACTTTCTGCACACCTTATTGTGTTGTAGATTTGGTTTTAAGTGGATACGTCTGCCATTGCTGTCCATCAATCTACACTCAATAATACATCTACTGGACATGTGCAACTTGAAATCTCTCCTTCCTAGAGTACTTTGTAGAAGCCTCTGTGGCAGCGATTCCAGTGTGGAGTCCTCTTGGGTAAGTGTCTACCATCTTGGCACACCTCACTTTGGGCAGTTTCTCCCATTCTTCCTGGCCCATCCTCTACACGTGTTCTATGGGATCAAGTCTGGGCTTTGGCTGGACCCCTCAAGGACACTGAGGGACTTGTCCTAAAGTCACTCCAGGGTTCTCTTGGCTGTAAGCGTTGAGTCTGAAGTGGTGTGAACTCTGGAGCAGGCCTCACCGAATGTGGCAGTACTCGTCCTTCTCTCAGCTCTGACCACCCTCCCTGTCCCTGCACCTCCATTGTGTGATTCTGACACCACCCTGCTTCACCGAAGGGATGGCATTAGGCAGCTGATGAGCAGTCCCTGGTCTTCACCAGACAAAGTGCTATGGGAGTTCTGCCCAAAGAGGTCTTTGTCCTCATGCACTCAGGGGTCCTTTAAATGCCTCAAAATTGGCCTCCACCCCACCCCTCTACCACAAACACCCGATTGATGGACTGCTTGTCCTTTTGTTGGCAGGTTCTCCTATCTCAGCAGAGAACTTCTGAAGCTCTTTTAGAGTGACCACTGGGTTCTTGGTCACCCCACTGGCCCTTCTTGCCTGTCTACTCTTGGGCGAGTCCTGGTTCTTCCAAACTTCTTCCATTTCACAATTTTTGAGGGCCACTGTGTTTCCTGGGAACTCTCACAGCATTTCCAATTGTTTTATTACCTATACCCTGATCTGTGCCACACCACCATTTCATGGGTTGGTTTTGGTCCTGACATGGCCTTCTTTACACAGATACACGTGTGCCTTACTATACAAGGTCTGTCTCTTAAATAGCGACACCGTGTTTCTATCTCTTAAACAAAGCGGTGAGTACCAATTATAAGCACATGCCACGCAGGTTTAAACCTGTCCAAACCTGCACGACAAACGCCAACACTCACTACCATTTAGTGGATTGTCAGCCGCCGTTTCATGCAGTTGGGTTTCCCACTTGTGTGCCGGAATCCTGGAAAGTTTAAAAGCTGAGCAATGGCTCCATTTGAAATTTTTAGTAAAATTGAACAAAACATCCAACGGGATCTTTTCAAGTGCTGATGGGGGAAAACTGCATGTCTCATGCGTGTGTGTTTGAGTGACACAAAAGGTTCAGTGAAGGACGTGAGAACGTGGAAGACGATGAGCGCCCCGGACGACCTTCCACTTCAAGAACTAAAGAGAATGTAGAAAAAATTAGCCAGATGGTTCAAAAAGACTCGGGGACCGAATGACAGCTGAAACCATAAACACTGACAAATTGCAAATGGGGAATATATCGAAGGTCCCCTGTCTCCATCTGGGGATCTTATATATCTAATATATAGATTTTAAAAATATATGATATAATCTTATAGAATCTTATACATAAATGTCTATGCGTAGAAGTGTGTCTGTCTGTCTGTCCGGCCCAGAAGTGCGAGGCTACAGCATGACGCTCAAAGAAAGTGACTCTGTCAGAAAAGTGAAACTGGCGAGAAAAGATAAACTCGCTTAGTCGCTAATACACAAGTGAGGCGAACACATCGGTAAAATGAAACCGCCGAGGAGAGAGAAACTCGCTTTGCCGCTGACAGACAACGGAGCCGAGCACGTCAGCGAAATGAATCCTCTGCGGTGAGAGAAACTCATGTAACCGCTGACAGACAATGGAGACGAGCACATTGGTAAAATGAAACATCTGAGGAGAAAGAAACTCGCTTAGCTTCTGACAGACAACAGAGCCGAGCACGTTGGCGAAACGAATCCTCTGAGAAGATAGAAACTCGCGTAGCCGCTGACAGACAACAGAGGCAAGCACATCGGTGAAACGAATCCTCCGAGGAGGGAGAAACTCGCTTTGCCTCTGACAGACAATGGAGAGGAGCACAATGGAAAAACGAAACCGCCGAGGAGAAAGAAACTCACTTAGCTGCTGACAGACAACGGAGCCGAGCACGTCGGCGAAATGAATCCTCTGAGGTGAGAGAAACTCGCGTAGCCGCTGAAAGACAACAGAGGCAAGCACGTCGGTGAAACGAATCCTCTGAGAAGAGAGAAACTCGCTTTGCCTCTGACAGACAATGGTAACGAGCACATCGGTAAAATGAAACCTCTGAGGAGAAAGAAACTCGCTTAGCTGCTGACAGACAACGGAGCCGAGCACATCGGCGAAACAAATCCTCTGAGAAGAGAGAAACTCGCTTAGCCACTGACAGACAACGGAGGCGAGAACAGAAAAACGAAACCTCTGAGAAGAAACTCGCTTAGCTGCTGACAGAAAACGGAGCCGAGCACGTTGGCAAAACGAATCCTCTGAGAAGAGAGAAACTTGCTTTGCCGCTGACAGACAACGGAGCTGAGCACATCGGTGAAACGAATCCTCTGAGAAGATAGAAACTCGCGTAACCGCTGACAGACAACAGAGGCAAGCACGTCGGTGAAACGAATCCTCCGAGGAGAGAGAAACTCGCTTTGCCTCTGACAGACAATGGAGACGAGCACAATGGAAAAACGAAACCGCCGAGTTGAAAGAAACTCGCTTAGCTGCTGACAGACAACGGAGCCGAGCACGTCGGCGAAATGAATCCTCTGAGGTGAGAGAAACTCGCGTAGCCGCTGAAAGACAACAGAGGCAAGCACGTCGGTGATACGAATCCTCCGAGGAGAGAGAAACTCGCTTTGCCTCTGACAGACAATGGTAACAAGCACATCGGTAAAATGAAACCTCTGAGGAGAAAGAAACTCACTTAGCTGCTGACAGACAACGGAGCCGAGCACATCGGCGAAACAAATCCTCTGAGAAGAGAGAAACTCGCTTAGCCACTGACAGACAACGGAGGCGAGCACGTTGGCGAAACGAAACGGCAGAGGAAAGAGAACCTTTACCGCTTAACAGCTAATGCATAGCCAATGCGATTGATTGATTGAAGTGCCAGAATCCATGGTGTCTAGGAGCCCGGTTTTTTATAGCATGGACATACACAGCTAGTCTTATATATAAATGTCTATGTGTGGAAGTGTGTGTGTCTGTCTGTCCGGCCTGGAAGTGCGAGGATACAGCATGAAGCTTAAAGAATGAGACTCTGTCGTCAAAGTAGAACCGTTGAGAAAAGACAAAAACTCACTTAGCCGCTAATCCGCAAGCGAGGCGAGCACATCGGCAAAACAAAACCTCCGAGGAGAAAGAAACTCGCTTAGTTGAACAGAGGTGAGCATGTCGGCAAAACGAAACCGCAGAGGAAAGAGAACCTTAACCGCTTAACTGGTAATGCACTGCCAATGCGACTGATTGACTGAAGTGCCAGAACCCATGGTTTCTAGGTGCCTGGGCCTTTTACAGCACGGGCTCACATAGCTAGTTGTTATATTAAAAAAAAGGGAGTTATCGTGTCAGCCTCGTTATTTAATAAACAGACCTCGTATGATGTCCAATCAATTCAGTTGGCCACCAGTGGACTCCAATCAAGTTCTACAAACATTTCAAGGACATCTAAAGCAGACAGGATGCAGCTAAGCACATTGGGTGGGCCACAGCAAAACGGTCTGAAGATGTCAAGGAATGAGATTTCTGAAGAGAAATTTGCAAGCCTTTCTGCCAACATCTCTTCACTTTGGTCAGTACGGGATTGATGGTCAAAAGGGGCAAATGCATCCATTTTAAATGAAACGTACAACACAATAAAGTGTGCAGACCATGAAAGGGTCTCAATACTTTCTGAATCCACTGCATGCAACCTACACAAATTCTTATTACAAAGTAGCAATGTGTGTAAAGGGTAATTCAGTGGGGGGCTTCAGATAATAGCTTCACGTGTTAGGATTCAGATCTCAGTTCACACAAAATAAGACATGAGAAGCAAACACTTAGTCTTCTATTGCAGGATTGACATGGTAAGTTACATTTGACATATAATAACATGACTGAGATAAGTCATCAAAAGTCAAACCCAAGATACTGAGTCACGGGAAAGTAGCGAGATGTTAACTTGTTCGTGTGAAATCTTTGGACATCGAAAAAGAACATTTGTGAGACGGGAAACTCATGCATCTGGAATACTAAGTCATGGGAACTGAGTAGTTAGTTGAGACGAATCAATTATGAGATTGAGAAGCTACGTCATACGCACAGAATAATAATGTTAAGTGTGCAGGTCTTATAAGACTAGACCATTGTGCACAAGTTTAAAATCACCCACCTGAGATACCAAGTCATGGGAACTTGATTGTTAGTCAGTTAGATGAGATGAATAAATGATGAGATCAAGACATTATTTGGCCTGAAGGTATGAAGAGAACCAGAAGATGAACCGTTTATCGACCAAGAATTAATTGAAACTGTAAGACTAAGCCTAACACACCAAAGTGCGATCATAAACCAAAAATCAACGTCGGAAACATCAACTATTGAATTGGAAATGCGAAAGTCGAGAATGAATACTGTTTGTGCCAGATTTAAAGGGTCATGCTGATGACGCAAAGTGGGCATTGTGCTACAGAACTTCCAAGGCAATTGTGAGCTGCATGCTGGTAATAGGAATAATAATGTGACAGCGGCCAATTGTCAAACAAGCTTAGGTCATCAGACGATTATTTGTGAGACGGGAAACACAGACATCTGAGATACTAAGACATGGAAAGTGTTAGTCAGTTAGATGAGATAAATAAATTATGAGACTGAGATGCTACGTCATACGCACAAAATAATAATGTTAAGTGTGTAGGTCTTATAAGACGAGACCATCGCACACAAGTTTAAAATCACCCACCTGACATACCAAGTCACGGGAACCTGATTGTTTGTCAGTTAGATGAGATGAATAATGTTATGAGAGTGAGACAATATTTGGCCTGAAGGGATGAAGAGAAGCAGGAGATGAACCGTTTATCGACAAGAAATGAGTGAAAACCCTAAGACTAAGCTCAATACACCAAAGTGTGATCATAAACCAAAAATCACGTCGGAAACATCAACTATTGAATTGGAAATGAAAAAGTCGAGAAAGAATACACATTTCACTTGTTATAGACTTTATCCAAGTCACAGAGAACTGAAAGACTCTTTGTGTCGGATTTAACACTAGAATCCCAGAAGCCTATGAAAAATCTCTTAATCCCGGCCCACCTTAAATTCCTTCGCTCATCAGCGTCTTTTGTTTTCTAAATGTGTCGATCTGCACAAGCAGCAAGCAGCCTGCTGTTCCCTTTTCCCGCCTTGACGGAGCTCAGCTTGGGCAAAAAGTTCTCCCAGCTCAAGCTAAGGCTCGTTATCTGCGTGTGAGGTGAGGTGTCTGGAGTTGTAGAGGGTAAATAATAACAGCATATCATTATTTGGAATACATACAGTGCATTTCATGTGTGATCGGTGTCTACCAAGGTCTGTGTAAGTGTGGGATGAAAGGAAATGCGAGGCAAGAAATGCTGAACACATAACTAAAGTAGAAACTTATACTAATAATGACTTGAAGTGTATAACGTGTGAAGACTTTAGTTCAAATATCAAATAAACACATGCGCTTGTATTCAAGAATATATATATAAAGAAAAAAGAATCATTCAATTTACACGTTGTTGTCAAAGAGTTACAAACCCAAGCCGAAATGTCAATCAACAGAGAGCGGATACGTACTCTTGGATGGTGCAGAGGTAAGAACTGCTGCCTTACCAGAAGGTTTGAGACTTGGCGCTCTGCATGTTGAGTAGTGAGCTGCTATTATTATTGTTACTGTAATATAAGAAAAACATACATTTGATTTGATTATGTGATTGAGACGCCATGTCATACGCACAAAATAATAATGTGAAGTGTGTAGGTCTTATAAGACGAGACCATCGTACATACTGTAAGTTAGTATCAGTCACCCACCTGAGATACCAAGTCATGGAAACCTGATTGTTTGTCAGTCAGATGAGATAAATAATGTTATGAGAGTGAGACAATATTTGGCCTGAAGGTATGAAGAGAAGCAGGAGATGAACCGTTATTCGACCAGAAATGAGTCAAAACCCTAAGAATAAGCCCAATACACCAAAGTGCGATCATAAGCCAAAAATCAACGTCGGTAACATCAACTATTGAATTGGAAATGAAAAAGTCGAGAAAGAATAGACGTTTCACTTGTTATAGACTTTATCCAAGCCACAGAGAACTGAAAGACTCTTTGTGTCGGATTTAACACTAGAATCCCAGAAGCCTATGAAAAATCTCGTAATCCCGGCCCACCTTAAATTCCTTTGCTCATCAGCGTCTTTTGTTTTCTAAATGTGTCGATCTGCACAAGCAGCAAGCAGCCTGCTGTTCCCTTTTCCCGCCTTGACGGAGCTCAGCTTGGGCAAAAAGTTCTCCCAGCTCAAGCTAAGGCTCATTATCTGCGTGTGAGGTGAGGTGTCTGGAGTTGTAGAGGGTAAATAATAACAGCATATCATTATTTGGAATACATACAGTGCATTTCATGTGTGATCGGTGTCTACCAAGGTCTGTGTAAGTGTGGGATGAAAGGAAATGCGAGGCAAGAAATGCTGAACACATAACTAAAGTAGAAACTTATACTAATAATGACGTGAAGTGTATAACGTGTGAAGACTTTAGTTCAAATATCAAATAAACACATGCGCTTGTATTCAAGAATATATATATATAAAAAAAAAGAATCATTCAATTTACACGTTGTTGTCAAAGAGTTACAAACCCAAGCTGAAATGTCAATCAACAGAGAGCGGATACGTACTCTTGGATGGTGCAGAGGTAAGAACTGCTGCCTTACCAGAAGGTTGTCGGTTTGAGACTTGGCGCTCTGCATGTTGAGTAGTGAGCTGCTATTATTATTGTTACTGTAATATAAGAAAAACATACATTTTATTTGATTATGTGATTGAGACGCCATGTCATACGCACAAAATAATAATGTGAAGTGTGTAGGTCTTATAAGACGAGACCATCGTACATAATGTAAGTTAGTGTCAGTCACCCACCTGAGATACCAAGTCATGGGAACCTGGTTGTTAGTCAGTTAGATGAGATAAATAACGTTATGAGCGTGAGAAACCATTTGGCCTTAAGACATGAAGAGAACCAGGTGATGAACCTTTTATCAACCAGAAATGAATGGAAACCGTAAGAGTAAGCCTAATTCACCAAAGTGCAATCGTAAGCCAGAAATCAACATCGGAGAGATAAGCTACTGAATGAGAAAGTCAATGAAGAATGTTATAGATGTTTTGCTTGTTATAGATTGTATCCAAATCACAGATAACTATAGATAGATAGATAGATAGATACTTTAATCCCAATGGGAAAGGACTCCTTGTGCCAGATTGAAAGGGTCGCGCCGATGACGCAAGGTGGGCATTGTGCTACACAACCTTCCATGGCAACTGGGAGCTGCATGCTGATAATGGGAATAATAATGTGGCGGCGACCAATTGTCAAACAAGCTTAGGTCATCGAAACGATTATTTGTAAGATGGGAAACACAGACATCTGAAATACTAAGACATGGGTTAGACGAGACAAATAAAATTATGAATTACTATTGAATTGGAAATGAAAAAGTCGAAAACGAATACTGTTTGTGCCAGATTTAAAGGGTTGTGCTGATGACGCAAGGTGTGCATTGTGCTACAGAACTTACAAGGTAATTGTGAGCTGCATGCTGGTAATAGGAATAATAATGTGACAGCGACCAATTGTCAAACAAGCTTAGGTCATCAGATGATTATTTGTGAGACGGGAAACACAGACATCTGAGATACATGGAAAGTGTTAGTCAGTTATTTGAGAGAAATAAATTATGAGACTGAGATGATACGTCATACGCACAGAAAGATAATGTTAAATGCATAGGTTTTATAAGACAAGACCATCATACACAAGTTAAAATCACCCACCTGAGATACCAAGTCATGGGAACCTGATTGTTAGTCAGTTAGATGAGATTAATAAATTAAGAGTTTGAGACACTTTTTGGCCTGAAGGCATGAAGAGAACCAGAATATGAACTGTTTATCAACTAGAAATGAATTGAAATTATAAGACTAAGCCTAATACACCAAAGTGCGAGCATAAACCAAAAATCATCGTTGGAAACATCAACTATCCATCCATCCACCCATTATCCAACCTGCTATGTCCTAACTACAGGGTCTGCTGGAGCCAATCCCAGCCAACACAGTTGTGCAAGGCAGGAAACAAACCCCAGGCAGGGCGCCAGCCCACCTCAGGGAAACATCAACTATTGACTGTTTGTGCCGGATTTAAAGGGTCGTGCTGATGACGCAAGGTGGGCATTGTGCTACAGAACTTCCAAGGTAATTGTGAGCTGCAGGCCGGTAATGGGAATAATAATGTGGCGGCAACCAAGTTTAAAACAAACTCAGGTCATCGAAACGATTATTTCTGAGACGGGAATCACAGGCAGCTGAGATAAGATAACAAGATATGGAAAATGTTAGTCAGTTAGATGAGAAGAAGAAATTAGGGGATGGAGATAAATCGTACGCACAAAATAATAATGTTAAGTGTGTAGGTCATAAGACTAGACCTTCATACACAAGTTAAAACCACCCAACTGAGATACTAAGTCATGGGAACCTGATTGTTAGTCAGATAGACGAGATAAATAAACTACGAGATTGAGATGCTAGTCAGCCCAAGGACCTTGTGAAGCCGTGGGACATGTACAGCCAGCCTAACCCCGACACAGACTGGCAGGACACAAGTTTCACCACACAGCACACGTTTATTTTACCACGTAGGGAAGTGCTTTCTTTGTTCCCCATAAGAGCACAATGTCCACAACACCAAGCACAGTCCTTTCCGCCTCCACTCCATTTTCAGTGGTTTTGTCCTTCTTCCTCCTGACTCTGGCCATTGAATAGTGGGGTCTGGCCCCTTTTAGAGGACAGCCATATGGACTCCAGGTGTCCAACGACCATCTTCCAGCAGCACTTCCTAGTGTGGTGGAAGTGCTTCT
Source organism: Erpetoichthys calabaricus (assembly GCF_900747795.2). NCBI lineage: Eukaryota > Metazoa > Chordata > Cladistia > Polypteriformes > Polypteridae > Erpetoichthys > Erpetoichthys calabaricus. The sequence continues at coordinate 247,764,584 of NC_041398.2, read as the reverse complement.
CAACAGGGCCCAATAAATGTCCAGGCACCCCCTGGTGGTGGCCATGGCGGGTTGAGCTTACATAATCCAAACCCGTGGCCCTGCTGCAAGCCAAGGGGCCTGCCCTCTATCAGTCTGGGGGAGAAACTGTCCTGAAAATACTCTCTCCCCTGGTCCTTCCATTGTTGGGGCGTCCACCATTTATCAACCAGAAATGAATCACAACTGTAAGACTGAACAAACACACCAAAGTGCAACCGTAAACCAGAAATCACCGTCGGAAAGATCAACTACTGAATCAGAAATGAGAAAGTCGGGAAAGAATATGCATTTCACTTGTTAGAGATTTTATTCAAATCACAAATACTGAAAGATCGTCTGAGCCGGATTAATAGGGTCGCAGTGATGGCACAAGACTTGGCGTTGTCACATGCAACTTCTGTGGCAACTGGGAGCCGTGTGGTGGTGACAGGAATAACGACGTGGCGGCGCCCAATTGTAAAGCAAACAAATGTTGCGTTATTGTGAATAATTAAACATCACATTCAGGAAACATAAAACGGTAAGAAAACCACACAGAATACTGTTAGAGAAAAAGCAGCCAAAATACCCTTGTAAAATATTATTCTAAAAAATATTTTGAAAAAGAGAAAAAAAAAATGGTCAAGTGCGCAATTCATAACAAATGCTATGTCATACACACCAAAAAATAATGTTAAGTGCGGAGGTTGTTAACACTTGACCATCATACACAAGTTAAAGTCGCCTAACTTGAGATACTAAATCATGGAAAGCAGATTGTTAGCAAGTTAGGTAACATAACTTGAAAATATATAAATTAATAATGGGGCCCCCTGGCGCCTTCGGCACCCAACCCCCAGCTGTGGCCAGAAAATTAGTAAAGTCTGTAAATGTACAAAAGAAAAATTATTATTTATTGGAGTCAAAATCACGGAATTCTATAAATATGTTAAAGAAAAATTAATTATTATTTAATGGAGTAAAAATCATGAAATGAGAATAAAATGTTTACTCTCTTACCGATTGGAGGATTCCCATTAAACTCCACTATGCTTGATGCACAGCCTTTTTGATATTTTAGTTTAGAATTTAAGAACGGAATAAGAATCTGAAAATCTAACAATATCACATTAAAGTTCAATAAATTCTGAAAAGAATGAAACCAAACATATACCATATTTACCCGTGTACCACACGCACATTTTTTCCCAAAAATTAGCATTAGAAAATCAGGTGCACGTCATACACGAGGAAATTTTTTTCTGTAATGTTTACTTCTTCTGCTTGGGCTCTCTCTCTCTCTCACTCGTTTGCGCTCTCTCTCTCTCACTCGTTTGCGCTCTCTCTCTCTCTCTTGCTCGCTCACTCGCACGCACTCTCTCCCTCTCTCTCTCTCGCTCGCATGCACTCTCTCCCTCTCTCTCTCTCATTCGTTCGCACTCTCTCTCTCTGTCTCTCCCTCTCTCGCTTTTTCGTCATGCAACAAAAACAGAAGGGCATTTTGCGGAAAACGTACCCTAAACTCTTCCTATACAATCACAACGCACGTTGTCCATCCATCCATTTTCCAACCCGCTGAATCCAAACACAGGGTCACGGGGGTCTGCTGGAGCCAATCCCAGCCAACACAGGGCACAAGGCAGGAACCAATCCTGGGCAGGGTGCCAACCCACCACAGGACACACACAAACACACCCACACACCAAGCACACACTAGGGCCAATTTAGAATCACCAGTCCACCTAACCTGCATGTCTTTGGACTGTGGGTGGAAACCGGAGCGCCCGGAGGAAACCCACGCAGACACGGGGAGAACATGCAAACTCCACGCAGGGAGGGCCCGGGAAGCAAACCCGGGTCCCCAGGTCTCCCAACTGCGAGGCAGCAGCGCTACCCACTGCGCCACCGTGCCGCCCACAACACGCATTGTACACGGGGAAATTTTTTTCTGTAATGTTTAATTCTTCTGCTTGGGCTCTCTCCCTCTCTCTCTCTCGTGCGCGCTCTCTCTCTCTCTCTGTCTCTTGCTCGCTCGCATGCACTCTCTCCCTCTCTCGCTCGTTCGTCATGCAACAAAAACAGAAGTGCATTTTGCGGAAAACGTGCCCTAAACTCTTCCTATACAATCACAACACGCGTCGTACACGGGGAAATTTTTTTTCGTGATTTTCTTTGTAAAAATTAGGGTGTGTGTCTTACACGTGGGCACGTGATACACGAGTAAATATGGTATATGTAGGTTTTAAAATAAGCCCAATTTAAAGCGTGACAAAAAAAATCACATAAAATCGTTGCACTTTTAGGCTTAGGATTTTATATATAGAGAGAGTAGATTCTGCCATACTACCACCCACGAAAAATAACTGTTGTGTCTCATAGCAATGAAAAGACTGGGAGATAAATGAAACCAAAGTCAGCAAGTGATCAAAGAACAGTAGTGACAAAGCCTAAAACACGAACCAAAATCGTAGTCGAGAGAAACAGAAGGAAAATTAAAAAAAAAAACACAATCATAAGAACTTAGAAATTGTTTTGTCTTTTGACTAGAGGCTTCGCTCGCCCACCCCTGGGTTTGGTTTACCGCATATACAATTTAAAGAGATTGTTATTTTCATGGGAATTGTTACATATGCATTATTTTCACTTTTATTTTAAAACTTTAGTAAAAACAATATTTGGAATTAACTTTTCTTCAAGATCACATTGAATTTTGATTCTGTGTTTGGACTTCATGACAACGCAACATGTAACTGCCCGTGAGTGAATATCGTTTCTTTCTCTCTAATAAATAAAATCACTTTTTCGAATGTTTGTCCATGCTCTTTCTTCTTCGCTTAGTCGTTGATGTGTCATCTGGAATGTATAAAATTATTGTCCTGTTAAAATTTATAAGAGCTGAGAGCGCAGGAAGTGTTTCCGCCAAAAGCATTCACACAACTGAGAGGTTAGATGACGGTGGTCTTGTTTGAAAATTGTTGTCAGTCAGACATGACTTGAAAGAATCTCATGTTCGAAGTCTCTGTCTCACGGGACTTCATAGTGCAACAACATTTTTGGAATCTTTTAATTCCCACTGGTAACACGAATTAGACGATTGACAAGTTTAAATCTGAACAATATATTCAATCTCTTTTCACTGTTCCATTATTTCACTGAGTAATAATTTCCGTTTGTTTGTGCTAATGCGATCCTTACTATCCTTTTTCTGAGACTTTTGAATTTTCGTACTTACGTTATCTGTAACCTGCTATGCATGTGTACCACGCCAACGTTTTTGGAATCTTTTAATTCTCACGGCTACGCCTCTTCATTAGAAAGAAACACTACATTTTTTTTTCCCTGATGGCAACACAAATTAGACGATCTACAAGTCTCTGACTTAAAGTTTAAATCCAAACAATAGATTTGATCTCTTTTCACTGTTCAGTTATTTCACCGAGTAGTAATTTTCGCACTTCCATTATTATCTCTAACCTTCTCAGCATGTGTACCGCGCCAACATTTTTGAATTCTTTACGATGTTCTACTTTGTCATCTACTCTTTGTCCTTAGTTAAATCTCTTTCTTGCATGATGTATAAGTGTCTTTCTGAGAAAATCACATCTCGTCTCCTTCCTTCCAAGATTTTGTTTTTATAATAGAGAGATATCTGCAAACTCAGATGAGGAATTGACATCACGGAGTGAACTTTAATAGCCCGTGACCCTGTCACGGGAGAATGCGAAAGTAAATACTTTGAATCAAAATGTAAAAATTTTACAACCACCTTTCCAAAACTTAGTTACTCTTGTATTCATTTTGGAAGAAAATCCTGAATGAAAAGTGCTAGAAATCACAACAATAATGTTAAGTGCAGCAAGCCACAAGTTTAGATCACTAGCCATCCACCTGAGGTACCATGTCATGGTAACCAGACACGTAGAAGAGATAAACAGATTATGAGACGCTAAGACAGGTGACCCAAAAGAGACTACGTCATCATACACCAGATAACGGGTCATGATAGACTAAAGTGAAAATCGTAGACTTCCGAAAATAAGTTATGGGAACTCTTGGGTGACACTGTGAGATTCTGTAATGAGATGAAGTCAAATAAGGCACAGAGTTCATAACCTGAAGTCAACTCTAAATCTTACGTCAAGTCCAAAACAAAAAAATCAAAATTCAAAAATGGTTAGTCAGATTATGTGAAGTCAAATACACCAGAAATAAAACACTCAAAGTAGACTGCGATGGCACAGAGTTGCTTCTAAATCTTGGATGATGCCCAAGTAGACGGGTCGACTTCAACTAATGACGTAACAAATGGCACACAGCCGAAAATACACGGTAACTGCAGCGGATAGAAGCGAACGCAATACAACACGCTCACAATGGCTTATGGGTAGCGCTATGCCATTAAGTCTTGTCGAAGCCAAGATCAAGTGAACATGGATGCTCCGCTGCGGTGATTGCACCATTATGAGATTTGTTTGGGCAGAGAGAGAGAGAAACCTGCTGAAATTTACCGAAGGATGTCAGCTCGGTATGGAAGTGGAAACAGCAACTCAACGATACGTTTACGGAGGGGTAAGACAGTTTAAAGTGAGAACACATGGAACTGACAAAGCTCGACCTGATCGACCATCAGCATCACACACACAAGCCCCATCAACATGGCGAATGTCTTCATCGGAGAAGACCGTCGGATTGCGTTGTTCGCTGTTGTATCAGCTATGGAGCCGCACGTGCCGCAAGTCATCTTCGACTGAAGCTTTAAGCACAGATGTTATCGTCGGTAGTTTAGCAATGCAGTTCAGTGGTTTGATTCGGGCAGCACTTCGTTGTTCTCTTTGTCTTATCACGATGGATCTCCTTGTTGTCTACGCGCTAACTTTGGCAGATTTTTGTGCGTTCGCAGGTCTGTTGCTTGCATGGCTTCGTTTAGCCCTAAACACACACAAAACTATTATAAATAAAATATATTTTGTGTGGCTTACTTTGTGGAGGTCTGGTCTGGTGAGGGGGTCCCTTTAGGTGTGGAGGACCTCTCCTACCTGTCTCACGGCGTAGAGAGGACATCCACTGTGTCAGTGTGGGCCACGCCACTAGGCATGGCAGATGGAGGAATTTAAATCAGGGTGGAAAGGTTTAGGCTAACAAGAAGGCTGAAGTGGAGAGGCCATGGAGCAGAGCCAAGGAGAACCCTGGACAACACACCAGTCCAAAGTCCACTTCACCACTGACTGGGAAAAACAACTCAGGGCTTTCAATCTTGATGCCCACCACAGTTTCCTGAATCACGGACCACCTGACCAACAGACAGCAGTTTGTGAGGCAGAGGGTTAGGGTTAGAAAAGGTGGGGGGAGGGGTCATATTGGAGCACCTCAGGGTGCTGTTCTGCCCCCTTCCCATTTACACAACAGACTTCCAGTACAATACCAGCTACAGAAATGGTCAGATGATTCCTCCATCCTAAGTTGCATTAATAATGGAGACTAACCGTAACTAACACTAATGGTGGACTTCTGGCATTCCAAGGGGCCTCTGAGACCAGTCAGCACTCAGGCGGAGGACGCCGAAGTGGTGCAAAGCAAACTGGACTGGTCTTACAACACAAGGAGTGCCAGCGCAGACTGGACTTTCCGACGGAGCCTCAGGTCTTTTGATGTATGCAGCAATTGCTGGAAATGTTCTACCAGTCCATAGCAGCCAGTGTGGTGTTCTACGCTGTGGCTCAAAAAAACGTATCAGCAAAGTCCGGACACACCACTGGAAGCTGTGGGGAAAAGAGGATGGTGGCAAAATTTGAAAAAAAAATCCCCTCCGTCCCCTCCAGGAGGCGCTGTCTTGGAGCACTTTTGGCCACAGGCTCATTCCACCATGGCGTGCTATGGGGTCTTTACTGCCCACTGCCATCAGGCAATTGAATGCTTCATCCTGATGTACCCTTCAAGTTCATTTTGAAGTTTCCGCACAGTATACATTGATTGATTGATTGGCTGCATTCTTTGTCCCGTCAGTCTATATCCTTGTTTTCATGTTTCTGCTGCTGTGTGCATCTCAGTTTCCCTTTGGGATTCCTAAAGTTAATCTAATCAAATCACAGCAGTCCACGGTCGGTCTCGCACCCTGGGCCACATGCCTTTGAGATGTCAGACTAATAAGTGGGCTGCCAGACCCAAACCGGCGTGACAAACCTAAGCAGACTGGGACTGAGCAGACACAATCAAGCCGAGGTCGTGACGGCTGAGACACTGCAGCGCCAACCGCTGTGCCAACAACACGCAGTTCAAAGCGCCAGCCGCTGACAACCAATAAACTTTGAACTCAGAGGTCCTGCTATATTTGTGTGCCTGTCGACTTTGTGTTGTTTTTTAAACTTTGTTCATTCATTCGTTCCGCTCCCACACCCTGCTCTATGGAGGTCTTGGCTGTTTATCCTGTTCAGAGTCATAAAAAAATATGATGTTGGCATGACACGGCCCGCCAGCGAGCAGCCTGACATTTGGTGCAGGTCAACTGTGCTCAGTAGCTATAAAGATAAATTGGGCCTGTGAGCCAAACTAAACTCCGCCAGCTGTTGATAAAACGCCGGGAAGGTCCTGAGAAGAAGACGTGAATAGATTTGTGGGGTCACGAGTGTCATTTCAACACACAAGGTGGGACTTGGATGGCTGTAGCGCCACATGGTGATTTCATGTGGGCACGACACTGAAAGTGCGAAATTCAGGAATAAACTCTACAGTGGAATTCCTACTTGTGTGTCCTAATCAGCTTAACGACACCCCGCCTTATGATACGAGACAAGACCCTCGGAATCAAAGCGACAATCCGTCACCGAGGCTGCCCATACGCCATCGGGCATACCCTCAGGGAACAAAGGTGCAGAGATGGGAAACACATCCACGAATTTGATTTAGTTAACATGGAGACCCCCCACTCATGTTCTGCATGTTTCGGTGGACTCGTTATTTTGTCGCCCGATTCCATCCTATGTGCCCTGAGCACTCATTACAGTTACATTACAGCTGACGAGTGGGACTGAGTTGCAGGGGATGTCAGACTACACGACTAGTGGGCATAGGAGGGCGCCATGACTGCCCCCTGACTCGCTAGTATTATGAAAGTCTGGGACTGAATGTCGTTGGAAAAATCGTGTAACGTGACAGGGTCTTAAAATTGAGATTCTTCATAAGAAGTGACCGTGATTAGTGAATAACTAGCTGGTTTACTTTAAAGTCGTTTGCGTATCTGCTGTCGACGTCCCCCAGTTCCCTCATAATGCACGGCTTCAAAAATACACATAAGCTCAATTTAAAGTAACGCGTATTTTGTAAGGCCAAAGTGATTATAATTCTTTCTGTTTTTGTACGTCACTTTGAGCCACCCATTTGTGCAGAAATTTTACGGTAGGGGTGCCCCACCCCGACGAATTTGGTGTTACAATCAGGGGTCTGCTGCTGTCACACGTCCACACCGCTACTACGTTTTCATTTAAAAATGGCGATCCCTCCTAAGTAAATTTATGAAATAAAGCCTTAAAAAGCAACATTTTGCTATTGCACTTCAACACGGGACCCAAATGAGATGCCCCTTTTTTGTGGCGTCCAGACCTGGAAGGGGGAGGGGCATATCTGGGCACCGTGGGCGGAGTCCAAAGCCCTCACTGGTTGTCTTCTCGGAGCTGCGGGTGTTTGCCTCTTTGTTTGCTTTGATCTCTTTGCCCACTTTTATTCTTTTTTTTTCCTAAAGTAAACCCCCCCCCACACCCACCCCCCTGTCCACACTAGCATTTCCACGTTGTTTGTGGAAGTCAATGATCGACTTGACGTACGCGTTCACCTACAAATCCTTAAAGAGAAATGTCACGATGCCAGCCGCGGGATTGATCACACAATCGTTCACTTCACTGGGTGTGTACGCTTCGGTGAAAAGAGGAAGAGTGGAGGAAGAGGAGGAATGTTGACAGCTCTGGCCACGGGACTTATCACCAAATTGTAGCGACTGGTATATTATTTGCATGTTGAACACGTATACAGCTCTCAGTCTGTGCAAAACGCAACTTGGGAGCACTTCAGGTAAGCAAGTGCCATGGAAAGCACCTCCTCTACGTCCGCCATACTGGAAGGTGGTTCTCTTCGATGAAAGCTGACCAATCAGGGAATGAGGTGTTGTAATGAGCAGGATCCAATCAGGGAAGGACTATGGAATTGTCACAATTTAAGATTTCGAGTGAATTCATTTGGTATTTTCTACGTCTTGAATGTCATTTTTTTTTTAGGTCTTTCACTGCCGTTCTGAGAGCCGTCATTGGCGCCACCTTCCAGCAGTTTTGGTGGGTGTGGCTTCTAGGGTCGTGACCCTCGAGTAATCGCCATGGCGGTATAAAAGGTCTCCTCGTTGTCAGAACATTTTTTCAAAATATTTAAAATACTTGTGCATCTCACGAGTTTCGCTTGGTTTGATCTCTTTGCTTCTTTTTCTTCGACCTACGATTCTCGTCTCTCGGTAGGATTTGGCAACTAAGTTTTATTTCTACAGTATTGCCCCCCGGAATCCGAACGCACCAGAACTCAAACAACTTGGAATCCGAATGAAAAATCTGAGCAAATTTTACCTTGGAATCTGAACGTCCAGCACGTTGTTCGTGTGTGTTTGTGCGTACGTCTCCCCAGCGCTCGGACCACCCATACGCGTTGTCGGAATGCTGTGGTGAAAGCATCTCGTGTGATTTTTCGCTGCTAATTTAATGCTTTTGTGCCTGTTTTGTGTTATTTTTTTTAATATAATAACAACTTAGTGTATTCACCATGGGTCCTAAAAAGAGTAGTGGGGAAAATAAGAGTAAGAGGAAAGCTGAAGTTAAGAAAGATCTTATCGCTAAGCATGAAAGAGCGGTACACGTGTGGCTGATCTCGCTACTATGTTCGGGATATCTAAATCGACTGTTTGTACGATTTTGAAAAATAAAGACGCTGTCAAAGCAGCTGATGTGGCGACACTGACCTCTGGGAGATCGAAAAGTATGGAAGAGATGGAAAAACTCCTCTCGGTTTGGATTAATGAAAAACAGCTGGCTGGTGATGGGATATCTGAGACGATAATTTGGGAGAAAGCTGAGGTCCTCCAGGATGATTTCGTGAAAGGCACGCCTGATACTGGAGCTCAAAAGGAGAAGTTTAAAGCCAGTAAAAGGCAAAGAATGAAGACGCCAGAACCACCAGAAACGCAGTTACCTGATGTTATCATGGAAGGAGACTCGCCGTCCAAGCAATAAGCTCCTCCTCCTATATTTTTAATTTTATTAATTTACATTTTTTTTCAAAAATTATTATTATTTGTTACTATTTTACCTTAAAATCCAGTGTATTTACTATTAAAATCCATCCATCCATCCATTATCCAACCCGCTATATCCTAACTACAGGGTCACGGGGGTCTGCTGGAGCCAATCCCAGCCAACACAGGGCGCAAGGCAGGAAACAAACCACCGGGCAGGGCGCCAGCCCCGCAGACTATTAAAATCATTTTGAAAATTCAAGTTTGTGGGACCCAGGAACGGATTAATCCAGTTTCTATTATTATAAAGGGGAAAAATTGTCTTGGAACTCAAACGGGGTTTTGGAACGGATTAAGTTTGGATTCCAAGGTATCACTGTATTTTGTTTTCCTAGTTTCATTTTTGACACCCTTCTTCCAGTTTAATTTAGTAAGAAAGTCACCTGTATGTTTCTCAGCCAGACAGTAATAAGCACCCAACCACATGATGTGCTGTGCCGTCCATTTTAAGTAATATGCCAGGGGGTCACCTTCAGGGCTCGTTAGAGGTTAGCAGTACCACCCCGAACCGACAGGAGGCGCCGTCGCAAACTCTCTTCTCACTTTCACCTGAAGCTGACTGAGTGCATTTGACTCTGCCCACAGAAGGCCCTGCCCCCTTCCAGGTCTGGACTTGCCCAGTAGGAGGCGTCTCCTGTTGCCCCCGAGCCTGGTGGAGGACGGCGCCCCCTTGTGTGATTTTGCTGTTTTGTGAATTCTGTGCAGTTGTTTGTTTCGATTAAAGGGGCTCACCTGGCTGAAACCCCCCATCCATTCCCTGTGGACTCCTCACACCCTTCAGGGTGACTGCAGGCTGTGGAGAGTTTTCAAAAGTCAAAATATTTGGGGGTTAAAAACACTGCTGTAGTTGGATGAAAGGCGAAAACGGAGACAAATATCTGTGTTTATTTTTTAAAGGAAAATGTTAATGATGTGGACGCGGCCTGTGACCTGACGGATACCCCCCTTTACACTTTCCATTAAGTTACTCGAAGTGTCTGAGGATCACTTCATATATTTGGTCTCCACGTTTCTCCTTATCTCCCCATATACTGAAGCTTCCTACAAAGTTTCTCTGAGACGCAGCCAACAAACATGGCAAAGCCTGACAGAACTGTGGCTGGAGGGGCGAGTGGGCTGGAGTCCCTGAGGTGGGCGAAGTCTTGGCACCCATCACAAGTGCCCTGAAGGCACACTGCTATAGTGAAGCCTTCCTCTGCTTTTCAGTGATACCTCAAATCTGCTTGAGCGGTGACAGCATGGCCTGCTCTTGTTATGCTGCACCGCTCCCTTCACAAAATAAAATGTGCATAAAGAAGTGACAAGTGACATGAGGAGATCATCTGTGATGGATCTGTTTATTTACCCAGTTGCATCAACATCGTTGAATATAAAAATAATGTATATTTCATTAATTACAAGTGATGATACATCTTACCAAAGTAAATGGTAGGCCAGGCCCGATAAAAGCATGAACCATTCTAGTAAAATGACAGGGAGGGGACGCGACCACATAGCGAGCCAAGAAAAGCTTCATCTTAAACGAATAACAATCGGCGTCCATGCACAAGACACTCATAGCACATACTCACAGGGGTAAGGCCATTAGTAGAGATGGAAAGGGGGGATTAGAAAACAAGGTGGGACTTGTATGTACGTATGTGGCCACACGGTGAGCTCGCTTCAACAAGTGCGACTGGGCAGCTACAGTATACAGAATGCTGGGCGATGAGGACTGGAAAAGGAAAGAACAGATGACAGCAAAATACTTTTGAGTTGGCGTTCGTTATGGAAAGGCGCCATAGAAAGACAGACAGACAGACAGACAGACAGACAGACAGACAGACAGACAGACAGACAGACAGACAGATAGATAGATAGATAGATAGATAGATAGATAGATGATAGAATTATTTTAATTTTAGTGCAGTAGGCAGGATCAGATAGATAAATAGATAGATGTGAAAGGAGCTACATGATAGATAGATAGATAGATAGAGATAGATAGATAGATAGATAGATAGATAGATAGATAGAATTATTTTAATTTTAGTATAGTAGGCAGGATCAGATAGATAAATAGATAGATGTGAAAGGAGCTATATGATAGATAGATAGATAGATAGATAGATAGATAGATAGATAGATAGATAGATAGAATTATTTTAATTTTAGTGCAGTAGGCAGGATCAGATAGATAAATAGATAGATGTGAAAGGAGCTATATGATAGATAGATAGATAGATAGATAGATAGATAGATAGATAGATAGATAGATAGATAGATAGATAGATAGATAGATAGATAGAATTATTTTAATTTTAGTATAGTAGGCAGGATCAGATAGATAAATAGATAGATGTGAAAGGAGCTATATGATAGATAGATAGATAGATAGATAGATAGATAGATAGATAGATAGATAGATAGATAGATAGATAGATAGATAGATAGAATTATTTTAATTTTAGTATAGTACGCAGGATCAGATAGATAGATGTGAAAGGAGCTATATAATAGATAGATAGATAGATAGATAGATAGATAGATAGATAGATAGATAGATAGATAGATAGATAGAATTATTTTAATTTTAGTATAGTAGGCAGGATCAGATAGATAAATAGATAGATGTGAAAGGAGCTATATGATAGATAGATAGATAGATAGATAGATAGATAGATAGATAGATAGAATTATTTTAATTTTAGTATAGTACGCAGGATCAGATAGATAGATGTGAAAGGAGCTATATAATAGATAGATAGATAGATAGATAGATAGATAGATAGATAGATAGATAGATAGAATTATTTTAATTTTAGTATAGTAGGCAGGATCAGATAGATAAATAGATAGATGTGAAAGGAGCTATATGATAGATAGATAGATAGATAGATAGATAGATAGATAGATAGATAGATAGATAGATAGATAGATAGATAGATAGAATTATTTTAATTTTAGTATAGTACGCAGGATCAGATAGATAGATGTGAAAGGAGCTATATAATAGATAGATAGATAGATAGATAGATAGATAGATAGATAGATAGATAGATAGATAGAATTATTTTAATTTTAGTATAGTAGGCAGGATCAGATAGATAAATAGATAGATGTGAAAGGAGCTATATGATAGATAGATAGATAGATAGATAGATAGATAGATAGATAGATAGATAGATAGATAGATAGATAGATAGATAGAGTTAAACAGCACAGGTGAAGTGCATGATGTCGGTGCCGTCTTCAGAGAGCCACTATATAAAATAAATGCGTCTTTTAAAGTAGTTTTGTATCAAAAATCACATTTCAAAAAAGTGAAACAATGAATTCTTCCTCTTGGCCATTTCTTCTGCCTTCCAGCTCTGTGGAGTTTGCACTTGCCCTTTTTGTCTATCTGCAGGTCAGGCTGGTTGGTACCTCTGAATTGCCCTGGCATGCATGTGTGTGTGTGGCGTGTTCATGGCAGGTGGTGAAGCTTGTGAACAGCTGCCCTCCCCGTGGTTGGTGCCCAGAGAGCTTCGGACTGCCCGGGTCAGGCTGATTCATTGACTGCACAGACAAAAGGATGGAAGGAAAGCCTGGGTGCTATGAAAGGCCCTCTAGTAGCTAACAAAAATGTCAGGCACCCTTGCAAGCAAGTCTGGTGCAATGTGCTGTAAAGGCACTATAAAGTCCCTCTGACCTCCTGACCAAGTGCTCACGTGGTAGAATGGGGTTTAAACACATCGGCTGAATGAATGAATGAAGGTAAGCACCCGAACTGCACACTCACAGCTGACCCCCCCAGCCCTGTCCCCTCTGCCGCTGCCTTTGTGCTGTTCACCTCAGCCATCTGAGCCCACCTGGAAGCAGCATTCTTATTGGCATTTTATAAGTGACCACGGTCAGATATTGCAAGGCCTGTGAGCGTCTTTCGAAGAGGAGGAACGGTTGAGCAGCTCCACGTCCTGCAGGCTATTATAGACGCCATTCTGACCGCGTGTGTCCTCAGACGTTTCGGTAGCTTTGTAAAATCCATGTGTGAAGCCGTCCTCAAATTGATAAAGGTGTCGTTGTTCCTCATGTTTGTTCCTCCTCCAGTCCAAAAAAAAAAAAAAAAAAAAAAGATAGTGTTCCACGGTCACCTGACAGCCGTAGGAGTTCATTGATACTTGGCAAGCAGCAAAGAGAGGCTTAAAATCAGCCAGACAACCAGCAAGTGTGAGCTGACCAGCAGCAGGGCCACCGGGTAGAAGTGGCGGGATGGCGGCTTGTTATCGGCTACAGGGCCCGCCTCGGGGTCGTCCCCCTCAGTTAGATCTCCCTGGGGGTGTTGACTGCTGAACGGGGTCAAGAACAGACAAAACACCAGCAGGTTAGTAACACACACACACACACACACACACACTCGCACACATTCCCGAAAAAAAAAACCAAACAAAATGCACATGGAGAGAGCGGAACAGGAAGGTGGAATGAGACAAGACGGAAAAAGACGGGCATGGACGTGAGACCAGAGGGCCGCACAGGGACTGGGGACGAGATCTGTGCTCATGTTTGCCTCTTCTGTAAATATTAAAATTTAAATAAAAAGTACATTTCATACTTTCTGCACTGAGAAGACTCCAGATATATTTTCTTTGTCATGGCATCGTCCGTCTGCTTTTTAGCATATTTAGCAATCAATTTGATAATCCGCACAGGCACGTGACTATTTCTAATTCATTTTATCTGATGGACGACCGATTGAAGCTGTGATGAAACTCAAAGCCTTGTCACATTACACGATTCCTCCATCAATTTTCATAATCTTAGCGAGTCGGGGACGGCCACGGTGTGCTCCTGTGACATCTGGTCACGTGGTGTGACATACCCTGTGCCTGTTTCATTGTGTCTTTAGTCGTAGGGGGCGGCTTTGTGAACGTGACAGCTGACAACCAATGATTGCTCATTTGGAAGTACAGGGTGGCGCAGGGAAACAGGAAATTTTGGAACTAGGTGTTGGCGACCCTGGTTGCATGGGCAGTTGTTTGGGACCAATGCAACCTCATTTAGAACCCTTTGCCATGAGTTATAATGGAGCAGTGGAGTGGTGTGCAACGAGGGTTCACTGTGAAAGCCTTTTATAAAAATGGTGACAGAGGTGCACAAAGGGAATTTCGGAGTCATTACCAGTTATGATGTCATGATCGTGTCCCCTCTGAGTGCGTAATTTTGAAGGAACGGGTTCAGCCTTAAAAAAGAAGTCCCCGGGTAGAGCCACTTTGCATTCGGCCCGACAATTGATGGCAGCTATTCGATGATTGGTTGGAAGGCGAGTCATTTCATGCAATGGTGACATTCCATGGCCTCCGAGATCCAGTGATTTTTTTTCTGTGGGGACATCTTAAAAGCCAAGTGTACTGCACACGTCCTGCAACCAATGGAGGACTGAAGAGGAAATTGCTGCTGTTCCTGTTGACGTGTTACGTCGAGCAATGCAGGCTGTCAGAATGTGTACAGAGAAATGGACAACACCTTTGTGATGTTTCTTCGAATATTGAATGAATATTGATTACCATCATATCCTGTACAACCCATTTCATCATTAAATGTATTTTGTAATGTGTTTCTTCGTGCATCGAATGTCAATCAAAAATTTCCCTGTGCTACCCTGTACAATGCTGTCACACGCATGCACTTAGGGAACGACTTATGGGCTTAGGTGATGACAATACTACCCCGGACCACCCAAATGGCACTGAGCAATAGCAGCATCTCTTTTTCTTTCCCCTCTGCAGAAAGGAAGACTGACGCGCCACCATCTATGACGTTACTTCCAGGGTCAGCCCATCTGTATCCACCTATTTCTCCCAGAAGCCATCAAAAACGGAACCACGGCCATCTTGGGGCAGACTCGATCGACTCAACGGGGCTAGTCTTGACTTAGTGTTAACACACACATTTCTATGTGTCCTTTATAATATACGGGGTTACCTTTGGGTGTCCCCCAACCCCTTTATGAACATCTTTGTGTCTTCTTACTAACGCGTCGAATGCAGTGACACGGCTGTGTTGGTCCTCACAAACATAAGAGACGCTCATCTGTCTGATGTCTCTTGTTTTAATTTACTTAATAGAATCAAAAAAAGGGACAAGATCGAAATCTCAACCTGTGAACCCTTGGAGTGGGCAACAGCTCCGCCAGGCAGAACATCATTGACTTAGGGAAGGGTCCGCAATAATTTAGAAATGAGAAACTGTACAGGAAAGTTGTCACACAGTCGCATAATTTGACATTTTCAAGTCGTGTAAATTGGCATCCTCTGGCGGTGAGATCAGCAACTGCAGTCCTGCCCTCCATCTGCAAGTGTGTGTAATGTGAGAGGGCCATTGAGGTCATTGAGTTTCGATGATCAAAAAAACTTCACCAAACTAGGCTGCCATTTTGCAGACCACCAAAATCAACAAAGATTTTGGTTCGAAGGTCGCTTAGCAAAGGGCGGCACGGTGCCGCAGTGGTAGCGCTGCTGCCTCGCAGTTAGGAGACCTGGGTTCACTTCCTGGGTCCTTCCTGCGTGGAGTTTGCATGTTCTCCCCGTGTCTGCGTGGGTTTCTTCCGGGCGCTCCGGTTTCCTCCCACAGTCTGAAGACATGCAGGTTAGGTGGATTGGCAATTCTAAACTGGCCCTAGTGTGTGCTTGGTGTGTGGGTGTGTTTGTGTGTGTCCTGAGGTGGGTTGGCACCCTGCCCGGGATTGGCTCCTGCCTTGTGCCCTGTGTTGGCTGGGATTGGCTCCAGCAGACCCACGTGACCCTGTGTTCAGATTCAGTGGGTTGGAAAATGGATGGATGGTCGCTTAGCAAGCAAGGTGACACCCAAAACCCCTCCCATCAGCCAATCAGTGAACGTCTGGTGGATTACTGAAACCCCGCCCCTTCAAGGTGATGTCTATATATGATGGCTGGTTGTCACTGCCATGACATGCTGGGTCTTTTCTGTCTCTCTGTTTATATAAAACACAAAGTGGACCGACTCCCTCACTTCACAAAAGCTGAAATTTGGCAAGATGGTACACCAAGGGCCGTCGTTGTCCGCTAAGAAAGGACATTTCGATATATCAATGATTAGGGGTAAATCCCCTCCCTTACAATAGAAAAACTAAATACCTCAAAATCTGAAAACACAGAAGTTTGGCGACATCATAGAGAAAAGAAAATTAGATGCGTGTTTTTTTTTGTCAATACATTTTCTTATTTGTCGATATTTTATTAATATTATGGTAATCTGCATGCTCTGTATGGCTCTTAGAGCTGGCTCTATGCAAATGAAGTACACAGCAAAAGTAATTCATTTGTCACATGAACAGCAGCCTTAACCAATAGGGTGGATGGATGACTGAAAAAGATGAGGGGGTGTGGTGACCAGGACAGGAAAAAGGAGACAGGATCACATTGGTGTGAGGTACAACGAGGTGTGAAACGGAAGGAGAAAGACCAGCAAAGCTCGGTGGTTAGCAAGCGTAGCTATGAAGCCCCAGTGAGCCCACCAGGCGCTGTGGCTGTGAGGGGAGGTGTTGATTCGCACGAATGAAGTATAACGGTGGAAGTGGTGTCCTTGGGTCCAAAGCAAGCCAGGACTGATGGCTTCAGATTCAAACTTAATGGCTCTCTCAGGTGATACGCCATTTTAATTTGCATTCTCATCTATGGACATTGAAAGGGGACCCCCAACACCTGACCCCCAAAATTGCTTGCATTTACATGTGCATCTGCTTACTTTGATTAGGGGTCCCCGGCCACCCCTTCTGATCTCCAAACTTCTTTACATGTACGTTCCCATCTGCAAACCATACACAACCGATGAAAAACACGAAAAGAAATAATGTTGAGTGAATGACGTAAAAACATAAAAATCATAAACATTAATAATGATAACAACATTATTCTTACTGATTACCCATTTCAGTTCAAAAGAATACACTTCCCTGCACAGCTGTGTTTTGTAATGAGCATCAATAAAGGCCAAGTCACTAGGAAAAGTGACATACAGTAGGACAGGAATGTTTTATTCATGGACAATTGTGTGTATTATTATTATTATTACTTATTGTTTGACAGACGTCTTTATCCAAAGTGATTTACAACACTTTCAGATACAATGGGTTCCATTTCATTTCTTGCACAGGACTTGCTTCTAATCACACACTGGTGTCAGTAGTGGGATCTGAAGTCCAAATCCTTAACCACTACACCACACTGCCTGCCAATATTATTAGCCCTTGGTCAAGAAACCTACAAATTTTATAGACATTAAAGTACTTGGTTAGTTACATCTGGTGTCCCGACATCCCGATTAACTGACGACATTATAACCGAATCCCACTGTCTTATGAAATGTAAAGTCGGGTCACACAGCTACTCTGAAAATAAAATGAAGTTCTGTGTTTGAATCCATTCGGGTTTATCACGGTATGTTGATAAGACTTGCAAGTACACATGACAGCACTGCTGCGACTACTACTGTGACAAATACTCACCAAACCCATTCACCTAATTTCTACAAAAGAACACTCGAAGGCCCCCAAACCCCTACTGTCCACCACAACCCGCTTTACCAGCTTATTCCATTTGTCACGTGATGCATGTTGATTAGAAATGTCATTCGGCTCTGTACACAGGACAATGACTGCTGTATTAACCTCTAATTAGAAAACAGTGGGCAGTGGGGCCCCCTAGTGGCTAAAGGACGCTAGTTCCAATAATATCCAACCGCAGAGCTGCACCACTAGATGTCACTGCAGGTCAACCCTAGAAGTTTAGCATCAGGTTAGGGTGAACGAGGGACGTTCAAAAAGTTTCCACACTTTTATACAGGTGCTGGTCATAAAATTAGAATATCATGATAAAGTTGATTTATTTCAGTAATTCCATTCAAAAAGTGAATTTTCCAAGATACTGAATTTGGGACTTTCATTAGTTGTCAGTTATAATCATCAACATTAAAAGAAATAAACATTTGAAATACATCAGTCTGTGTGTAATGAATGAACCTAATATACAAGTTTCACTTTTTGAATGGAATTACTGAAATAAATCAACTTTGTCATGATATTCTAATTTTATGACCAGCACCTGTATTTTCATTGGAAACGTAAAGTAATTGGGCATTAAAAAGTTGGTATGACGCTGGGAAAATTGTATCACAAATGAAGGTCACTGCAGAAAAGTGATGTCATCTGGTTTTAAAATTCTTATTATAAAAAAAAATCTTCCAACGATACGAGACTTTTTTCCTGCGACGAGATGTAATCTTTTGAAGAGAGACACTTTCACGTCACGCGAGACGGTCAAGTCACTTCATACTTACAACCTTTGGAAGCAAGTACCACCACTTGGACCTCCAGGCAGTGCGCTGAACTTGTGGAGAATGTAATTAAAGTGGGTGAGGCCTTCAGCGGCACTGCGACGGTTGCCAAGGCAGTGTGTCAACGTGTCCCTGCACTAGAGGGCAAGTCAGTTCAATCCTGGCGTTTTCAAGAAACAACTTCATTTACTCACATTTGCATAATTACACGCATGTGATACGTTTATGTAGAGCAACGAACAAATCAAAGCGCATGAACAGGTCCACGTCCAAATTGTGAAAGACGTGAACGCTGCCGGGTTTCTTTGACTTCCACTGGCACAGCCCTCGTCCTCATGTTGAACGATGGTGACTACAGACTCCAAAGGGTACAAGCAAGCTGAGGTGTCTTATGAAGCCATGAAACCCACCTGAGGAATCACAAACACCTGGGGTGCCAATTGTCCCAAACATTATGGTGCCCTGACATGGGGGGACCGTGTAGAAACGGTGACTAAAATGTCTGCAAATCCCCCTTTAAATGAAAGTCTGCAATGCGCACTTTAATCATAGAAGGTCTGAATTGTCTGATTTGTAATTTTAAACTGTGCAGCAGAGAGGGAATCAAGGAAAAAATGTCTCCTTGCCCCAAACATTATGGTGGGCACTGGACCTCTGTTAATCAGGTTTCTCAGAGGCCAATAAACCGATTTCTCTAACCGGGATATGTATTGTGGCAAGCGGCCCGGGGGTGGCAGGATTATGCCTCCTCAGACCATGAGGGGGTGACCGTCCTGGTGGCTTTGGGGACCACGGGAACTGAGCTTGGAAGCTCAACCCTATGGGGGCCCATGGTCACCGCCAGGGGGCGCCCCAATGCCTGGAGATCCCTGGTCCTCAGCACTTCCACCACACCCGGAAGTGCTGGGGGGGAAGACGACCAGGGACACCCGGAGTGCTTCCGGGTGCACAGCTGGTACTTCCGCCATACTGGGGAGTGCCGGAGGAAGATTATCGGGTGGCACCTGGAGCACATCCGGGTGATTATAAAAGGGGCTGCCTCCCTCCGTTCAGTGGCTGGAGTCGGGAGAGGAGAAGGACAGAGCTTGGTGGAGAGGAGTGGAGGCGGTGAAGAAGGCCTGAACTTTGGGGGAGTTTTGGGGTTGTGTGCACCTTTGTAAAAAGTAAATATTGTAAATAAAAGTGTGTGGGTTTGACTTTGAACCAACGATGTCTGCCTGTCTGTGGCCGGGCCAGCCTACAGAGCGTTTACATGGCCTTTTCAGAAATCAGGTTTCTGTGTTAGTGTGTGTGTGTGTGAGTGGTCCCTGTGTTCGTCCATAGTCCTGTCCAGGCCTGTTTTCAGCCTTTTCCCCAATCCTGGTGGGATAGCCTGAAAAGGATCGAGAAAATTCTAGAACCTCCCTGCTGAACTCGTTCCATGGAGCACTGCAGCGCCTGCCGAGTCCTCGAACGTACCTGAAGGTCACACATCGTCTAACTTCTTGTCATTTGCTGTGCCAGCAGTTCAAACAAAAATCTCCAGACCCCAAAACCCAAAAGACCCACCATGAAAGAAATCCATCAGATATTAAAGAAAAAGCAGAATCCTAACAAGTTAAACAGCACCGCGTGTAGTTGGCTGCATATGGAAGGCACTAGAATACAGAGAGTGCTGAGCACAGGAGGTGCCACACACCGAGGAGGAGAACTCAAAGATCTGGGCCATCTTCCAAAGCAGGTCAGAAAAGTGAAAGGCGGGTAAGAAGAAGGGCAAAATATAAATAGAAGAAGGGAGGTGGCAGAACAAAGGCAGGCAAACACTTCCCGAGTGGTGTGGTGTTTACGCTGGCACCACCACTTGGACCTCCAGGCAGTGCGCTGAACTTGTGGAGAATGTAATTAAAGTGGGTGAGGCCTTCAGCGGCACTGCCACGGTTGCCAAGGCAGTGCACCAACGTGTCCCTGCACTAGAGGGCAAGGCGCTTCAATCCTGGCGTTTTCAGGAGACAACTTCATTTATTCACATTTGCATAATCACACGCATGTGACACGTTTATCTATAGCAACGAACAAATCAAAGCGCATGAACACATCCGCGTCCAAAATGTGAAAAACGTGAACGCTGCCAGGTGCTGAGTCAGACCACTGGAGTCACAACATCACTGCCAATGTGCCTTATTATATAGCGCCTTTCCATTGCAGACATCAGTCTAGGGCACTGTACAGGGTGTATCCAGCAGGGGGCATTGCTGCCTGTGAATACGTTCTTTTAAAACTGCAGTCATACGTGAGATGATATACAATATATAGTGCCCCCCATAACCCCGGCGGAGATATTAAGACAAGGGACTTGTGGTAGAAAAGACAAACTGAACCTGCTTGTAAATTCCGCATTCACTCCAAACAACTGAGGAAGCGGTTAGGACAGTTCAATTGTCTTAGGATTTTTAAGGGGGTGGTCTTCAACAATCACGTGTCCATCTTCAGAGGCCTGGTAAAATGACCCCAAAGACACAGAGATGAGTCATCCCAGAAGTCACAGAGGATTCCAGAAGACTTTCCAAAGGACCGCAGGCCATTTCAGCTATGAAATTCATGGAGGAGAAATGGGATTGATGGGAGGAACCTCCGCTGTCCCAAGAAGAACGTCAATGCCAAGGAACATCTGGATGATCTCCAAGCATTTCTGGAATAATGACAGACGAGTGAAAAGTGGAACAACGCAGGGCCCGTGATGTCCGGCATTCGACACGAAGAACATCACACCCACAATTAAACATGGAGGTGCCAGTGTGATGGGGATGCTTTGGAAGACCTTCATATGGATGGATAGAAGACCTTCCCTGCTGTCTGTGCCCAGGACGATGCCTCTGACTCTTCTGGAGGTGGGCAAGTCGAAGAAAGATCATAATGATCCTCACCATAAGAGTGAAGTCATCACCATGAGGGTCCTAGAAGAACACTGGGACCCTCCAGCTGAGGAAGACAGGAGGAAATACTTCACTGTAAGGGGTGGCACAGCCATTTCTAAGGCCCTGGGCCTCCAGCCGACCACAATGAGAGCCGTCATCTCAAATGGAGAACATTTGGAACGGTGGGCCATCGTTACAGAAAGAAAAAGGCCCGTTCAATTTTGAATATTTCAGATGTTTTACTTTATACATTTCCTACACGTGTGTTCTTTTTTGCCATTTTCCCGTTTACTTTAATTGTTGTCTGTTACTTTGGACCGTTTTGCCCGCCATTTTACATTCTTACAGTCACCGCCATTTTGGGGTTCCCGTCTATGTTGACATGTCATCAGCTTTTCCGTTCAATTGAATTAGTTTTGATCGGAGTCCTTGGGGGAAAAAAATATTTTTTGTGGGGTTGCACTTTTTTTGGGCTATTTTTCAAACCCCCTTCCACCGCTCTATTAGCATGTTTGTAGCACTGTGGATGACCGTCCCCACCCTCCGTGTTCTTCAGACTTTTAGACGTACTTTATCACAATCAGACCTCTAAGATGGGTGGCACGGTGGCGCAGTGGGTAGCGCTGCTGCCTCGCAGTTGGGAGACCTGGGTTCGCTTCCCGGGTCCTCCCTGCGTGGAGTTTGCATGTTCTCCCCGTGTCTGCGTGGGTTTCCTCCCACAGTCCAAAGACATGCTGGTTAGGTGGATTGGCGATTCTAAATTGGCTTGGGTGTGTTTGTGTGTGTCCTGTGGTGGGTTGGCACCCTGCCTGGGATTGGTTCCTGCCCTGTGACCCTCTGTTCGGATTCAGCGGGTTGGAAAATGGATGGATGGACCTCTAAGATGCTCTCCCTCCACCAACTCTTTGATGGTATGTGCCTAATCCATTGCTCTTGAAGCCGAAGGGGGCACTGCCCCCCTCTTTTCGGTGTGTCACTTTGTATATGGCAGATGTTGCGTGAGTTTCTTTAGCCACTATGTGGTTTGTGAGCTGTCCTTAGGATGGTCCCGATGGGGTATGGGTATGTCCTCGGAGGGCTGCCAGATAATGACACGACGGGTTAAAACCTTGTCCTCATCGGTTCTGTGGAAAACAAAACCCTTTCTGCCGATGACAGAATCTGTCATTGAAAACTTCCTTCTGGTTTTTGACTTTGGCTTTTGAAGTCTTCTGAGGTCGACTTTGACGCCCGTGTTGTTGATCTTCACAGTTCTGCACTTTTTCTGTTTAAAACACTTCCCAGTCCTCTCTAAAGTCTGCCAGCTTGTCAGGCAGGGTAGGGCCAATTGTGGGGAAATGTCATGTTATATAGTGCCTTACAAAACTGGAGGGTCAGTGCGAGTGAGAGTCCACTGTCTTAGCCAATAAGGAGCTAAACTAGAATATTCTAACTTTTAGAAATAAACTTGATGCATTAGGCTTAATTGTCAAAACAGAGGTCAAGAACTTAGGGGTGACTATTGACTCTGACCTGAATTTTAAATCACATATTAATCAGATTACTAGGACAGAGCTCTTATAACACTGCAAAATGGTGAAAAATTAGTTCACGCTTTTGTTTTCAGTCGACTAGTTCCAATACAACTCGGAGTCCTGCCACGTGCAAAAGTTCGCTGACGACACTGCTATGGTGGGCTGCATCAGGAGTGGGCAGGAGGAGGAGTATAGGAACCTAATCAAGGACCTTGTTAAATGGTGTGACTCAAACCACCTACAACTGAACACCAGCAAAACCAAGGAGCTGGTGGTGGATTTTAGGAGGACCAGGCCACTCCTGGACCCCGTGATCATCAGAGGTGACTGTGTGCAGAGGGTGCAGACCTATAAATACCTGGGAGTGCAGCTGGATGATAAACTGGGACTGGACTGCCAATACTGATGCTCTGTGCAAGAGAGGACAGAGCCGACTATACTTCCTTAGAAGGCTGGCGTCCTTCAACATCTGCAATAAGATGCTGCAGATGTTCTATCAGATGGTTGTGGCGAGCGCCCTCTTCTACGCGGTGGTGTGCTGGGGAAGCAGCATAAAGAAGAACGACACCTCACACCTGGACACACTGGTGAGGAAGGCAGGCTCTATTGTAGGCACGGAGCAGGACAGTTTGACATCTGTGGCAGAGCGACGGGTGCTGAGCAGACTCCTGTCAATCATGGAGAATCCACTGCATCCACTGAACAGGATCATCTCCAGACAGAGGAGCAGCTTCAGCGACAGACTGCTGTCACCGTCCTGCTCCACTGACAGACTGAGGAGATCGTTCATCCACCACACTATGTGACTCTTCAGTTCCACCCGGGGGGGTAAACGTTAACATTATACAAAGTTATTGTCTGTCTGTATACCTGCATTGTTATCAATCTTTAATTTAATATTGTTATTATCAGTATGCTGCTGCTGGAGTATGGGAATTTCCTCTGGGGATTAATAAAGTATCTATCTATCTATCTATCTATCTATCTATCTATCTATCTATCTATCTATCTATCTATCTATCTATCTATCTATCTATCTATCTATCTATCTATCTATCTATCTATCTATCTATCTATCTATCCTATAGTGTCTTTCACATATCTATCTATCTAATCCTGCCAACTATGCTATCTATCTACCTATCTATCTATTAGAGGGTCAGCTCAATTTGGACGGTTGGGAGACAAAGTCAGAGATGAGAGATTGCATTCGTCTGGACATGTGCAGAGGAGTGATGTGGGGTATATTGGGAGAAGGGTGCTAAGGATAGAGCTGCCAGGGAAGAGGAGAAGACGAAGGCCTAATTGAAGGTTAATGGATGTGGTGAGAGAGGACATGCAGGTGATGGGTGTAACAGAGCAAGATGATGAGGACAGGAAGATATGGAAGAAGATGATCCGCTGTGGCAACCCCTAAAGGGAGCAGCTGAAAGAAGAAGGAGAAGACTACTGTAACACATCCCTCTCAGGACCACCCAAAAAAAGACATCAATCGATTACAACGAGTGCAGAATGGAGCTGCTAGAATCTTAACTAGGAAAAGAAAATCCGAGCACATCACGCCAGTCTTAGCGTCGTTACACTGGTTACCTGTGTCATTTAGAACTGACTTTAAAATACAGTAATCCCTCGCTATATCGCGCTTTGACTTTTGTGGCTTCACTCTATC
The DNA here is from genome assembly GCF_900747795.2 of Erpetoichthys calabaricus. NCBI lineage: Eukaryota > Metazoa > Chordata > Cladistia > Polypteriformes > Polypteridae > Erpetoichthys > Erpetoichthys calabaricus. Next base: position 247,739,873 of record NC_041398.2, on the reverse strand, counting down.
GCGGATTTTATATGTAAGCATATCTAAATATATAATGCGGATTTTTCGCTGCTTCGCGGGTTTCTGCGGACAATGGGTCTTTTTACTTCTGATACATGCTTCCTCAGTTGGTTTGCCCAGTTGATTTCATACAAGGGACGCTATTGGCAGATGGATGAGAAGCTACCCAATCAGAGAACTTTATTTTAAGGAACGTAACCCCCTGCGATAGGTGAGGAATGACTGTACTGCTGATGGTTTACAAAGCCTTCAATCATCTGCTCCATCCTATATCTCAGAACTAGCAAAATACCTGTGCTTCGCAGCGGAGAAGTAGTGTGTTAAAGAGGTTATGTAAACATATATATACATATCTACATATACACATATCTACATATACATATATATACATACATATACACATCCACATATACATATATATATATATATATATATATATATATATATATATATATATATACATATATATATATATATATATATATATATATATATATATATATATATATATATACACACAAATTCACACATCTACATATATATATACATACTAGCAAAATACCCGCGCTTCGCAGCGGAGAAGTAGTGTGTTAAAGAGGTTATGAAAAAGAAAAGGAAACATTTTAAAAATAACGTAACATGATTGTCAATGTAATTGTGTTGTCATTGTTATGAGTGTTGCTATACACACACACACACACACATAAACATATATATACATATCTACATATACACATAGACACATATATATACATGTATATTTACATATCTACATATATACACACATCTACATATATATCTAGACATACATACAAAAATAGATTGACAGATATATATATATACATATCTACATATATATATATATATATATATATATGTAATTGTGTTGTCACTGTTATGAGTGTTGCTGTCATATATATATATATATATATATATAATATACACACACACACATAAACATATATATACATATATGTACATATACACACACACATATATATATATATATACATATACACATCTACATATATATATATATATACACATATCACACATATATATATATACACATACATATACACACATACATACATATATACAATACACACATATATATATATATTTACATATCTACATATATATACACATATATATATATACATATCTACACATATATACATATCTACATATATCTAGACATACATATATACATAGATACATTGACATATATATATATATATACATACATATCTATATATATATATATACATACATATATATATATATATATATATATATATATACATACATATCTATATATATATCTATATATATATATACATATATATATACATACATATCTATATATATATATCTATATATATATATACATATATATATACATACATATCTATATATATATATCTATATATATATATATATACATACATATCTATATATATATATCTATATATATATATACATATATATATACATACATATCTATATATATATATATATATATATATATACATATATATATACATACATATCTATATATATATATCTATATATATATATACATATATATATACATACATATCTATATATATATATATATATATATATATATCAAATGAATGTCAACCTTTTGTAGGGTCTGTCCCTGAGACTTATTAATTGTCATTGCAAAGCAGAGCCTTAGTGGAAATTGGAGGCGTTTAGTTGCCTCAATGACGTTCTTTTGCAGACACGTGACCTGAAGTCTCGTGCCGTCACAAAGTTTCAGTGGCTGTACGGAAATCCACAATCAGTTTCATATTGTTTTCGTACCTTATCAATTGTGTAATGTGTTTTTTGAACAGGTCTGATTCATCGAAGTGATCACTCCTGCTGCGTTCAGTCACTTCACGTGAGCCGATCTCTTGTGTGATGTTGCGATGTCCAGGGGTTTATTTAATGTTAGCTAAGACCCGGCAGTTAAAAGTTTCTCGCTAAAGCAATTTTAACTCTGTCACAGTGATCCAAACTGTCATTTATACCTCGTGTCTTCTCATTAAACTTGTATCTCGCGAATATGGTATTGCAAAGGGCAGCGGGTCAGTTCACGTGCTTACATGGGAGGCGTGATGACGCGATATATTTTGATATATTTCAAAATACCCGCGCTTGGCAGCGGCGAAGTACTGCTTTAAAATTTTTATTAAGAAGAAAAGTAAACCTTTTTAAACTGAGGAAAAATGAATCAATAATTATTTCTTAAGGATCTCTTTGTATACCATGTTGTCAGTTCGCCCTTCCGGTTCTAATATGACCAAGATGTGTGCTGAGTTTACTCTTGAGCATGAAATCTAACTTGGTTTGTGCCCTTCAGAATGAAAGCAGTTAGCATTTACCTTTTTAATAAAAGGCGAGCTTTTAAGCCTGAGAAATCACCCTGTAAATGCACACGTTTAATTGCACATGTGTTAATATGTATGCTTACACAGTATTAAAAGACACTCAAAAATTAAAGTCATTTACCTTCGTTCCCACGTTTGACTCGTGCTGTAAATCTCTTCCTTGTTTTTAGTTCACATGATTACGTAGGAGGCGTCATGACGCAATACGTGACTCCGCCTCCTCCATTAGAGTATATGGACAAAAAACAGGTTCCAGTTATGACCATTACACGTAGAATTTCGAAATGAAACCTGCCTAACTTTTGTAAGTAAGCTGTAAGGAATGAGCCTGCCAAATTTCAGCCTTCTACCTACACGGGAAGTTGGAGAATTAGTGATGAGTGAGTGAGTCAGTCAGTCAGTGAGTCAGTCAGTGAGGGCTTTGCCTTTTATTAATTAGTATAGATGTCTGTCACCTTACACTCCAAATCATAACCTCAGATCTTCAAATGAGGGGCTGCTTAGAATTTCAAGAGCTAAACTTAAAAGAAGTGGTGAGGCGGGCGGCCTTCTGCTGTTAGGCACCTCAAATCTGACTAATACGGTGGAGCATGGCTTTCTCATTTTAGTGTAACCCTGATATGCTGGATATGCATTGAATTATCATTTTTATCATATCTCCGCACTCCGTACGGACCCCTACTTTCTCTTCTGTTCTTTTTCTGGTTTTCTGTGGTGCCGATCTGAGCCCCCACCACTCGATCAAAGCATTGTGATGTCCCTCCATTGATGGATTGAAGGGCAGAGGTACACATGACCGTCATCATCATCTAATTCTTTCACGTGAAGCCTGAAAACAACGAGGACTGATTGAGATCACTTATGGGTGGTCTTGTGACCTCTGAACCCCTGCAGATTTTGTTTTTTTTTCTCCAGCTCTCTGGAGTTTTTTGTTTGTTTGTTTTTTACTGTTCATCAGACTTTACTTTATTCTTTTTTAATTAGCAATCTAATCTTATATTTCTATTTTTTCTTATTTCATCCTGTAAAGCGCTTTGAGTCACATCATCTGTATGAAAACGTGCTACAGAAATAAATGTTGTTGTTGTAAACTGTCACTTTTTTAATATATTGCACCTTCTGTTGATGAACATATCATGCCAATCATACCAAGGCACTCTACGGTCAGTTCAGGAATGCTGGGAGCGGAGCCCATGTTATTCTAATCTTGTTTTTATGGTTATTTATGGCCATGCTGTTTAATAATTTATTGAGCTAAATTGAGCTAAAGAATAAATAACACAAGCCGAGTCACATTTACTGCCACGTGCACAGAGCGCACAATAAACTTTCTACTTGCATGTCTGCTCAACATGGCGTATTTGTGGAATTATCTGTGTGGAGCTCCATGTGGCATGTGCTCTCTTTTCCTTATTGCTGTCAGCATCTGAGTATTGAATTCAATAGCAGGACCCAAAAGTGCCAGGCTGAATACAAATATCCAGTCATCCAGTTGTAAATGTGCAGTTTCTGAGCTGTGCCAGGAATACAAGTCAGGAGGGCAGCCCTGCAGAGCTGGGCACACTCAGGGTCGGTGCTGTGAAAAAGTAGGTGCCCCCTCGCTGATACCCTCCACTTTTGGTGTTTGTCACAGTGAATATCTTCAAATGTATAGACACTATGGTATCTATATATGCTGTGATGGACAGCAGGGCTGGGCTGACATCCCATCCTGGCCAGGAGAAGCCCACCTCATATCGCTCCCTGGCAGGGAGGCCAGTGTAGTGGATGCCTCCCAAGAGTACATGCTGCCCCGACACACTAGGTGACAACATTTCTGGGCCAGTATGCCCATTCATATGCCTGCAGAGCATACTGGGAGTTGCAGTCCCGTGGGGCAGCCCTGCTGGGCTCCATGGGTGCCAACAGGGGGAGCTGCTGGAGAGGGCTGTTCCTACTTGCCGGGGCTGCCGCCCGACTTGGGAGTATTTTTGGGTCCACCGCTGTCCACTCAGTAGTCAAGAGTTGGGAGGAGGTGGCTGAGACTGCATGGGAGATGGAGAAGGAGAAACGAACGTATTGATTTGTTGTGTGGCCTGGAAAGGAGGACATGGTAAACCAGTGGAGGTATTGTGTGAAATAGAAGCCTTGCATTTCAACCCAGGACTGTGATGTGTGTAGTTGTGTCTGGGGGTTTGGGGCACTGCAACGCCCTCTACAGGTCACTATAGCTCTCTATTATAATAAACAAATCTTGGGTCGAAATGTGATTTTCTCGGAGACACTTTAACGTCCCGCGAGACAAGGAAGTGAGACAAAAGGACAGCTGCTGTACAGGCTTTTAAATGTTCGATGCGCTGCGTTACAAGCGGAATAGGCAGCTCAGTACAAGCAGCAGCAGCAAGCCAGCAACTGATCGAGCAAAGAGGAGGTAAAAAGAAAACGGTATTTGTTTCCCATTGTGTCACCATTTAAGAGGGGCGACCGCGTCTCCTTGGAGTGCGTTCAGCCCCCCTCTTCACAACGCGAGTGGTAGAGATGCAAAGAGGCTGGAGTGTATTTGGGGGGAGGAATAACTTATTCACTACAGCTTTATTACTTTACCACAGTCTGCACTTCAACTACACCCCTCAGGTTGTTGTTGTTGTTTTTTGTATTTTTTTTGGAGTGTTCTTTTGTTTACTCTGGCGCCCCATCCCACCCCGGCCCCGCTCGGATACCATTTATAACCCCTGCATGTGAAGAAGCCAAAAAAAACACAAAGTCTTACAAATCAGGAAGTAAGATCAGGACTTTGTTATCTTTATGATAAAAAAATGACAGACGCTGAGAAAGTACAAAGGCTTGGGGCCTCACAGGAGCCTCTTTAATCTCTCAGTACCATCATGAGGGTGGCATGACCCCATGGCAGAGGATTGTAAAATCTTAATTCCAGTCGCTTTGCACATCCATATCTGTTACTGAATGTACCACAAGTACTCCAGATATCTGAGCGACATTCCTGCTGTCTGACAGAATCTTCTGCCAGTGGTCCTCCCTTGTGACCATGCAAGCTTCCAATTCTTTGGCTGTCTACACAGCCCAATGTGTCCAGAGGAATCAAAAGTAAAACGAGGCTCCTTCTATCAGTGGACAGTGACAGGAAAACGTCACAATCAGGTGAGTGACAGCCATCAGCTTCTGTCACTCCAACATCAGGCACTTCACCTGTGCTTTTAATTGCTTCATTTCCCCTATCTATCTATCTATCTATCTATCTATCTATCTATCTATCTATCTATCTATCTATCTATCTATCTATCTATCTATCTATCTATCTATCTATCTATCTATCTATCTATCTTAGTGTGTAACTAACTGGCCTCAACACAGTGAAAGTGGCTGATCGCTACCGCTCACGTTCCTAACTGGAAGGCATATGATAATCAGGATAGGCCAATATCACACCCTGCAGTACCCCACTGTACATCCCATTCTGAAATGTTCAGTTCAAACAGACAAATTAAATATATACAGTATAAAAAAAACACTATAAGGCAAAATCCGTAAGCAATGAGAACTATAGTATCTATTATATAGTGCCTTTCACTATCTATCTATCTATCTATCTATCTATCTATCTATCTATCTATCTATCTATCTATCTATCTATCTATCTATCTATCTATCTATCTATCTATTTATCTAATAGTACCTTTCACGTCTATCTGTCCATCATATAGTGCCTTTCATATCTATCTATCTATCTATCTATCTATCTATCTATCTATCTATCTATCTATCTATCTATCTATCTATCTATCTATCACACAGAACAAATTTTAATGTTCTAATGTCCTATCCAACTATCATGTTGTATGTTTTACATAGTACCTTTCATTTACATCAGTTATATAATACCTTTTATTTATATTTATATATCTAATATAGTGAATTTAATTTCTATCTACCTATCTATCATATAGTGCCTTTCATATCTATCTATCTATTATATAGTGCCTTTCACTTCTATATATCTGCCTATCATATAGTGCCTTTCATATCTATCTATCTATCTATCTATCTATCTATCTATCTATCTATCTATCTATCTATCTATCTATCTATCTATTATATAGTGTCTTTCACATCTACAGTATCTATCTATATAGAACTATGCTGGCAAGTCGACATGGAGTCGTGTAATTTGACATACACTGTGATTTCTAGTTATGTAATCCAGCATCCTCAGGCGACAAGATAAGATCAGCAACTGCAGTCTTTCATTTTGACATCCCTTCTCACTAGAAGTCACAATGTTGTGTTGTCATGTGATGTTGATGCCAGCTTTACATCATTAGTTTGACAACAAAAGAGCAAAAATATCAGTTTAATAAGTAAAACATGAGAAAAGGCTCCCACCAGCACCAACATACACTCCCATCCTGACAGTAGCCCCTCAACATGGAGACAATGGCGAGATTCGGCCAGATCAGTTCAGATTCTGCTTTACATATCTACTGTGTTATATTAGAGGGGCCAACACTCAGTATCCTTACTGAGGGGGAGTTCCAGCGTCCTGAGTTTTTGTTCACGAGTGACAGAAATAGGGGAATGTGAATCTCAGAATGGATGAATAGTAACTTTCTCAAATTAAATAAAGAAAAAACCGAAATCTTAGTGATTGGCAATAATGGATACAATGAGGCTATTAGAAATAAACTGGATGCATTAGGATTAAAAGTCAAATCGGAGGTAAAAAGCTTAGGGGTAACCGTTGATTGTAATCTGAATTTTAAATCGCATATTAATAAAATCACTAGGACAGCATTTTTTCACCTAAGGAACATAGCAAAAGTTAGACCTCTTATATCATCGAAAGATGCAGAGAAATTAGTTCACGCGTTTGTCTTTAGTCGGCTAGATTACTGTAATGCACTCCTCTCAGGTCTACCCAAAAAAGACATCAATCGTTTGCAGTTAGTGCAGAATGCAGCTGCTAGAATCCTTACCAGGAAAAGAAAATCCGAACACATTTCTCCAGTTTTGATGTCACTACACTGGTTACCTGTGTCATTCAGAATTGACTTTAAAATTCTGCTTATGGTTTATAAAGCTTTAAATAATCTCGCCCCGTCTTATATATCGGACTGTCTGACACCTTATATTCCAAATCGCAACCTCAGATCCTCAACTGAGTGTCTCCTTAGAATTCCAAGAGCAAAACTTAAAAGAAGTGGTGAGGCGGCCTTCTGCTGTTATGCACCTAAAATCTGGAATAGCCTGCCAGTAGGAATTCGCCAGGCTAATACAGTGGAGCACTTTAAAAAACTGCTGAACACATTAAAAAACACATTACTTTAACATGGCCTTCTCATAACTTCACTGTAATTTAATCCTGACACTCTGTATATCCAATTCATTATAATAACTATTCATTCAAAATTTGTACTAACCCCTACTCTCTCTTCTGTTTTCTTTTCCGGTGTCCTATTGGTGGTGGCTTGTGCCACCACCATCTACCCAAAGCACCATGATGTTCCAACAATGATGGATGGATTAAAAGCCAGAAGTCTGTATAACCATCAGCATCAAGTGACTCCGTGAGAACAATAACTACAAAGAGGACTATTTCATTTATGTTAGGTAGAATGCCCAGAGGGGACTGGGCAGTCTCGTGGCCTGAAACCCCTACAGATTTTATTTTTTTCTCCAGCCTTCTGGAGTTTTTTTTTGTTTTTTCTGTCCACCCTGGCCATCGGACCTTACTCCTTATTATGTTAACTAATGTTGTCTTATTTTAATTTCTTATTTGTCTTTTATTCTTCTTTTCTTCATTATGTAAAGCACTTTGAGCTACTTTTTGTATGAAAATGTGCTATAGAAATAAATGTTGTTGTTGTTGTTGTTGAAATCGTGAAGTGGATTGGAGTGCCGGTGGCAGCGTATCTGTGGGCACCATGGTGGTGAAGTATGAAGACAAAGCCCTCGGCTTACTGCTTGATCGACATGCCTGTCCTCACGTGTGGTCATAAGCTGTCCATAATGACCGACAAGATGAGACCGCGAGTACAAGCGACAGAACGGGGTTTCTTCTCAGGGTGGCTGAGCTGATGCTTCATGTCAGAGTGAGAAGCTCCACAATTCGGATCGAGGAGAGCCAGTCGGAGATGATCTGGGCATGTTCTTATGATGCCCGTCCCTCAAGGGAGGTGCCCCCTGAAGCGGCTCCAGGCTCATCCAACTTAATGACAGGAGATTCACGATCAACTTGTTGTTTTATAATTATAATAATAATTATAATTAATTCTAATTCTTTGCATTTATATAGCGCTTTTCTCACTACTCAAAGCGCTTAGCAATTGCAGGTTAAGGTCCTCGCTCAAGGGCCCAACAGAGCAGAGTCCCTTTTGGCATTTTACAGGAACCTTCCGATTGCCAGTGCAGATCCCTCGCCTCTGAGCCACCACGACTTTTGTTGTCAGTGAATCACATGAACCGATGTGTGAGCACAAACGTATCAATTTAGTGGAGCGCCTGCGTCTGTGTGCCTCCTGTGTCAAGTCATCATCAACATCTTTTTGTTCAAAGTGCACGAGGACCACCTGAACCGCGAGTCTCAGCTCTTTTGATTTGTGAAGAAATGTTAAATGTGTTATCATGCATTGTGTATGGAAACAGGACAATAACCTATGAATTATCATATTAAATATACTATAAGAATTCTATACAATTACAAACAATGATATTATTTATGCACACACAAACACATGCTGTATATCAAAATAATACACAAATGATCAACTTATATATTTGTGGTACGATCAGAGAGGACAAGGACTTCCCACCCAGAGCTCCCGCATACGGCAGATGGTAAAGAAATCAAAAGAATCGATTCACTTAAATGGAAACTTCGAAAGAATCAAATCAGCAAAGTGAATCATGCAGAGACCCTGCAGCAGGCCCGGGACCCCTTGGGAATCCCTAGAAATTCATTCACCAGGAAGAAGTGGAATCTGCAGCTGTGGACAGGAACATCTGGGCTGACCTACTGGGCCTGCTCTGCCACCTGAGATGGGTATGAAGTTGCATGGCAGGACTCAGAAGGGACGACTAGCGGCTTTACTTTGAGATTTTTGTTTCCTACTCTTCTGTCAAGTGTGTTATTTTAACTCGAGTGTCACTCGTGTGGTCCGTTTCACTCAGCTAAAGGATGACCTGGCAGAACATGCGGCACTGAATGACGGAGCGTAAATAACAGGAAGCACTGAGCAAACTGACACGAGGAGCCAGGAAGTGCAAACTAAAGTAGACATCCAGAAACACTTATGAGAAAAATAACAAAGTGAAATCAAAGAATTTTAATGTGAAACATCACTTCTTCTGTGCTCTGCTCATGGATTTGTTCAGGGCCACACGGAGGTGGAAACTCAATAGCTGTGGGACTTCGGAATGAGGGGAGAGGGGGTCTCAAGTTCAGTCCTGGCGCAGGACTGTCTAACCAACATCATAGGCCCCCCGGGGCAAAGTAGTGCACTGATAGTAAAAACAGAAACATACGCGAGCATCAGAAACATTGTGGACCCCTGTGCACCTGTGGCCAGTGTCCATATATTAAGATGGCCCTGGCCCACCCTAAGGCTGCAAGTTTTCATTCCAAACATTTTCAGAAATCAATAGGCCACTCCATCCCTCCGTCCATTTACTTTCCCAAGCCTCTTATCCTTGAGTGGGGTCACCCCAAGTGGGACTCGGGCTCAGAATTCTGAGCTATTACAGTTAACCCCGAGTCAGGCCTTGGGTGACGTGTAATGAATGAGACGCTTTACAGTGTTGAGCACAGAAAACAATCAGGACATGAATTCTGCTGCCATCTAGTGGATGAAATAATGTCATGCGGCTGAAAAAAACAAAAACAAAACACGAATATATGTATACCTTCTGCCACCCTTTGGTAACTCTAAGGTAACTCATTAATATTCATGAGCCGTCTGGTAACTCTAAGGTAACTCTTTAATATTCAGGAGCTGTTTGGTAACACTAAGGTAACTCATTAATATTCATGAGCCGTCTGGTAACTCTAAGGTATCTCATTAATATTCATGAGCCATTTGGTAACACTAAGGTAACTCATTAATATTCATGAGCCGTCTGGTAACTCTATGGTATCTCATTAATATTCAGGAGCCGTTTTATAACTCTACGGTAACTCATTAATTTTCACGAGCCTTTTGGTAACGCTAAGGTATCTCATTAATATTCATGATCCGTTTGGTAACACTAAGGTATCTCATTAATATTCATGAGCCGTTTTATAACTCTAAGGTAACTCTTTAATATTCAGGAGCCATCTGGTGACTCTAAGGTAACTCATTAATATTCAGGAGCCTTTTGGTAACTCTAATGTAACTCATTAATAGTCATGATCTGTTTGTTAACACTAAGGTATGTCATTAATATTCATGAGCCGTTTTATAACTCTAAGGTAACTCATTAATATTCATGAGTCGTCTGGTAACTCTAAGGTATCTCATTAATATTCATGAGCCTTTCGGTAACGCTAAGGTAACTAATTAATATTCATGATCCGTTTGGTAACACTAAGGTATCTCATTAATATTCATGAGCCATTTTATAACTCTAAGGTAACTCATTAATATTCAGGAGCCTTTTGGTAACTCTAAGGTAACTCATTAATATTCATGAGCCGTCTGGTAACTCTATGGTATCTCATTAATATTCATGAGCCTTTTGGTAACGCTAAGGTAACTAATTAATATTCATGAGCTGTCTGGTAACTCTATGGTATCTCATTAATATTCATGAGCCATTTTATAACTTTAAGGTAACTCTTTAATATTCATGAGCCAACTGGTGACTCGAAGGTAACTCATTAATAGTCATGATCTGTTTGGTAACACTAAGGTAACTCATTAATATTCATGAGTTGGGTGGAGCCTCCAACAAAAAAAAAACACAATGGCAAAAAAAAAAAAGCTGTAAAGGCAGTTGTAGAACAAACTGAATGATGACGTGAATTGGCCATTAGACGCCAACATGAACAACGATAACTGACGCATGATACTGCGCTGTATGACCAAACTGCCATGATATGCCCGTGTAAATTAGATGCCTGAAGCTTCACTGTGGTGCGACAGTAGCTATGTGACAAAAAGGAAAAATAATTGAGATCGAGTCCAGGGACAAGTGAGATGTTAGCCACCTGAGCCCTTTCACAATATGCCAACTGTGGGTGTTTGGGTCAGTTTGGGTCACTACGCCTGGCGCTGTGGTGGGCTTTAGTAACACAAGGGGCGCATCAATCGCAAGGGTCAGGCACTGACGTGTGCAAACAACAGAGAAACATACATGAGAAGAAACTTGCGCCTACTGTCACGATTGTGACATCGAGCTGCGCGTTGGTGATTGGTTCAAAACGTGTCACACGGAGGACGTGTTCTGAACCTGCAACAGCACAGCACTGGACACTCGACTGACCTCTTCTACTGCATTTATCTTAATGTTTTTGTATTTTCACGTTTCTGTTACACATAACAAGATTTTTTTTCTTGCTCAAAAAATATGACAGCGTCATTTTTGGTTTATTTTTTTCCGGGCATAAACAGAACGCTAAAGAGGCTACGGGTGTAAACTGCACCGAGAAATGTGAATGATAAAGAAAACGATAAAAGATCATCAAGAATGGTAAACATCCAAAATATCCATCCATCCATTATCTAACCCGCCTATATATCCTAACGACAGGGTCACGGGGGTCTGCTGGAGCCAATCCCCGCCAACACAGGGTGCAAGACAGGAAACAAACCCCGGGCAGGGCGCCAGCCCACCACAATCCAAAATATCACAGCATGCAATTAGATGAAGAAAACAGAATAAAGACTGGCTAATCAAACAATTAGAGACCCTCACTGCAGCCACAGGGGGGCACCTGAACTGCATTTGAGAAGAGCTGACCTGGAGGGTCCTTTACTGAGGACGAGACCCGAGGGGGTGCAAACAAATGACTTAGAGGGTCCTTAATTGAGGACAACACCCAAGGAACCACAAATGAAAGACATGGAAGGTCCTTTACTGAGAGGGTGCAAATGAACAAAGTCTGCACGTTAACAGGTTTTCAGGCGCAGGTTTAAGAACATAAAAAGCAGACCCCACCACTGGAGCCGTGCAAGTTCAGTAGTTGGTATGTGTGGCGCCAGTCAATGCTATTTAAAGAATGAAACTTTGTGACGTGCGTGCGATTTGTGCTCATTGAAGGAAACACAACTTCCCAGAAAGGATGACATTTGATGAGTGCGCCATTTACGCAACAAGCATGAAAAGAAAAGGTGCCCTCAGCGAGCAGATTCCATTCCGATTGAGATCCTAATCTCAGAATTATTATAGAGCGGGTGTGACACGCCGGTGTCAGCAAACTGGGCTGGCATGGGCGAGTGCAGGTGTGCGTGAGTCTAAAAGTGTCATGTGATGGAATGGCGCATACCCTGCAGGGTGTCCCATTTTATAGAACGAGAACATCACTTGAAATGCACCCTGAGGGACTCAGAGCAGCGGAGGTGTGTTTAAAATGTGCCTAGCAATGGACTGGCACTCCCTAAATGATTGACCCATTATGGCTGGCAAGTGGAATGAAAGCATTAATTAGCTGAGATCTTACTCTATATGTCATCTTAAACTGGGTGTGTGACATGTCGGTGTCTCTAAACTGGGCCAGTGCGAATGAGTGCAGGTGTGTGTGTGTCTAAAAGTGTCAAGTACTGAAATGGCACTCACTCCAGGGTGACCCATTTTGGCTGGTAAAAGGAATGAGGACATCAGCTGGTCACATGCAACTGGAGGGGCTGTCCCTACTCTTGTAGTTTAAGGGAGCCACCAGGAAGAGAAAGTGAGGCAGTCAGAGTGTGGACGTGTATCTACCAGTGTGATGGCGCCCCCTACAGGGTGGGTGGGGTAGGCAGGAGTAGATCACCCTCCAATGGAGTTGAATTATAGCAATTCTGTGGAGAAAAAGCAGGGCTCACATTTCTCCACAGTGCTGCCAGTGACTGATCTCCTTCTAGAACATACGAAATCTGACAAATGAGAGGAGACCCTTCAATCCATCAAGCCCGTTTGTTTAGCTAATAGCTAAGACGTCCCAACCTCTCATCCCTAACCCTAACCCAACCTCTCATCCAGATTCTACACGAAGGTCGTCGAAGTTTCTGTTGACACCGACGGTGGCACAATCAAGAATGAAGTTTAGAGGACAATTACTTTTTCACACGTGCGATGCCGGTGTTGCCGAACTTTGTTGTCCTTCAGTAATTCAAACAATCATCTAAAAACTGTGCGTTGTGTCTCCTCGGGTTGTCTTTTTGTATTTTACTGAATATGTTCAGGAGATCAGGAACGATTCCGTGTTCAGGAAAAGCAAAAAGAGTGGAAAAGAGGAGGGGGCAAATACTTTTTCACAGGACTGTATATAAACCGAACATTTTGCAAAGTGTATTATTTGGAACACGTGTTAAAAAAAAATACACAACAAGTATAATCTTTAAAATTGGGAGCATCGTCAGGTTGTGTCAGCCCCAGTGTTATTTATTCACGTTTTTTAAAACAGACCCACGTAGGAGAGAATTACTTTCTTTAATTTATGATTTTCCTCCATTCGTTTCCCTTCCTGTGACTTTTTCCTAATTATTATTATAACAGATGTGTCAGTTTTTAAATCCAGTGGTGCCTCTTAGGGGTTTGCTTTGTCACACACCATAAGCAGTGAAGTGACACCGGGCTGTCGGCTGTGGACTACACATTGGGACATGCTGCCATCTAGTGGAAGGTTCTATAACAGCACACGGCACCAGAAATCAGCTTGTGGTTCACCTCACATCACAGGTTCAGTGCTCTTTTGCCACTGGTGCCTTGTCGCTCTCGTCTCATTCCGGCATCCTCTCATTCATTTGTGCCACTTTATGGTCAGTTTGGATCTAATATGGATGCCAGTGTTTCAACAGGTGCAACAAGTCAGCACATGGCCATGCCATCTCCCACTGACAAATATTGGGTCGTCACGAAGACCTTTAAACGTGGCACTGTCCTAGAATGCCATCTTTGCCACAAGTCAGTATGTGAAATCTCTGCTCTGCTAGACGGGCCCCGGTCACCTGGAAGATCTGCCATTGTGAAGTGGACATGTTGAGGAGCAACAGCAGCTCCATTGAGAAGTGACAGACCACCCAAACGCACAGATCAGGGTGCTAAAGAGCAGAAAAATGGTCTCTCTAATCTGTGGCATCACTCACAACTGCCTTTGGAAGCAACATGAGCACAAGACCTGTGCGTCAGGAGCTTCATGTAATGAGATTTTACAGCCGGGGTCAGCTGGTGTGGCGCAAAGCACGCCACCCACCATTGGACTCTGGAGAAGTGCAAGCGCAGTGATAAATCACAATCCACTATCTGGCAAGTCTGATGGACCGGTCTGGGTTTGGTGGACGTCTGGAACGCTACCATCTGGACTACAAAGTGCCACTGCGTATGGAATTTGGTGCTTTGTGTGTGTCACATGTGGGTATATGGGGGCAGCTAAAGGGCTCGAATGAGGGAAATTCTGTGCCAGACCAGAGGGGGGCAGAGGGCATTAACCCTTTCTCTGCCGACCATTCTCGGGAAATTCCGCCTGACATCACTTCCGGCGCCAACCCCGACGACGTCACTACTGTGAATTTCCCCTTGGGATTAATAAAGTATCTATCTATCTATCTATCTATCTATCTATCTATCTATCTATCTATCTATCTATCTATCTATCTATCTATCTATCTATCTATCTATCTATCTATCTATCTATCTATCTATCTATCTATCATATAGTGCCTTTCACATCTATCTATCTATCTACAACCTCTGCCTATCCTTAAACACCAGCATTTTCCACCTATGCACCAGTTCCGTTTTGAACTCCATGAAACCAGTTGCTTTATTTTGTCCACAACCACCTGCAGTACCCGGAGGTGACTACCCCTAAACCTTTTTGCGACTCCTCCTTTGTGTTCTTGTTGTGACAAGGGCTAATGGAAGGGTTTGGACTAGGCCCCTTGTCCCATAGGGTTTAGGACTAGGCCAAGTTCTGTTCTAAATCCTGGCTCCAGCAGTTCCAGTGAAGGCTACTTGACCTTTGAGATAACTGGCAAGAGTTTGTCAAAGACCCTTTTTTTTTCCTCCTCTTTCGGCCTGAGTGCCCCACCTGCCCACAAAGTCAGGTCCATAAAGATATGGAGGAACTCGAATGGCTCGCTCAGAGCCCTGACCTCAACCCCACTGAATGCCTTTGGAATGAACTGGAACAGCGACTGCCAGCCAGGTCTTCTCGTCCAACCTGAGCTCACAGATGGTCTTTTGGCTGGAGGGGCACAAATTCCCACAGACATGTCACCCCCGAATCTTGTGGTAAGTGGAGTACAAGCTCTTTTAAGGGGGTCAACTCCATTATTAATGCCCATGGCTTTGGAATGGGATGCCCAACAAGTTCATATTGGTGCGACAGTCAGGTGCCCACAAACGTTTGGCCATATAGTGCAGTACCTTGAAGTCTAATTGTGTGTAAGTAGGCCACCTCACTTTTGGACAGAGGATTGAAGGCTCTTCAGTCCTATTAAAGACAAGATAAAGACACCACGTGTCCCCCTGACCATTTAATTCAAGTACAGACAAAATGTGACCTTTCAGCAAGACGACAACAGTGGGCGACCCACCAGACTGCCCTCCAGAGCCAAGGCCGAGTATGGCAGTCGTCATTCACCATGCCAGTGTGACAGGAACATCTTGAAAGAATTCTTCCTCCTGAATCTGCGCCCACATGATGGAAATGACTCAGAAGGACAGATCAAGGGAAAACAGTGACGGGGATCTAAAGACTTGGCATCCTCCATGGCTCCACTCACAGAAAGGAAGGCGCGATGAGGTATGCGAGGCGAATGTGGGCATGAAGGACCATCATGCAGCAGCCAGATGTAAGCACGGGGAGGGAGCGACTTACCTGCGCATGCAGTCGAGGGCGCGGATGAAGTGGTCCCGGTGCAGGTTGTGCTCGTCTCTCAGCAGGGTGCACTGCTCCAGCGTCACCGACATCGACGTTCTGTCTTTGGCACTTTTACAGCTGGTAAAGCGGATCCCGTTCAGTCTCCGGCAGATCTGCAAACACAAAAGAGCTGCAATGACGATGGACGATTGTGACAACTTGTCCAGTCTGCAGAAACGAAGGATTTAAAAACATTTACAAAACGGAAAGGGGCATTGGATTGGTATGGATTGGAAATTTCAGACAAAACGAAAAGAATAAATTAATACGGAGATGAATAAATAAATGTCCTGTGCAATGAGACAATCGATTCCATCCACCTTTATTAAAAGATAAATATTTGTGTGTCTATCTCCGTGTCCATCTGGTTACTATGTCCCTGACATTCCAACAGATGGCGCAAATCAAACATTTCTAGTAATAAAATGCATTACGCAGCACGGTGGCACAGTGGGTAGCACTGCTGTCTCGCAGTTAGGAGATCCGGGTTAGCCTCCCGGGTCCTCCCTATGTGGAGTTTGCATGTTCTCCCCGTGTCTGCGTGGGTTTCCTCCGGTTTCCTCCCACAGTCGAAAGACCTGCAGGTTAGGTGGATTGGCGATTCTAAATTGTCCCTAGTGTGTGCTTGGTGTGTGTGTGTGTGTTTGTGCGCGCCCCGCGGTGGGCTGGCGCCCTGCCCGGGCTTTGTTTCCTGCCTTGCATCCTGCGTTGGCTGGGATTGGCTCCAGCAGACCCCCATGACCCTGTAGTTAGGATATAGCGGGTTGGATAATGGATGGATGGAAAATGCATTGCAATTGTCAATCCAACAGATGGCGTAAAGCAAACATTTGTAGTAATAAAATGCATTGCATGTACCATTCCAACAGATGGCTCTTAAGAAACATTTGTAATTATAAACTGCATTGCATTTAACATTCCAACAGATGGCGCATCAGAAGCATTTGTAGTAATAAAATGCATTTGCATTTGTCATTCCAATAGATGGAGCATCACAAACATTTGTAGTAATAAAATGCATTGCATGTGTCATTCCAACAGATGGAGCATCACAAACATCTATAGTAATAAAATGCATTGCATTTGTCATTCCAACAGATGGCTCTTAAGAAACATTTGTAATTATAAACTGCATTGCATTTAACATTCCAACAGATGGCGCATCAGATGCATTTGTAGTAATAAAATGCATTTGCATTTGTCATTCCAATAGATGGAGCATCACAAACATTTGTAGTAATAAAATGCATTGCATGTGTCATTCCAACAGATGGAGCATCACAAACATCTATAGTAATAAAATGCATTGCATTTGTCATTCCAACAGATGGCTCTTAAGAAACATTTGTAATTATAAACTGCATTGCATTTAACATTCCAACAGATGGCGCATCAGATGCATTTGTAGTAATAAAAATGCATTTGCATTTGTCATTCCAATAGATGGAGCATCACAAACATTTGTAGTAATAAAATGCATTGCATGTGTCATTCCAACAGATGGAGCATCACAAACATCTATAGTAATAAAATGCATTTGCATTTGTCATTCCAACAGATGAAGTATCACAAACATTAAAACTGCTTTTACGAATCCCATACTAAATGGCATATATGGGAGCCTGCACTGATACAGCGCATTGCCGCACCCACCACACAACGAACCACCTCAAGATCCCAAATTAGGACCTGAGCGCAGCTGTGCAATGGGTGACACCTCAGTTCCACATTAGTTTGAATGGGATGGAACAGTGTGAGCTTTTTTTTTTTTTTTACAGTATTGAGCAGCGCGTCTTGTCTTCATGGTATGGACCTACTGGGTCACCAATTTGTTTAAGCGACATCAGAATCAACTGGATGATCGATCGCGAGGTAACGGAAGGTGACTTCCAGCAAGACGGAGCAACGTGTCACACATTGGCAAGGAGCATGGCAGGAATGGAGTCCTTCTTCGGCAACTGGGTGAAACTGCTGCTATTCCCCAACCCCGAGACATTTCTCAGGGATAGAGTTGTGGACAGACATAAGGCAGGAGATGGAGACCAAAACATCTCAAAGGCTTCATCAATCCCAAGGAGTCCATCATAAAGAAGTGTTTGGTACGACTAGGACCCTCCAAACTGGATGGAAGAGCAAGAAGGAAACTGGTAAGAGAGGCTACCAAGAGGTCAAAGGGCACTTTGAAGGAGTTATAGGATTTGATGGCAAAGAGTGGTCATTGAGTACATGTGACAACAATTTGACAAGCGCTCTACCATTGTGGCTTGTTCGGGAGGGTCGCACTTCTCAAGAAAGGCCACATTAAGGCTCGTTTGAGCTTTGCCACCTTCAAGATTCTCATGCCAAGTGGAAAAAGGTCTTATGGTCAGATGAGACCAAAATCAAATTATTTGGCCTCAACACCAAATGGTCCACCAATGCAGCTCACCATCCACAACACACCATACCTACAGTGCAGCATGGAGGGGGCAGAATCCTGTTGTGGGGGGCCTGGGGCTCTCGTTAGGGTAGAAGGAAAAATGGATGGAGCAAAATCCCATCAAATTCTTGAGGAAAACCTGCTACCCTCTGCCAGAAAGTTGAAGATGGGCAGAATGTTCACCTCTCAACACGACAACGACCCGAAGCACTCAGCAAAATGGACCACCCAGTGGCTGAAGGAGAAAAAAGTGAATGTCCTGGTGTGGCCAGACAGAGCCCAGACCTAAATCACAGTGAAAATCTGTGGAAAGATCTGAAGATAACAGACCACCAACGCTCACCATCCAATGTGACCGAACTTGAACAGTTAAACTGTAAAGAAGAGTGGGGGGCAAATATTGAGGGGGCTCAGTCTAGGTGTGCAAAGCTGATAGAGAAGAATCAACAGAGTCAAGGCTGTCATTAAAGCAAAAGGGGGGGGGGTCAACAAAATGACACTGACACTGGGGGGGGGGGGGGGGGGTGATCCTTTATTAATCTCAGGATTTCTTGTTTTTGATTTTTGATCATTTTTCTGAACTGTAGCTGTGATTTCTTTCACTTGGATGTTAGAGGTGGCATTGAGGAAGTAAAGCTGGGAAGAAATATTAGTTTGTGTGTTTACATTTAAGGCTGTGAAGCAAAACAAAATGGGGATATTTCAAAGGGGGGGGTTCTTTTCTATACCCACTGTAGGTGAAATATTTTATGTACTACAGACAGGTGTAAACAGGTGACATGTACATAAAGTGCAGTCAGAGGTTACTGATAATTAGAAAGGTCAGCCATTGAGTGTTTAGGTTTGAGAGTTCACAGCGGTGATGGTGAAACTGTCCCTGGCAGAAGGAGGGTACACGGTCCATGGTTTGGGCTGTGAGGCCTCCTCGATGATGCCTGTCACAGACGCCGTGCGTGCTGCAGGCCCATGATGGTCGGCAGAGGGATGCCAATGACATCCTGGGCGGTTTTCACCACCTGTTGCAGGGCCTTCCTGTCTGTCAGCTACACGGTAGTGCGGTCTGTCAATCTGCTCTCGACAGCACAGAATCTGACGAGACAGGCAGGCTTTCTTCAGCCTCCGCAGAAGGTAAAGTCGCTGGAAGTATTTATTGTCCCAGAAAGAGATGTGGACATTTGAAGCCGGACTCACACTCCGCCTCAGCCCCATTATATTGGACGGGAGTGCGTCCGCTGCTTTAAGATTTCCGGTGATTCTCAATGAGCTCTTTGGTCTTTTTGGTGTTGCACACCATGTTGCCATGTTACCGATCTGTCCTGTTACTGTGGTGTCGTCTGCACATTTTATGATGGGAATCGGAGCCATATAAAGAGACACAGTTATGGGTCAAGAGAGGGCTGAGCACACAGACGTGTGGAGCACCGGTAGTCAGGATCAGAGATATTGTAGAGGATGTCGGGTTGTTTAACGTGACAGACTGGGGTCTGTTGGTTAGAAGGTCCAGCGTCCAATAACAAGGAGAGAGGCTGATGCCGAGGTTGCGGAGTTTGGTTACCTGATTGTGGAGGGGATGTCAACAGTGTTAAAAGTGTATCATTACATGTCACCCCAAGTCTGACTCGTAATTGCATAGAAATCCATGCCCAACTCATGCTCAGGGTTAAAGCTTAGAAGGGTAAAAGGTATGAGGGGCACTGCCCCGCCATGCCCCAGCAGATGGTGCTGTTGAGCAGGGAGAACGAGACTTGCAAATGGTAGTCATGTCGACTGTACGTCTTTCTTGTTTGGTCGATACATTTCACTGCTCATCCAAGCAGCTTCGTCAGTCTGAGGACTGTTGTTAGAGACCACAATTGTACCCTCCAGGTTAGTTCCACTTCCCACCGGCCCTGATTAGGCCCGTTGAGTAAAAACAAAGGAAGGGGGAGGTGTGGGCACATTTTGACAGCCCCTCCTACCCCCATAGAGTGGCTCACTAGGAGTGGTCCACCTGGTGGAGGTGTGATTTCCCTGGGGATGGATGAAAGGGCAGCATGATAAACTGAAGACAGGTTACGCCTAAGGCCTCCACCTCTGTTGAGTGAGGGGTTGTTGATTTGCACATGCAGAGCTTCCCTCAGTGCTCTCTCAATCCACTTGTCTTCTCTATCCAATATCTGGACGTTAATGTCCTTCAAAAAATGGAGGTACACAGATGATTCCGGCCCCGAGGTGTTACTCCCCTTCTGTGCTGGGCCATCCTTCTGTGTGGAGTTTCTCCAATGTACAGTTCGGGACACATTGCTACATTGAATGTCATATACTATATCACTCTTCTTCTGTTTTGGTATCCAGTGTTTGGGGTGGACGAGTCTCTGTCTCAGTGTGTTAGTGGGTTTGATGTGGACAGGTATGTGGTGTTTTCCAAAACACCAGCCATGTATGGAATAACCAGGTTCTTCCGTTGGTCCTGGGACTCTGACTGTACCGTTGTCCTTTTTTTCTGGAACAAGATCCTGCCTTGTTAAAGGCCCACTTGGGATATCCGCCGCTCTTAAGGGCTGTCTTCAGATGCCTGTTCTCCTTCTTCTTAGCTGCTGTGGAAGTGGGGATGTTCTCTGCTCGTTGGTGTAGAGTCCTGATGACTCCCAGTTTGTGTTGTAGTGGGTGATGTGAGTCAAACCAAAGATACTGGTCAGTGTGGGTGGGCTTTCTGTAGATTCCTATTTCTAGCTTTCCCTCAGTCCCAATGATGACTGCACAATCCAGGAAAGCCAGCCGGTTATCCTTGGAGTCTTCCCTGGTGTCCACTGAGTTAATGTGGTCTGTAAAAGCCTGTACCTCCCGGATCTTGATCTCAACGAGCCTAATCAGGGCAGGTGGGAAGTGAAACTAACCTGGAGGGTACAACTGTGGTCTCTAACAACAGTCCTCAGACTGACGAAGCTGCTTGGATGAGCAGTGAAATGGAACAAGAAAGACGTCCAGTCACCATGACTACCAGATACTCAAGTGCTCTTGTAAGCCTCGTTCTCCCTGCTCAACAGCACCATCTGCTGGGGCATGGTGGGGCAGTGCCCCTCATACCTTTTATCCTTCTTAGCTTTAACCCTGAGCGTGAGTTGGGCTTGGATTTCTATGCAATTACGGTGAGCCCCGAGTCAAACTCAGAAAGAAGTCCAGTCGCCATCACTCAACTACCAGATAATTTCACCTGGATGACTGAGAATCCATCCATCCATTATCCAACCCGCTATATCCTAACTACAGGGTCACGGGGGTCTGCTGCAGCCAATCCCAGCCAACACAGGGCACAAGGCAGGAAACAAACCCCGGGCAGGGCGCCAGCCCACCGCAGGGCACACACACACCCACAAGGCAGGAAACAAACCGCGGGCAGAGCGCCAGCCCACCGCAGGGCACACACACACACACACCAAGCACACATTAGGGGACAATTCAGAATCGCCAATGCACCTAACCTGCTTCACAGACAAGAGCACTTGAAGCTGGAGTTGCTACTAAAGGGGCTTGTACAATACTGAAGGAAGGGTCGGAATCCATATTACTAACCGAGAATGGTAAACCAGAAGGCACGGACCCAGGTACACGGCGATGGATGCAGGAGACATAGTGCGCAGGCGCCTACAGCGCACGTCTCATAAACCGCAAGCGAAGTCTGATCCACTGCGAATGAAGGAGTCACGGCTCCAAAACGAAATAGCTCAACTAACGCCACACAGAAAAGAGGATTCTGCACTGCACCCCAGAGTCAAACGGAAGACACTACGGAGTCCACAAAGGTCCACAAAGATAGTACGGAAGGCGCGAGAAAGTACGAAAGGCGCATGCGCCTACAACGCGCTTCTGAACTAAACGTCCACACTACACAGCGTGGTCCGGGTAATAAGAATAAACAAACTCTCCGTATTAAACGTTCGGCATCCTCACACGTCCAGACCATATAGCATATGTGAATCACATTACAGTGATGCATTATTAACAGTACAACCACAGAAAATGCTCCGTATTAACAGTAAGTGCAATTATCCATATTACTAACGGTAGACAACGGATAACTAATGGAGTCACGGTCACGGCTCCAAAACGATCCAGCTCAACTAACGGAGCTACAAAAACGAGCCCGTATGGATAAAATCATTAAAGGTGGGCGCCTACAACGCACGTCTAAAACCTTCGAAGCAAAACTGTCTCGGCTCCAAAACCAAACAGCTCGACTAACGGAGCTACAAACACGAGCCCGCATGGACAAATACAATGACCATAGACGCCTACAACGCACATCTGAAACTGCGGAAGCAAAGCAGGCACGGGTTTAAAACTAAACACCACAACTGATGGAGATACACACATGAGCCCGCCTGGATAAAATCAATGAACGCAGGCGCCTACAACGCGACTCTCAAACAGCAGAGGCAATACATAAACGGCAAAGAAAGGAACGACAAACAGCCGCTAAACAATTCCGCCAATTAGCTGACAACGCATTCTGTAATGAGTCCACTATTACTGAACATTCATTAGGATTAATGAATATCATTTGCCGTCATTGTCATTCACTTAACTTCCCTGAAGAAACAACTGGCACTACAACTAATGAGTTTACACATTGTTGTCACAAGGGTCAGGTTGGACTGCCTCCTTTAGATGAATATCCTGAATATCTACGGATGTTTCTAACTAACAATGTACCTGAAAGTAAAAACTTTATGGACTGCATTAGATCCTACAATAGTTCATTTGCTTTTGCATCTACCGGGGTAAATATCAGGCCACCAGCTGGCAATGGCAGACCCTTCCTGAAAACAAGCAATACACAGAGCTGATAATGAGAAACGTCGCTGAAGTCATAAACAGTCACCCATTAGCTAAGTCTACAAAGGTACTTACAGGATCACATTCTAACAATACTGTTTTGATTCCTACAGTTGACCTTCCAAGTTCTGACCTGGAATTACCTTTTACACTTAAACGACGCCAATTTCCCATTAAACCTGCATTTGCCATGACAATCAACAAATCCCAAGGACAAACCATGGACAGAGTTGGCATATACCTCTCTGAGCCTGTACTTGGACATGGACAACTTTATGTAGCCTTCTCAAGAGTTTGGCGTTCATCTGACATTAAAGTTAAAGTTGTAGATACTCCATACCAAGGAAAACTCATTCAAGGACAACGCACCATCTTTACTACAAATGTTGTGTATAAAGAGATGTTTCAATAAATCTTTCTAATGTGCCATGCTATGGGTTCTTTACTTCCTTTGTTCGTCATCTACACCTTTACACTCCAATATATCTCATACATACATCAATGTATTTCGGGTTACCCAACACCAGGGGTTGGCGAGCGAAGTGAGCAGGGGGCAAAGCCCCCTAGTATTTCTAGGAATGACGAGATTTCAGTTTTTGAAGTTTAATCAATTTGCAAATATTTCTGAAAAGATGTTTACACTTGTTGTAATTTTTGGTTTTAGTATTTTTTTTTTTGCATTGTGCCACACGTCCCGTGACCGTGAAATATTCATGACCGCGCTGGGACGATCATGTGATCGATTTCCCGTCAACTGCCTTCAGCGGAGCTTCTGTGCATTCCTATTGGTCAGGAGTCTCGTCACCAGGGGTCAAGCTAACTGCCTCTGGGGGTTAAATATGGCTGGTATCCAGTGTCCCTTAATGGATAATCACAACAAAATAAAGCAACGTCGTGGTTATCATTTAGTGGGGGGCATACCAGAAGAAAATTGGGCTTTTTCATTTTTGTTACCTTGATTTCTGTTTTTTTTTTTTGGTTACCATCATCAGCGTCCGTTGATAAAATGTCCTTATCAACGTTTTGATCTTTTTTGGGTTTGATAGGCAAAAATGGCAAATGTGTCCATGTCAAATGCACAGAAAGTGAAGGGGGGCCAAAGACCCCAATGCCAATGACACTGACTGAGCTTTAATCTCAATTAGGGAGACCCCGTGGCCCACTCGGAACAATCCCCCCAACGGAGCTCACAGATGTAGACCACCGTGATTGTCCAATTTGCATAAAAAAGTACAATAATGGGCCCGCTCGGCAAATTAGCCTTGAAACAGATGGATACGCGCAAACGCAGCTTCATTCGTCACTTGTAAATTAAAACCGATATTTGCTTACGGGATCTTTTTGGGGAGTGGGGGGGGGGGGGGGGGGGGGGGGTGAGGTCCCCTGGTGTGGAACAAAGTGGCAATGCAGAACGCCCACGAGGAGGGTCGGCAGGGTGACATTAATTCCAGTCAAAAGCGGATTTATTCCGGTGGGTTTTGGAGTTAAATGACTTCATTTGTATTTCAAATGCTGGTTAAAAAAAAAAGAAGAAGAAGAAGGTGGGACTGACATCATTTATTAAGGACGATTCTTTGCGTGTACTTTAAGCCGTCGTTTTTTAATTTCATATTTGCCAACGAGATTTATGTTTTGAAGAAAAAAAAAAAAGTAGGACCCCATCTGTTAATGTGCTTTTAAATACTGGGCCTCTCATGATTTAAAAAAAATGTACGAAACCCCCCCAGGAATGCTGCACTGCACCTCTTCCATTGGTCTTATGTATATTATATACAGTGCATCCAGAAAGTATTCACAGAGCTTCATCACTTTCTCCACATTTTGTTGTGTTACAGCCTTATTCCAAAATGGATTCAATTCATTTTTTTCTTCAGAATTCTACACACAACACCCCATAATGACAACATGAAAAAAGTTTACTTGAGGTTTTTGCAAATTTATAAAAAATAAAAAAAAACTGAGAAATCCCATGTCCATAAGTATTCACAGCCTTTGCTCAATACTTTGTCGATGCCCCTTTGGCAGCAATTCCAGCCTCAAGTCTTTTTGAATATGATGCCACAAGCTTGGCACACCTATCCTTGGCCAGTTTGGCCCATTCCTCTTTGCAGCACCTCTCAAGCTCCATCAGGTTGGATGGGAAGCGTCGGTGCACAGCCATTTTAAGATCTCTCCAGAGATGTTCAATCGGATTCAAGTCTGGGCTCTGGCTGGGCCACTCAAGGACATTCACAGAGTTGTCCTGAAGCCACTCCTTTGATATCTTGGCTGTGTGCTTAGGGTCGTTGTCCTGCTGAAAGATGAACCGTCGCCCCAGTCTGAGGGTCAAGAGCGCTCTGGAGCAGGTTTTCATCCAGGATGTCTCTGTACATTGCTGCAGTCATCTTTCCCTTTATCCTGACTAGTCTCCCAGTTCCCCACAGCATGATGCTGCCACCACCATGCTTCACTGTAGGGATGGTATTGTCCTGGTGATGAGCGGTGCCTGGTTTCCTCCAAACGTGACGCCTGGCATTCACACCAAAGAGTTCAATCTTTGTCTCATCAGACCACAGAATTTTCTTTCTCATGGTCTGAGAGTCCTTCAGGTGCCTTTTGGCAAACTCCAGGCGGGCTGCCATGTGCCTTTTACTAAGGAGTGGCTTCCATCTGGCCACTCTACCATACAGGCCTGATTGGTGGATGGCTGCAGAGATGGTTTTCCTTCTGGAAGGTTCTCCTCTCTCCACAGAGGACCTCTGACAGAGTGACCATCTGGTTCTTGGTCACCTCCCTGACGAAGGCCCTTCTCCCCCGATCGCTCAGTTTAGATGTCCGGCCAGCTCTAGGAAGAGTCCTGGTGATTTCAACCTTCTTCCACTTACGGATGATGGAGGCCACTGTGCTCATTGGGACCTTCAAAGCAGCAGAAATGTTTCTGTAACCTTCCCCAGATTTGTGCCTTGAGACAATCCTGTCTCGGAGGTCTACAGACAATTCCTTTGACTTCATGCTTGGTTTGCGCTCTGACATGAACTGTCAACTGTGGGACCTTCTATAGACAGGTGTGTGCCTTTCCAAATCATGTCCAGTCAACTGAATTTACCACAGGTGGACTCCAATGAAGCTGCAGAAACATCTCAAGGATGATCAGGGGAAACAGGAGGCACCTGAGCTCAATTTGGAGCTTCATGGCAAAGGCTGTGAATACTTATGGACATGTGCTTTCTCAATTTTTTTTATTTTTAATAAATTTGCAAAAACCTCAAGTAAACTTTTTTCACGTTGTCATTATGGGGTGTTGTGTGTAGAATTCTGAGGAAAAAAATGAATTGAATCCATTTTGGAATAAGGCTGTAACATAACAAAATGTGGAGAAAGTGATGCGCTGTGAAGACTTTCCGGATGCACTGTATTATATATCAGTCATCCGCTAGACCCCCTTCAACATGCAGGTGCAGGAGCAGACAGACGTCTTGTATAGGAAGACCTCCAGACACGGGAGTCTGTGGTGGGCCAGCCTTGTCCAGGACTGCTGTCCGCCTTGCTTTTGTAAATTACACTACATGGCCACCAGACCCTCAACACACCTGGACATCCCCTTCCACAACCTGGAGCACTAAGATGGAGTTGGCACACAACCCCCCGTAATGGCCTCCATTCTTATTTACGCAAAATTTTAGAGTGCGTCTGTGTGAATCTGTGCCCAATTCAGCCAAAAGAGAATTTGTGAGGTTGGGCAAAAAGATTCCAATTCATCCTGAGGATGTTCCCATCCAAAGGGTCATCCTGTGGTATAGAGGGTCCACGACTCCGAAAAAAGGCCGTTTTAAATAAATAAGGGTGCGCTCGTGCTGGGGAGTGGAGCAGGGGCGAGCGATCTGTTAAAACGCCAGCTCCGTCGCCGAGTTGGTGCGAGGCGGTCAGCCAATCGTGTGTTGCCTTGCTGGTACGTGCGAGTGGTCTTATCGATCGTCTCATTATCAGGAGATCGCACCTGCAATGGCTCCCCAGCATATAAAAGGGGAGTGCAGGATCAGAAAGAAAAGGAACGAAAGAATGGAGGTTAAGGGACGAGAGAGAGAGAGAGAGAGAGAGGAGAAGGCGGAAGGTGCCAGTGCAGGCGAGCGAGCGAGCGAGGGAGTGAGCCCCTTGAGGGGAAGCGAGTGGCCGACACCCGGGGGCCAAATTAGCGAATGCTCCGCACGAGCAACTTAAGGGAGCCAGAGTGATGTGGCGGGCGGCCAGGTCCCATGCCCCACCAGGATGCCCCTTCTACGTATGTTCCAGGGGAGCAACCATGGGCTACTCAGTACCTCCCCTGGGATGCTTGGTGGCAGCCTCCCTGGTTGATGATGGTGCCTCAGTTTCCTGCAGTGCTCCTTGGGAGCCACAGCCCTGTTGGGATCTGGGGTGGCCACCAGGGGGTGCTGCATGGGTCCCGGAGCTGGCATGGACGACTCTGCAGCCCCGCCCGGAAGTGCAATTGGAAACAGGTGATCAAACACTTGGAGCACTTCTGGGTGGGCTATAAAAGGAACCAGCAACCACCACTCAGCAGCCAGAGTCAGGAGGAGGAGGACGAAGCTTGACGGGAGGAGTGGTGGTGCCAGAAGAGAAAGTGTATTGGGTTACTGTGAGTGTTTTTGGGACTGTGTTGTGACTGGAGGGATTACGGGGAAGACGTGCCCTCCGGCTGAAGAAAATAAAGTCTTTTGTGTGTTTTACACGTGCCTCAGTCTGAGTCTGTGCCAGGTCAGGCCCAATATAGCGTCTTTAATTCACAGTGTTAAAAGGGACGACTCGCTGTGTGCATCCGGGAATGCAGCTGGGGTCAAGGGGGTACGGATTGGGAGCCCCAGAGCGAGTGCCAATGCCTTTGGGAACCCGAACCAGAGTGGGAGCCTCGCTATAACTATGGAATGGCAGGGAACCTGACCTGTGGATGGTTGGCTGTGTCTGTGGGGTAAGCAGAGGAGACATCAGTTTTAAGAAAGATGCACCGGGCTTTTAGAAAAGGATGGTTTCCTGCCAGATGGTTTTTAATGGAGTTTCCTGTTTTTAACCGCCACCTTCAACTTTTGTTGGATTATTCATTTATTGAACATTTGGATGCACTGCACTTTTATTTAATAAAAGCACTGAGCCCTCTTTCCACCTTCCCCTCGCTTTGTATGGTGTCCTCATTTGCTAAGCTCATCCTTCGGAAATGTTATCGGTGGTGGGACCCTGAAGCGTGGGGCCGACCCGCACACACCGTCACACATCTCAAGGTTGAGGTCAACGCTCCATGCAGGCCACTCAACTTCCTCCATGTCTTCATGGACCTGGCTTTGTACTCAGTGGAACAAGCCATACTGAAAGAGAAAAGGGCCTTCAACAAACGGAAAGCACACAATTTTTGAAAATATATTTGCACGCTGGGGTATCTTTCACTGGAACCAAGGGGACGAGCCCAAACGCGGGCATTAACCCCCCTCCACCAAACTTTACAGTAGGCACTGTGCAGTCTGGAACGTAGCATTCTGCTGACATCAGTCAAACCCAAGACTGGTCCATCAGACTGCCAGATAAGAGAAGCATGGTCCTTCCAGAGAACACATTGCTACTGCTCCAGAGTTCAACACCTGGCATTGCCCATGCTTGGCACTGCCCACAGTGATCTAAGAGTTCAACACTGGCATTGTCCACACTTGGCACTGCCCACAGTGATCTAAGAGTTCAACAACTGGCATTGTCCATGCTTGGCACTGCCCACAGTGATCTAAGAGGTCAACACCTGGCATTGCCCATGCTTGGCACTGCCCACAGTGATCTAAGAGTTCAACACCTGGCATTGTCCACGCTTGGCACAACCCACAGTGATCTAAGAGTTCAACAACTGGCATGGCCCACACTTGGCACTGCCCACAGTGATCTATTAGGTCAACACCTGGCATTGCCCATGCTTGGCACTGCCCACAGTGATCTAAGAGTTCAACACCTGGCATTGTCCACGCTTGGCACTGCCAACAGTGATCTAAGAGTTCAACACCTACCATTGCCCTTGCTTGGCACTGCCCACAGTGATCTAGGAGTTCAACATCTGCCATTGCCCAGGCTTGGCATTGCCCACAGTGATCTAAGATTTCAACACCTGGCATTGCCCACACTTGGCACTGCTCACAGTGATCTTGGGCTTGGCCATGGAAACTCACGTCATGAAGCTGTTGACGCTAATTTGGCAGTGTCACTCACAGGTGCATGGGAGGTAGCTAAAGGGCTCAAGAGAAGGTAATTCCATGCTGGACCAGGGGTGGCAGAGTGTACTGATCCTATCTCTTTCTCCCCACTTCAGAGCGGAGTCCACAGCTACCAACTTAGTTCTGTTTGGATTCATCTCTGTAAAGACATCACTGCAATTTACTGTGTGTTAATCTACACAAAAACGGTGAAATTATAGGGGGCTACCAAGGTGGCACCCCAACTTTCCCTGTGGTCTCTGCGTCATTTCACAACACGCAATGCACTGGTGAGCCCACATCTGGAGTGGAGTGCTGTGTGCAGTTACCTCAGGCTGCGTACGCACAAAAAACAACGTCTCGAAGTGTGCGCACAGAACTTCTCACACAAATGTCGGGATTTATAAAAGAAAACATGACGGGGGAACCGGTGAATATTTAAGGCAGGTCTGACCCAATTGGATGCAACATTTCGAAGAAACTGGGAGATGATGACTCGCTCAATCAAGTAGGCAAGCACAGCCAGAACAGTTAAGTGACGACTCGCATGTTTAATAATTCATACCACTAAGCCGTTATTATAATGAGGTGACAAACACGATGCCTATGATGTTCAGACTGCACGTGTGTTCGCTTTTAAGAAGGCCAATGCTGCGTATTTGCACTGAAGAACATTTTCCGGTTTGTTGTCAGTTTATATCGGCTACCTGTTGTCACCTCTCAGTGAACTGGCCGACAGGTCGGGGACATCTCAGGCAAGCTTCACTCTGTCATGCCAGCTGTGCTGGAAGCTATGAACCAACTGGCAAGGCACAACATCTAATTTTTGTATGCCAACATAAAGAGTCCATTTGCAGCCGTGTCCAGTTCTCATAATGTAATCGGAGTAACTGACTGCACTCATATTCCAATAAGGACACCTAGCGAGAAAGAAGCTGCTTTTGTTAGCGAAATTCCATTAATGCATATGTCATTTGTGATGCCAAGGTGTGGCTCGTAAACGCTGTCTCAGTGGGTGCCTGGGTCAGCCCACGATTCATTTATTTTGAGGATGAGGAGCTTTGGCAGATGTAACATTGCTTGACGTGAATGGCTGGCTTGTTGGTGAGGTCAGTGGCTGAACCCTCAGTGTTTCATTACAGCCCGTGTTATTAATTGTGACAGCAATGACGTCATGACATATGCCATGTGATAGCGGCTACCCGCTCAGACGTGGTACCTTACGTCCTTCCTTGACCCTCCCCAGAGCGCCAAGGAGAGGCGCTATAATGGCGCATACGCTCTCAGTTGCAGAGTGCAGTCATATTCACTTAAAATATAGGAGGCGGGGTCTCGATGAGTCAGGAGGGAGGTGCTTTACCGGCCAATGAAGTTCTGCAGCATCGACATTGCATATGCATGAGGTTAATTAGCATGCTCCATAACTGAATGCTTTGAGGCACGTTCACGTACGCACATTTATTTACAAGGTGACTGTGATTTATAAGCAGTAAATTAGGTAGAAATGTGCGTACGTCACGTTTTATAAATCTGACTGACTGATGTGCGCATATTTTCACGCTTTATACATTTTTCTAAATGAGGCCCCTGGTAGCCACACTACAAGAAAGACATAGCAGCACGTGAAGCTGTGCAGAGGAGAACAACCAAGTGCATCATGGGACTTCAGGACACGTCCTACTGAGACAGACTCAGAGGATTAGACTTTAGTCTCGAGCAGAGAGGTGACAACTCGGGGACCTCATCCAGGACTTCTAAAATTTCACTTCACTCATTCAGCTTAATGGTGAATCATGTAGTCGGACACCAGTGGAAATTAAGGTGTAGTGCATGTGGGACTGAAAGCTTGGAAAGGGTTGTGGGAATCTAAGAAACTACTGGGATACGAAGTTGGATTTGTTTAGTTGGGGGCTGAGGTGACAACTCGAGGACCCCAGGCAGGTCTTCAAAAACCTCACTGATAAATTGAAAGAATGAATTTCATGGTGAATCGCGTACTCGAGGACACCAGTAGAAATTGAATGGATATGCATCTAGGACTAAAGCCAGGAAGCACTTCTTTAACATAAAGAGTTGTGGGATTCTGGAACAAACTACCGAGACATGGAGTTGAAGCAGAAACCCTGAGACCCTTTAAGAAAGATCTGGATGGGATAAGGAGACAGCAGATAGTAAACAAGTGAGCTCAATGGGCTCAACGGTTGCCCCTCGTGTGCTAAATTTCTTATGTACTAAAATGAAGGAGCCTGTGACACCACACACACAGTCTTTAAAGATGCAATGATCAGTCCGGCCAGCAGGTGGTGCTGTGCCTCCACAATAAAGGCCAAGCTGAGACACTACAAGAAGATCACTAAACAGAACTGAAGCCACAGAATAACACAGCTGGCTTAATGCGATTCAGGGTCACGAGGGGCCACAGCCATCACGGAGACATTGTCACTTTTCTATATTAACTTCACTGGAGTATGTCCCTTGGGGTCTTTATCACGAGGCTGCAGGAGCTGAGAGCAAAATTAAACAGGAGTGAGCAGTACATCAGGTAAGCTAATTTATGTCTTATATTCAATAAAATGAAGTTCTCTGTTTTAATACGTTCTTGTTTATCGAGGCTCCAGAGAGTGATAATGGGTGGCATGCCTGTTGAACAAACAAGTGAGAACTTCACGGTGCTCTGTACACGCGACATTATCAAAACTGTAATTACCTGCACTGTGAATCGCCTATTAACTTAACACACACATCTCTGGGCACCCGCAGGAAGATCCAGAAAGAAGAACATGCAAACTCAACACAGACGACAGGCGAGCACAGGGGGTCAGTGAGAGGGCAGCACCGGCAACCCTCCACACCACAAGATACGTCATGGACTGCAACCCCGAGACAGAAACAAGCTGGGACAATACGGGAAACGCTAAAAAAATAAAAAAGGAGTCGTTTGTAAACTCTCTTCTCTGTGTGCTGTACTGAAAACACAAAAATACACACTGGGCTTGAATCTGATGACCCCAACACACTCCAAACACACCAGGACAGACGAGTGTTCTACACGGTGGCACATCGCCATTAATTATGATAACTCATAAGGGTCTGGGCACTGAAGACATGAGTTGGTGAAGTTTAGTAAGTGGAACAGTCCCCCAGTTAACCATTCTGCTGGTCTACAGCTGTATGGGACCTTCAGTTACCATCTTCAGAAATGAGACACCAGACAGGCCAGGACTGCCAATCCTGGAGCCGCAACCTCGGCTTACACAGCTGGGCACTTGTGACGGGGCACGATGGGGCTGAGGCCTGACTTCTCATGTGGCGCCTTTTCAAATACTTTATGAAAGACGACATAAATAATATCTACCAGTCTATGATATAGTGCCTTTCAAACTGATCTATTATATAGTGCCTTTCATAATGTGTCATTTACATCTATTTATATATGATACAGTGCATTTCATATAGTGCCTTTCACATCTGTCTAGCTATTATATAGCACCTTTCAAATCAATCTATCTGGTAATTATATAGTGCCTTTCACATGTATCTATCTATATAGTGCCTTTCATATCTATCAATCTATTGATTATATAGTGCCTTTCATTATCTATCTATCTTATATAGTGCCTTATTATCTATGTTAGATTGTTGTTACACTTAAACATTCATTGATTTTCTAATCCATGTGTCCATCCTTGGGTGGTGGGTTGTTTTGGGGGGATGGGGGGGGGGGGGGGGGATTTAAACAAACTTAATCACAGCAGACTTGGCACATACCGTTGCAGCCAGCCATAGGATCTCCACATTCTTCCTCTTCTTCAAGTGGATATTCTGATAAAGGGTTTCAAGTAATTCTTTGACTTCTGTCTGTACATGAAACTGTGGTAAACCTGTAAGAAAAAAAAATTAGAGATGGCCTCGATTCTTCATATTTTTTTTACTGAATGGCACTATACAAAAACTGAGTAGATGTGAGAGGCACAATATAATAGATAGATAGATAGAAGTGAAAGGTGCTATATAATAGATATGAAAGGCACTATATGATAGATAGATAGAGTGAAAGGCACTATATGATAGATAGATAGATAGATAGATAGATAGATAGACAGATAGATAGATAGATAGAGTGAAAGGTGCTCTATAATAGATATGAAAGGCACTATATGATAGATAGATAGATAGATAGATAGATAGATAGATAGATAGATAGATAGATAGATAGATAGATAGATAGATAGATAAAGTGAAAGGTGCTCTATAATAGATAGATATGAAAGGCACTATATAATAGATAGATAGATAGATAGATAGATAGATAGATAGATAGATAGATAGATAGATAGATAGATAGATAAAGTGAAAGGTGCTCTATAAAAGATATGAAAGGCACTATATGATAGATAGATAGAGTGAAAGGCACTATATAATAGATAGATAGATAGATAGATAGATAGATAGATAGATAGATAGATAGATAGATAGATAAAGTGAAAGGTGCTCTATAATAGATAGATATGAAAGGCACTACATAATAGATAGATAGATAGATAGATAGATAGATAGATAGATAGATAGATAGATAGATAGATAGATACAGTGAAAAGTGCTCTATAATAGATAGATATGAAAGGCACTATATGATAGATAGATAGATAGATAGATAGATGTGAAAGGCACTATATGATAGATAGATAAAGTGAAAAGGTGCTATATAATAGATATGAAAGGCACTATATGATAGATAGATAGATAGATAGATAGATAGATAGATAGATAGATAGATAGATAGATAGATAGATAGATAGATAGATAGATAGATAGTATAAATAGTTTTCACCCCCTTTGAAGTTTTCACATTTTATTTTTATACAACATTGTGTCCCAGTGGAATTCATTTGTCTTTTTTGACACTGATCAACAGAAAAAGTGTCCCGAGCAGACACAGGGAGCACAAATCTCATTTGAGTCTATTAAACAGTCTGATGATTTGTCCTCATTAATGTAGTAAAATGACAGCAGGAATAAATCATCTAAATAAATAACAAATTTCATTAACAGCTAAACAGAGGGCATGCAGACCTCCCAGTACCTGAGTTTGAGACCCTTGTGGTCAGGTGACCAGCTACCGCCTCGGTGTCACAGTCAGTGAGTTCCAATAGGACCAGTACTTCCTCTATCAGTTTTTTTTTTAAATTTACATCATTTGTTTTTCATTTCCTTTATTAGATTATAGTGTACAGTTGTATCGCTGCTGCCTCGCAGTGAGGAGACTCAGGTTTGCTTCCCGGGTCCTCCCTGTGTGGAGTTTGCATGTTCTCCCCGTGTCTGTGTTGGTTTCCTCCCACAGTCCAAAGACATGCAGGTTAGGTGCACTGGCGATTCTAAATTGTCCCTAGTGTGTGCTTGGTGTGTGTGTGTGTGTGTGTGTGTGTGTGCCCTGCGGTGGTCTGGTGCTCTGACCGTGGTTTGTTTCCTGCCTTGCACCCTGGGATTGGCTCCAGCAGACCCCCATGACCCTGTAGTTAGGATATAGCGGGTTGGATAATGGATGGATGGATTATAGTGTATGGTGTATACGCCATTAAGTGGAGTGAAAATTGCAATTCATTTCATTGGTTCATGCGAGTGACGCCTTACAATGTACAGAGGTGTGTTGTGAGAGACATCATGGGTATTGTGCTCTGCAGTTCCAGTCTATCGATGCAGAGTTCAGCGTCCAAGATCAGAGAGGGTCTCTATTTAGCACTAAGGTATAGGAGGCACAATCTGTTCGTCTGTTTTGCCAGCAGGTATCTCTGCAGCCCACCACTCTGGAGCCTTGAATTTGTGGAGTCCAGAGCTCCGCCCAGTTTACACAACGGTTAAGATTAGGGTTGTGGGAGGGTCATGTGACTCAAATAATGACGAGTGTCCAGTAGGTCAACTACAAATCATCTCAATTAAAAACAAATCCCATTAATTACTGCTTAATGTCAATCAAATGCTCAACTACTTCCCTCAGCATGGCAGTCAATGGGCTTCAATGAGATTAGCACTTCATCTGCCATCCATCCCTCCATCTGTTCAAACCTCCTTATCCTGAACAGGGTCCTGGGGAAGCTGGAGCCTATCCTAGCAAGCATCAGGCACAAGGCAGCAATAATCCCTGGACAGAGTGCCAGTCTATCACAGGGTGAGCACACAAACACACACACACACACTTTAGCACAACTTCCTCTGTCATTCTTTTTTCCTTCATATCAATTTTGATATTAAAAATGTTGTTTATTGGGTTGTAATGCTGGTTGAATGCGCCATCTGTTGGAGTAAAAAATGCAATGCACTTTACTGGTACACACCCATCTGATGTCTTGTAATGCTTGTGTTTGGATTGATACCCTAGAGTTGGGCGTGTGGTGAGTGACGTTGTTGTTGTTATTATTGCTTTTTGCATTTTGTTTTTTCCCAGACTTTCCTGAAGTGATAATAATAATAATAACAACATACAGTTTGTTTTCTACAGGTATTCTGGTGCAGTGGTTTGATTTCTGTATTTATATTTTACAATTTTTCCCCATCTTTTTTTGATGTCATCTTGTTCTTCTCCCATAAACTGCTATGTCGAGGTTAGCACATCGCCCATTGTAATGGGAATCCTTCCCACAATCCACCTGGTTTTTGTGATGGTGATGCAGTTGGAGCGACTCTTAAAGATCAACTCTCGCTGAAGTCGTACAGTAGGCATTGTGAACTAAAGTTACACTCGACCGAATTCACCATCCATTCTCCTAAACCTGCTTTTCCAACTGGAACTGGAGCCCACCATGGTAGCCATAAGCCCAGTGTAACAGCAGCCCACCAGGGGGCGCCAACTGACAGATGAGTACACCCACGCACACCAAAAACAGTGGAGTGCTACGTGGCGCCCACACTTTAATTACAAGACGAATAGGAGGAAAGGAAAAGAATCAAAGCCTTGAACTTACATTCTGCTGGCACCTTTTCACTTAATAACCTGTAATATTCTTTTAAAATTTCATAGTTTTCTTGATTAATTTTTTCTTGTAGAGAGATGTCGCCAAACCTGAGGAGATAAAAAAAACAAAACAATAAATTAGTGAAGGAAAAAGAAGTTCCCCTGTCCCTTCTGCAGCCTTGGTTTTATTTTGGCCTGAGAAACCCATGAAGCCTGCTTGTGGAATTTGGGACCAGGCAGCTGGAGCCTTGACGTCAACTTTTGAACCAAAGCCTCATTTTATGAGTTTCACGAGCGGGGCAGTTTGTGACGTACTTGCATGTCCAATCCCCATGAAACAAAGAATACATTAAAATTGTCAAAGTAACATATAAACTATTAAACACATAGAAAATGGCCTGATCACGTTTTCAGTATTGTGAATGAGAGTTTCAGACATGTCCAAAAACAGTGCGTGAGGCCTCCAAAGTGAGCCACAAAGCAGGCTAGGACCTTAACCTTTGTGAATTTCCCCTTGGGATTAATAAAGTATCTATCTATCTATCTATCTATCTATCTATCTATCTATCTATCTATCTATCTATCTATCTATCTATCTATCTATCTATCTATCTATCTATCTATCTATCTATCTATCTATCTATCTATAATATAGTGCCTTTCATATCTATCTATCTATCTATCTATCTATCTATCTATCTATCTATCTATCTATCTATCTATCTATCTATCTATAATATAGTGCCTTTCATATCTATCTATCTATCTATCTATCTATCTATCTATCTATCTATCTATCTATCTATCTATCTATCTATCTATCTATCTATCTATCTATCTATCTATAATATAGTGCCTTTCATATCTATCTATCTATCTATCTATCTATTTACTATCTATCTATCTATCTATCTATCTATCTATCTATCTATCTATCTATCTATCTATCTATCTATCTATACTATAGTGCCTTTCATATCTATCTATCTATCTATCTATCTATCTATCTATCTATCTAGATAAGGTTCACCTCAAGCTGGCTAGTCCCCAACTCCTACCTGCTGGCTTCGGCCTACACAGATCCAAAATGGGAAGTTGCATTTAAAAGTTCACTGATGTCCCAAAATTTACAAAAAAATGCCTAAAAAAGGGAGAGGTAAACTGTAAACCTCTGGCTTATTTAGACATCTGAAAAGATGAATCTTCATAAATACAGAAATGCACTTAAAGTTAAAAAAAGGGGGCAACAAAAATGGAAGACAAGAGGTAAACAAATCCAAGACTGTAATCCAATGAGCAGAAACCAACACTTTAGCTACAAATCCAGAAAGAGCAACTCAATGACACACTGCTGACCAAATATAAAGACAGAGGGAGGAGCCAGCAGCAGTGATGTCACAGTGGCCCCACCCCCTAAGTACAAGGAATGGTGACGGTACAGGAATAGTAAATTAGAAACAAACACATGATAAATAATAATTCAAAAAATGGGGAAACTTCACATTAGGGGTGATTCATGCAGGAATCTGGAACATTCCAGAGGATCACCTTCTAAGGTATGCACTACTACTCCAGGAAGGGAGGTGGCGCTGTCGCTAAGAGTTTCATCCCCACCCTCCACAGCTCCGAGAAGTTAGGGTCCATGACCCACCCATGGTGCCCAGAGAAGGCCCCGCCCCTTCCGGTTGGAGCCTTATAAGAACAGACGTCCCCGGGAGGAGGCACCTCATTTGGACCTGGGCCCACGACAGGACGGAGCTCCCCAACCTGACCTGTTCAGAGGGCAACCCTCACGTCAGCCGCCTGAGGCCTTTGGAGTGCCAGCTTCTTGAGTTGCCCCACCATGCATTTGTTTTGAACAAAAAAAACAAGTAGGGTGGCACCCCAACTGTTCCTCTGGACTCCTCCACTGATTCCACACTGTCCAGGTTTCTCCTGCTTTTCGCTCAGCCTTTCCTAAAATCCCCTTCGTCAAGTGAATAAGACTTAATCACCGTTAAATGCGACGATTTATTTAAATCAAATTTTGTCAGCTGAAGGGAAAACAAAACAAAGCTCCTGCGTGGTTGGCGGCCATACGTTACCTCTCGGCGAGTGTCTGCTGCTGATTGATGCCCACGTTAAAGAGCACCGGGTGCACGTGTAAGGGGCCGCCTTCCTTGATCTCCTCAGGTAACGACTCGAAAGCCTCTCGAGGTAACGGCACTTGGACGGTGTAATGGTCCCTGGATGAGAGACAGACAGACAGAGAGGAGGACACACTGTGTTACTTGGCACAAACGACAGCACGCCCGTGATATGGGCAGGAGAGGTCACCCACCTGAAGGTAAGCACGTTCAGTACTGGGATGGGTGACCACCTAGGAAAAAGATTAGGGTTCTACTGGAAGAGATGTTGGTGAGACTGACAGGGGGGGCCGCTTACCCTGTGGTCTGTGCGTGGATGGCAGTGCCCCAGAGTGCAGTGACAGGGACACTTTGGTGTAATTTGGATGAGACGTAAAACTGAGGTCCTGACTCTCTTTTGTCATAAAAGACCCCTGGAACATCCTTTTCACTCAGAAGGCATACGCGCACGCATCATGGCTCCCACGCGTTCATTTGACAACAGACTTCCAGCATAATACCAGTGCTTGATACCTACAGACATTTTCAGAGGACTCCTCCATCATCGGCTGCATTAATAATGGAGACAAGTTGGAGTACAGGAAGGGTATGGAGGACAGCAACCTGCAACTCGGCACCAGCAAGGCAAACGAGCTGCTGGATGACTTCTGGCATGCCAAGGAGTCTCTGAGACCACCAGTCACCATTTAGTGGGGGGAAGCGGTGCAGAGCTACAAGTACCAGCAAACCGGACTGGTGTGACAACACAAGAAGGGCGAGAGCAGAGACTCAGTTCTTTTAACGAATGTAGCAAGCTGCTGGAAATGTTCTACCAGTCCATCGTAGCCAGTGTGTTGTTCGTGTCCTGGGGAAGCAACTCAAGCTCAAAAGAAGCACAAAGCCTGCGCCATCACAGGACAAACCCTGGACACGCCACTGGAAACTGCTGTGGAGAAAAGGAGAGTGGCAAAATTGGGTCCCATCATGAAGAAAATATCTCCTGAAGGAGGCGCTCTCTCAGCCACAGGCTCATTGTGCCACAGTATGCTAAGAAGCTCCTCTGGGGGTCTTTTCTGCTCGATGTTATCAGGCAAAGCAATGCTTCCTCCCGATACCCCAGACTTAATGGTTGTGCTCTGTGACACAGTGATGGACTGCGGGATCATTTGTCACCAGGGCGCTGCATCCTCAGTCTATGCTTCTCTCTATATATAAAATCCAACATCTGTCTGTTTGTATGTCTGTCCGCTTTTCACGACAGAACTACTTCATGGATTTAGATCGGGTTTTTTTCCAGAATTTGCTCGAACATTCCGGTTGATTTTGCGACTTCTCTCAAAGTGCTAAGTATCACAGTTTGCTTGCGGCACCGATTTATTTGTGCAAATCCAAGAGACACGCAGTGGGGCGTGGGACGGGACCCTCCTCACTCACGTGTCAGCCTCAGGGCGTGTACCTTACTTCCACTTAGCTAGCAAACTAAGAGAGAACGACTTAACGGATTTAAATTGGGTTTTTTTTTTCTATAATTTGGTTGAACATTCCAGTTGATGGCGCTAAGTATCACAGGTCGCTTGTGGTACTGATTTATTAGCGCGAATCCGAGAGAGACTCAACGGGCTGCAGGGCCCTCCTCTCTCACGCTTCTGCCTCGGGGCGTAACCTTAAATCCGCTTAGCTAGCAAACGAGAGAACGACTTCACGGATTTAGATTGTTTTTTCTTCTAGAATTTGCTTGAACATTCCGGTTGATTTTGCGACTTCTCTCATCGCGCTAAGAATCAGAGTTTGCTTGCAGGAGGGATATATTCACGCTAATCCGAGACAGAGGCTGCGGGCCGAGGGGAGGGGGAAGAATGACGTCAGGAGTGGGGGGCTGGACGGGGGACCTCCTCACTCACTCACGTGC
This sequence comes from Erpetoichthys calabaricus, assembly GCF_900747795.2. Taxonomy (NCBI): domain Eukaryota; kingdom Metazoa; phylum Chordata; class Cladistia; order Polypteriformes; family Polypteridae; genus Erpetoichthys; species Erpetoichthys calabaricus. The sequence goes on along the minus strand of NC_041398.2, from coordinate 247,699,036 downwards.
CAGCCTCCATTCAAGTCGGTCTACCTGTCGCCATGTTTTGGAGTATGACTTGCTTAGCTAGCGATACCTGTTTGTTTATTGATTATTATTGATTTTTAAAGTTTTTCCTGTTTCACTGCTACACGGGCAAAGCTGTGGGGGACGGCTAGTATGTGATGAATGACAATGGAGTTTGCATGTCCTCCCTGCGTGTCTGCGTGGGTTTCCTCCCACAGTCCAAAGACATGCAGGTTAGGTGCACTGGCGATCCTAAATTGTCTCTGGTGTGTGTGTGTGCCCTGTGGTGGGTTGGCACCCTGCCCGGGGTTTGCTTCCTGCCTTGCGCCCTGTGCTGGCTGGGATTGGCTCCAGCAGACCCCCGTGACCCTGTGTTAGGATATAGTGGGTTGGATAATGACTGACTGACTGACTGACAATGAACTCTATCAAAAATGTGCAGAGATGTAATAGAAAGAAACGCTTTTATTATCAACAGTAACTCTGTCAAAATGTAAAGAAACTGTTAATTACTTTAGTTTCTCCAACGACACGACTAAAAGTCTCCATTTCAATGACAGTCAAATGACAGCAATATTTCCTGCAAGCTGTTGCCACCAAAAAAAAAAAAAAAAAAAAAAGACAATCCACTAGATGGCAGCACTGCAGCAGGTAACTGAGACGAGGCGGCGGCACACTGAGGTACGAGTTCTCTCATACGCCACGTCTTGAGAGGCTCAGCGAGACACCACTTAACTCGTACCAACTCACCTTCAAAGTGTTCATTTTCTATTTCTGCACAAATTCACATTAATTATTGATTAGGTAAATAAGTGAATTGTTGACCGATTGGTAGATAAACTGATTGATTAATTGATTGATTGACAAATTGATTGGTTAATTGATTAACTGCTTAATTTATTGACTAACTGACTTATTCATTAACTGATTGATTGAAAAATTGAATGGTTGATTGTCTGATTGACTGACTGACCAAATGATTGACAAATTTGATTTATTGGTTGATTGATTAACTGATTGATGGACTGATTGACTTACTCATTGATTAGCTGAGTGATTGATTGACAAATTGGTTGATTGATTAACTGGCTGATTGATTTATTGACTGACTGACTCATTCATTAACTGATTAACTGACTAACTACCCGATTGATTAATGCATTAACTGATTGACTGACTTACTCATTGATTAACTGATTCACTGACTGATTGATTGACTGACTGACTACCCGATTGATTAATGCATTAACTGATTGACTGACTGATGAGTGACTGACAGACTGATTGACTGACTTACTCATTGGCTGATTCACTGACTGATTGATTGACAATGTGTTTGGTTAATTGATTAACTGCTTGATTTATTGACTGACTGATTGATTTATTGATTGACTGACTTATTCATTGATTAACTGATTAACTGACTGATTGATTGACTGACTGACTACCCGATTGATTAATGCAGTAACTGATTGACTGACTGATGAGTGACTGACAGACTCATTGACTAACTGATTGACTGACTGATTGATTGACAATTTGTTTGGTTAATTGATTAACTGCTTGATTTATTGACTGACTTATTCAATGATGGACTGATTAACTGACTGATTGATTGATTGACCATATTATCTGTCTTCCGAGTCCATATCTTTGTTTTATGTTTCTGCTGTTGTTAACGTTGTTCATCTAATCTAACAAAGGCTGCAACATAACATGGCGGGTGGACTCCAACTGTAAAATAAAAGTTGGGGTAGTCAAGTCTGCTTGACTCGGATGGTCTCTTTGACGGGTTGATAAGTTTATATGCAAAGGACTACAAACAGTCTGAGAAACTCTGGTCTACACAGTAAAGGGTCCCAAAGCGAGGAGGGGCTCATCACCCAACGACTCCTCAACAAAACAGCCTCCTGACCTGAATATTAACCCAAACTGAGCTCCCAGTGTGCAGGCCGACTTCCCGGTGTCTTCTACAGCAGACGCTCAAAGGGGCTGCGACTTCAGGAGGCACCTTGTTGCTGCTCAGGCCTGAGGGCCGTGTGGCTTTAATTGAAACAGCAGGCCCCTCCAAAAGGGGAGCAAGCCAACAAATAAAAAAAGACAGAAAGATGCAAGCAAGGGCCAGAAGAAATGAACAACATCACCCGAGGGAAACAGTCCATCATTACGCTGATATTTATTATGTGACAAGATAAAGCACCCTCCTCCTCCTCCTCCTCCCCACCACTACCACCGCAGACCCTGAGAGACAAAAAAATAATAATAATAATAATAATAAATAAATAAAAGTACAAAGAAAGCCTTGGCTTCTTACCGCCTTCCGGTGACAACCGGCTGCAGCTCGTTGGGCTCATCAGATTTGGCTTCCGCGATTCTAAATGTCACCCTTCGCAAGTCTGAAATGCCAACCACCATGTCCTCCAGCATTCCAATCTCTTCACCTGAACACAGAAGCAAAAAAGCCCTCGTGAGGCGAGTACCGGCAGTTCATAAATCATGTCAGTCACTGCCACCACACAAAGCGGGCCACCATTATCCTTCTTGAGTGGGCACAGGCATGAAGGTGGCAGATTTCCATTATTCTTAACCACCAAAAAAAAGGTTTCCATCCAATGACATTTTTGTCAGTTACAGAGCGGGTGGGCTGCTGAAGTATTTCTCAGGGACACGAGGTGCCAAGCAGGAATGAAGACATGGCTCACTTGCACACACACACACACACACACACACACTCTTAGATGTACAATATTGGGCCAGTTCTGTGGGGTCAATAAACCAAACTGGGGGGCTTATTGCCATAATTTAACATCTTCTAAGCTCACAGTCCCAAAAACACTAGAGGGGGAGATCACCATCAAACCCCGGCTAGTAAGAAAGGCAAATGCAACATCTTTAAAGAAAAACAAATAAAAATAAAAGGTTTTGGATTTGTTTTTGATTTGACTAGGGTGCTCTGCCCCTCCACTCATCCACCCCAGGGTTTGGTTATCCGGATATACAATTTAAAGAGATTGTTATTTTCATGGGAGTTGTTACCTACTCTTTTGATTCTATGTTGCATCGCTTCTCCGTAATCATAAATTTACACCTGACCGCATTGTGGTTTCTTCAAAATGAAACTTGTCGTAACTTTAATTGTCGCGGGACCACAGATACTCATAGCGTATGGTCAGTTATGTAAGATTTTCCATTTGTTTGTTCTAATGTGATTTTTATTATCTTTTTTATTGATACTTTCAAATTTTACTGCATTCATATTCTTTAACCTGCTCTGCATGCTTATTTTCTGAATTTGCACAGAGATTTTTAATGTTCTTTTGCTTTCTTTTCTCTGCAATGCTTTTGTGTCTCCTTTCGACGCGCTGCTCTTTCTTCTTTGCTTAGTCGTTGACGTGCCATCTACAACGTATAAAATGTTTAAGAGCTGCGAGCACAAGAAGTGTGTCTGCCAAAAGCATTCCAACAACTGCGAGGTTAGAGGTCCATGATCTTGTTTTAAATTGTTTGTAAGTAGGGCGTGACGTGCAAAAGTCATCGTCTCACGGGTCTTGCTTCCAAAGGTTGTAAAGTCTCGTCTCGCGGGACGTCAAAGTGTCTTTCTGTAATAAGAATGTAAGTTTAATGTCACTGTGCTCTGTACAAAAATTATTTTATAAATCACATGTACAGGCCAGGCCAAAGTTAGCACACAGGGGCTCTCAGCATTTAGAAACTGCTATGTAAGCATTTGAAGAGAGAAGGTACAACTACGAAAATGGGCCTTGTACTATTTCTATATGTTAGAGATGAAATTGAATCCTCTCCTTGCCTTGTCTGGAACCTAAGTAAGGGCCTACATGTGGGGAAGACGGTATATAAAGACTTGGACAGCAGCCTAACATCTCGAAGCCGACGGACGGATGGCTGATAACGTCATCCGTCCTGAAAATCCTTTCAGCGCAGCAACGAAAAATGGCAGACTGTATAGATCAAGATCCCACCTTGGTATTGTCATGCTATTTGGCTTCCTCGTCTGTAATGCCGCGTAAATCGTCAGTAAAGAAGGCTAAGTTGTTTTCTCTTATGTGATTTTTACCGCCGTATCACTATGGGAGGGATATCGCTTTTTAATATCAGATCTATATAGTTTTCAGTTACTTAAAACGCCGCATTTATAAAAGAACTTATTCCAAGTAGGGAGCTATACCGCCACCTAAAGGGTCACTTTCCAAGAAGATCACGTCTCGACCTAAGATTTTTTTTATTCTAATAGAGAGGTACAGTATTTCTAGATATCTCAAGTTGTATTTCAGTATATCTAAAATACATTTTAAGGTATCTTTCAAAAGTCACTTAATTATTTCAAGTTATCTTAAAAGCCTTTTCAGATATCTACAATATAATTTAAGACAGGGGTCGCCAGCTCCGGTCCTGGAGGACCACCATGGCTGCAGGTGTTCATTCTAACCCTTTTTTTTAATGAATGACCTGTTCACGGGTTTTGCTTCCAAAGGTTGTAAAGTCTCATCTTGCGGGACATCAAAGTGTCTTTCCGAGAAGATCACGTCTCGACCCAAGATTGTTTTATTATAATAGAGAGATACACTTTGTTAGTCCCTGAGGGGAAATTGTCTTTTTGTGTGTCCTTTGGGGGTCAGAGTGCAGGGTCAGCCATTGTACGCAATCTTCAAGTTTAAGGGTCTTGTTCTTTTACTTCATAGCCCCTGCAGATTATTTTTTTTTATCTCCGGCCCATCTGGAGTTTTTTGCTTTTTTCTGTCCTACTGGCCATCGCACCTTATTTTATTCTTTGTTATTTAGTACGGCCTAATCTCATCTTTATATTTTTATTGTTTATAAACTTTTCTTTCTTCATCTCGTAAAGCACTTTGAGTTACAACATTTGTAAGAAAATGAGCTATAGAAATAAATGGTGTTGTTGCTGTTCTTTACAAAAAGCTCTGTTACTATGTGAAGCATACAATTCCTGGAAAAAAGCAATTCCAAAAGCAACCACATCCCAATACAGAATCCAAAGAATGGTCAGAAAACAAAGCAAAAATCCAGAAAAGTCACAGAAAAAGCACCAAAGTAGAGCAGAGCACATGAAAGCTCACCAGCTCCTGAGGACATTCGAAAAGAATGGCCAGGAACTGCAGGAGACCCTCTGGATTTATAAAGGCAGAGAGGAGGGGCACTTCCTGGTGATGATTGGCAGGTGGCCCCGCCTCCTGGGGGAACCACCCACAAAGCACAAGGAACATAAGAAGGGCGAATTAGAAGCAAAGAACGATGTACAGGGTGGGGGCTCTGAGGCTGGGAGATCTGCAAATCTTCAAGTCCCATTACTATCAGAAGGGTCCTACTCCACTGGGCTCTCGAGCAAGACCCTTAAACCCTCCCAAGGTCATGTGAAAAGACAAATTCCCCTTGGGGATTAATAGAGTATATCAAATCAAATTAAAAATAATAATCATCAATGAAAATAGAAGAATCAAGAATGAACAAAAGAGACATAAACATGAATTGGAACCCCAGCCAGGGAAAGAATCCCAGCTGAACCTTCACACAAGCAAAATGAATGGGACGTGCAGAAGGAGAGTCACTGAAACAAGCAAGGGTTCAAAACGTAATCCAAAAACAGGGTGTTACGCCAACAAACCGACGCAGATTTGAGAAATGACCGGGAGAACAGACGAGTGACAGAAAAAGGGTCAAAACCAGGAGCGTCAAAGGTAAAACGAGACAAAAATTGTCCAAAATGTGGGACAAAAGGGTCAGAACCAGGAAATAAAAATACTGAAAGGTTTAAGAAAGAGCACAACGAGAAAGGAGTTTGGCCACTCAGATAATTCCAAGATGACCTTTAATCCTGTCACATCGTTACCCAAAGGTCACAATCCCCTAGGACACACCCCCAGCAACCCTGATGACGGGAACAAAATACAGCGTCATCCATAAGAAACAGAAAATGGCAGACAAACAAAACACGGTCCAAAAACATGAGAACATTTTTTCACATGGTTAGAATTTCAAAAAGCAAAATGTCATAATCATAATCAGAAAAATCAAAAAGCCCCTAAAAGTAAATAAATAAATAGAAAAAAAAATAATAAAATACTGTAAAAAATAAAACAAATTAATAAAATAATAAAATAAAACAAAATAATAAAATAAAAAATAATAAAAATAAAAATAAAAAAGTAAAACAAAAAATAAAAAATGAAACAAGTAAATAAATAAAAAAAAAATAAAACAAAAAAATAAAATAAATAAAATAATAAAATAAAATAAAAAAGTAAAACAAAAAATAAAAATAAAATAAAATCCATTCATCCATTTTCCAACCCGCTGAATCCGAACACAGGGTCACGTGGGTCTGCTGGAGCCAATCCCAGCCAACACAGGGCACAAGGCAGGAACCAATCCCGGGCAGGGTGCCAACCCACCGCAGGACACACACAAACACACCCACACACCAAGCACACACTAGGGACAATTTAGAATCACCAATCCACCTAACCGGCATGTCTTTGGACTGTGGGAGGAAACCCACGCAGACACAGGGAGAACATGCAAACTCCACGCAGGGAGGACCCGGGAAGCGAACCCAGAGTCCCCAGGTCTCCCAACTGCGAGGCAGCAGCGCTACCCACTGCGCCACCGTGCCGCCCCCATAAAATAAAATAAATAATAAAAAATGAAACAAATAAATAAAGTAAAAAAAATAATAAAACAAAAAATAAAATAATAAAATTAAAAAAATAAAATAAAAAATAAAAATAAATAAATAAATCAAAAAGCTAATACTGGGAGAAAAGTCAAAAAGCCGAACCCCGGAAATTTAATCGAACCAAATATCAAATTTAGAAAAGGCCAATCAAATAAAGATAACTACTAAGTTAACTACTGAGGACACGATATGGCGGATCTTGCAAACGCATTATAAATGTCTACATGTTCAATGAAAAAAAAAAAACTGACCACCCCACACACACACCACGGCGCCGGCGATGCCCTCCACCGAATCGACCCGTTCGTTAACCGCCAAAAGATGCTGTCACGGTTTAGGCAAATTTTGATGTTTTGCAGCCTTTTCCTTTAAGAGAAGCCATATTGCGTACCGTTGTCAGGGTCACGTCCTGTGTTTCTAGGGGCGTGGTCTCCAGGGTCGTGACAACAGCATTAAAGGTCAGTTCTTTTGCTCTGAGCTTTAATCCAATCTACGGATAAAATCCTTATTTTCCATTTGATTTCTCAAGTGATTACTTTTCACGTCTTGCTTGGCCTTCGACTCATTTCTTGTTACTTGACTTTGACTTTTGCCTCTCGTCTGGGATTCGGCCGTTTCGGTTTATTTTTATTTCCTTTTGCTCACGTCTCACCGTTTACTCAAGAAATTAGTTTTCTGTTTTCCTGCCGAGTCAGGACAGATACAAACGACCACTTGAAAGACTCAGACTTGTTCATAAAGATCAGTTTTGCTGTGTTTGCCAACCTCTTGGACAGACGGTAATGGGGTAATCCCTTCAATTTCAGTTCCCTGGGTTACTCGCACGACCAAATCAGCATGTCAAGTTTCATTAAAATCTGTGATTATGAGATCCAAAAGTGTGATTATTGGACCTGGAATGATCCAATTCTGCATTCATCTTACAGTGGAACTGGGAAGTCACAACTGCACCATTTCACAACCTCTATGCATTTGCACCGCTCAAGTAGAAGTGTAGACATAGTTGCCCCTGTGAAAGCAGGTGCTTGGCTGGGGTTTGTTAATTAATAGTTCTATACTCGCAATCGATGAAGAAACCGAAGAGCAAAAAAGACCCAATAAGTACGTTGTTATGTCCAAAATAAAGATTTGTACGCTCTTGGCATTGATAAACAGCACTATTACTGCTTGGAAGCTGCAACTACAAAGCCATGAAAAGTACAAAGAGTAGGGCGTATCAAGCTACCATCTGAAGTAGTAATGTTAACATTTACCTTCGCAATATTCAGTTGTACGGATTACGGTGATTCGTTTAAATTCTTCTAATTAAATTTATAAAGTGTGTAACCACAAGGGGGTGCCAGAGAGCTCCAAACCTTCTCAGACACCATAATGCCCAGACACACTTCCAGCTCAAATAAAGGGTTTTATCGAGCCCCAGCCCACTGTCCCCCGACTTAACTCCATTCATGTCAGGCAGCGGGCTTTCTTTAAAGCCCAACCCGGGAATTGCTCGTCCCAGTCACCTGGAGCACTTTGGAGCTGTGTGAAAACCAGGGCTGTTCTCCCCAGGCAGCGCCCTCTGGTGGTCCCCAAAGATCCTGACAGGACGGCATTTTTGAACTCCATTTCCCATGCAATCCTAATTGAGTTTAACCCTGACGCACACTGCCACCATGCTGTTTGGGGGAATGACCTGCTCCTGGTAAGCCCATTTTTCCCGGTCCTTCCATTACAGACTCCTGGTCTGGTATGAAACCTTCCATAATCCCGGCTCAGGATGCTTGTCCTTCCTCCAGGGCACTCACAAGTATTACCGTACTTACTATCCGCAGAGCGTACACCGCCATCTTTAATTGACATCATAATCTGAAGTCGGACAAATTCGGATTTGAGAGACCAGACCTGACTTTGTGAGTAGGAATTGCGAGTTTGGGGTGCGTTTTCTTTCCGTTTTCCGAGTGAGTCGGAAGAGAGAAATTGTGAGTTCCGAGTTTTAGTCAAATGTGGGACAAATACGAGTTTCCGGAAGTCATAAATTGCATGTGAGAATCCTACAAAACGCAAAGCTACGAGTCGGACAATTTGGGGGAAAAACGAAGCTAACTGAATTATAAAACTTTTTTTTTTTATAAAATTAATTAATTAAATAAATAAATAACCTGGTTATTCAGAAAGGAGCAAACTTGCAGAGAGGTGATACACATTTAATACGTTAAGTTTGCTTTTTTATTTTCAGAAATTTTTTTTTTAGTATTTAATAAAACAGAAGGCTACAAGAAGAAAATTAAACATTGGATAAAAAGAATTGAAAACAACGTCTTGATAACTTAATGGACCAAATGATCCAGAGAAGAGAAGCAGTTCATCTTTAATTGCCGATGAAGCAACAAATCAAAAGCAGCTTCTCACTTCTCCCAATAGTCTCCGACCGGAAGCTCGCGCGTCACAAATTGGAGCTCAGGAAACTCGGAGAGCACACGAGCGCAGCACTGCTCTGCAAATCGTCCAACACTACGCTGACAATCCGACGACCGGAGACTCGTCACATTCGTCCCCGCTGGGCTCGTCCTTCTCTAAAACGGACTTTCTGAGGCTGCACCTTTAAGTCTCGGGGTCCCGTCCCAGCAAATGTGATCGGTGATGAACGCGCGTTCTACAAATCAATTCATCAGCCTGCTCATTAGCATACGTTAATAGCCTCCCAAACCGCACGAGGCCCGGCCAGCTGTCTCACCGAGTCTGCGAGGAGTCGCTCATAATGGAGAGGAGCACAACACGACGCCACGCCGGCCTGCTTGCCGACTACGCCGCAGCGGCTTTGCGTTTTAGCTGTTCAACCGCGTGCCAAGAAATTCATAAGTACGGCTCGTCTAATTTGGAATCATCCATTAGCTGTCCAAAAAATAAACAAACATCTGGATGAAACATCTGCAAGCATCTGGAAGCTGGCACACCGTTTCTTGATTTGAAGCACTTTTATTAATTAGTTCCATTTTTTTTCTTTGTAACTTAAATGCAAAACTGTAAAATAATAATAAAAAAAAAAAATTATTATTCTGAAATATCCACCCCCCCCCCCTCCATAAAAGAGGCAGCCCATTTTCTTCACTGCTGGCACATTTCATGCTACTGTGTGGCTACACGTCATTTATCTTTTTAGTTTTTACAGATGTTTTTCATTATAATGTAAGCTTATCTTGGTGGGATTGGCGCCAGCTTCTCCCCCCCTGCTCTGGAGAAGTGGGTTCTTGGCAACATCAGAACCATGGTGGGAAACACCACCAGATGGGAATCAGCCCACCACAAGAGATGTGTGCACTTTTCATGTACTCCTGATGTCCACCACAGATGATGTGTGGACTTTTCATGTTCTCCTGATGTCCACCAGAGGAGATGTGTGGAGTTTTCATGTCCTCCTGATGTCCACCACAGATGATGTGTGGACTTTTCATGTTCTCCTGATGTCCACCAGAGGAGATGTGTGGAGTTTTCATATCCTCCTGATGTCCACCAGAGGAGATGTGTGGACATTTTATGTCCTCCCGATGTCCTCCATAGATGATGTGTGGACTTTTCATGTTCTCCTGATGTCCACCAGAGGAGATGTGTGGAGCTTTCATGTCCTCCCGATGTCCACCAATGATGGTGTGGACTTTTCATGTTCTCCTGATGTCCACCAGAGGAGATGTGTGGAGTTTTCATGTCCTCCTGATGTCTGCAGCAGGAGATGTGTGGACATTTTATGTCCTCCCGATGTCCACCATAAATGATGTGTGGACTTTCCATGTTCTCCAGATGTCCACCAGACGAGATGGACATTTTATGTCCTCCTGGTGTTCAACACTGGAGATGTCTGTACATTTTATTTCCTCCCAGTGTCCACCAGAGGAGATGTTTGGATTTTTCATGTTCTCCTGGTGTCCACTGGGGTCATTTAAGGGTAATTGAAGCTTCCTTCCATATCCCAAAGACATGCATACATACAGCAGATTCAATAAAGTATCGAGACTCCATCACTTTCTGAGCACTTTTCTGTGTTGTAGATCTCATCTGAAATGGATATAGTTGCCATTTTTGCCCATCAGTCTACACTCGGTAGCCTATAACGACAATGTGAATGCCTGTTTTCACAAAGGTTGTCAAATTCATTAAAATTAAACAACAGAAATCTCTCATTCCTGGATGTATTCAGTCCCTTTGCTTTGGCATTCCACATTGTGCTCAGGTGCCTTCTGTTTCTTTAAATTCTCCTTGAGTTTTGGTGAGAACTCGATTGGCGTCCCCTTGTGGCCAACTGAATCGATTGGACTTCGTTTAGAGAGGCACACGTACACCTGTGTGTATAGAGAGTCCTACAAATCACACAGCATGGCAGGACAGAAACCAATCCGTAAAGTCCATGGGACTCTCTTTAGACCTCCACAATCAAAATGTGGTGAGGTGCAGATCACAGCAAATGGACCAAACCCTTTCTACAGGTTTGAGGGTTCCCAGGGGCCCAGTGGCCTCAGAAATTCTGAAATGGATGAAGTTTGGAGCCAGCAGGACTCTTCCGAGACTTGGCTGCCCAGACAAACTGAGTAATCGGGCAAGAGGGGCCTTAGTCAAGGAGGTTACCAAGAATCAGAGCTTCAGAAGAATCTGTAGGAAGTACCACCTTCTCAGTAGCACTCTGTCAATCAGGTGTTTATGGTAAGTGTGCCAGATGGACAACAGTCTGGAGTGAACGTTTGTTAAATGACATTTATAAGACAAGGAGTACAAAGATTTGCTCGTTTGGTGAGATAAAATCTTAACTCTTTGGACCAAACTCCAAGCAGTGTGTCTGACGAAAACCACTAACTGCTCATCACCTGCCAAACACATAACTCCAGTTCTAAAATCCTTACACTGGCTCCCGGTTAAGTTTAGGGCAGATTTCAAAATCCTCCTTTTAACATATAAAGCCTGAAATGGCTGAGGTCCAGGTTACTTGTCTGAACTTTTCAAGATTTACAAACCTAAGCGCACATTAAGATCTCAAGATGCCGGTCTGTTTATGTTTCCAAGGATTATTAATAAATTAACAGTGAGAGGTCGAGAGTTACTGGGCACCAAGGCTGTGGACTGATCTACCTGCTACTACAAGTGGTGCCCCTTCAGTCTGAGCTTTTAAATCCCAGCTGAAGACTCACCACTTTAATCCAGGATACCCTGACTAGAGCTGCTGATTAACTGTGCAGACTGCATCTCTCTTGTCAGTCATTAGCACTAAAACAGAAGTAATATGACATTTATAATTTGTTACTGACCCTCACCTATTCTGTTTCTCTTGTCGGTACTCAAATATGGCACTTGGTGCCACGGCCCACCTGCCAAGTTGTTCTGCCTGCCTAAAGTAAAGTCATCTCTGATGGAGGATCACAGGAATCGTCGTGTAGAGGGGTCCTTCAATCAGAATGGCTGGCCCAGCGCTGACTCAGCTGTGGAATGGCCAATAGGGGGAGGCAGCTTCATGGCCGAGGTCTCCAGGACTCTTAACAAATCTAAATCCTATTATGGGATATCATCTACTGTTGAATTCTGCTCTGTACTTGTAATATTTCTATTGCACTATTGTATTGTATTAAGGATTACTTGTGTTCTGTTCTGTGTATTGTATTGACCCCCCCTTTTTTTTGACACCGACTGCATGCCCACCCTACCTGGAAAGGGGTCTCTCTCTGAACTGCCTTTCCTGAGGTTTCTTCCATTTTTACCCTATAAGGGTTTTTTTGGGAGTTTTTCAAGCCTGGGGGGCTATCAAGAGGCCTGTTAAAGCCCATTGTGGCACTTCTTGTGTGATTTTGGGCTCTACAAAAATAAATTTTATTGTATTGTATGTTCCTGCCTTGTGCCCTGTGTTGGCTGGGATTGGCTCCAGCGGACCCCCGTGACCCTGTGTTCGGATTCAGCGGGTTAGATAATGGATGGATGGATGGATGTATTGTATGTATTGTAATGCCATCTCTGCGGTGAAGCATGGTGGTGACATGGACATGGGGACTGGTCACAACTGAAGGAAGAAGGAATGCAACCAAATACAGAGGGGTCCTTGAGGAAACACAAGCTCCATAGGGCAATGGCACAGTGGTTCACTTGACCCAAACCATTCAGTCAAGGTAATGCTGGAATGGTTATGGGACAAGACTCAAGTGTCCTCGAGTGGCCCACCCAAAGCCAAGACCTGAAGTTGGCAGTTCACAGACGCTTCCCATCCAAATCTAACGGAGCTTGAGGGGATCTGCCGGGAAGGATGAAATAATCTGCCCAAATCCAGGTGTGAAAAGCGTGTAGAGACTTCGCCAAGGAGACTCAAAGCTGGAATTTCTGCCAAAGGGGTTTCTACAAAGTACTGAATGAAGGGTCTCATTACTTCTGGGAATGAGAGATTTCAATTTTGGATTTGTGAAAAATGATTTCACTTTGTCAACTGGGGTTATAGAATGTCGATGGATGGGCAAAAATGGCCAATCTACACATTTCAATCAAGTGTGCAGTGAGTGAAGGGGTCTCTGTATACCTTCTGAATACACTCTAATTTTAACACCCTCGATTATTTTTTCTTTTTTGTCCTTTTAGTGTGCCAATCATTGCCCGGTACCCTCAAGGTGAGTACTTACTGTAAGTACTGAGGAGACTTTCAAACTGCCCGATGATGCCAACCGTGTGCAGCTGCTGCAAGAAGCCTTTGTCGTCCAGGCCGGCGTACAGTTTCATGACGAACCCACAGGCCAAGGCAGAAAGCTGTAAATGAAAGGAACAAACATTAAATATGGAGATCACGAAAAGTCACTGCGTTACAACACACAAGCCAGTTGTACCCTTTGAAGTTTGTTTCAGAAGAGCTTTGGAGAAAGACCTCCACAGAGGGAATGGCCAGGTCATGCGCCCTCATTCTTATTTTGGAACTTGTGCCAACAATCAAACACCCAGACCTCTGTGGCACACTTTAAATACGTTACTGGTCATTTGGTGACATGATGTCACACATGTGTGCCTTGGGGACAACTTAAAAGGCTCTGGTGGTGGTAATTCAAGAGCAATCCACAAGATGGCGGTGTACAACAACAACACGTTTTCATACAAATGATGGAGCTCAAAGGTGCTTTAAAGATAATGAAAGAAAAATGACAAAATATAAAAATAAAATTAGGCAATACTAATTAAGACTTGAATGTACTAAAGCTTTAACTGGCTGAAATAAATATTTGCTAAACTGCTGCCTTTCTTATCTTGGCGATCCGCATAAGCAAAGCTGTAATTCGGAGGTGCAGATTCAATTAAAAGAGCCGCACCATCAGAGCTATGCCACATTTCACTTCATGCAATAAAATCGATTTTCTTACCACAGATAAGATCGTAGATGGAAAACGTCTTGTTGGTTAATGCTCTAACATTTAATAAGGTCACTGCACTTGGGCACTGGCATCCACATTCAGACCACAGGGTAAGCGCCCCCTGCCTCTTCTAGCAGCAACCCAAGCTTTTCCTAGATGGTCTCCTAACCAAATGCTGTCTGGGCCTGAACACGCTTAGCTTTGGGTGGGTGACCTCTTCTGAAGTGCAGGTGGTACGACTGGTGGGTTTATTTATAGCATTGGGATCCGCATATAGACCACAGGGTAAGTGCCCTCTGCTGGCACTGCCAATGCCTCATCTACCAGTAATCCAAGCTCTTCCTAGATGGTCTCCTAACCAAATGCTATCTGGGCCTGAACACGCTTAGCTTTGGGTGGGTGAACTCTTCTGAAGGGCAGGTGGTATGGCTGCTGCAGGACCAGAAGGTTGGCACCATTTTTACAGTACAGTGTCCCCGTCACTGCACTATGTGTATAGGGATCCACATACAGACCACCAGGTAAGTGCCCCCTGCTGGTCTCACCAACACCTTTGCCAGCAGCACCCCACCCTTTTCCTAGACAGTTTCTCATCCAAGGACTGGCCGGGCCCGAATGTGCTTAGCTTTGGGTGGGTGACCTCTTCTGAAGTGCGGGTGGTACTGCTGGTGGGTTTATTTATGGCATTGGCATCCACATTCAGACCACACGGTAAGCGCCCCCTGCCTCTTCTAGCAGCAACCCAAGCTTTTCCAAGATGGTCTCCTAACCAAATGCTGTCTGGGCCTGAACACGCTTAGCTTTGGGTGGGTGACCTCTTCTGAAGTGCAGGTGGTATGGCTGCTGCAGGACCTGAAGGATGCCACCATTTTTACAGCACAGTGTCCCTGTCACTGCTCTGGGGCATTGGGATTCACATTCAGGTCACAGGGTCAGCGCCCCCTGCTGGTCTCACCAACACCTCTTCCAGCAGGAAACCCAAGCTTTTCCTAGACGGTATCTCATCCAAGGACTGGCCGGGCACAAATGTGCTTAGTTAGCTTCAGGTGGAGGACCTCTTCTGAAGTGCAGGTGGTACGGCTGGTGGGTTTATTTATAGCATTGGGATCTGCATATAGACCATAGGGTAAGCGCCCTCTGCTGGCACTGCCAACACATCATCAACCAGTAACCCAAGCTCTTCCTAGATGGTCTCCTAACCAAATGCTGTCTGGGCATGAACACGCTTAGCTTTGAGTGGGTGACCTCTTCTGAAGGGCAGGTCGTATGGCTGCTGCAGGACCAGAAGGTTGGCACCATTTTTACAGTACAGTGTCCCCGTCACTGCACTGTTTGTATTGGGATCTGCATACAGACCACCAGGTAAGTGCCTCCTGCTGGTCTCACCAACACCTTTGCCAGCAGCACCCCACCCTTTTCCTAGACAGTTTCTCATCCAAGGACTGGTCGGGCCTGAATGTGCTTAGCTTTGGGTGGGTGACCTCTTCTGAAGTGCGGGTGGTATGGCTGGTGGGTTTATTTATGGCATTTGGATCCACATATAGACCACAGGGTAAGAGTCCTCTGCTGGCACTGCCAACATATCATCTACCAGTAACCCAAGCTCTTCCTAGATGGTCTCCTAATCAAATGCTGTCTGGGCCTGAACACGCTTAGCTTTGGGTGGGTGACCACTTCTGAAGTGCGGGTGGTACAGCTGGTGGGTTTATTTATGGCATTGGGATCCACATTCAGACCACAGGGTATGCGCCCCATGCTGGTCTCACCAACACCTCTCTCAGTAGCACCCCAAGCTTTGGATTGCGATTTCTCATTTCTTAATCATCTCCTGGTTATTTGGCACTCACAATGATCCCTGGGCACTCTGTCTGCCCACAGCAAGCGCCAGCCCAGAGCAGACTAGGACTTGGACCAAGGCAGGCTGGTAAAAGAGCAGAAGGGAACAAAACAGAATGCCACCATGCAGGCGAGCCCAGGGGGTCACCACAAGAGAAACACCACCAGACAGGAGCACCAAACCAGTCCAGTCTGGAATAGACCGAGAAACGGAACACGGGTTCAAAAAATGAAGACAATAAACGTCTATAGTGCAACAAAAAATAAAATAAATAAATAAAAAAGAAGAGCATGGACTGGTGAGCATGGGGATTGAAAATCCATGAACGTGGATGAACTTGCGTATTAAGATTCCTGCTGTTACTTAATTAATGTAAAGACAAGGTTTAATCAGAAAAGCCGCTTCACTGATTGCCATCTCATTTAAATACTGAAAAATGTGCATTATATCTTTATTAAAATAATCAATAATTAAAAAAAAGGCTCTCCGGGGGCCTGGCAGAAATCAGGCTGCTACAAGCACGTACTTGGGAGAGGTTAAAGCGTCTCGGCTTGACGTCAACGCCGCTTAAGCTCAGCCTGCCGTCAGGCGGCGAGTGCGTGGATTGCTTTCGACAGGCCCGTCTCCCCCCAGAGAGACCCCGCGCACACAGCTTTATTACTTAGTGAGCAGAGATGGAGAAACACCATAAGGACGCTATGGCTTTTAAAATGGCAGAAGAGGGGTTTCCATGGGGAAGCTTAAATGGGTGGACTCCACCCAAGTGTGGTGATGCCCGCCCTGCCAGCAGCCAAGGGGCATCGAACTCTATTGGGACATCTAGTAGTCATGAACTGAGATGGCCCTGGCAGAAATCGGGGTTTTGGGGCCCCCCCCCACCTGGGATTTTTGCATGTAGTATATTGTTCAAACAGAAAGGTGGGAGTAGGGCGGGGTGGGGGGTCCATCCCTTATGACGTTTCTTGGTTGTCTATCCAATGCATAAAATCAAATAGGGTAGACAGCGACATCGGGGGCTTATTCCCGAAAAAAGGACCAGGGGCTGAACGCAATAAAGCAGGGGGGGCTAAAGCTTCTGATGCCCCCCCCCCACTAACAATGCCCAGTGCAAGTTTATTAAAGCAAAGCAAAAGTGTCCAAGTAGAATGATAAAATTGTCTTCCAGAATTAAATCCATAACATAAATCCAGCAGCCATACCACCTGCATGTCATAAGAGGTCACCCGCCTGACGCTAAGCACGTGCGGGCCCGGCCAGTACTCGGGTGGGAGAAAGAGTGGGTTGCTGCTGGCGGAGGTGTTGGTGAGGCCAGCAGGGGGGCGCTTACCCTGTGGTCTGTATCAGGATCCCAATGCCACCCAGTGCAGTGACGGGGGGCGCTGAGGTGTAAAAATGGTGCCTTCCTTCAGTAAAACTGAGGTCCTGACTCTTAGTGGTCATAAAAGATGACTGGGCATCCTTTGTAAAGATTAGGGGGTACTCTGGTGTCCTGGGTAAATTGCCCACCATAGCCTGGTCTTTCTAGCCCCCTATTCGCCCCCCATCTCTCTCAGCACTTCACCACCTAACAGCTTATGTGTGGTGAGCATACTGGTGCAAAAATAGAGAAGGGTCTAACTGCAGCCCACAATATGTATGAGCGCCCTCCATAGCACAGAACGGCCATAACGTCAGTCACAGAGCGCCCTGTGATGTCAGTCATGACACGCCAATCACTTAAGAGCTCATGTGTGGTGAGCACACAGGCACAATAATGGCTGCTGTCACATCATCCAGGTGGGTGCTTCACAGTAGTGGTGGCTGAAGTGGCACCTCACTCACTGAAGCGCTTTGAGTGGTGAGAAACATCCATCCATCCATTTTCCAACCCGCTGAATCCGAACACAGGGTCACGGGGGTCTGCTGGAGCCAATCCCAGCCAACACAGGGCGCAAGGCAGGAACCAAACCGCGGGCAGGGCGCCAACCCACCGCAGGACACACACAAATACACCCACACACCAAGCACACACACTAGGGCCAATTTAGAATCACCAATCCACCTAACCTGCATGTCTTTGGACTGTGGGAGGAAACACACGCAGACACGGGGAGAACATGCAAACTCCACGCAGGGAGGACCCGGGAAGCGAACCTCAGGTCTTCTAACTGCGAGGCAGCAGCGCTACCACTGCGCCACCATGCCGTCCGAGAAACATCCTATATAAATGTAAAGAAATATAATTATTAATACTTCCATAAAAAACAGTGGTGTAGTTGGAATTCAAGAAATAAATAAAGCACAAAGTTACAATCCATCCAAGCCAGCGCTTTTCAATCAGTGTGCCACGGCACAGTGGAGCAACATGAGAACTACCCAGGTGTGCCGTGGAAATAATAGGGCAGTGCACTGGCATCTAAACCTGAGAGGGACAAGCTTGGTCTGAGGAGGAGACGCTGGCATAAAAGCAGCACGGTGAGCGCCACGTCAGAGCAGCTGGGATGCCTCTCCAGGATGCTAAGAGTCCAGCTGCCCTGGGTGGGTGGTCACCAGTGAGACTCACAGAGCTGGCGGAGAGTGGGCTCTGAGGCAGTGAGGGGTAGGCAAAGGGGTAAAGCAGCTGGGAGACGCCACCAGAGTGCTCACTAAATGCCATGTCTGTGAACGCAGATCTCAGAGCTCCTTCTCTGGTGTCCCGCACCTTCAGGCATTTTGAGCAGCACAAGTGAGGATCTGAATACTTCTAGGAATGAGAGTTTTCTGTTTTTGATTTTTTAACACATTCGCCATCCTTTCCGGTTACACGTTGTCACTTTCTCATTATGGGTTACTACAGCATTCATCTTAAAGAAATAACATAAAGAGTTGGACAAACTGGCGAGGAAAGCAGGCTCTATTGTAGGCACCGAGCTGGACATCTGTGGCAGAGCGACGGGCGTTAAGCAGACTCCTGTCAGTCATGGAGAATCCACTGCATCCACTGAACAGGATCATCTCCAGACAGAGGAGCAGCTTCAGCGACAGACTGCTGTCACCGTCCTGCTCCACTGACAGACTGAGGAGATCATTCCTCACCCACACTATGTGACTCTTCAATTCCACCGGGGGGTAAACGTTAACATTATACAAAAATATTGTCTGTATACCTGCATTGTTATCACTCTTTAATTTAATATTGTTAGTATCAGTATGCTGCTGCTGGAGTACAGTATGTGAATTTCCCCTTAGATAGATAGATAGATAGATAGATAGATAGATAGATAGATAGATAGATAGATAGATAGATACTTTATTAATCCTATCTATCTATCAATCTATCATACTGTATAGTGCCTTTCACATCTATCTATCTATCTATTATATAGTGCCTTTCACATCTATCTATCATATAGTGCCTTTCACATCTATCTATCTGTCTATCTATCATATAGTGCCTTTCATATCTATCTATTTATCTATTATATAGTGCCTTTCACATCTATCTATCTATCATATAGTGCCTTTCACATCTATCTATCTATTATATAGTGCCTTTCACATCTATCTATCATATAGTACCTTTCACATCTATCTATCATATAGTGCCTTTCACATCTATCTATCTATTTATCTATTATATAGTGCCTTTCATATCTATCTATCTATCATATAGTGCCTTTCACATCTATCTATCTATCTATTTTATAGTGCCTTTCACATCTATCTATCATATAGTGCCTTTCACATCTATCTATCTATCTATCATATAGTGCCTTTCACATCTATCTATCATATAGTGCCTTTCACATCTATCTATCTATCTATCATATAGTGCCTTTCACATCTATCTATCATATAGTGCCTTTCACATCTATCTATCTATTTATCTATTATATAGTGCCTTTCATATCTATCTATCTATCTATCATATAGTGCCTTTCACATCTATCTATCTATCTATTATATAGTGCCTTTCATATCTATCTATCATATAGTGCCTTTCATATCTATCTATCCATCATAGAGTGTCTTTCATATCTATCTATCCATCATATAGTGCCTTTTACATCTATCTATCTATCATATAGTGCCTTTCACATCTATCTATCTATCTATCATATAGTGCCTTTCATATCTATCTATCTATCTATCTATCTATCTATCTATCTATCTATCTATCTATCTATCATATAGTGTCTATCTATCTATCTATCTATCTATCTATCTATCTATCTATCATATAGTATCTATCTATCTATCTATCTATCTATCTATCTATCTATCTATCTATCTATCTATCTATCTATCTATCTATCTATCTATCATATAGTGTCTATCTATCTATCTATCTATCTATCTATCTATCTATCTATCTATCTATCTATCTATCTATCTATCTATCTATCTATCTATCTATCTATCTATCTATCTATCTATCTAAATGTGGGAAACCAAATAAAGGTCAAGTGAACAACAAAATGTACCCTGATATATAAGATTTGGTTTAGGAAAAAAACTGAGATGGTCAAGTAAATAAAGAATGTACCAGAAGAAAGTCTGATGTAATACTGTGATACCCTGGAATCCAAACTTAATCTGTTCCAGAACCCCGTTTGAGTTCCAAATCGTTCGAATTTCAAGGCAGTTTTTCCCCTTTGAAATAATAGAAACTGGATTAATCCATTCCTGTGTCCCACGAACTCCAGTTTTCAAAATGATTTTAACAGTAAATACACTGGAGTTTAAGGTAAAATATTAACAACTAATAATATTTGAATAAAAATGTAAATGAATAAAATCAAAAATATAAAAACCTGTATTTACCTTAAAAAGTGATAAGATCTTTCTTAACTTCAATTGCAGCTCTAACAGCTTTCCTCCTACTCTTATTGTCCCCACTACACTTTTTAGGACCCATGGCAAATATGCTAAGTTGTTATTATATAAAACTAGGGGGCTTCACTCGCCCACCCCCGGGTTTGGTTTACAGGATATATAATTTAAAGAGATTGTTATTTTCATGTGAATTGGTACATATGTATTATTTTCACTTTTACATTAAAACTTGTAAAAACAATGCTTGTCCTTTATTTTCCGGCCCCAGGCGTGGTTACATCTCTTTCTCACAAGACGTATAACGCTGCTCGCGTTGTGAAGGGGGTGCGGCTGAACGCACGCTAAGGTCGGATCATCTGCTGCTGGCAAGCTGCGTGTTTTGCTTGTCGTTGTTTTAAGAGCTGGGAGCACATGATGCGTGTCTGCCAACAGCAATCCAACAACTGCTAAGCTAGAGGTCTGTGGACTTGTTTTAAATGATGTCTCACTGCCTTGTCTCACGTGACGTTGTAAAAACAATACTTGTCCTTTATTTCTGGGCCCCGGGTGTGGTTAAATCTCGTACTCGCAAGACGTATAACGCTGCTCGCGTTGTCAGGGGGCGGCTGAACACATGCTAAGGAGATGCCGTCGGATCATCTGCTGTCTTTCTGCTGTTGTCGCGCTGCCCGTTGATCATTTAAAAGCCTGTACAGCAGCTGCCCTTTTGCCACTTCGTGTCTCTGCCGCTCGTGTTGAGAAGAGGGGGGTTAGGGGGGCTGATCACACACAAGGCCAGATCATCTGCTGGGTTTCTGCCGCTGGCAAGCTGTGTGTTTTGCTTGTCGCTTGTCATTGTTTTAAGAGCTGGGAGCAAGTTAAAGTGTCTCTCGCGGGACTTCAAATTGTCTTCCGAGAAGATCAGGTCTCGTCTCCCTAGTCTCCCTCCTGAAGTTTTTTTTTTATAAGAGAAAGAAAATAACACAAAACAGGCATAAAAGCATAAAAATAGCAGTAAAAATCACACAAGATGCTTTCACTTTGGCTTCCGACAACGCATATGGGCGCTGGGGAGACGTTCGCACAAACACACACGAACAACGTGCTAGACGTTCGGATTCCGGGGCAAAATTTGCTCGAATTTTTCGTTTGGATTCCAAGTTGTTTGAGTTCTGGGGCGTTCGGATTCTAGGGGTCAATACTGTCTCGTATACACAATGTAGTGAAGGATGACTAAGAAATCAGCAGATGTACCGGAATGGACAGATGTTATATGCAGAGAAATTTCAAGGGTGGTGGCGCAACTCAAAGGTAGAAGAAGAACCAGAATATAATATAACAGACATTTATTTTATATAAATCACTTGGGTGTAAAACAACCAGAGTAAAATGTTTGCACTGATTACCACTGTATGTAAAATGAAAAGTTTATAAAAATGAACCTCGATTCTTTGTTTCTCTGCTCATTCTGACCAGGCTGTGACGGACTACTTTTGATGAACGCTCCCCTCCAAGGCATTTTGCCGAGGAGTAATTAAAAGATACCATGAACAGCTTTTCTCCTGCCTGATAGCCGATTTGTCCCGTTAGGAGACGTTTCTTACGTTAATAAGATGTTAAAAGGTCCTCACATCTGCAGAATCAGAGGGTCCCACCCCCTTGGGCTCAACGTTAAAACAGACAAAGTGAATCATGAACAGAACTCACAGAACAGAAAATAAATACCAATGACATTACAAGAAGTTCAAATAAGGATCATGTCAAGTCAAGAAGGGGAGCCTGCACTGGTACAGCACATTGCTGCACCCACCACATGACGAAACAACTCAGGATCCCGGTTGGCAACACCCCAGGCAGACACGCGGTCCAGTCCCACCCTCCGGAAATGACCCTCTATCTGCCGCAGCCAGGTGTTATGTTGCCGTCCCCTTGGCCTGGTCCATCTACCCAGGTCCTTAACAATGAGCCGGATCAACCTTCGGGAATCGCACCACATGGCCGTAGTGCCGTAACTGATGCTCCCTCACAATGCAGGTCATGTGCCTCATTCGGGACCCCATGAGCAACACAAAGTCAAACCAGCGGGACCCAAGGATTCTCTGAAGAGACACAGGAGTCCAGTCCTTGTCTCAGGTCACTTTATAGCGTCCATGTCTCACTAACAGGGAGCACCAGGACTCTAAAGACTTGGACCTTCGTCCTTTTGCAGATATCAGGAGCGCCACACACCCCTTTCCAGCGACCTCCGTCTACTGACTTCATAGGAAGAGTCACCAGAGACATGAATGTCACTGCTGAGGTAAGTAAACCTCTCGGAAATAAGGATACAAAAAAATCAATTGAATAACATAACAGAAAACAAAAGGCCTCATAAATAAGGACACAATAGACAGTCAAATGATAAACAAGCTAAGGTCAGGGACAGAACTCTGGGTGAACCCGGGACCCTCGCAGCCTGCAAAGAGCAATTTGAAGTGTCTTTTATTTCGAAAATGGGCCGATTGAGCGAGAGCGACCTTGATGACAAGAACTGCCTACGCTTCTCTCTTCTCTGTGTGAGGAAGTCAGCCTTCGTTCATGTAGGAAATTAGCTTGAAAAGGTTTCGTATGTCGGAGAAAACGAGAGACGGAGACGCACTCGGCTTTCCTGCATGCGCGATTTTGAATACACACTCAACCTTGGATTCATTCATTCATTCATTCAGTGTCTCCTCACTCCACATTCAGCACACAATGGCCCATTAAAATGCCATTGAATTCAAATCTGCATGGCCCATCCTGGAAGGCATTGAGCGCAAGGGCAGGGGAGAAAAAAGCCACCAGAAAGCATCAAGTCCATCGAGGAGCTGACATAGTGGATAATTAGCTGAACCTGGGCGTCTCTGGGGGTCTCAGAGGAAAAGGGGAGGACCTGAAGGAAAACCATCCAAGTGAGAAGAATATGCCAACTCTACACAGAAAGCAAAAGCCAGCAGAATGCCAAGCCAGCAGTGCCATCTACTGCGCCACTGTGCTTCTCAATCACAAGATGCCTGACACAGCGCCGGGCGAAGCCCATTTGGATTCCCGGGTGGGGTGGATTGACGTCGCCCCTTGTTGTCCATACCGAGTATGACCTGCCCTTCAGTAGCACACACTGTGCCCCTTTGTGTATACACTGTGGACGTTAAGGAGCGTATGCCCCCCTTGGTGTACAGAGTGTGCATTTCATAAACGGTGCTCAGCGGGTAACAGTGTCCACTCGGTATCATCAGAGTTTGACGACCATTTCCCCTCGGTGTCTACAGGGCACAAATTTTCATAAATGGTGCCTTTCAAATGACAGGGCTGCCTATGTAGCCCAACGGACTGACCGACTCTGACCTCACACTCACACTATATGGACAAAAGTATTGGGACGCCTGACCTTGCATTCAAATCCATAGACTTTAATATGGAGTTGGTCCCCCCTTTGCAGCTCTAACAGCGGCCCCCTCTTCATGGATGTTGGAGTGTTGCTGTGCGAATTTGTGCCCCTTCATTCTGTAGAGCACTTATGAGGTCAGGCACTGATGTTGGACGAGAAGGCCTGACCTGCAAACTCCATCCGAGTTCATCTCAAAGGTGTTCAGTGGGGCTGAGTTCAGAGCTCTGTGCGCGGGCCACTCAAGTTCTTCCTCACCAAACTCATCCCACCATGTCTTTATGGACTTTGCTTTGTGCAGTGGGGCACAGTCAGGCTGGAATAGAAAAGGGCCTTCGCCAAACTGTCTCCAAAAAGCGTTGTCCAAAATGTCTTGGTGTGCTGAAACATTAAGATTGCCCCCGCACTGTAAGTAAGGGGCCGAGCCCAAACCCTGACAAACAGCCCCCCCACACCATCGTTATCTCTCCTCCACCAAACTTCACAGCTGGCACAATGCAGTCAGGCGGGTAATGTTCTTCCAGAATCCACCAAACCCAGACTGAAGTTCCAAACAGAGAAGCGCACTCCATAGAGCATGTGTCTGCTGCTCCACAGTCCAGTGATGGTGGGCTTAGCATTGGACTTGCAGCTGCTCGGCCATGGAAACCCATTCCATGAAGCTCCAGTTTTTGTGCTCACGTGGAGGTTTGGAACTCTTCAGCTGTGGAATCAGCAGAGCGTCGGCGACTTTTACACATTGTGCACTTTAGCAGCCACGCTGTGACATTACGTGGTCTCCATCTTCCAGGCTGAGTTGCTGTTGTTCCTGAACGCTCCCACTTTCCAATGACGCCACTTACAGCTGACCATGGAATATCCAGCAGGGATGAAATTTCATGAACCGTTTTATTGCAGAGGTGGCGTCCTGTCACAGTAGTAGGCTTGAAGTCACGACCTCATTTTGGTTTCACAAATGTTTGTCAAGGGAGACTGTATTGTGAGGGGCTTGACTTAATACCCCTGTGGCAAGGGGTCTGACTGACACACCTGAGTTCAATCATTAAGAGGTGTGTCTCCCAATACTTTTGTCCATATAGTGTATGGAGATATTATTATAAAAAAAAGACGAGATGTGATCTTCTCGGAAGACACTTTGACGTCCCGCGAGACAAGGCAGTGAGACAAAAGGACAGCTGCTGTACAGGCTTTTAAATGATCGACACGCAGCGTGACAAGCAGAACACGCAGCAAGACAGCAGCTGATCTGACAGCATCTCCTCAGCGTGTGTTCAGCACCTCACCTTCACAACATGAGCAGCGTTACACATCCCGCGAGAAAGAGATTTAACCACGCCTGGGGTCTCATTGAATTTTGATTCCGTGTTTGGACTTACACCGTGACAACACAACGTATAACTGCCCAGGAGTAAATATCGTTTCTTTCTCTCTAATTAATAAAATGACTTTCTCGATTGTTTGTCCCTGCTCTTTCTTCTTCGCTTAGTCGTTGATGTGTCATCTAGAACGTATAAAATTATCGTCCTGATAAAATTTATAAGAGCTGAGAGTGCAGGAAGTGTGTCTGACAAAAGTATTCATACGACTGAGAGGTCAGATGACGGTGGTCTTATTTGAAAATAGTTGTAAGTCAGGCGTGACTTGAAGGAATCTCATGTTCAAAGTCTCAGTCTCACGGGACTTCATACCGCGCCAATGTTTTTGGAATCTTTTCATTTTCACTGGCAACATGAATCAGACGATCTACAAGTGTCCGACTTAAAGTTTAAATCCGAACAATATCTTCGATCTCTTTTCGCTGTTCCATTATTTCACCGAGTAATAATTTCCCTTTGTTTGCGCTAATGCGATCTTTACTCTTATTTTTCTAAGACTTTCGAATTTTCATACTTCCATTATCTCTGACCTGCTCTGCATGTGTATCGAGGCAACATTTTTGAATTCTTTACGACGTTCTACTTTGTCATCAACTCTTTGTGTTTTATTTCCGGCCCCCCGGGCGTTGGTTAAATTTCTTGGCACAAAGTCTCATTTCGCGGGACGTGAAAGTGGTCTCTCTGAGAAAGTCACACCTCGTCTCTCTTGCCTAGATTTTTTTATTATAATAGAGAGATATTCTGCAATATATCAATCAATGCTTTATAAAACAGGGTGTGGACGAAGACACCAGACAAGACAGCAGGTGTGGTCATATAGCAGCTTTATTTTCTCATCGTCACAGTGAGCAGGTTTCAGAAAAACAGTCAATCAATATTACTTGACAGCGTCAGGGCTCTTCTGAACCCTGTCTGTTGGGTGGGGCAAA
This sequence comes from Erpetoichthys calabaricus, assembly GCF_900747795.2. Classification (NCBI taxonomy): domain Eukaryota; kingdom Metazoa; phylum Chordata; class Cladistia; order Polypteriformes; family Polypteridae; genus Erpetoichthys; species Erpetoichthys calabaricus. The sequence goes on along the minus strand of NC_041398.2, from coordinate 247,672,669 downwards.
GTTTTTATACCCCTAGAATGCGTGATTTAATATCATTATGAAATGCAACAGTCGACAGTTTTATTATACACAATCCTTGAGCCCCTTCAACGCCCCTTTTGCAACTTAATTTCTTGGCCCCTTTGTTATGGCGTTCAGATGTAAACTAAGGGAAAACGTGATAAGGCAGTCTCATGTGTGGAATGCTTAGACCTTGAGTCCTTTGGACAAATATTTTTCTGTTTGCTCAGCAAAGCATGCTTTTAAAGCTTACTTCTGCTTAACTTCTTAGACAAGGATTAGTACAAGGGAACGAAGAGAACATTCGTCTTTCACAAGGGCAACAGAGATTGTTGATAGAAATTTTAGCATCCGAGGTTGTGGATATTTGCGTGCGCCGGTGTTTCTGATTGATCTACGGCTTAAGAATTCTTCACAATCTTATTATAACTACGAGTTTGCTTAGTGTTTTGGTTTTAGTGTCTGATTTTTAATTTCTCCTTGAATTGATTGTCACCAAGTTTTGCTCCTGACCCATTTAGCCAGTTTGTGTTTTTAACAGGGAAGTTTGGGTTTAAAAAGGCTGGTGGGCTTACAACTCTGCAGAACCTCTGGCTTTTTCTCCCCTGACATTTACAAATTGTATATAATCAATCAATCATTCAATCTATCTATCTACTTTCCACCATGGCAGAACAGTGGGATGTGGCACCGCCATATTATAATGGAAGTCCCGATGATGTCACACATCACCAGATGTGACAGTGAAATATCCTGCGACCAAAACAAAATGGTAGTCAAAGAAGACATTAAATATTTTATGTAAGTCTTAAAAAAACAAAACCTAATATGCCTGCCCTGTGGTGGGCTAGCGCCCTGCCCGGGATTTGTTGCTGCCTTGCGCCATGTGTTGGCTGTGATTGGCTCCAGCAGACCTCCGTTACCCTGTATTAGGATATAGCGGGTTGGACAATGACTGACTGACTGACCTAATATGCCAAAATTGCAGAACAAAACTAATCTAAAAAACTAACAGGTAAAAAGTGAGGTGCCATGGCAGGAGATTTCAAAGTGTGGACGGCGTCATCCATAGGACACGGAGCTTGTCTTCATGTGAAAATGAATGAGATGTCGAGAGCTATCAAATTTTTTTTCCGGCCTTTTTCCGCAGGGACTGCGTGCAGAACCGCTGGCCTTTAGTGATGGGCACTGAGGTGATTTGCATATCCTGGTGATACGGACAAATGACAGTCATTATGTCTCGTCTTGCTGCTCTATCAATGGCATTCAATGCCCAAGAAGAATAACATTCAAAGTGAGATGACACCAGGGAGCCATTTGTCACATCCACTTGCATCCTCTCTCTGGTGATACCAGCAATACAAAGCCATCTTCATCAAGACGGGAACGCGGGGCAATTTGTCTTCTTCTTTTGCTTGCACTATGTGCTTAGCTGTGTGTAAAATAAATTCATTACAGACGACACAAAAGAAAAGAGTCGATGGGAAAACAATAAAAAGACAAAGCACGAGCGCGGCCTCGGCTTATTACGGCAATTGCCCGATTTAATGCGCCTTGTGGGAAAGCCGGAGAAGTGCTGAGGCGGCAGGACTGAGTGCCAGGATTGAAGTGTACCGATTATTGTTATGATTTGCCAGACTCACTGGAAAAAAAATGAAATTCAAAAACCTGACAGGCCCTAGAAACAAAACCAGGCTGGTCCCAAACTGGAGAAGCAGGCTTCATGGCCTAAAAACAGGCCAAAAATGACATCTGGGCTGAAACAGGGAGAAGGTAACTGTAAAACCCCTGGCCCACAATAAATAACCGGAGCCCCTTTAATACTTTGAAAGGTTAATGACAATAAATTCTCAAAGAGCAGCCAGGAACGAAAGGAATCAAAAAACAACATGCCAAAAAAAGTTAACCAAGTAGCCCATAACCCTAACAGAAAACCCAAAAACAAAGCCAAGTTTCATACATCTAAGCATCATAAAGGCAAATGTTTGCTCTGAGGGTGTTGATGGAGAAGTTTAGAGAAGGCCAGAAGGAGTTGCATTGCGTCTTCGTGGACCTGAGAAAGCAAATGACAGGGTGACAAGAGAGGAGTTGTGGTGTTGTATGAGGAAGTCGTGAGTGGCAGAGAAGTACATAAGAGTGGTACAGGATATGTATGAGGGAAGTGAGACAGTGGTGAGGTCTGCGGTAGGAGTGATGGAGGTGGGATTATATCAGGGATCGGCTCTGAGACCTTTCTTATTTGCAATGGTGATGGACAGGTTGACAGACGAGATTAGACAGGAGTCCCCATGGACTGTGATGTTTGCTGATGACATTGTGATCTGTAGTGAGAGTAGAGAACAGGGTGAGGAGACCCTGGAGAGGTGGAGATATGAGAGGAGAGGAATGAAGGTCAGTAGGAAGAAGACAGAATACATTTGTGTGAATGAGAGGGAGGTCAGAGGAATGGTGAGGATGAGGGGAGTAGAGTTGGTGAAGGTGGAGAAGTTTAAATACTTGGGAACAACAGTACAGAGTAATGGGGATTGTGGAAGAGAAGTCAACAAGAGAGTGCAGGCAGGGTGGAGTGGGTGGAGAAGAGTGTCAGGAGTGATTGGTGACAGACGGGTATCAGTAAGAGTGACAGGGAAGGTCTACAGGACAGTAGTGAGACCAGCTATGTTATATGGGCTGGAGACGGTGGCACAGGAGATAGAGCTGGAGGTGGCAGAGTTAAAGATGCTGAGATTTGCATTGGGTGTGACGAGGATGGACAGGATTAGAAATGAGGACATTAGAGGGTCAGCTCAAATTGCACGGTTGGGAGACAAAGTCAGAGAGGCGAGATTGCGTTGGTTTGGACCTGTGCAGTGGATAGATAGATAGATAGATAGATAGATAGATAGATAGATAGATAGATAGATAGATAGATAGATAGATAGATAGATAGATAGATAGATAGATAGATAGATAGATAGATAGATAGATCCTCCTCCTGCTCCTCTGTCTGGAGATGATCCTGTTCAGTGGATGCAGTGGATTCTCTATGACTGACAGGAGTCTGCTCAGCGCCCGTCGCTCTGCCACAGATGTCACACTGTCCAGCTCCGTGCCTACAATAGAGCCTGCCTTCCTCACCAGTTTATTCAGGCGTGAGTCGTCCCTCTTCTTTATGCCGTCTCCCCAGCACACCACCGCGTAGAAGAGGGTGCTCGCCACAACCGTCTGATAGAACATCTGCAGCATCTTATTGCAGATGTTGAAGGACACCAGCTTTCTAAGGAAGTATAGTCGGCTGGGAACAATGATGTTGGGTATACTGGGAGAAGGGTGCTAAGGATAGAGCTGCCAGGTAAGAGGAAGGCCTAAGAGAATGTTTATGGATGTGGTGAGAGAGGACATGCAGGTGATGGGTGTGACAGAGCAAGATGACGAGGATAGGAGGATATGGAAGAAGATGATTTGCTGTGGCGACCCCTAACGGGAGCAGCCAAAAGAAGAAGAAGAATTACAACAAAATTAAAATCAAAACTTGCAAAAACTGAAAGCTGAACAAACAGAAGCAAATGTTAATGCCTGAGCGTTGGCACTGAGGCTTTCACAGGCTTATACAGGTCTGGCTGCAGCACCAGGTTGTCGGCCAAATGCCAAGGCAGGTTTAAATATGAATCGTTTAACACTGAGCACAAAATGGCCGCCAGTCCAATAAGATGCCTCCTGATGGAATCGGACATTGTGAGCAAAATCAGCTACTCGGGGAATTATTGTGAAAGCAAAAGAAGAAGAAGGAGATGACAAGAACACTGAATGGCACACGTGTCACATGTGTGCGCCTGGGGACCACCCACCTGACTCTGCTAAGGTAAGCAACTCCACCTCTGGGACAAGAGGGGGCACTGGTGCTAACAACAGCTTCTCTTTCCTACTCCACAGCCAGGAAAAGACACCCAAAGAAGACACCTAACCCCACCCCGATGCCTAGAGAAGGCCCCGCCCTTCCGGTATAAACCCTATAAATCCGACCCCTTCCCGAAATGTAACATCAGATGTCAAACTGGCACCCAAAATGGATGGAGCACCTGATCAGTTTTGCTTCACAACTACCCTAACGCTTTCGTTTTGTGCCGTTCGCCAGTTGTCTTTTCATTTTGTTGCATTAACCCTTAAACTTCCACATACTTGGAGGGGTTAATGGACCCCCGGACGCCAAATACTTTTTTGCTGCACTATTTAAGGAAACATCACAATTCACCAAGAAAAACTGAAATTTTAATGGAACGCATATATTTTATTGATGCAAAGTGCATAGCAATTACTGCAACACTGATCATTTTAACTGTAAAAGCTACTGCAACAATCTCTTATTATAGGGTGGTCCAGATCTAATTATGCAACTTTTAATGCAATGCAGGAAAACAACGCAAGACAAAAGAATTGTTCGAAATATCTTGCAATAAACAATTGCAGGGCAGGTGCTGCCATCTATCGGCAACAAAAATAATTTTTTGTGAATTCTCTATGTAATAAACTTAATAAGTTATAGCATAATGAAAAATTGCATAATTAGATCTGGACCACCCTGTATATGGACAAGGTGCAAGCAATGCCACTGATGAAATTCAGTAACTCACCGACTGTGCCAACTCTGTTTGAACTGGCTGCATGCAAGCACACAGAGGCCAACGCTGGTAAAGTGCAGCGGCTGATTCCCAGGGATAGTGATGCTGCAGTCCTGTAGGGGGCGCCAGTGGTCAAGAGCTGGCTGCTCAATGAATGGACGGCATGGACTGACCAGCTCCGGTGTGCTGGCAAATTACACTGGGAACTGACTATAGCTGGTTGTGGCAGTTTAAGGGTTAAAAGGGGACACCAGGCTGGTACCCCATTCCCTTCTTTACTGTCCACTCTGGTCGCGTCACACCGGGGAGGCACCAATATGGAGGGGCCGAGTTTAAGGGGAAAGTTTTGAAACAGAGCCAAGGTCAAGAAACCCAAATGGACCTCATTGTTCAAACCGAGCAGCGGGAGAAACCGCACAAAACTCTTGAAATTATAACATGGTGGTCTATAAATAGAGAGGCCACGGTACAAAGGCACATAAAATATCGAAGTATCCCACAGAGCCATTGCAGTGACACTTGAAATGTGGCTCAGGTGCACGCCATTCTATTGAGATGTTTCTCCACTTTGTTACGGGTCCATCTGTGGTCAGTTCAGTGGATTGGACTGATCAGGAGAAGGCAGATGGCTGTCTAGAGAAGGTCCCACAGCCATGAGGTTCAAGGAATTGTCTGCAGAGCTTCAGAGACAGGATTGTGTCCAGCCTAGGATCTGGGGAAGGCTACAAGAACAGTCCCGTAACCAGTGAAGACTTCCAAGAGCACAGCGGACTTCATAATTCTTAAACAAGATTGTAACAACCACAACTCTTTCTAAAGCTGGCCACCCAGCCAAACTAAGCAATCATGAGAGAATGGTCATAAGTAAGACAGGTGAGCAAGAACCCAACTGTCACAATGGCTTCCCAAGAGCATCATGGCCTGCATAACTCTTAAATAAGTCTGGAACAGCCATAACTCTTTGCAAACCTGGCGTGACGGATGGCAGGAACCCTTGCCCGGCAGGGATGCCCCTGTAGCGGAAGAGCTGGAGGGGAGACTGGGACACTAGAGGGCTTGCTGTACGGCCATGGGTTTGGAGCTTGGAAGTTTCACCCTGCTGGGGCCACCACCAGAGGGCGCTTGGACTTGGCTGGAGCCCTGTGTTGCAGCAACGAGTACCTGGAGCACTTCTGGGTGTCTTATAAAAGGGGTCAGCAGACACAAGGGCCACAGTCGGGAGGAGGTGGTGGACGAAACTTACGGAGGAGTGGCAGAAGAGAAAAGAAAGACAGGAAGGAAGGAAGAAGGGACTGGGTAGTGCTTTGTTGTACTGTGCTATGATGAGCAAGGAAAAAGTGCACTGGCTACCCGGCCAAACCAGAGACGTGCGGTCAGGGGAGGCAGGTGAGGCATGAAAAGTAAAAAAACTAATAATGATAACATAAAATGAATGTGTCCACTGGTCTGTGCTATAAATTTGTTTTCTGTATGATTCCAATCATTTTGATCATTTTTATAGTCTAAATCATTGAATTGGCGCATTTCCTGTTCAAATAAAGCGGAGAAACGCGAGGTGCAGCAGCGACGAGTCTCACCTCCCCTCGGACTGCGCTCTCTGGGGTTGATGCCTGCAGTTGGCGCGTGCCTGTCGCGGTCTCTCTGTATGTCGCCAATATAATGTTTGAGACACGTTTATTATAAACCCCGACTGTCCACAGTCTGGCTAATATCTTTAATGAATGTGTGTGACATATTTAGTCTTGATGATCAGACATAAAACCGCAGTGAAAAGGCACAAGGCGGGGCAGACAGTACCGTGCCACCCTGTTTTTCTACTTCTGTTTTCTACTTCTGTTTTTCTACTGTATCTCTGTTGTTAGTCATTAGCACTAAAACAGAAGTAACATGTTAGTTTGAATTTGTTACAAGCCCTCACCTGTTCTGTTTCTCTTTTTGGTTCTTAAATGTGGCACTTGGTGCCACGGCCCACCTGCCAAGTTGTTTTGCCTGCCTAAGGTAAAGTCATCCCTGATGGAGGATTGCAGGAATCGTGGGGTAGAGGGGTCCTTTCATCGGATTGGCTGGCCCAGCACTGACTCAGCTGTGGAATGGCCAATAGGGGGAGGCTGCTTGATGGCTGAGGTCTCTAAGCCTCTAAACAAATCCAAATCATATTATGGGATATCATCCATCCATCCATCCATTATCCAACCCACTATATACAGGGTCACGGGGGTGAGCTGGAGCCAATCCCAGCCAACACAGGGCGCAAGACCTGAGAAGTGAACCCAGGTCTCCTAACTGCGAGGCAGCAGCGCTACCCACTGTGCCAACGTGCTGCCCTATGTGATATCATCTACTGTTAAATTCTGCTCTGTACTTGTAATATTTTTATTTTTATATTGTATTGAGGATTTGTTCTGTTCTGTGTATTGTATTGTATAGTATTGCATTGATCCCCCTTTTTCTTTTTGTCACCCACTGCATGCCCGACCTACCTAGAAAGGGGTCTCTCTTTGAATTGCCTTTCCCAAGGTTTCTTCCATTTTTTTGGGAGTTTTTTCTTGTCTTCTTAGAGAATCGAGGCTGGGGGGCTGTCAAGCAGGCAGGTCCTGTTAATAACAATTCTTTGTATTTATTTAGCACTTTTCTCACTACTCAAAGCGCTCAGCAATTGCAGGTTAAGGGCCCAACAGAGCAGAGTCCCTATTGGCATTTACGGGATTCGAACCGGCAACCTTCCGATTGCCAGTGCAATCTTGTGTGATTTTGGGCTACATAAAAATAAATTGTATTGTATTGTATTGTACTGAGAGGTGCCAAGAAGTTAGCGACATGAGAAAGTCAAGTGCGCGGCAGCAGGCCGTTTATTTTTATTTTTTGTTCCGAATGACTGACAAAATGGAAGATCAAGATTTTTAAACACTAAAGGAAGATAAGGAGGACTTTTTCAAGAAAGTGACGGAGATTTTCGTGGAGTAGGATAGGCGCATGGACTTAATTTAAGATTAAGACCATAAACGGTTTTCAATTTTATAAACAAATGGGATCAGACTAAGAAAAAAACAATCCAATATTTAAAAACTAAACTCTAGCCTTAAATAAAATATTCTTTCGTTTTTCTTGTTATCCTTTTGTTGAACAGTCTGTATTAAAATTGATTAAAGCATCAGAATTAAAAGCTTTTAAAAAACAACTAAATATTTCAATTAAGGTCAAAATTAGAGTCCGTTCTTTTGTACACCTCTCTATACTTTCATTTGTATTGAATGGGTTTGAATTGTGGAATTGCAACAGCAAATTTAGAACACATGGAGGATGAGGAGCAAATGCGCTCTCTCCGCCGCCTCTCTCTCGTCACTGTAAATGTAACGTTCTTTCTTAGCCAAACGTGTGTGTAAAGAATGCTGATGAGATATGAAACATACAGTGGATCCGGAAAGTATTCCCAGCACATCACTTTTTCCACATTTTGTTATGTTACAGCCTTATTCCAAAATGGATTAAATTCATTTTTTTCCTCAGAATTCTACACACAACACCCCATAATGAAAACGTGAAAAAAGTTTACTTGAGATTTTTGCAAATTTATTAAAAATAAAAAAATTGACTGTCACACTGGCTAAGCTCCAGGGAACCTGTGTGGAGATGGAAGAAACTTCCAGAAGAACGACCATCGCTGCCACACTCTACTCATCAGGGCCTTAGGGTACGCCAGATGAAACATGAAAGCCCACTCGGAGTTGGCAAAAAGGCACCTAAAGGACTGTGAGGAACAAGACTCAGTGTCAGACCAAACCAAGATTTAAGTGTCTCATCATTAGGACGCCAGGCACTGCTCATCACCTTTGCACTGCCACTCCGACAGTGAAGCATGGCCGTGGAAGGGCGACGCTGTTGGGATGTTTTTCAGTGGCTGGGACTGGCCACGTAGTCAGGGTGAAGGGAAAGATGAACGGAGCAAAGTCCAGAGATATCCATAATGAAGACCTGCTCAGCACACTCTGGGCCCTCAGAATGGGCGGAAGGGTTAACTTCCAACAGGACACAGACACAGAAATGGCTTAAAGAGAACTCTGAACTCTAATAAGCTTTCATGTGACACTCAGACGGTGGGCTACGACTCCCCTTTTCACGGCGACTTTGATATGTGACAACTTCTTTTTTATTTCAAGCACTGTGTGACTTTGTGAACTTGAGCTTTCGAGTTTCTCCGACACGCTATGTCACTCGATCAACTTCCTTTTGTTGTTTATATCACCGTTTAAACCAACAAATAGTACATTTTTCTTTGCCTCCACTTGGTATTCGCTGAAATTCTTCTTTTTCCCCCCGTGCTGTTGCCATTGTCTTTTCACAGAAGGCTGAGCTTAAGGGCTATTTATTGATTTGCATATTCAAAGAGGCGTAATTCTGGGAGGAGTTGGGGCGGGACAGCAGACGCGTGCACATGCGTTACTTTTCACGCTGACCGGGCATTATGTAGCGGAACAACGTGGAAGTTGGCAAATGCACAGATTTATGGATCTGGATTTTTTTGTGCATACGAACATTTCCGCTTTTGTCCGTACGCCATGTTATAGTGTGAGTTCTACGCACGGTGTTATGCATGAGGCCCCTGGTGATCTTCTCGGCAGTCTTTACCACTCTCTGCAGGCGTTTGCGGTCCACAGCAGTAGTGTTGCCGTACCACACGTTGATGCAGCTGGTCAAGATGCTCTCAACAATGCAGCTGTAAAAGTTGCCGAGGATCTCAGTCGACATACCAAACTTCCTCAGCCTCCTCAGAAAGTACAACAGAGCACAAAATTAAAAAGAGCCCCAAATCCTCACTCTACTGGAGAACATGAAAGCGCAGGTGACGAGTGACACGTGAGCCCCCTCGATAATAAATAAATATGCTGCCATTGCAGCAAAGGGTGTGGGGCGGTCCACACTGTTAATGTTGTGCTATTAATTTTGGACAGTAGGTGGTGCTGTACAAAAATAATATATAAAGGGATGGGAGGAGAGCTCCTAGAAGGAGAGTGTGAGTCGGAGGTTTTGCTGTAATAAAGAAGATATTTGGAAATTACAACCTGGAGATTTCTTTATGTACTGATCGATACAACACACACCACGACAAACACACCTGGCATTCTGAAGACCACCGCCATCACGTTTGCTGCTGCCTTGTTAGCTTCTACAACCTTTCTGTGTCATTTATTTTTTGGTGACATAGCAGCACTTCTTATTTTTCATGTGGGAAATCAGCAGCAGCAGTAAAAGGCCATTAAAGCACCCCCGGCAGTACATAACTTACACCATTAAGCTCTTCTTTTTAACATCCGTTTCCAGACAGGCTGAAAGATTTAGAAGTCTTTTGTTTCTTTATCTTTTTTTTCTTAACAATACGATATCACATTTTTCTGTCACACAAGAGGAAGGGGTTAGCAGAGCACTTACCGCCTGGCTGAAGACAAAGTCCTTCCTCTGCTTGAGCAGGAGGCCCTGAGGTAGGTTGCAAGCAGATTCCTGAAGAAGAACAAACGCCATGGACTTCTTGGCTCTCTCGACAACTTCCTGGATGCACTCCTTTAGGGTGACCACCAGCGGGTACAGCTGTTCATGCCAGTCGGCTGAGGGAAGAAAAGGAGAGGAAAGAAGCAAATGACTGGAGGGCACGGAATGAAGGGATATAATAATCTGAAGGATATAAAGGACCAACTAATTTGTGAACTCACTATTCAAAAATCAGTCCAACGATGAGGCACAACCTGAGGATAAGTCTATTTCACACACATTGGATTTGCAAACCAATCATTACCCAAGAAGTCTAATCTGTGAATGAGTCAATAGCTGAGGATCAGTCTAACGATTCTGTCATTTGATTCATCAAGGAGTCACTACCGAGAATCAGCCTGATTTTCGCTCATTGGATTTGCAAACAAATTGCTACTGAAAAAGTCTAACAATTCTCGTTCAGTTAATTCATGAAGAAGTCACTATACTGGAATCAGTCTAACGATGAGTCGTCTCCCGAGGATCAGTCTATGTCTCGCTCATTGGATGTGCAAGTCAATCATTACCCAAGAAGTCTAATTTGTGAATGAGTCAATAGCTGTGAAACAGTCTAACGACTCTCGTTCAGTTGATTCGCAAACAACTCAGTAACAAAGAAGTCTAACGACTCTCGTTCAGTTGATACGCGAACAACTCAGTACCAAGGAAGTCTAACGACTCTCGTTTAGTTGATTCACGAACAACTCAGTACCAAGGAAGTCTAACGACTCTCGTTCAGTTGATTCACGAAAAACTCAGTACCAAAGAAGTCTAACGACTCTCGTTCAGTTGATTCATGAACAACTCAGTACCAAGGAAGTCTAACGACTCTCGTTCAGTTGATTCATGAACAACTCAGTACCAAGGAAGTCTAATGACTCTCGTTCAGTTGATTTGCGAACGTACCAAAGAAGTCTAACGACTCTCGTTCAGTTGATTCACGAACAACTCAGTACCAAAGAAGTCTAACGACTCTCGTTTAGTTGATTCGTGAACAACTCAGTACCAAGGAAGTCCAACGACTCTCATTTAGTTGATTCGCGAACAACTCAGTACCAAGGAAGTCTAACGACTCTCGTTCAGTTGATACGCGAACAACTCAGTACCAAGGAAGTCTAACGACTCTCGTTCAGTTGATTTGCAAACGTACCAAAGAAGTCTAACGACTCTCGTTCAGTTGATTCGCGAACAACTCAGTACCAAAGAAGTCTAATGACTCTTGTTCAGTTGACTCGTGAACAACTCAGTACCAAGGAAGTCTAACGACTCTCATTTAGTTGATTCGCGAACAACTCAGTACCAAGGAAGTCTAACGACTCTCGTTTAGTTGATTCACGAACAACTCAGTACCAAGGAAGTCTAACGACTCTCGTTCAGTTGATTCGCAAACAACTCAGTACCAAAGAAGTCTAACGACTCTTGTTCAGTTGATATGCGAACAACTCAGTACCAAGGAAGTCTAACGACTCTCGTTCAGTTGATTCGCGAACAACTCAGTACCAAAGAAGTCTAACGACTCTCATTCAGTTGACTCGTGAACAACTCAGTACCAAATAAGTCTAACAACTCTCGTTTAGTTGATTCGCGAACAACTCAGTACCAAGGAAGTCTAACGACTCTCGTTTAGTTGATTCGCGAACAACTCAGTACCAAGGAAGTCTAACGACTCTCGTTCAGTTGATTCGCGAACAACTCAGTACCAAGGAAGTCTAAAGACTCTCATTTAGTTGATTCGCGAACAACTCAGTACCAAGGAAGTCTAACGACTCTCGTTCAGTTGATTCGCAAACAACTCAGTACCAAAGAAGTCTAACGACTCTCGTTCAGTTGATATGCGAACAACTCAGTACCAAGGAAGTCTAACAACTCTCGTTCAGTTGATTCGCAAACAACTCAGTACCAAAGAAGTCTAACGACTCTTGTTCAGTTGATATGCGAACAACTCAGTACCAAGGAAGTCTAATGACTCTCGTTTAGTTGATTCGCGAACAACTCAGTACCAAAGAAGTCTAATGACTCTCGTTCAGTTGATTTGCGAACGTACTAAAGAAGTCTAACGACTCTCGTTCAGTTTATTCGCGAACAACTCAGTACCAAAGAAGTCTAACGACTCTTGTTCAGTTGATTCGCAAACAACTCAGTACCAAAGAAGTCTAACGACTCTCATTCAGTTAACTCGTGAACAACTCAGTACCAAGGAAGTCTAACGACTCTCATTTAGTTGACTCGTGAACAATTCAGTGCTAAGGAAGTCTAACGACTCTCGTTCAGTTGATTCATGAATAAGTCACTATATGAGAATCAGTCTAATGATGAGTTACTACCTGAGGATCAGTCTATGTCTCGCTCATTTGATGTGCAAGTGAATCACTGCCTGAGAATCCATCTAAAGATTTTTGTTCAGTTGATTTGCGGAGGAGTCACTACCCAAGAATCTGCCTGACTCTCGCTCTTTTGATTTGCAAATGAATCACCGCTGAAGAAGTCTAACGATTCTCGAATCGTGAAACAAATCATTAGGAGTTACACAATTCTCATTCACTTGTGATTCTAATTATGCATCTTAAATGTGCTATCATGCTTTCTGTATTGAAAACAGGACAATGGCATATGAATTATCATGTTAAATATATAATTCATTTTATGGAAATAATTATATCTCTTTATTATAAAAGAAAATCTTGAGATGAGATGAGATGAGACTATTTGCCAAGAGATTTTTTTCAAGTCCCGCCCTCCTCTCAGCCACGCCCACGGTCCTCTCACCTCTCATTGGTGTGAATGCTTTTGTCAGACACACTTCCTGCTCTCTCAGTTTTTATAAATTTTTACGTTTTCCTCACTTTAAGTTCCCAATAAAAGAAGACTTATTATGTCCAAATCTTAATGAAGAATTTTATCCCGAAAGGATATCAACAGAAGAAATGAGTACACGGGCAATCCTAGCACCGAGAAACGATGAAGTCAAACGCAATAACGAGAAAATTGTCAATCGGTTACACGGCAAATTGGTTAAATGTGTGTATCAATAGACTTTAATGAAACAGTTGGAGGTGATGGTGCAGAAGATGAAAACATCAACTTACAATATCATGAAGAATATCTATCTCTGGTCTTCCACTGCATGAATTACTATTGAAAGAAGGATGTATCCAAAAAATGTATTGTAGTCCATCTTCAGTTGATAACAGACAACAAAGGAGATCCTGATATGCCATTCGTATTAAAACGTTTACAGTTTCCCATTAGAATAGATTTTACAAAGACAATTAACAAATCACAGGGACAAACATACGAAAAAGTCAGTTTATTTATTAGATAGATAGATAGATACTTTATTAATCCCAAGAGGAAATTAGAGAGAACGAAACGATATTCACTCACGAGCAGTTACACGTTGCGTTGTCACGATGAAATTCCAAACATGTAATCAAAATTCAAGGCGATATTGACGAAAAGTTAATTCCAAATATTGTTTTTACTGAATTTATACAGTAAAAGTGTAAGTTTAAAAAGTGTTTGCGTGTTAATTTCAAAGCCAAACAGAATGAAAATGTATAACACCACGAATACCTGTAACGCAACATGAAACATAATTTCATTTCAATTTATTACGTTTTACTCTTTTTTATTGTGGTTAATTACTCGCTGTAATGTAAAACAGTTAGTTCTACAGTGGGTACGGAAAGTATTCAGACCCCCTTCAATTTTTCACTCTTTGTTATATTGCAGCCATTTGCTAAAATCATTTAAATTACTTTTTTCCCTCATTAATGTACACACAGCATCCCATATTGACAGACAAAAAAAAAAGAATTTTTGAAATTGTTGCAGATTTATTAAAAAAGAAAAACTGAAATATCACATGGTCCTAAGTATTCCGACCCTTTGCTCAGTATTTAGTAGAAGCACCCTTTTGAGCTAATACAGCCATGAGTCGTCTTGGGAAAGATGCAACAAGTTTTTCACACCTGGATTTGGGGATCCTCTGCCATTCCTCCTTGCAGATCCTCTCCAGTTCTGTCAGGTTGGATGGTAAACGTTGGTGGACAGCCATTTTTAGGTCTCTCCAGAGATGCTCAATTGGGTTTAAGTCAGGGCTCTGGCTGGGCCATTCAAGAACAGTCACAGAGTTGTTGTGAAGCCACTCCTTCGTTATTTTAGCTGTGTGCTTAGGGTCGTTGTCTTGTTGGAAGGTAAACCTTCGGCCCAGTCTGAGGTCCTTAGCACTCTGGAGAAGGTTTTTGTCCAGAATATCCCTGTACTTGGCCGCATTCATCTTTCCCTCGATTGCAACCAGTCGTCTTGTCCCTGCAGCTGAAAAACACCCCCACATCATGATGCTGCCACCGCCATGCTTCACTGTGGGGACTGTATTGGACAAGTGATGAGCAGTGCCTGGTTGTCTCCACATTGCAGCACTGGTGAGGTCATCGCCACACCGTTCCAATGAATTATGGGAATGATCCATCTATCCATTACCCAACCTTCTATATCCTAACACAGGGTCACGGGGGTCTGCTGGAGCCAATCCCAGCCAGCACAGGGCGCAAGGCAGGAACCAATCCTGGGCAAGGTGCCAGCCCACCACAGAGCACACACACATGGGCCAATGTTGGATATCCAATCCACCTAACCTGCATGTCTTTGGACTGTGGGAGGAAACCCACACAGACACGGGGAGAACCCGGGAAGTGAAACCTTATTTTGAGGCAGCAGCGCTACCACTGCACAACCGCGCCGCCATTATGGGAATGATTTTAATGGAAACAGGTAACAAAAAAAACAAAACAGAGATGCCCATTGGCAAAATAAAATAAGTTAGAGAGGTAACCACTGCCACGACTTTTTCCCTCACAGACAACAGGAGCATTGCAAGGGAAGACATCTGATGTCACTTCCCTTCCTGAACTGGAAGCTTCGCCCCTCCTGCCAGGGACACTAAATATTTAAATGATGAAGAACATGAAGGTCAGCATTCCCTTTGGACCCAGTGACTGATCGTGACAAAACTCCCAGCTCAGATCTTCCTCAAAGCGAGTTGTAGTCGGACCACACCAGTCCTATCGTTGATTTCTGTTGCTCTTTCTTTTGTTAAATTGTGTAAGATCTCCATGTAAGAAGTCAGTGGATCCAAAAAGTCCAAAGACATGTGAGTCCCGTGAACTGACAACACTAAATTGGCCTGTGTGTGTGTGTTTGCCCTGCGCTGGACTGGCCTCCTGTCCAGGGTTTGTTCTTGCTTTGTGTACTGTGCCAGCTGGGTTGGGTTCCAGCACCCAAATGTGACCCTGGTCTGGATTAAGCTGGTTAGAACAGGACATTTTCTACAGTTTGAATAATAAAAATTTGTTCACAAACGTTAAGTTTGTCTAAAAGGATTCTGCCTCAAAAGCATTCATGGGTACCACTTGAATATAAGCAAAAGTGGGCCTGGTGACTGGCATCTTGCCCTGGACTGGTTTCTGCCCCACGTTGCCCCTGACTGAGCTGCTTTATGTGCCAGTGAAGAAATGGAAGCAACCTGGAAACCTCTGCAAGGTAACACAGCCATTTGTAAGTTGCTTTGGACCTGCTAAATGCATCCGTAAATACCTGCACTACACTGTGCCACTGTCTGGTGGTGAGGACTGGCATCACTTTGGGTTGAAGAGTCAAACTTAAATGTGAGAGCAAAAATAAAATAAAATAAAATAAAATGAAAACGGGCTTCCATTTCTGGAAGGCAGGATGAGTCGTCCATGTTGGCTCATCTCATTTAGCTTAGCAAACATTCAATTACGACAGCTCTGACAGATCAAAGGAGCCTTGAGCGACCTCGGGGAGACATTAATCCCTCGCTACATCAGTGGGGTTAACAGTGCGGTCAGAGATGGGGGCCAAAGTGCAGCGCCGAGACGCCTGGAAATCCCTTGTGCAAAGTGCACTAATCCTCCATTAGTGGAGAAAACGCTTGTCCGCTGGCACATTGAGCGTCAAATCACGTCCGGAGCGCTCAGCCCGCCGCCGGGGAGTTGGGGAGGGGGGCCGAGTCACGTGAAAGAAGTCTCAGCGGGGGCTTAGGGGGGCACAAGGGACTGAGGCGAGTTCTTTCACTTTCATCTTACATACAGACGTGTGAAAAAGTCAGGACACCCCTCGTGGTGTTTTTTTTTTTTCTTTTTTTAACATATGTGGACCTACCAAGACCACTCAAACAGACAAAGACCATATAATGTGACAAGTCGTTCATTCTTTAGTTTCGCAAATTCAAATTTCGTATGTGAAAAAAAGGTAAGTCCACCCCTCCTGGTGTGGTGTGCAAAATCTGTACATTTTTGTCTATACTTTCATTTTGTTTTGCTCAAAACAAAAACTACATTTGTTTGTGTAATTTGACACCATTCAGGGGTTTTAGGATTATGATTGAATAGTTTGTTGATCATTTTGACTTGTTTTCAGTAAGTTTCTTTGTTTTAACATCTTTTTGTTTTTCCTTTGTTTACGTAATGATCTGAGTAGCGTTACGTGACCGTGTCTGCTGCACTGCTTACACTGTAAGAGGTCGTCGTTGTCTTCTTCATCTTTTCCCATTTCTACAGGTGGAGTGGTGGCTCTGAGGTTAGAGATCTGCACTGACAATCGGAAGGTTGCCAGTTCGAATCCCGTAAATGGCAGTAGGGACTCTGCTCTGTTGGGCCCTTGAGCAAGAAGGCCCTTAACCTGCAATTGCTGAGCGCTTTGAGTAGTGAGAAAAACATTATATAAATGCAAAGAATTATTATTAATTACATGGAGTCGAGGTTTAATGATAATATAATTTATCAAGATTTACCAATATGTTTCTATGAAAAGGCAGCAGACACAACACCTGCTATCCCTCAGTGGATATTCCCTTCTCAATTGCTACTGCTGGTCAGTTTCTGAACAACAAGTAGGCCATGACTTAGCCGTTTTCCTCATTGATTCTAATTCTGGTTCTGCCCCTTGGTTTTATTTGATCGATCTCATATTTTTCTCAGTTCCAAGCTCTGCTTGTTCTCGGCTACAGTTTCTGTTTCAGAATCTTCATCTCCTGGTCCATATTTTGCTCATAATAATCTGAAAAGTCTTGTAACACATTAGCATCGAATACAACTTCCTTCTTCTTTCTGTTTTCACGTCTACTCAACGACCTGAGTAGCATTACACGACCGCGTCTATTACATTGCTTACTTCCTAAGAGGTTGTCCTCTTCTTCTTCTTCTTTTCCACTTCATTTCTTCCCACTTCTATATGGCATTGATGTTTTCATGGTTTGATGATGTAAAAATGGCAGCGGACACAACACCTGCTATCCCTCAGTGGATATTCCCTTCTCAATTGCTACTGCTGCTCAGTTTCTGAACAAGTAGGCCATGGGTTACCCGTTTTCCTCATTGACTTTGATTCAGGTTCAACCGTTTGGTTTTATTTATTTTGATCTCATATTTTTCTCGGTTCCGAGCTCTGCTTGTTCTCAACTACGGTTATTGTTTCACGATTTTCATCTCCTGCTCCGTATTTTGCTCATAATAATCTGAAAAGTCTTGTAACACATTAGCATTGAATAAAACTTCCTTCTTCTTCTTCCTGTTTTCACGTCTACTCAACGACCTGAATAGCATTACACGACCACGTCTGTTACATTGCTTACTTCCTAAGAGGTTGTCCTCTTCTTCTTCTTTTTTGTGCACTTCATTTCTTCCCACTTCTACATGGCATTGATGTTGATGATGTAAAAATGGCAGCAGGCACACCACCCGCTATCCCTCAGTGGATATTCACTTCTCAATTGCTACTGCTGGTCAGTTTCTGAACAAGTAGGCCATGGCTTACCCGTTTTCCTCATTGACTTTAATTCTGGTTCTGCCCCTTGGTTTTATTTGATCGATCTCATATTTTTCTCAGTTCCAAGCTCTGCTTGTTCTCGGCTACAGTTTTTGTTTCACAATCTTCATCTCCTGCTCCATATTTTGCTCATAATAATCTGAAAAGTCTTGTAACACATTAGCATCGAATACAACTTCCTTCTTCTTTCTGTTTTCACGTCTACTCAACGACCTGAGTAGCATTACACGACCTCATCTATTGCATTGCTTACTTCCTAAGAGGTTGTCCTCTTCTTCTTCTTCTTTTCCACTTCATTTCTTCCCACTTCTATATGGCATTGATGTTTTCATGGTTTGATGATGTAAAAATGGCAGCGGACACAACACCTGCTATCCCTCAGTGGATATTCCCTTCTCAATTGCTACTGCTGGTCAGTTTCTGAACAAGTAGGCCATGGGTTACCCGTTTTCCTCATTGACTTTGATTCAGGTTCTACCGTTTAGATCTCATATTTTTCTCGGTTCTGAGCTCTGCTTGTTCTCAACTACGGTTATTGTTTCACGATTTTCATCTCCTGCTCCGTATTTTGCTCATAATAATCTGAAAAGTCTTGTAACACATTAGCATTGAATAAAACTTCCTTCTTCTTCTTCCTGTTTTCACGTCTACTCAACGACCTGAATAGCATTACACGACCACGTCTGTTACATTGCTTACTTCCTAAGAGGTTGTCCTCTTCTTCTTCTTTTTTGTCCACTTCATTTCTTCCCACTTCTACATGGCACTGATGTTGATGATGTAAAAATGGCAGCAGGCACACCACCCGCTATCCCTCAGTGGATATTCCCTTCTCAATTGCTACTGCTGGTCAGTTTCTGAACAAGTAGGCCATGGCTTACCCATTTTCCTCATTGACTTTAATTCTGGTTCTGCCCTTTGGTTTTATTTAATCGATCTCATATT
Source organism: Erpetoichthys calabaricus (assembly GCF_900747795.2). Lineage (NCBI taxonomy): Eukaryota > Metazoa > Chordata > Cladistia > Polypteriformes > Polypteridae > Erpetoichthys > Erpetoichthys calabaricus. The sequence continues at coordinate 247,653,755 of NC_041398.2, read as the reverse complement.
TTTCTCAGTTCCGAGCTCTGCTTGTTCTCGGCTACAGTTTTTATTTCACAATCTTCATCTCCTGGTCCATATTTTGCTCATAATAATCTGAAAAGTCTGGTAACACATTAGCCTCGGATACAACTTCCTTCTTCTTCTTTTTTGTCCACTTCATTTCTTCCCACTTCTACATGGCATTGATGTTGATGATGTAAAAATGGCAGCGTACACAACACCTGCTATCTCTCAGTGTATATTCCCTTCTCAATTGCTACTGCTGGTCAGTTTCTGAACAAGTAGGCCATGGGTTACCCATTTTCCTCATTGACTTCAATTCTGGTTCTGCCCTTTGGTTTTATTTATTTCGATCTCATATTTTTCTCAGTTCCGAGCTCTGCTTGTTCTCAACTACGGTTATTGTTTCATCTCCTGCTCCATATTTTGCTCAAAATAATCTGAAAAGTCTTGTAACACATTAGCATTGGATAAAACTTCCTTCTTCTTCTTCCTGTTTTCACGTCTACTCAACGACCTGAGTAGCATTACACGACCACGTCTGTTACATTGCTTACTTCCTAAGAGGTTGTCCTCTTCTTCTTCTTTTTTTTCCACTTCATTTCTTCCCACTTCTACATGGCATTGATGTTGATGATGTAAAAATGGCAGCAGACACACCACCTGCTATCTCTCAGTGGACACACCTTCTACCCTGAACATGTAGGCCATGGCCCATCCATTTTTTGATTCTGGTTCTGCCCTTTGGTTTTTCCCTGAACAATCTCACATCTTTCTTGGTTCTGAGCTCTGCTTTAACTCGACTATGATTTTTGTTTGATGATCTTCACCTCCTGATCCATATTTTAGTCATAATTACCTGAAACGCCTCATAACACGCTTGTTCAGCATCAAATAAAGTTTGCTTTGGAGCAATTTGGTATTTCTGAATGTTTTAAACATTTGAGATTCATGCTGTGTGTTTTGCAAATTATTGTCTCTAGGCATTTGTTCATTTTTATTGTTCTGTTTTTGGTTTGCCGCAACGCTATTTCGTTTTTCATGGACTGCACCATTTTGTAGTGACATTGTGACAATGTGATGTGTGGCTGGCTGGGGGCGTGGCTCCAGGGGTTGCACTGTGTGGTGTCATCGGCGCGACTCAGTCAAACCCGGTGGTGAAGGCCTATAAAAGTGTGTTGTTATTTTGAGTGTCGAATACCAATCTAGGAGGAGTTACCCTTCGGGAGTTTGCTTAGTGTTAATTGGATTGATTTCTCGTTTATCATTATGATATCATTAATGATTACATCTTGACTGAAGAAGGGGCCTGAGTTGCCTTGAAAGCTTGCATATTGTAATCTTTTTAGTTAGCTAATAAAAGGTGTCATTTTGCTCGACTTTTCACTTCGTTTATCATTTTAATTTATAAAGGATTTATAATTTCTATGATCTTCACTGATTACAGATCTGTCAAGCATCTTGGTTACTGACTTTCTGACATGCGCTACACCTACGGTTCATACCCCATCTTGTTATCCCGTTAATAAAATAAATCTGCCACACTTTACTGCAGATACGTATAACCCATGGCCCATGAGCAGTCCTTTCGTTGACCGTATTTGTCCATATTAAGACTACAAAAGTATGCGGATTTTAATTTTTCTTTTTCTTACTTATTCATAGTTACCTGAAATGTGCCCGTGGTGTGTCTTTGCTTCAAACAAGGTGCCAGGCTGTTTTGCATTATGGAAAACTGACATTGGGCTCACGGGCACTGCCCTTGCCTGGTTTAGTTCTAATTTATCAAATTAATTCCAGTATATACAGAAATGTGCTGACAAGACTCCATCATTATACTCAGAAATTAAATATGGTGTCCCGCAGTGGGACCTTTACTGTTTTCACTTTACATGTTTCTACTGGGGCGGCACGGTGGCGCAGTGGTAGTGCTGCTGCCTCGCAGTTGGGGGACCTGGGTTTGCTTCCCAGGTCCTCCCTGTGTGGAGTTTGCATGTTCTCCCCATGTCTGCGTGGGTTTCCTCCTGGCGCTCCGGTTTCCTCCCACAGTCCAAAGACATGCAGGTTAGGTGGATTGGCGATTCTAAATTGGCCCTAGTGTGTGCTTGGTGTGTTTGTGTGTGTCCTGAGGTGGGTTGGCACCCTGCCCGGGATTGGTTCCTGCCTTGTGCCCTGTGTTGGCTGGGATAGGCTCCGGCGTGACCCTGTGTTCAGATTCAGCGTGTTGGACAATGCATGGATGGATGGTTGGATGTTTCCACTGGGAACTCTCATTAGAGGACATAACATTAATTTTCACTGGCATGCCGACAACACCCAATTATACTTTTCTTTTAGACCAGTGGTTCCCAAACTTGATCCTGGAGACCCACTGTGGCTGCAGGTTTTTGTTCCGACCAACTTCCGTTTTTCATTGGACTCTTTAGCCTAATTAAGCAAGTCAATTATCACTTTCAGTGTTTTGGAGTCAATGTAGAAATTGCAAACTAAGTTTGGTAGATTTTTACTAAAATGTAATAAGCAGTTATATGGGGATTATGTAGGCTTTTTTTTAAGTCGTTAAGAGTATTTTCAACCTAATTTTCATTCTGTTTTTCTAGGTGTTCTGGTTACTTAATTGATTATTTACTAATTAACAACTCTGACACTGAAGTCATTGCTGCATTCATCATCCTGGGTGTCTGCTGTGCTGGTTGTTAATTGTCTCTATTAGGGTTACAGTGCATCCGGAAAGTATTCCCAGCGCTTCATCACTTTTTCCACATTTTGTTATGTCACAGCCTTATTCCAAAATGGATTAAATTCATTTTTTTCCTCAGAATTCTACACACAACACCCCATAATGACAACGTGAAAAAAGTTTACTTGAGGTTTTTGCAAATTTATTAAAAATAAAACAATTGAGAAATCCCATGTACATAAGTATTCACAGCCTTTGCCATGAAGCTCCAAATCGAGCTCAGGTGCATCCTGTTTCCAATGATCATCCTTGAGATGTTTCTGCAGCTTCATTGGAGTCCACCTGTGGTAAATTCAGTCGATTTGACATGATTTGGAAAGGCACACACCTGTCTATATAAGGTCCCACAGTTGACAGTTCATGTCAGAGCACAAACCAAGCATGAAGTCAAAGGAATTGTCTGTAGACCTCCGAGACAGGATTGTCTCGAGGCACAAATCTGGGGAAGGTTACAGAAAAATTTCTGCTGCTTTGAAGGTCCCAATGAGCACAGTGGCCTCCATCATCCGTAAGTGGAAGAAGTTCAAAACCACCAGGACTCTTACTAGAGCTGGCTGGCCGGCCATCTAAACTGAGCGATCGAGGGAGAAGGGCCTTAGTCAGGGAGGTGACCAAGAACCCGATGGTCACTCTGTCAGAGCTCCAGAGGTCCTCTGTGGAGAGAGGAGAACCTTCCAGAAGGACAACCATCTCTGCAGCAATCCACCAATCAGGCCTGTATGGTAGAGTGGCCAGACGGAAGCCACTCCTTAGTAAAAGGTACATGGCAGCCCACCTGGAGTTTACCAAAAGGCACCTGAAGGACTCTCAGACCATGAGAAAGAAAATTCTCTGGTCTGATGAGACAAAGATTGAACTCACGTTTGGAGGAAACCAGGCACCGCTCATCACCAGGCCAATACCATCCCTACAGTGAAGCATGGTGGTGGCAGCATCATGCTGTGGAGAACTGGGAGACTAGTCAGGATAAAGAGAAAGATGACTGCAGCAATGTACAGAGACATCCTGGATGAAAACCTGCTCCAGAGCGCTCTTGACCTCAGACTGGGGCGACGGTTCATCTTTCATCAGGACAACGACCCTAAGCACACAGCCAAGATATCAAAGGAGTGGCTTCAGGACAACTCTGTGAATGTCCTTGAGTGGCCCAGCCAGAGCCCAGACTTGAATCCGATTGAACATCTCTGGAGAGATCTTAAAATGGCTGTGCACCGACGCTTCCCATCCAACCTGATGGAGCTTGAGAGGTGCTGCAAAGAGGAATGGGCCAAACTGGCCAAGGATAGGTGTGCCAAGCTTGTGGCATCATCTTCAAAAAGACTTGAGGCTGGAATTGCTGCCAAAGGGGCATCGACAAAGTATTGAGCAAAGGCTGTGAATACTTATGGACATGGGATTTGTCAGGTTTTTTATTTTTAATAAATTTGCAAAAACCTCAAGTAAACTTTTTTCACGTTGTCATTATGGGGTGTTGTGTGTAGAATTCTGAGGAAAAAAATGAATTTAATCCATTTTGGAATAAGGCTGTAACATAACAAAATGTGGAAAAAGTGATGAAGCGTAGTGAAGACTTTCTGGATGCACTGTATGACAGTTCTGTATTTAGTGAGGGGTATCATCTAGAGCTGCATTTTGCCTTGTAGTTTGTACTGTTGTGTTGTATTTCTGAGGTGGCCATGACAGACTGGCACCATTCGCTCTGTGAAGATGATTACTTGTGTTTGGATTTACCGCATATTTTAATAATAATAATTCATTACATTTATATAGCGCTTTTCTCAGTACTCAAAGCGCTATCCACACAGGGAGGAACCGGGAAGTGAACCCATAATCTTCCACAGTCTCCTTACTGCAAAGCAGCAGCACTACCACTGCGCCACCTGTGACACTCATTGAGCGCCCAACCTACCGGGGTTGGGGGGGGAGGGGGTCTCTCTCTGAATTGCCTTTCCTAAGATTTCTTCCATTTGATTTTTTTCCCTACAAGGTTTATTTGGGGGAAGTTTTTAGTCAAGGCTGGGGTGCTGTCAAAAAACAGGGGCTGTTAAGGCCCACTGAGGCATTCCTTGTGCGGTTTTGGGCCAAACAAGAATTCAATTGTTGTTGTTGGGGCTGAAGTGCTATTTTGCCGAGCTTTCCTATTTCCATTTCTTGCCATACCATGGTGGGTATTTCAGGTGCTGGTTCCACAGGTGGGGGCAGGATGAGGTCATTCTCAGAAATGCCACCCGCAGTTATAAAAGGCACGAAGATGAATGGAGTGTGGTGGCGGTGGCACATCGTTATCTCGACATATCGATGGCTGCTTTGTTCAGGCGATAAAGAGGCTCAAAGCAGATCTCTGACCCTGCCACTCACAAGTCCATAGTGGGCCGTGAATGAAGAAAAGGCCAAAACCTGAATTACGGATGAGGAAGGCGTCCATTAATCATTGTCTTGCTTTCCGTTTTTGAGTGCTTTTTATTTTTATTACCCCCACGTCAGAAGATTGCTTAAAAGGTGGGTAGACATTTCCAACTCCCATTGAGACTTGTGCTATCAGGCCAGTTTACAATGTTGCTTGTACCCTACAGGGATGGTTATATAAAATATTACAAGGAACGTATACAATCTTTATCAAACCCCCAATTCATAATAAAGATGTTCCAAAAAATAACAGTTAAATATTGTCATTGTTCATTTAACATCAATTGTTAATGGGGGGAAAAAAAAAACCTTTAGATTTCATTAGTGCAAAAATACAGTATCGAGTTTGAACGTTAGAGGATCCCCTTCTGGGCTCAGTCATGCTGTGTAATATCATCTCAGGCACATAGGGGGTGCCGTCACTAACTACGTCACAGTCCTGAGAAGGCAGTGACAGCAACTGACCCCGCCCCTTTTGGTCCGAGCCCTATGAAGCCCTGGCACTTCTGCTGTTTTATTTTGAACAGAGCAAACCACCAGATGGAGCTCCTCAAAAATGAGATCTGCTCAAGAAGAGCCGTCGAAGACGCTAAGCCAACAGGGGGGCTTCTCTTTGTTTTGTTTATTTTGTTTCAAAACGACAAAAGTTCAAAATCAATGACCCGGTTTGTGCGACAAAATTTCTTTCTGTGGACTTCATCCTTCCCTTACCTGACCGTCACAGTCACTGCCAATAATACTGGCACTCGGTGTTTTACACAAATGGCCGTGTACTACGAGGAGGCTCCTCAGGTCAAATACCCAACTCTTACATACACAGAGTCATAGCCAAAGATATTGGCACCTCTGCACCTCTCCCAGAAAAGTGTGGCAACTCCAAATGCTTTGGTCTTCATGTGTTTATTTCTATTCTTTGCTTTGGAACAACACAGAAAAGCAGAGAAAAAAAAGTCCAACAGCTGCTCTTTGTACATTTCCTGGATCTTTACTGTCTGCATTTAATCTTTTGATGCATCTTTTAGCTTCGTGTTCTCTCACCCGCATTGGGCTTTGGTATTATTCCTGCTTTGTTTTTGGTACTAACCTTGTCTTTGATATTCAACTACGTCTTTAACAAATTCAGCTGCCATTTCACCTGTGAACAGCACACTGGGGGACGTAGCTCTGGATATCGCATCGATTTCAGTTGGTGACGCCACTCTTTAAAACTCAACGCCATGGACTTCACGCTATCCGTGACTGACGAGTTTTGATGAACCGTGGTTGGTGTTGCTCTGAATTTACACATTATAAATCCAATATGAATATGCTGCCACAAGATTGCTTAGCAGATTACTTTTGGTACTGATTTCTGATTTACAACTTGGGACTTTCGTGATCCAGATGTGGCACAAAAAATGTACGCAGGGAAGAGAAGGCATTTCTTACCGTTATTATGGGAGACGACAGGGTCTTCTGGTGGAGGGTCAGTTGATTCACAGTCCTGTTCCTTCTTCTCGTGCTCCATTAGTCTGTCTACCAGGGCGATGATGCAGTTTAAGCTCTGAGCCACGTTCACCCAAACCCGGTCCTGTAAGACAAAGAAACGGCCATTACAGGAGTAACAAGAGACCTACGCCCAGGGGCCTGAAGACAGACATGTTCTACTTAGGCTACAGTGGATACCGAAAGAGGTCAGAGCCCTTCACTAGATAGATAGATAGATAGATAGATAGATAGATAGATAGATAGATAGATAGATTTTAATTTTAGTGTAGTCGGCAGGATTAGATAGATAGATAGATAGATAGATAGATAGATAGATAGATAGATAGATAGATTTTAATTTTAGTGTAGTCGGCAGGATTAGATAGATAGATAGATAGATAGATAGATAGAATTTAATTTTAGTATAGTAGGCAGGATTAGATAGATAGATAGATAGATAGATAGATAGATAGATAGATAGATAGATAGATAGATAGATAGATAGATAGAATTTAATTTTAGTATAGTAGGCAGGATTAGATAGATAGATTGATTTTAGTTTTAGTGTAGTAGGCAGGATCATATAGATAGAAAGATACATTGATGTGCAAGGCACTATATAACATTATATTCTGCCTTGGCTAAAGATTAAAGAGCAGTTCCAGTAAGGCACTATAAAGGCTGTTAGTATGAGGACCCCTTCACCTTGCACCGCCCCCCAATCCCCCCATCTCTTCACACGTTCCTGCTGCCTAAATGTCCTCAGTGCTGTTGTGTCACAGAGAGGATGTGCAGCGTTGTTCACAATGGCCACCAGTTCTGATCTCATTCTTTGCTCCTACAGTGGGTCCAGATGGTGTCCTGTGACCACAGCCTGCCTTCTTCACCTGTTTTTTGATTCCGTGGTCCTCTCTTGAAGTGACGATACTAGTCCGTGCCACACAGTGGCCGCAGGTACAGGGTGGCACTGCCCATGTTGAAGGAACACAATGAGAACTCAGAGTTTGTTCTGCTCGTTAGAACAGATAGAAAACGGGGGCAGTGCATTTGAACTGGGTGTGCAAAATCTGCCAAGATAAGATATGGCAAGTTTGTGCTTTAAAGAAGGAAACTGGTAATGGGTGAAACTTAAAATATGATAACTTTAAGTCATAAACGCTGGATAAAGTAAGGTCATAAAAGGCGTAAGCACTAAGTTAACCAATCATTTTACATGTTAAAGTTGTATAATCATGAATTAGCTCATCTCATGCAGCCACCCTAAAAGATAAAAAAATGTCTGAATCACTTTGCTCGGGAACATTCTCTGATCAGCTTTACTCTCTCTTCAAAGAGAAAATAAAGACGCATTGGTAAGCTTCATTCCTGCCTCGCTACTTGACTCAAAGGGGGTCCTTGTTGTCTTAACACTCACAAAAGATAGACAGATAGATAGAGTGAAAGGCACTAATGATAGATAGATAGATAGATAGATAGATAGATAGATAGATAGATAGATAGATAGATAGATAGATAGATAGATAGATAGATAGATAGATAGATAGATGGCATCAGAATCTTCAAGGTACATTCTGGCAAAGCTCAAATGAGCCTTAATGTGGCCTTTCGTGAGAACTGGCTTTTTCCTTGTGACCCTCCCAAATAAGCCACAATGGTGCAGCACTTGTGAAATTGTTGTCACACACACACCATTAATGACCACTCTTTGCCATCAAATCCTGTAACTCCTTCAGAGTGGCCAGTGGTCTCTCAGTAGCCTCTCTTGTCAGTTTCCTCCTTGATCTTCCATTCAGTTTGGAGGATCCAGGGAGGGTTCTAGTCGTACCAAACACTCCTTTATGATGGACTTTACTGGGCTCCTTGGGATTGATGAAGCCTTTGAGATGTTTTGGTCTCCATGTCCTGCCTTATGTCTGTCCATAACTCTATCCCTGAGATCTTTTGAAAGTGACTTGCCCCCCATAATCAGTTGTTGGCTGTCAGTTGCTCTACCAAGCAAGGGAATGAATGAGCCAGGAAGAGCTTCACTAATCCCACTCATTACAACTGATCACAGCTGGGAGGAAGCCAGTAACTGTAATGGGAATGGTGGGCACTGACACCTGAGTGAGTTTAGGAGGGGGGGGGGGGGGGTGATCCTTTATTAATCTCAGTAGGTCTTGTTTCTGATTTTTTATAATTTTTCTGAACTGTAGCTATCATATCTTTCTCCTGGATGTTATAGACTGCATTGAATAAGTAAAGCTGGGAAGAAATATTTATTGTGAGTGTTTACATTTAAGGCTGTAAATCAAAAAAAATGGGAATATTTCAAAGGGGGATTCTTTTCTATAGCCGCTGTACATGTATGTGCTGTCTGTAAATGGTCATATTTCCTTTTTTTCTCTCTTTCTTTCTTCTCTGTTTTGCCATTTTCTGGGGAGTGCATTATAGAAGGGTTCAAGGGGGTGGTCATATTAATTAGTATTTGTTTAGTTGTTCCAGATTTGGGTAGGATTGCTTAAAGGGTGTTTAGAGTTTTGTTTGGTTGTTTATAATCTATATTCTTCTTTGTTTAATTAGCTTAATTGTTTGGGTGGTTATTTTCTTTTGTAAATTCATAAATGACATCTCCAGCTGAGAAGATCAAATTGGGGCTAAAGTTCTGTCTGCTTCCGTTCCCAATAGAATTAATTTTTCCTAAGAGTTGGAAATTCGCGTGTGTGCCGGGCTCCTCATCCTACTTTAAGAGGAACTCGCTACAGAGTCTTAAAGAAAATTGCAAATGTTTTTTGCCCATTTTCATCAAATGCAGTCTTCCCAATTTGTTCTTTGCTTTGGGTGTCAATGGCTGATCGTCGTCCTCGTCACAGCCTTGAAGCCACAGGAACGAAGTGAGTGAGTGGAGGGCCAGCCAATCGTATGAAGAGAAGTGCAGAGGCGGAGCTGGTCAGTAACGAGGCTCTCACTTGATGAAACAGGAATACAACTAAGACTCTGCAGATAATTGATTACAGATTGTCACTAGATATGGAGTCGATGCCACGACCAGCTGCGACGAGGTGACGGTACAACGGCATCCCAGTCACAAAAATAAAAATCGGGAGTGGTCTCCCCTCGACTTTCTCATATACTCAGATATGGGGATGTATATTTGAGGAGTAAACCGCAAGACAAGGATTCTATTTTTATATTATGTGCATTAAATAACCCACTACACTACACTTTTTTTTGAAAGTCTTGCTTCCTGAACAGTTTATGCCGATTGTGACCTACTGGGTATGCACAAATCTAGTTTTGGTTTTACTGCATCACGTAGGAACTCTGAGAAATAGACATTTATATGTTTATTGGCAATAACATATTTAGTCCCATTTATGTTTCACATAAGCTATTAAATTGAACAGAATTCAAAGTGTTTTGCTCCTGATTTTCTTTTGTATTCAATGTCTGGTGCATCACGTTGCAGTGTCCAATAGTAGTCAGCAAGCATTGACGGATTCCAGTTGCCCTGGTATCGTCTCTCCATTGTAGCAATGTCCTGGTGAAACCTTTCGCCGTGTTTGTCACTGACAGCACCGAGATTTGCAGGGAAGGAGTCCAAGTGTGAGTGGAGGAAATGAATCTCGAGTACCATGTTGCACTTCATTGTCTTATATGCTTTGAGAAGTTTGTCTACCAGCTGACTGTAGTTTGGGGCTCTGTAATTACCCAGAAAATTGTCAAAGATGTCTTTGAAGGCTTTCCAGGCCCAACTAACAGATCTTCAAACCGCTTGTCACTCATAACATCTCTGATCTGGGGACCAACAAAAATGCCCTCTTTGATCTTGGTGTCAGTTATTCTTGGGAACATCTGTCTTAAATAACGAAAACCTTCGCCTTCCTCGTTCAGTGCTTTCATGAAATTCTTCATGAGTCCCAGTTTTATGTGAAGAGGAGGCAAAAATATCTTTGCCCGGTCGACAAGCGATTCATGTGCCACATTTTTTCTGTCCTGGAACTAACTTTTTACGGGGTGGCCAGTTCTGTCGAGAATAGTGCGACTCTTTGGCACGGCTTTCCCATTCACAGATGAGACAACAGTACTTTGTAGAGCCGAGCTGCAGTCCTAGTAACAGAGCGACGACTTTAAGATCTCCACAGATATTCCAGTTGTACCTGCTATACTGGACGTGCTTCAGCACCAGTTCCATATTCTCGTACGTTTCTCTCATGTGTGCTGCATAGCCAACAGGTACTGAAGGATAAACGTTGCTATTGTGTAGCAGAACAGCTTTCAGGCTTAACACTGACGAATCAATGAAGAGACACCACTCTTCTGTTGTGATCAGAACCCAAGGCTGAGAACAATCCTTCAAATGTCACAACAGAAACAGAGACTGTCGACTTGTGCAAAAAATTTGGTTATATCACAATGTCGGCCTCGAAACACAGAAATGTTCGTACCTGGTGACAGCAAACACCATTCCTGCAGTCTCAAACCCAGCAGCTTGGCTTTTGCTTGTGACAGACCCAAATCTCTGACCAAATCGTTCAGTTCGGACTGTGTTATCAGATGTGGGTCACCTGATGAGCACGGGTCAAAATCCGGGTCAGTGTCACTGTCAGTACCCTGCATTGCAGTTTCTTCATCTGGTTCATCTAAGGTCCAATCCTCTGGTGGTGTCAGAATTGGAAGACTGTCGTCATGTGGCATGGGTCTCATTGCTGAAGGCAGATTAGGAGATTCAGTTGACTTCTTGTTTTCGACAGAGTGACCAGACACATTAGACAAACAGAAGTAACAGTCCATCACATGGTCTTTCTGTTCTCGCCATATCATCGGAACAGCAAACGGCATCGTGTTTCGAGTGCCTCTGAGCCAGGCTCTCAGACTGACAGCACATGTCACACAGCTAATGTCAGGCGCCCATTCCTTGTCTTGATCACCAGCCGAAATACAGATGATAAGCTTTCTTCACAAGAGCAGTCATCCAACGTCTCTGAGGTGCCACACACAGATATAGCAGAATGTATCGCGGCTGTGACGACATTGACGAGACACCAAAACATCTATAGCGTCGAGCTTACTTACTGTTCTATCGCTACAGATACTATACTGATACTCTACACACACACACACTGACTATCGAGATTAACCACATGAGCAGGATCGCTGTATGCAAGCCACCTTTATAGCGTGTGAGACACCGTCAAGCTCCTTCAGACCTGCCCAGGATGTCAACTTCCACAGAACAGATGCCAACCTTCCCTGATTCCATGTCTGGACATTCCCAGGCTGCACAAACCGTTGTTGATAAGTCGCATACGGGAGCGAAAATGTTTAGATACAAATACAAGAAAAAAACTGAAACGGTACGTGATGGGAAAATTTGGTTGACCAAAGTGGAAGCGTCCTCAAGTTATCATGTTTATACACAGACACACACACATTGACAGACAGACAGAATTCCAAAAATGGCATTTTCGGACTCGGGTAGGTCTAAAATGTCGAGATTCATCAAAATCTTGAAATGGAAGTTTTGGACAATTACAATACTTTTTCTATTCTTCGTATACGACAAAGTCAGGAAGGTCCTTAACGTCAAGATTCATTAAAATCTCGACATTGAAGTTTTGGACAATTACAATTCCTTCTCTATTCTTCATATACGACAAAGTCAGGAAGGTTCTTAACGTCAAGATTCATTAAAATCTCGACATTGAAGTTTTGGACAATTACAATACTTTCTTTATTCTTCGTATACGACAAAGTCAGGAAGGTTCTTAACGTCAAGATTCATTAAAATCTCGACATTGAAGTTTTGGACAATTACAATACTTTCTCTATTCTTCGTATACGACAAAGTCAGGAAGGTCCTTAACGTCAAGATTCATTAAAATCTCGACATTGAAGTTTTGGACAATTACAATACTTTCTCTATTCTTCGTATACGACAAAGTCAGGAAGGTTCTTAACGTCAAGATTCATTAAAATCTCAATATCGAAGTTTTGGACAATTACAATACTTTCTCTATTCTTCGTATACGGCAAAGTCAGGAAGGTCCTTAACGTCAAGATTCATTAAAATCTCGACATTGAAGTTTTGGACAATTACAATACTTTCTCTATTCTTCGTATACGACAAAGTCAGGAAGGTCCTTAACGTCAAGATTCATTAAAATCTCGACATTGAAGTTTTGGACAATTACAATACTTTCCCTGTACTTCGTATACAAGAAAGTAAGAATGACTGGATCTTAGACTTCTACCACCACCTCTAGATACACAACAACGTGAACACACTGCATTGTGGGTTCAGTTGAATGTTGCTCGGCTACGTGGAGTGTTGCATTCATGGCCTGTACTACTGTAGGAATTTCTGAAGGCTTCTCAGTTTTTCTCTGGTGTAACCACAGGCTCGGCCACTCGGAGGTTGTTTCTGGGCCGCATGTGACCCCAGGGCCGCCATTCAAGCTGAAATAAACACAGTTAAGAGAAACTGAACAAAAAATATCCCTTACCCATTCTTCATCATCATATTCTGAATGCTGGGGGATGGAGTCTTGGCGCTTCAGCGTTGACTGGCACCGCTCCTTGGGCGAAGTCTGATTTGCGCTGATGTTGTTGCACACGGGCGAATTTCCTTTGGAGACATAGCCAGGTCGGGCGGTGTAGAGGGCCAGCAGTGCGTTCTTGACCAGTTCATCTTTCAGCACGTGTACAAATTGCTCTGTCTGTAAATCAATCAATCAATCAATCAATCATTCACACTTCTTTAATTACAGTCACCACTTACTGATCGGTTCTAATCTGTTTCCTAAAATCAGATTGGAAAATGAAAAACTGGATATCAAAAAAGTAGGGAAATGTAAAAAAATAATAAAAACTCCACATTTCACTGAAGCCTGGGCACCGGTTCATGGGGTACTCACCTCCAGCAGCACCAAACCGTTTGCACCAGTTTCGCTCTCCGTGTCAATGTCTGATGACCAATTCACGTTGTCATCAGCATCACTTGACTCAACTGTTACGGGCGGTCAGGACCACTCCACGGCTGCTGCAAGGGGTTGCAGAGCCCCCCTACTTTGTTGGGCTACTTCCTTACCTGCAAGTGCTCGTGGACAAAAGCTGTTCGGGGGACCGGAAGTACTCCCAGGTATGCCAGCTGCCACTACTCCGAGAGCCAGAGTCGGGAGGAGGAGTGGAGGTGAAGAGACAGAGAAGGGGAAAGAGAGAGTAAAGAGAAGGAGAAGAAGGAGAAAGGAGCGTGTGGCTTTGTGCCTCGTGGTGCTGTATACTGTGCTGCTAAGGACAGTGACTGGGGAGCACTCCCCTCGTAAATAAACCCATGTGTTGTGTGCTAAATGTCTGCCTACTGTCTGTCTGTGTTGGTTTTGGGGGGCTGGAGCGCCCCCTGCGGGACAAACAACTGAGTGTTCAGGTTCAGTTTGTTCTAAAAGTGGCTTTACATTTTTTTTCGTTTACATGCCATTGTGTGTTTTGGTTGAAGGCTCCGCCTCACTCTTAATAATTAACAATAGAATGGCAAAATGCATCGAAATATTGAGGATTCTTTTGCAGCATGATGTTATTTCATCCACTAGGTGGCAGCAGAATACTGTTATTCAAGTGTTATTTGAGCTTAATGCTATAAAAGCAGATGATTACATGTCACCTCAAGTCCGACTCTGGCTTAACCAAAATTACATAGAAGTCCGAGAGTAAGTCAGGCTCAGGGTTAAAGGTAAGGAGATTAACAGGCGTTTTTCAGTCAGTCCAGAACAACATAATAAAATATGAAACAAAATAATGCATGTCGGGTGGCATGGAGTTAGGAGACTTGGGTTCGCTTCCCGGGTCCTCCATAAGTGGAGTTTGCATGTTCTCCCCGTGTCTGCGTGGGTTTCCTCCCACAGTCCAAAGACATGCAGGTTAGGTGCATTGGCGATTCTAAATTGTCCCTAGTATGTGTGTGCGCACCCTGTGGTGGGCTGGCGCCCTGCCCAGGGTTTGTTTCGTGCCTTGCACCCTGTATTGGCTGGGATTGGCTCCAGCAGACCCCCATGACCCTGTAGTTAGGATATAGCAGGTTGGATAATGGATGGGTGGATAATGCATGTCATCTCCTTCCACACCTACCAGGCAAGCCTTGTCCACCTCCACCCAACTCTGACTTCCCTTGCATGGTGAGGCAGACTGGCTCCGTTTATGCCAGACCCAGGAGTACTTCCAGTACCACAGCATTGCACCCCAGTTCAGGCGGAGCAGCCATAAAGTAGGGAGACCTTCCCAGGCAGTGCCACCAGTGCTAGAAAAAGCGCAGAGAAGAGCAACTCAGCTGATCCCAGGGCTACAGGGGAAGAGTGATGAAGATTAAAAGAGCTGAGCCTTTACAGAGATGAAGAGGAGACCTGACTGAAGTGTTTAAATCTATGAAGGGAACAGGTTCAGTGGATCGAGACGATGACTTTAAAATGAGTTCAAGTTGGAAACTTGTGAAGGGGAAACGTCACACAGACATTAGGAAGTTTTTCTTCACACAGAGGACCACAGACACTTGGAATGAGAGACCAGATAGTGTGGTGGACAGCAGAACCCGACTTAGAAGCTAGACAAGGAATGGACAATCTGCCTTCAATCTAGCAATCAGAAGACAACACAAATTTCTGCTTTCACTGAAGTATTAGATTTAATTGAATAGAGTCGGGCGAAGTGAAAAACCCTCCGGTTGATCCATCATCCCGTTAAACATTGCCGGATTTAAAAAAAAGAAAAAAGAAAATTTTAAATTTCCCAGTGACTTCAACCTGCTACCAGCTGCAATGCCAGCAGACAGCCGCCCGTGTGAGCTGTATGGCACGTCTGCCCCCCTCAGAGATGTCAGGCCACCCGTGACGGCCGCCGCCACACACCAGCAGTCAGAGTCACGCATGGCTAGGATACGACTGTCAAAATTGCAAAGGACTATGGGGGAAGAAGAAAAAAAAAAAGATGGTGGAGACCAGAATAGTCCTGACTGAAGAGGAGCTCACTGTGGCTGTGGAATGGTCAGAGTATCCAGTGTCCCAGGTTGGCAGTCAAATGAAACACAAAGTTGTAACGGCGGGCCCAATCATCCGGACTGGCAACTACACCCACTGCCAAGACCTGAGGCCTGGCAACCTGAGGGAGCCTTAGATTTAGATCAGCTGTACTTTTTCCAATTATTACACCAATCGGCGATCAAATAGGCAAAAAAATAAAAAAACAAACAGTAGGTAAGTTAATAAAGTGAATCTAAATACTGTATACACTGCTCAAAAAATGAAAGGACCACTTCTCAATCCGGGTATAACATCAAGTCAATGACTCTTGTGGGCTATCGATCTGGCCAGTTAAGTAGCAGAGGGGCTTGTTCATCAGTGCACTAGAGGGGCAACAATGAGATGACCCCCCAAAACAGGAATGAATGGGTTAACAGCTGGAGGGAGCCCACTGACATTTTTCCCTCCTCATCTGTTATGTCACTCGTTTTGCATTTGGCTGCGGTCAGTGTCACTACTGGTGGCATGAGGCCATACCTGTACCCTACAGAGCTGGCACAGGTAGTCCAACTTCTCCAGGGTGGCACATCAATACATGGCATTGCCAGAAGGTTTGCTGTGTCTCCCAGCACAGTCTCAAGGGCATGGAGGAGATTCCAGGAGACAGACAGGCAGTAACTCTAGGAGAACTGGACAGGACACGTCGTAGAAGGTCCTTAACCCACCAGCAGGACCCACCAGTATCTGCTCCTTTGGGCAAAGGAGGAACAGGATGAGCACTGGCAGAGCCTACAAAATGACTTCCAGCAGGCAGGCCGGCCACTGGTGTGAATGTCTCTGACCAAACAATCAGAAACAGACTTCATGTGGCTGGCCTGCCTGAGGGCCCGACGTCCTCTAGTGGGCACTGTGAAGCCCAATTGGCATTTGCCATAGAATACCAGAATTGGCAGGTCCACCACTGGTGCCCTGTGCTTTTCACAGATGAGAGCACACGTGACAGACGTGAAAGAGTCTGGAGAAGCCGTGGAGAACGTTATGCTGCCTGTGACATCGTTCAGCATGACCGGTGTGGTGGTGGGTCAGTGATGGTCAGTCTGGGGAGGCATATCCATGGGGGGACACACAGACCTCTACAGGCAAGACAACGGCACCTTGACTGCCATTAGGTATCGGGATGAAATCCTTGGACCCATTGACAGACCCTATGCTGGTTCCTCCTGGTGCACACCAATGCCCGGCCTCATGTGGTGAGAGGATGAAGGAATTGACACCATTGACTAACCCCACCCCCACCCCCCAGCTCACTCACTTGACCTCAATACAATACAACACCTCTAGATAGGTCATTATGTTTGGGTCCATCCGACTCCTCA
This sequence comes from Erpetoichthys calabaricus, assembly GCF_900747795.2. Lineage (NCBI taxonomy): Eukaryota > Metazoa > Chordata > Cladistia > Polypteriformes > Polypteridae > Erpetoichthys > Erpetoichthys calabaricus. The sequence continues at coordinate 247,636,785 of NC_041398.2, read as the reverse complement.
GCCTGTCCAGGAGCTCAGTGATGCCCTGGTCCTGATCTGGGAGGAGATCCCTCAGGAAACCATCCGTCATCTCATTAGGACGTTGTCAGGTATTTGGGGGGGGGGGGGCATACAAACTACTGAGTACCATTTGGAGTTGCTGAAATGACATTTTGTCAAAATGGACTCGCCTGCCTACCTGTTGCATTGTTTCCCTTTGATTTTCGGGGTGTCCCTCTGTCGGTTGATCCTTTTCGTTGCCATCCTCTTGTTCCTCTCACATCACCATATCAGTCCATAGCAGTAGAGACCGCCAGCAGGATTTGTTTTTCCCATTGAGATCCGATGTGTTTTCAAAGTGTTCCTTTAATTTTTTTGAGCAGTTCATATTAATGAAAGGAAAAGCCAAACCGTATAACTCATGAATGTCTGGGTTTGCGAGGGTCCTGATAAAAACCAAAGATTCAGATCTTTAATGACCTCTTGGGCACGGCCATCAGCAGTGTGTCTGTCTGCGGAGAGAGTGTCGACCTCATCGAGAGGTTTACTCACCTCAGCAGTGACATTCACGACTTCTGGTGAAGTCAGTTGACGGATTGGGAGAGCATAGGGGGGTCATGAGGTCGCTGGAAAGGGTCTTTAGAGTCCTGGTGCTCCCTGTTTGTGAGACATGGACGCTATCCAGTGACCTGAGATCAAGACTGGACTCCTTCATGTGTGTCTCTCCGGAAAATCCTCGGGTCCCGCTAGTTTGTCCCGAATGAAGCACATGACCTGCATTGTGAGGGAGCATCAGTTACGGTACTTCTGCCATGTGGCACGTTTCCCAGAGGGCGATCAGCTCGTAAGATCCTAATGGTTGGGGGCCCGAGAGGCTGAACCAGGCCAAGGGGGTCACCCACGTAACACCTGGCTGTGGCAGATAAAGGGTCATTTCCGGAGGGTGGGAGTGGACCGTGTGTCTGCCTGGGGGGTTGCCAATCGGGAATCCCGAGTTGTTTCGCCATGTGGTGGGTGCAGCAATGCCCTGTACCAGTGCAGGCTCCCCAACTTGATTTGAGTTGTATAAATCACCCACCAATAACACACACAACCTCACAAGTAAACGGAGGAATATCATAAAAAACTGGTTCTCCTTCACTACTTATCCTCCTTGACCTGACAGCTGCTTTTGACACAACAGACCATAACATCCTTCTTCACCGCCTGCAATACACTATTAGACTCTCGGGAAATGTTTTAAATTGGTTTATATCATACCTGACTGGCAGAACTGCGCATGTTGCCCTTGGCAGCGCAAAGTCCTACACCCACAACGTCACCTGTGGTGTTCCACAGGGCTCTGTGCTGGGCCCTATCCTTTTTACCATCTACATGTTCCCCCTTGGAATTGTCATTGGCAGACATGGTTTATCTTTCCATTGCTATGCCGATGACACTCAGCTTTATCTGAGGACTACTCCCACCTCCTCTACTGCTCCTCTGCCAACATCTACCTTGACTACCTGCCTGGAGGAGATAGAGGCATGGATGAGGCTCAATTTTCTTCAGCTGAATAGATCCAAAACAGAAGCCATCTTAGTTGGCACATCACATCATCTCCGCTCTTCTACCATCACCAGTATTACTTTCTCTGGCCAAAATATTCCTCTTTCTACATCTGTTACTAATTTGGGTGTTAAAATGGACTCCCAAGCACTTGATCGTTGGTTCCTCTCCTAAAACAGTCTCATCATATGGTCCTCGGACGTGTCCCGATATTTCTGTCCCCCGGCGTTTTGTGAGATGTGGAAGTAACCCCTGAGGAAGACAGGAATAGTTCAATCCATCAGTCTTTATTCAGTCACAGATGAGTACCTGGATTCCTGCTTTGCAAAGCAGAAGAGCAACGTTTCCCAGCTTTTAATATATAATCAAGACACTATATAAAAGCGGTTGGGATTGTCCTTCCGTCCCGTGAGTGCAAAGCGTAGCGGTATTCCGCTTATCACAGACTTACTACTTGCGGCTTGCGGTACAAAGCGACGCGATGTGAGCAGAGTTCTGGTGCTCCCATCGTTCCCTTGCTTTTGTGCGCGATGCGCTGGAAAAAGTGACAAAATTATGTCTCTGGAAATAATTAATATTGATGGAGTACAAATGCCTCACCGCATAGTAAATATCAGGGGAGATGGTGCTTGCTTATTCTCATCTATAGCTTATTTAGTGCATGAAACTCCGTCTTTAGCGGTACAGATTCGGGCTGACATTCCACGACATGTTTTAAGTAATTGGTCAAGGTTTCAGCCATTTACAATGATGCTGTCAGGAATCTCTTATACAAACCAGTAAGCCCGCGATTCGCCAGCGAATCGGAAATCCAAGAATGGCAATCAGTTTCTGTTCCGTCCGATATCTGGATGGATGACATATCATGGAGGGTGGGTGCGTCTGGGGAAATGTCATTTAATTACATAAGCATATCTGTAGCAAAGCGGTCTCGTTTTGCGGAGACGTGATTCCGTTGCCTTTGCTGACACCGACTGCTGGCAGAGTGGAGCACAGCAAGTTCAGTTTACAGGTTGTGGTGTTCGTGTGCCAGCCACTGAGTCTGGGAAGCCGGTGGATTAGAGTCTGTGACCGTCATGTGATCTATATAACTGTCACAGTGGATTAGAGCAAGTGTAGCTCACAGGTTGTGTTGTTTGGGCGGGACGCCGCCGCGTTTGACTCTGGGGCGGGCGCCAAACTGAATGACCGCTATGTGATCAACATTACTGGCACAGTGGATTAGAGCAGGTCTAGTTTACAGGTGGTGGGCTCGTTGCAGTGCGGCAGTGCGCGTGACATCCGTAATCGTGTACCGTTGCATAAACCATCCATCCATCCATTTTCCAAACATAGGGTCACGGGGGTCTGCTGGAGCCAATCCCAGCCAACACAGGGCACAAGGCAGGGAACCAATCCCGGGCAGGGTGCCAACCAACCTTGTTTAGTATTAAGGTTTCTTAATAGCATGACTATTGTCCCCATGTTAAGGTTAAGACTGTGTTGTGGTAATCCGGCCGGGTTAATAGTGTTTAAATATTCTAATGGGAAATTAATATGCTTAATTTCGTCTTCAGAATCAACATTGTCAGTACTTAGAAAGAGTCGGCTTTCTCCAGGAAGCAGTGCAATGACTTGGTTATTTATCTGATCAACGTCAATATTCTTTGGACATAATATAGCTCGGTGCGTTAAAAGTGGTATTTCATCTAATGAGATTGCTTGACCAAACACCTCTGTTACTAAGTCGTCGCAAATAAAGGCTTGAGGGATCTGAATAATATCTGGGTGAAGTTCATATGTATTGGTAAGGTTTCCATCTCCTAGTTGCAACAACCAATTGGTATATTCTGGATCTGTACAACGCATGTTTTGTACTAAATGTAGTTTCTCAAAGTAATGCCAATTGTCTGCGTATTTTAAACTGGACTGAACAATCGCTGAACGCATGGCATGCGGAACAATAGCCAGGCACTGTCGGAAGTCTCCTCCTAATAAAAGTATTTTTCCTCCAAATGGAATATTATTATTCATTAGACGCCAACGTTCATTGTGTCTATCCATGCGGGCTCGTTTTTGTATTTCCGTTAGTTGAGCTGTTTCGTTTTGGAGACGTAACTGTTTTGCCTCCGCTGTTTTAGAAACGTGTTGTAGGCGCCTGTGTTCATCGTGTGTATCCATGAGGGCTCGTTTTTGTATTTCCGTTAGTTGAGCTGTTTGTTTTTGGAACCGTGACTCCGTTAGCTATACGGCGTCTACTGTTAAGAATTATAATCGCACTCACGTTTAATACGGAGCACTCGTGTATTGTTTCTTTCCATCTGGTGGCGTTTCTGTGTTTTCTGTGGCTGGACTGTTAATAATGTATTACTGTAATACTGTAATGTGATTCAAATATGCTGTGTAGTGTGGACCTCTGGGGTTTCCGTACTGTAATACAACCTTTGAATCCTCTCATTTATTTTTTTTGCTCTGTGGTGGGCTTGTTTTTATTTTTTTGCTCTGTGGCGGGCTCGTTGCAGTGCGGAAGTGCGCCTCAATGCGCCCTGCGCTATGTTTTTGCTCTGTGGCGGGCTCGTGTGCCCTGTGGTGGGCTCGTTTTTATTTTTTTGCTCTGTGGCGGGCTCGTTGCAGTGCGGCAGTGCGCGTGACATCCGATTTACACCCTTCTCGTTTCTGTGTTTTCTGTGCAGTGCGCGTGCGCCTCGATGCGCCCAGCGTCCATATCCGGTTTACAGCCTTCGGTTAGTAAGATGGATGAGCTTCAGTATCTCACTGAAATGTCAAAGTCTCAAACTTATGGTACCATTTCTGAGCTAATGGCAGCAGGAGAGTTGTTCCGCTATGAGTTTCAAGTATATTATTATGGAGTCCTACACTCCAAGTTTGGACAGGCACTCGAGGGGATAAAAAAACTTAAGTTTTCGGGAGATGTTATGAATGAGCACTTTGATGTTCTCATTCCCTACACTTACATGCCTGATGTACACATGGAGCGCACACAAATTGAGGATAAAAGTCGGTCGCCTTAAAAGGCGGGTGAGCCTAGTAATAATATTTTAATATTTTCCTCCCTCTCCCTTACTTGTGAAACAACATCTCAGCATTTCATCAAATCAGCCAGCCGTTTCGTTTTTGTGTACATGTCAAGAGGGGCCCCAAAGAAGGAAAGGTCACCATTCCTGTGTCTGACAGATGCGTTCCTAAAGAAGGGAGTTACCCAAATTCAGCTTACGCCACCTTGTCTTAGGACAGACGCCTGTACGGATAACCTGCCGTTATAATCAAACAGCTTTTAATTCTTAAGTAGCTTGCAAGCAGAAAATGGCGAGATCGTTACTGGTCTGGCATGGAGAGCAGCAAGCTGTGGAATGGGATGTGACGACCCGGATCGGCTGGTGATGCGTTTCGGTGTTGTCTTCTGGTTTGCCTCCTGTTTGGGCGTGCTAATCGATAGTATTCTTGACATAGTAAACACATCATTAGATACGGGGAGTCTTCCCAGACTGTCTTAAGACTGCTGTAGTTAAACCCCTACTCAAGAAAAATAATCTCGACCCCTCTGCTTTTTTCATTTCTTAACTGCCTTTCTTAAGTAAAATTCTAGAGAAGGTAGTCATTATACAGTTAAATGAGCACCTCAATAAACCTGCTATTCTTGATAAATTTCAGTCGGGTTTCAGAACAAATCACAGCACAGAAACTGCACTCGTTAAAGTAGTCAATGACTTGCGGGTCAATGCAGACAGAGGCCATCTATCTGTTCTCATCCTCTTAGATCTGAGTGCCGCATTCAATATCATTGATCACGATATATTCTTAGAAATCGCCTTAGTCAGTGGATGGGCCTCTCTGGCAGGGTCTTAAATTGGTTTGAGTCCTACCTGGCAGGGAGAAAATTATTTGTTAGTTGTGGTAATTATACTTCAAAGACCCCTGATATTCTAGATGGTGGTCCACAAGGCTCTATCCTGGGTCCGCTGCTCTTCTCAATCTACATGCTTCCGTTAGGTCAGATTATCTCAGGGCATAACGTGAGCTACCACAGCTATGCTGATGACACGTAGCTGTATTTATCAATAGCACCTGATGACCCCGATTCTCTTGATTCACTAACACAATGTCTTACTTGTGTTTCTAAATGGATGAATAGTAATTTTCTCAAGCTAAATAAAGAGAAAACAGAAATTTTAGTGATTGGCAATAATGGATATAATGAGGTTATTAGAAATAAACTTGATGCATTAGGATTAAAAGTTAGGACGGAAGTAAAGCATTTAGCGGTAACTGTTGACTGTGACCTGAATTTTAAATCACATAAGTCCAAAGACATGCTGGTTAGGTGGATTGGCGATTCTAAATTGGCCCTAGTGTGTGCTTGGTGTCCTGCAGTGGGTTGGCACCCTGCCCAAGATTGGTTCCTGCCTTGTGCCCTGTGTTGCCTGGGATTGGCTCCAGCAGACCCCCGTGACCCTGTGTTCGGATTCAGTGGGTTGGAAAATGGATGGATGGATGGATATTAATCAGATCACTAGGACAGCATTTTTTCACTTAACAAATATAACAAAAGTTAGACCTCTTATAACATTGAAAGATGCTGAGAAATGAGTTCACGCTTTTGTTTTCAGTTGACTAGATGACTGTAACGCACTCCTCTCAGGACCATCTAAAAAAGACATCAATCGATTATAACGAGTGCAGAATGCAGCTTCTAGAATCCTAACCTGGAAAAGAAAATCAGAGCACATTTCTCCAGTTTTGATGTCACTACCTTTGTCATTCAGGATTGACTTTAAAATCCTGCATATGGTTTATAAAGCCTTAAATAATCTCACTCCATTTTATATATCGGAATGTCTGTCACCTTACACTCCAAATTGTAACCTCAGATCTTCAAATGAGTGTCTGCTTAGAATTCTAAGAGGTAAACTTAACAGAAGTGGTGAGGTGGGCGGCCTTCTGCTGTTAGGCACCTCAAATCTGGAATAGCAGACTGATAGGAATTCACCAGGCTAATATAGTGGAGCACTTTAAAAAACTGCTAAAAACACATTACTTTAACATGCGGACTGACGCAGAGGCACGTGTAAAAACACACAAGCACTTTTATTTTTCTTCAGCTGGAGGGCACGTCTTCCCCGTAATCCCTCCAGCCACAACACAATCCCAAAAGCACTAAAGGCAACACAAAACACTTCTCCTCCGGTACCACCACTCCTCCCAGGCAGCCTCGTCCTCTTCCTCCTGATTCTGGCTCTGACTCATTTTATAGCCCACCTGGAAGTGCTCCATGTGCTTGATCGTCTGTTGCTAATTGCACTTCCGGGTGAGGCTGTAGAGTTGTCCACAAAGGCTTCGGGATCCATGCAACACCCCCTGGCAGCCACCCCAGATCCCCACAGGGTTGTGGAGAACTCCATCTCCCATGGAGCCCTGCGGGAAACTGACGCACCAACGTCACCCAGGTAGGCTGCCACCAAACGTCCCGGGGGAGGTACCAAGGAGCCCATGGCTGCTCCCCCGGAACATATGCAGCAAGGGCGTCCCGGCCGCCCATTACACGTGGCTTTCTCTTAACTTCATTTTAGTTTAATCCTGATACTCTGTATATTCAATTAGTAATTATCATTACTATTCATGGTGGCTCCAAAATCCGTACTAACCCCTACTCTCTCTTCTGTTCTTTTTTCCCAGTTTTCTGTGGTGGCGACCTGTGCCATCACCACCTAATCAAAGCACCATGATGTCCTTACATTGTTGGATTAAAAGCCAGAAGTCCATGTGACCATCATCATCAAGCCCTTCCATGAAGACCCTAAATACAAAGAGGACTGTTTCATTTATGTTAGGTAGAATGCCCAGAGGGGGCTGGGTGGTCTCGTGGCCCCCTGCAGATTTTATTTTTTTCTCCAGTCGTCTGGAGTTTTTTTGTTTTTTTCTGTCCTCCCACGGCCATCGGACCTTACTCTTATTCTATGTTAATTAGTGTTGTCTTATTTTAATTCTTATTTTGTCTTTTTTTGAGCTACACTATTTGTATGAAAATATGCTATATAAATAAAAGTTGTTGTTTTTCCCCTCGTGGTGAAATCTTGAACTATTCTTCATATGAAAATTTCATTTCTGAATTAACATGGATTAATTGATCAATTAGTGAAACTGATTATTGATTCATGTATTGTCATTGGAAGTGAGTAAGTGTGCCAAATTTCAAGTCATTTGGACAATAGGAAGTGGGTTAAATATCAAATACAATATTTGTACCAGCAACAAACAGGTGACGTTTAATAATAAAAGTGTGGCAATAACGTTTCTGCTCAATTTATGTGTTCACATTTCCTGTCATCCTACATTTACACAGATCGTTGTAGACACAAAACACACATGAATTGCATGTGTTCCAAATCACGAGATGTTATTAACTCTACACAACTCCAGGCACCTCACATGCAGATAAAGAGACTTAAAGAGACTGTGATGGTGGGGCTGATGGGACAGCAGGCTGCTTGCTGCTTGTGCAGATCGACACATTTTACAACACAAAATACGCTGAATGGAGAGGTGCGAACGGATTTAAGGTGGCCTGGGTTACGAGTTTTTTCGTAGGCTTCAGGGATTCTAGTGTTTAATGACGTTGCACACAGTGGACGTGGGGACAGTAAGACAATTTCGGTTCTCAAGTCCTCCGACAATTCTTTGTCCTTCTTTCTTTTCTCTGTGCACACAGATCGAGTCAACTTTCCTCCATTTCAGCTGGCTACCAGTTACCTGCCATAGGTGAGCTCTGATACAAATCAGAGGAGCATCACATGACTGAAATCCAATCATTTCTTACCATTTTGAAAAGGTGCCCATAGTTCTGTCCTATCCATCTCTGGAATTGGGTGTGGAATGACCTCTAGGTTGCCTTCTGTTTTATTGTGTTGTTCCCAAAGCAAATAAAAGAAATAAACACCCGAAGACCAAAACACTTGGAATTGCAACAAACATCTGGGAGAAGGTCAGAGGTGCCATTTTGTTTTTGGGCCAAGTGGCCTCAACTTCTGTCACTCCTTCAGGAACTGTGGCTTTGGGTTCAGATCTCATTGTCATCATCCCGACCTGCAGATTCGGCCCCCTAACCACAACACCAACAGGATGGTGGGTTGGCAGCGGTGATCAAATCAGTACCCGTCACCTCCCAAACTCCAGCCCACTTCTTCCCCTTTTCTTTCTTTCGGGAAAGTCGTTGGACTCTCCAGATTCCGGGTATTAGTCGTTACCTGCCTGGCACCATTTATTGTGAACATTCCACACACCATGGGGCACACGCTCGGTACAAAAGGAGGCTGTTTCAGCTACAGAAAGGGGCACCCCCGCCACTCTCCGGACACCATGGGGGACCTCCTCAGTTATCAAACTCTTAATGATAATGGGTGGGCACCATTAACAAAACTAAAATTTTGCACGCTTCAGACATTGAGCGCGAAGGCTGACAGACTTTGATGCTGCTGAATGGGCAATGTTACCCACTGGGCACTGTTTATGAGAGTAAACTGCAAAGTCTGCAGTACAGACACCAAGGGGCACTATTTCAGCTACTGAAAGGGGCGCACGCTCCGGGTACCAGAGGGGTTCAAACTCTAATGATAATGGGTGGGCACCATTAATGAAAGCAAAAGGTTGTGTGTGCCAGATATCGAGGGGGAAGGTTGACAAATTCTTATGATATTGAGTAGGTGACGTTACCCGCTGGGTGCTGTTTATGGGTCTAAAAGTGTGCATGCTCCACAAATCAAGGGGCGCACTCTTCGAGAAGTCCGCAAAGGGGTGCTGTTCCTGCTACCGAAGGGGCGAACACCCTGGACATTGAGGGAGAAGGTCATCGAACTCTGAAGTTACCCGCCGAGCGCCGTTTATGAGAATAAAAGTGCGCATGCTCCATACACCGAGGGGCGCACACGCTCTATAATGCATATGCGGTATATACACAAAAGGGGGGGCACACTCCAGACACCAAGGGGGGGACCTCTCAAATCGTCAAACTCAAAGGATAATGGGAGGAAAAAACTGTGTGTGCTACAGATATTGAGGGGGAACATTGACCAACTCGGATCACACTGGGTGGGCGATGTTATGTGCTGGGCGCAGTTTATGGCAGTTAAAGTGAGCATGCTCCATACGCCAAGGGGGGGGGGGGGGGGAGTGTGCTCCATATTGCATATGCAATATATACACAAAAGGGGGAGCACACTCCAGACACCAAGGGGGACCTCTCCAGTCAACGACATTCATTTCTAGAGCACATTTTCATACAAATGATGTCACTCAGGGTGCTTTACAGGATGAAGAAAGAGAAAAATGAGACAAAATATATAAGAAAATAAAATTAAGTAACACTAATTAACATAGAATAAAAGTAAGGTCCGACGGCCAGGGCCAGTCGTCAAACTCTAATGATAATGGGGGCAAAAAAATTGTGTGCTACAGATATTAAGGGGGAACGTTGACCTACTCTGATTATACCTGCTGGGGGATGTTACCCGCTGGGCGCAGTTTATGGCAGTTAAAGTGAGCATGCTCTGTACACCAAGGGGGGGCGTGTGTTCCATAAAGTCTGTGGGAATACACAATGGGTGCTGAAGGGGACAACCACCCCCCCAAAAGTAAGTGGTCAAACTCTAATGATTCTAATCACCAACGATGGAAAATGAGGGGTGACCTTTGACCACCCCTTCTAGGGCTCCAAATGGGTTTTGGCCAGCACTAGGTGCCCGAGAGAGGTTTGGTTACTGATTCCCACCCAATGCTGCCTGGTTAGGTTGTGCCCACCCTGCAATCCTAAACTGCATTCATTCCATGGAATGGACTTACGAGGGACGTTCAAAACATTTCTGCACTTTTATATTTTCGTTGGAAACGGCGAAGGCGGGAGGAGGAGTAACTGGGCATCGCAAACGAAGGGGACTGTGTAGAAAAGGGATGTCATCGGTTTTTGAAATTCTTAATAAATAAGAGTTTAAAAAAAAAGCGCAGAAGCTTTTAGAATGTCCCTCGTACTTTTACACTTGACTCTACATGCCAGCGCAAAGATGGGCTTAAAAACTTCCTTAGCCGCTTCTTCCTACCATGACAAGGGCAAGGAGAAATGATGACCGATCAGACAAAAACACAAAGCAGCGACAGTCACTTACTTTGTCAGACATGGCCTTCAATGTCTCGGTGAGACGGCTTGAGCAGCGCTGCTCGGCACTCTGGAGCAGCTGGTCGGCCAGGCTGGAGATGAGGGGCTGCAGCAGGCCGATGTCACTCAGCACCTCCTTGGCCTTGGCGGTATTCTCCGGGGTGTAGTAGATGCACTGGTACGTCGTGTTGAAGCTGCACGGTTAAAGAGAAGGACTGATGTGAGTGAGGGGCACACGTGGGCACCTGTAGACTACGCCTTAGGAGGGGCATTGCCTTCACAGAGCTCAATGCAGCTGAAATGAAAGCAGACATAAGATAAAAGAAAGCCATTTCAATGATACAAGACACGCTGCTGCCCAAACGTGCAAGATGCCAACAGATAAGCATGGCACTGCGAGAGCCTACCGGGCACGACTGCCTGGAGTAACTGAATCGCTGGCTGACCAGCTGGAATGACCACCTGACTTATTAATTGGCTCAGTGAATGAATTTGATGGTTGACCGATCAACTGACCGGATGACCTAAAGAGCGACCAGTTTGAAAGACCATGCGTTGTTCTGTTTGTGGGGCTCCACCAGAAAACTCATGAAAGCCCCTTGTCACCTGTATGCAGCTGAGGATCACCTTCCGGGACCTTCTGAGCTATGTAACACCACCCCTGGACGAGAGGGGGCGTTCTTGCTAACTATGTGTCGTCTCCCACTCCCTCCACATTGCAGAGAAGACACCCAAGTGAGGTCATCTGACTCCGCCCCTTCCAGTCTGACCACTATAAATACCAGGTGTCCCCCTCAGAAGGTGGTGTCGACATGTGGGCTGGACAGAACTCTGACGTAAACTGAGCCCCCTTAAGAGGGCCAACTGAAAGAAGCTCAAGGGCTACGTTTAGTGTCTAACATCGACAAGTGCTTGTGTTGCTTTGAGGTGTCACAGAAACGGAACGGGACAACACAGTTGAGTATCGCCACATTACTTTTGGGGTCGTTGAAAAGTTACAATTTCAGAAAAATGGTCTCAAAACTCCAGACTAAAAAAATAAAGTAAGCCCGGCCCTGAACACAAGAAGCAGGCTTGAGGCCTACACAAATCAAAAAACAAGGCCAAGCTTACACTATGAAGGGAGAGGGAAACCACAAACCTCTCAAGTGTTAACATTCCTCCCCCCGGAACAAATGTGCATTAAAAAATTGAATTTTTCTTCCAACAAGTAAAAAATGTTATTCTGTGTAACAGAAATACATTAATAACAAAACATCAACATAAATACAGTCTTCTTCAGTTTTTATGGATGGCCTGTGTCACACATGTGCGATGGGAGTCAACCAAAGGGAGCAGGAAATGACAATTCCACGCCAGGCCAGGGGGGCGGCGGAGTGCACTGATACTCTCTCTTTTCTTTCCACAGACCAAACACGAGAAATCCATCCTGTCCCGGCCACGAGAACGTCACTTCCTGTGAACCACCTACTGAATAAAAACTCCTCATCCTCCATACTTAGACAGTGCTGTTTTGGACTCTAACCTGTACACATTGTAGACCATTTTAAAGCCTTTTGCAGCCGGGGAAACTATACGGGTGGCTGTCCCAAACCTTTGTCGTGTGTCCGGCTGTTAAATTTCACACCTGGTCTGGTCGAGTTTTATTCAGAGCAGTACAAGGGATGTGCAAATTCCAAACGTCAAGTCACTTTACTAGCCTGTGCCCCAAACTGGAAGAGTCTCAAATGTTGTCAGTTGCCGTGGGCATAATAATCAAGGACTTTGTTAAATGGTGCGACTCATACCACCTACAACCGAACACCAGCAAAACCAAGGAGTTGGTGGTGGATTTTAGGAGGACCAGGCCCCTCGTGTACCCCGTGATCATCAGAGGTGACTGACTGTGTGCAGAGGGTGCAGACCTATAAATACCTGGGAGTGCAGCTGGATGATAAACTGGACTGGACTGCCAATACTGATGATCTGTGCAAGAAAGGACAGAGCCGACTATACTTCATTAGAAGGCTGGCGTCCTTTAACATCTGCAATAAGATGCTGCAGATGTTCTATCAGATGGTTGTGGCGAGCGCCCTCTTCTACGCGGTGGTGTGCTGGGGAGGCAGCATAAAGAAGAAGGACGCCTCACGCTTGGACAAACTGGTGAGGAAGGCAGGCTCTATTGTAGGCACAGAGCTGGACAGTCTGACATCCGTGGCAGAGCAACGGGCGCTGAGCAGACTCCTGTCAATCATGGAGAATCCACTGAACAGGATCATCTCCAGACAGAGGAGCAGCTTCAGTGACAGACTGCTGTCACCGTCCTGCTCCACTGACAGACTGAGGAGATCGTTCCTCCATCACACTATGTGACTCTATCTGTCTGTCTATCTATCTATATAGCGCCTTTCACATTATCTATCTATCTATATAGTACCTTTCACATTATCTATCGATCTATATAGCACCTTTCACATTATCTATCTATCTATATAGTGCCTTTCACATTATCCATCTATCTATCTATATAGTGCCTTTCACATTATCCATCTATCTATCTATCTATATAGTGCCTTTCACATTATCCATCTATCTATCTATCCATCACCTTTCACATTATCTATCTATCTATCTATCTATCTATCTATCTATCTATCTATCTATCTATCTATCTATCTATCTATCTATCTAGTGCCTTTCACATTATCTATCTATCTATCTATCTATCTATCTATCTATATAGTGCCTTTCACATTATCTATCTATCTATCTATCTATCTATCTATCTATCTATCTATCTATCTATCTAGTGCCTTTCACATTATCTATCTATCTATCTATATAGTGCCTTTCACATTATCTATCTATCTATCTATCTATCTATCTATCTATCTATCTATCTATCTATCTATCTATCTATCTATCCTTTCACATTATCTATCTATCTATCTATCTATCTATATAGTACCTTTCACATTATCTATCTATCTATCTATCTATCTATCTATCTATCTATCTATCTATCTATCTATATAGTACCTTTCACATTATCTATCTATCTATCTATCTATCGCCTTTCACATTATCTATCTATCTATATAGCGCCTTTCACATTATCTATCTATCTATCTAGTGCCTTTCACATTATCTATCTATCTATCTAGTGCCTTTCACATTATCTATCTATCTATCTATCTATCTATCTATCTATCTATCTATCTATCTATCTATCTATCTATCTATCTATCTATCTATCTATCTATCTAATAACAATAGTAATGCAGGTAGTGTAGCATACTGGATAAAGATTTGGACTTCAAACCCTGAGGCTGCTGCTCAAAATCCCACTTCTGACACCACCGTGTGACCAAAAGCAAGTCACGCCACCTGCTTCTATTCCAAATTGTAACCAACTGAGTCTCAAATGCTGCATGTTGCCATGGATACAGAGATGTCAGTAAAATAATAAGTAATAACAACAATAATGAACGCAGTGGAGCAAATTGGCTAAAGCTTTGGATTTCAAACCCTGAGGCAGATGCTTGACATTCCACTTCTGACACCACTGTGTCACCAAATGTCAAGTCGCTTTACTAGCCTGTGCGCCAAATTGGAAAAACAAATTGAAACTGATTGAGTCTCAAATGTTATCAGTTGCCATGGCTACAGATGTAAGTCAAATAATAAGTAATAATAACAACAATAATGCAGGTAGTGGGGTGTAGAGGATAAAGATTTGGACTTCAAACCCTGAGGCTGTTGTTCAAAATCCCACTGCTGACACCACCGTGTGACCAAAAGCAAGTCACACCACCTGCCTGGAACCAGGTGTATCTTTTATGTTCTGTAAAATGTCTTGGATAAAGACGTCAGCCAAATCAATACATGTACGCCTTACATCAAAGAGTCTTTTTGTGCTGATCAGGGTCAAAATAGCTAAATGAAATCCACTGTGATTCAATGTTACATAACAATGAAATGTGACATCGTTCCTTAGGGGGTGATGGCTTTATATTGGCACTGTGGTCAATGGCCAGTCCACTATGACTCCCAGGTCCTTCTCACAAGGTGCACCTCCCAGACCCAACACGTCGATTTCAAATGCTGATAATTGACTGATTAATAAAATTATGTTCTTTATATTTTATGCTGCCTGTTTTTTTAGATACAAATATTATCATATATAAAGCAAACACATGGGGGTGACAAGCACACACGTTACAGCTCCAGTCACACCCTCTTATCACTTCTGTGAAAAACGTCCCCATTAAGACTGCTCTCATTTGGACTCCAGGGCCGTTTTTCGATAATGAATTTTATGAGTCCAGAAGAGCTCATTTCCTCCTAAGCAATCGCACAGACGAGTTGAGATCAACTTTTGTTTACAAGCCTCTCGGCTGAGAGCAATTGTCACACAGCTTTACAAAGCCCACAGGCCTGCCAGTTAATTATAGCGGACTTAATTGGCGTGCAGTGAAAAACATTTAAAGGAAGAGAGGAGCGAAGTGGTCAGCGGCAGCAGCCAAGTGTGGATCACAATGGCAGTGGCACACGGCTCACCCCCTGCATCCCCTGAAGAAGCTTAATAAACACACTGAGAGCAGATGGGAAGATGGAGCCAAGGCAGCATCCCAAAATTTGGAAGTGGATAGAAAACTGCACTGCGTAAATAAGGAGATAAAAAGGAAACTGCAAAGGGAAAACAATCATAGAAAACTAGATAGATAGATAGATAGATAGATAGATAGATAGATAGATAGATAGATAGATAGATAGATAGATAGATAGATAGATAGATAGATAGATAATGTGAAAGGCACTAGATAGATAGATAGATAGATAGATAGATAGATAGATAGATAGATAGATAGATGAAAGGCACTATATGAGATAGATAGATAGATAGATAGATATAGATAGATAGATAGATAGATAGATAGATAGATAGATAGATAGATAGATAGATAGATAGATAGATAGATAGATAGATAGATAGATAGATAGATAGATGAAAGGCACTATATGAGATAGATAGATAGATAGATAGATAGATAGATAGATAGATAGATAGATAGATAGATGGATGAAAGGCACTATATGATAGATAGATAGATAGATAGATAGATAGATAGATAGATAGATAGATAGATAGATAGATAGATAGATAGATAGATGAAAGGCACTATATGATAGATAGATAGATAGATAGATAGATAGATAGATAGATAGATAGATAGATAGATAGATAGATAGATAGATGAAAGGCACTATATGATAGATAGATAGATAGATAGATAGATAGATAGATAGATAGATAGATAGATAGATAGATGAAAGGCACTATATGATAGATAGATAGATAGATAGATAGATAGATAGATAGATGAAAGGCACTATATGATAGATAGATAGATAGATAGATAGATAGATAGATAGATAGATAGATTTGAAAGGCACTATATAATAGATAGATAGATAGATAGATAGATAGATAGATAGATAGATAGATAGATAGATAGATAGATAATGTAAAAGGCACTATATAATAGATAGATAGATAGATAGATAGATAGATAGATAGATAGATAGATAGATAGATAGATAGATAGATAGATAGATAGATAGATAGATGTGAAAGGCACTATACTTTAGAGGCAACAGATGACCCAAAGAGATTCTTTGAGATGAGTGGCACAATGGAAATCTGTGTGTGACAGAGTTTTAGGTTGAACATCTCTTAAATCCATTCTCTCAGCAGAGGACACCTTAACCCAGTGACACGGACCTTCATTACGGCTGGAGACCTCTCGTGCTGCAGTACATGACCAGGACGTCTAAGGCCTCTAATTGTGCTCTTTAGGACTCCGTGACACCTGCTGGGCCTGCCTTCTTGGCCATTGGACCGCTCATCAGGGCCAGACAAGTCCCCTCTTTCACCGATGGCCAGGGACCTATTAGCTGGTTCAGCCCATCTGCTGAGGCGGTTGACCAGGTGTGGTCGCTGTGTGAGCTCCGGCTACTTGGAGCCACAGGTGGAAGCAGGGTGCCAGCTGCAGACAAAGGGTTAGCGAGCTGCGCAGAAAATAACACAGCGAGGCCCATCATCAGAGGTGCCACCCCTCCTAGACACCCCATAAACACAAATACTTTACACAAGTGAAAAAAGTGGATAACTTCCAACAACAGGAACCACTAAGGAGATACTGAATACTGTAATTTGGAAATAAAGAGAAAAGAGCTATTGAGATTAAAAAGGCTGAAATCTGACAAGTCACCAGGGTCAGATAACATTTATCAAAGAGAGCTAAAGGAGGTTAGTGAGTACAGATAGAAACCTTTACTGCACACTGGGGAACTTCCTATAAAATATCATTACATAAAAAAGGACGATGGGGAAGATCCAAGCCACTAGAGGCCAGGAAGCTAACGTGGATCACAGGTAAATTAATGGAAGGAATTATTATGGAAAGATTGAGCAACACATGGCAAGTACAGGAGTTTTACTGAAAAGTCTGCATGGGCCCAGACAAGGGTGGTCATGTTTTATCAGCATGCTGGAATTCTATAAGGAAGCAACAAAAGGATACAATCAAAGTGGAAGATACGATGTTATTTATCTAGACTTTCAGAAAGCACTTGACAAGGCGCCACATGAGAGGGTGGGCATCAAACTCAATGAGGTGGAAGCTCAGGGTGCAGATGGGTGCAAAATCAGCTACAACACAGCAAGCAGAGGGTGATGGTGCGAGGAACCTCAGCAGAATTGGGTGAAGTTAAGAGTGGTGTCCAGCAGGGGTCAGTGTTGGGGCTGCTGCTATCCATATGCATTAAATGCCAAGGTCTGTCCATCTGTCACATGATTGATTACTCACGAATTGCTCGGGCAAGAACCTTGATCATGGCCTTAATCAAAAACGTGACCTCTGAGGTGCGGTTGTGTTTCTTATGGCAAAGTTCAGCAACATCTGCTGAGGGTCAAATAGTTTGCAGAAGGCAATAATTAAGTGACAAAGGCCGAGAAAGAAAAAGAAGACCAGATGCTGAGGCACACAGACATATCTGATATGTTATGGGACTTCAAAGAATTCTGGGGTAAACCAGCAAGGTGGTCACTTTACAAGTGGGGAGAAAAATATATTATAATAACTACGTACAGTTCCCACAAAGCTATTTATTGATAATTAACCCAGGACACGGTACATATGCACTTAGAGTTCATAACCAAGTGCAAGTATTGTGTTTGCTGATTGCTGAACGTGATGAAGAACTCTGTCATAGAAAGAAGGAAACAGAAGACAGGTGACATCTGCTGAGCGTCAAGCACATCACAGAAGAGCAATTCAGCAGCAGGCAGACATGAAGGCTAAAAGGCAGTGAACAGAATGTAAGAACGAGAACCAAGTTAATGGCAGATAATGCAGAACTATTACACACTGGGAGTAGTCAAGATTTGAACACACAATGGGAGGTCTCAAATGCGAGAGTACCCCTTGTAAGTGTTCAAATGGCCCCCCACAAATGAGCCTGCAAAGGCAACAATCCAACAAGTCATCAGGCAAAGCAAATGGGCGTTCAAAAAAATAAATAAATAAAAAGATGGGCCTTGCATGGCACACAGGAACTTACGTTTTCTTGTCGGATTCAAATCTCGCCATCAGCCGTTGCAGACCTCCATTTTTAAATCCCTGAAAGTGTGCTGCAGGGGCTCCAACGGTGATGATATCGTAAGCTGCATCTTTGAGGGAAGGGAAAAAACAAAAACAAGATGTCACGATCACAAGAGCAGACTCAAGCAGTGACCAAGGTGGCACATTTCTTTGAGGTACCAAGAGCAGAGAACATTGTCCGTTTAGTGGGGGGTTTCCTTCCCCAAGACCCCCAACCGTCTGTTGAAAAGGCCAGAGTTTATGATGGAAAATAAAAACCGGAGTGTGAAACGGACTTGTGTTCAGCTTTGAATCATGTGCCTGGGCGGGGGGCTTACCTCATAGTCCCATTAGCTTGTGCCCACCCAGCAATTTGTTGAAGAGATATTTATTAATACACATATGCGCCCTCTAGTGGCGAGTATAAGCTCTGTGTATTGATTAAGATGGCAAGAAGCCAAACCCCTCTGAGACTTTGTTGCTTCCTGTCCCCATCAAAGAGCTGCAAGTTCATAACCTCAGAAGATCTGAACCCCAAAACTCAGAAGAGCTGAACCCCAATTCATTGCTTCTTAAACGTTCTTAAACGTCCTTGCAACCCAATTTTGCTTTGGGTCCCCCCACTTTGGACCAACAATCATAGAGAGGAGGGGGGGAATCACCCTTGGAGAATCACCGTCGACGTCATGATGAAGGAATGTTTAAATAACCCTCAGCAAACAATACAATACAATTTATTTTTGTATAGCCCCAAAATCACACAAGGGCTTGATCAGGCCCTCCTGCTTCTTGACAGCCCCCCAGCCCTGACTCTCTAAGAAGACAAGGAAAACCCTAGTAGGGAAAAAAAAATGGAAGAAACTTCGGGAAAGGCAATTCAACGACAGACCCCTTTCCGGTTAGGTTGGGCGTGCAGTGGCATACAACCCATCGCGAGACCCTTCACAGAGCGTGTGCCACACAAAACGGTGGGACGCAACTCTACGTGACCCAACAGGGTCAACCCATGACTCATAGTTTTAAGAATACGATGCCCCAACTGCTCGATCAGGATGTCAATGGGGAGCCTTATTGCTTCGATGTGATCAGAGGTTTACGCAGACCACCCAAATGTCCCCCATTATTACTTCAAATGTGGTTTCTGAAATTCAAACGGGAGACATGCAGGGTAGGTGCATTGGCGATTCTAAATTGTCCCTAGTGTGTGTGTGTGCCCTGCCCGGGATTTGTTCCTGACTTGCACCCTGTGTTGGCTGGAATTGGCTCCAGCAGACCCCCGTGACCCTGTAGTTAGGATCTAGCAGAATGGATTATCACTGACTGACTATTGTTGTTGAAACTTTCCAAATCTGTGTCCCTGTGCTCTGGGTGAACTCATTTTAAAGTCACCGTCTCGATCCACTGCACTAATTCCCTTCCATCATTTTGCATGCTTGTCAGGTCTCGTCTTCATCTTCAGCTTCAGCTTCTTCAAGTCTTTTCCTCATCCCCTGTTGTCGTGGATTTATCCTGGTTGCTCTTTGCTGGACTTTTTCTGGTGCTGTTATGTCTCTTTGTGGCAGTGCTAAACCGGCCAAGTGACGGCCATCTGGGGTCTATTAGCCCTGCCAGGATAGGCACCAGTGGTCCTCGCTCTTCGACTGGTATCAGAAGGCATGTGATTCTGTCAAGTGAATGATTCACAGGCAGCCACCATTCTGCATTTTTAGCCTTAGTATGACATCTTGCAAATTCAATGGGTTCACAATTTTTATCATTTTTTTTTTCTTTCAGAGATGCCCATTTTATTTTCACTACGCGCAGTCCAAATTGCCCACAATGCCAATTTCACCCCTAGACGTGACAGCTTTATTATAAGCCTGCTGAGCTGGAAGAGGCCGACATCTGCCACTTTATTGAGTGCGGTTTGTGCAATAAGCGGGGTGCTGCTTTTATGACGGCGTAATTTCAAGAAAACGCTTTGATGGCACATTTCAACTCCAAGAGGTGAGTGTGGGGGGGGGGGGGGGGGGGGCTAAAATGTATTCCTTAGAATTTGTTGGAATATGTGTAACCTTGTGTTGTGGTGTGAAATTTTGCATACAACTTGATAATATGACTTTATTTTTAACTTAGGCAAAGCAAATGTAATACGAGTGTTGCATTAGTGAGAAGCGTTCATGTTTACCCGGCAGGACTAAGTCAGAATAGTGAATTTTACGACTTGCCTCAAACCAGTTTGGCCAGTGATTCTTTGTAGGGCTCTCTCAATCAACCAGCACAGGAAAGCCAGACTGCCTAACTGGCAAACTTCAGCTCAACAAATGGTGTTCAGGGGTGGCAGGTGTGAAGGTATCCTGTGCCCCATTGGTCTGACGTATGGCTGTCTGGAAATGGCTTGTATCAGAAGCCTTCAAGTACCACGACGCCCTATTGGCTGTAAGGTGTGGACAGAGAATCTAGACATTTGCTTGCTTTACCCCCCTCTCTCTTAAAAAACATCAATGAAGCATCTCTCTGTCACACCATGAACTGAAAAGGCAGCCATATTGAGACAGGCATGCGGCCCGTTCTGAAGAAAGCTGACCACAAAAATGAGGACTTAATTGGAGACATTTAAAGTAACTGACAAGGGTGTGTGCCGCCTGAAACTCCACATCAGCATTTATCAGGTTGTATGGTTGCCAATATTCACTTGTACTTTGCATATTGTTAAAATATATGAATATTATCAATAATTTGGACTCAGGCGCCACTGAGAGTGGCAGCCTTTTCAGCAGCTCCGTGTACAACTTTATTTTTCTACTTTTATTTTTCTGTTTTTTATTGATCACTTGTGAATTTCCCCTTGGGATTAATAAAGTATCTATCTATCTATCAATAGTGTCTTTGACTCTATCTATTATATAGTGTCTTTCACTCTATCTATCTATCTATCTATCTATCTATCTATCTATCTATCTATCTATCTATCTATCTATCTATCTATCTATCTATCTATCTATCTATCTATCTATCTATCTATCTATCTAATAATACGTTATTTAAAGTGTAACTTAACTCCAGCTTGTCTTTTACTCTATGTGATTGCCTGAGGTTGTAGCTGTAGAAGGGAAGGTGGGGAGAAGTTATAAAGTACAATACCTTATAAACAGTGCTAAGTCGATATAATCTGCATACAACGTAGCTTCAATGTCTTCTTTAACTGCCATTTCTCAGTGATGGCTCTCTTTATGAGTCACACCCATAATATAACAGTGCCTTTTTATTACAGCAGGCCAGTGTATTTTTTATTTTTATTTAACTACATATGGGTGGCACGGTGACACAGTAGGTAGTGCTGCTGCCTCGCAGTTAGGAGACCTGGGTTTGCTTCTCAGGTTCTCCCCGTGTCTGCGTGAGTTTCCTCCCACAGTCCAAAGACATGCAGGTTAGGTGCATTGGCGATCCTAAATTGTCCCTAGTGTGTATGTGTGCATGCCCTGCGGTGGGTTGGCGCCCTGCCCAGGATTTGTTTCCTGCCTTGCACCCTGTGTTGGCTGGGATTGGCTCCAACAGACCCCCGTGACCCTGTAGTTAGGATATAGCGGGTTGGATAATGGATGTATCTTTTAACCAGTAAGAAAGAATTAGGTATCCATCCATCCCATTTTCATCCCTGCTTAATCCAGGTCTGACAAAACAGAGTTATCTGAATGAAATTCATGCACTAATACTCAGGCAATGATATACCATATTTACTCGTGCACCACGCACCCTCGTGTAAGACGTGCACCCTAATTTTTACAAAGAAAATCACGAAAAAAATTTGCCCCGTGTACGACGCACGTTGTGATTGTATAGGAAGCGTTTAGGGCACGTTTTCCGTGAAATGCACTTCTGTTTTTGTTGCATGACGAAAGAGCGAGCGAGCGAGTGAGAGAGAGCAAGTGAGAGAGTGTGAGAGAGCGAGAGAGTGTGAGTGAGCGAGAGAGAAAGAGAGAGAGAGAGCGAGTGAGAGAGAGAGTGTGAGCGAGCGAGAGAGAGAAAAAGAAAGTGAGAAAGCAAGTGAGAGATTGTGAGCGAACGAGAGAGAGAGCGAGCAAGTGAGAGTGTGAGTGAAAACGAGAGAGTGTGAGCGAGAGAAAGAGAGAGCAAGAAAGCGTGAGCGAATGAGAGAGAGAGAGTGTGAGCACATGAGCGAGCAAGCAGAAGTAAACATTGCAGAAAAAAATTTCCTCGTGTATGACGCGCACCTGATTTTCTAATGCTATTTTCAGGAAAAAATGTGTGTGTGGTACACGGGTAAATACGGTACTCACAATGGCCATTGGCACCAATACAGGCTAATCAGGCATTTCACACAAAAAAGCGTTTTTCAGACAAATAGCTTGTTGCCTGTTAGAAACCAAGACTCTTAGGAAATACGTAATCCTGAATCAAATAAATCTAGATTTTGGGCAAAACAAATGTTCATCAAAAACAAATATTCTTCAGCACCATTCCTGATCCAGATATTGAATGTAGGACCTTGATCTGCTTTCATTCCCTAGGCACACACAATAATGTATTTGGAGTATTATTGTACAAAAGCGTATGGAGAGAATACCTGGAAGGCAAGCAGAATGGCATCATACAGTCATATGAAAAAGTTTGGGAGCCCCTCTCAGCCTGCATAATAACTGACTCTCCTTTCAACAATAAAGATAACAGTGGTATGTCTTTCATTTCCTAGGTACATCTGAGTACTGCAGTGTTTTTCGAACAAAGATTTTTAGTGACGCAGTATTTAGTTGTATGAAATGAAATCAAATGTGAAAAACTGGCTGTGCACAAATGTGGGTCCCCTTGTCATTGTGCTGATTTGAATGCCTGTCATTGCTCAATGCTGATTGGTTGATGAGCTCGTTAAGCCTTGAACTTCATAGACCGGTGTGTCCCATCCTGAGATATAAAGGGATTTAAGCTGGTCAATCACAAGTTGTGCTTCCTTCCCTTTGACTCTCCTCTGATGACTGACAGCATGGGATCCTCAAAGCAACTCTCCAAAGATCTGAAAACAAAGATTGTTGAGTCTCCTGGTTTAGGGGAAGGCTACAAAAAGACATCTCAGAGGTTTCAACTGTAAGGAATGGAATCAGGAAATGGAAGGCCACAGGCACAGTTGCTGTTACACCCAGCAGGTCTGGCAGGCCAAGAAAAATAAATATAGAAAAAAAAAATCGAAATTGGGTTAACAACTGACACTCATGAAAGTACAAGTTAAAAATAAATCAGGATACCGGGACCCACTACTGGAGTCACCATAGCACTCATAAGCACTCTCAAATTCTTATGAGAAGCATTTAGGAGTCGTAGTGGACGCTAACCTATCAACTGCCAGACAAGCCATTAAAGAAGTCAAACAGACTGTCAGGTTATATAGCATCTTGATGTGTGGAGTACAAGTCACAGGAGGTTCTGCTCAACCTTTATAACACACTGGTGAGGCTTCCTCTGGAGTACGGTGGGCTGTTTTAGTCTACAAAAACGACATAACAGCACTGGAAAAAGTCCAAAGAAGAGCAGCTAGGCAGATTCCAGGGCTACAGGGGATGAGTTATGAGTGAAGATTAAAAGAGCGGAGCCTTAAGGAGATGAAGAGGAGACCTGACTGAAGTATTTAAAATGATGAAGGGGATTAGGCCAGTGGATCGAGACTCGGACTTTAAAATGAGTTCATCAAGAACACAGGGTCACAGTTGGAAACTTGTGAAGGGGAAACTTCTCACAAACATCAAGAAGTTTATCTTCACACAGGGAGTCACAGTGGCCAAGTAGTGTGGTGGACAGAAGGACTTCAGGGACCCTCAAAACTCGACTTGATGTTATTTCAGAAGGAATTACAGTAAGTGGACAGGACTGGTGGGCTTTGTTGGGCTAAATGGCCTCTTCTCATCCAGGTTGTGTGGTAAAGTGAGGTCCATGGTGGATCAGCATCTTTTTAAGTAAATTATCACCGCCCTTGCGTCTCGGTTAGGAGGGGGCATGGTAGCGTGGCGAGAGCGGTTCCTGGGCACGCTGTGGGAGCGGGCGGCCCTGCACCAAGTGCCCTAATTGACGCAGGGAGTTGCCGACTGCCCATCTGTGCCACGTCCCCATTTTAAAAAGGAAAGCGCAAGTGCAAGGAGGAAAAAGAAAGGATCAAAGAATGGAGGTTATTGAGAGAAGAAGGCAAAAGGAACCGGTGAGTGAGCGATCGAGCGAGTCAGGCAGCTGGGAGGAGAGCCCCTGACAAGGAGTGTATGACCGATACTCCGGGGTTTTTTGGGGTTGTGCAGTCGGAAATGGTTGCTCCAGGTAAGTGTTTGCAAGGAGTGGCCAGGAGTTTGTGCAGCCCACCGCAGAAAACCGGGAAGGCAGCAGGTGGGGGTGACGAGGAGGCTTGGGAGGAGAGCCCTAGCGTGAATGCCATGGCTGTTGGGGTCCCAAGTCTCGGTCCGGCAAGGAGTTCATGGGACAGCAGGCAACCGGACCCGTGGATGGTCAGCTGCACCCGTCAGTAAGGCGGCTCTTCCACTACAAGGCCCGTACAGGATACGCAGGGCAGCCACCAGTCTTAAAGGGAGAAGGCACCAGGCTTTGAGAAAGGATTGTCCCTGCCGGTGGATTTTAACCTCGTTTAAAAGAAGATCTGTTTTGATTCTAACCTTCATGTTTTACACCCGTTTTTATTGGATTATTAATTTACTGAATATTTTCTGAGCACTGCACTTTTGAACATTTGTTTTTGTTCTGGACTGAGCGCTTTTGCACCTTCCCCTTGGTTCGTGTGGCGTCCTCATTTGTCCAGCTCATCCCGGTCATGACTATCGCCTGTGTCGGGTTCAAAAGGCTCCCCAAATGAGAAGAGGGGGCATGGAACTGACCCACACCGTCACAGGTTGGTTTCTAATGATGTCTCCTCACCTGTGGTCTTGAGGGTGAGGGAGACGATTGAAACAATGAGACTGTGAATACAAGCAGCAGAAATGAGGTCTCTTTGCAGGGTGGCCTCAGAGATAAGAGTTGCTGCTCCTCCAGATCGAGAAATGCCAGTTGAGGTGGTTTGGGCACATCCTAAGCAGGTCACCCCATGAGCTACTCCACACCCGTCCCACTCAGCAGGAAGACTCTACAGCAGACCCGGAACACATTGGAGGGACCATATGTCTCAGCTAACTTGGCAAGTCCTAGGAATTCCACAGGAAAAGCTGGAATGTGCGGCTGAGGACAGGGAAGTCTGGGATGACCTGCTTGGCCAGATGCCACCACAGCAGTTTCCAGAAAAAGTGAAGAAGAAGAAGATGAGATGAGCCAAGATGAGATGTACAATGCAGGTGGTTCAAACCCATAGGCCTCTTTAGCCCCCAGGGACCACCAGTAAAAATGAAAACTGAAGAAGATGATGAGAAGAGATGAGATAGACAAGGTGGAAGGTTCATGGAAGAAGGTTATTGAGATGAGATGTACAAGACGGGAGGTTCAATTCCCACAGGCCACTTCAACTGCTAGAGATCCACCAGTAAAAATGAAAATTGACGAAAATGATGAGATGAGATGGGGTATACAAGGTGGGATGTTCATGAGATAAGATAAGATGTACAAGGCAGGTGGTTCAATTCCCACAGGCCACTTCAGCTGCCAGAGATACATCACCAAAAATAATAATTGACGAAGATGATGAGATGACATGGGCTAGACAAGGTGGGAAGTTCATGAGATGGGATAAGATGAGATGTACAAGGCAGGTGGTTAAATTCCCACAGGCCTCTTCAGCTGCCAGAGATACATCAGTAAAAATGAAAATTGAAGAAGACGATGAGGTGAGATGGGATAGACAAGGTGGAAGGTTCATGGAAGAAAGTTCATGAGATGAGATGTACAAGGCGGGAGGTTCAATTCCCACAGTCCACTTCAGCTTCCAGGGACCACTAGTAAAAATTAAAATTGACAAAGAGGATGAGATAAGATGGGATATACAAGGTGGGAGGTTCATGAGATGAGATGTTCAAGGAAGAAGGCTCATGAGATGAAATGAGATGAGATGAGGTTTACAAGGTGGGAGGTTTCATTCCCACAGGCCACTTCAGCTTCCAGGGACCACCAATAAAAATGAAAATGATGAAATGACATGGGATATACAAGGCGAGAGGTTCATGACATGGGATGAGATGAGATGTACAAGGTAGGAGGTTCAGTTCCCCACCGGCCACTTCAGCTGCCAGAGATTCATCAATAAAAATGAAAATTGAAGATGATGAGGTGAGATGGGATAGACAAGGTGGAAGGTTCATGGAAGAAGGTTCATGAGATGAGATGTACAAGGTGGGAGGTTCAATTCCCACAGGCCACTTCAATTGCTAGAGATCCACCATTAAAAATGAAAATTGAAGATGATGATGAGATGAAATGGGATATAGAAGGTGGGAGGTTCATGAGACAGGCCACTTCAACTTCCAGGGACCACCAATAAAAATGAAAAATGAAGATGATGAAATGACATGGGATATACAAGGCAGGAGGTTCATGACATGGGATGAGATGAGATGTACAAGGCAGGAGGTTCAATTCCGACTGGCCACTTCAGCTGCCAGGGTGCCACCAGTAGACGTGTGAAGACAACAGTGCTTCACGGCTAGGACTTGGAAGTGGGCCACATTGACAAAATTACAATCCACCCCCCAATAATAATTTATATACGGTTCCTTACCCCCATGTAGATTGCAGTGATGGCTGATCGCCCCTAAGACACTGTAGCATATGGGTGAACACGAGCTGCCCACCTCCTTTTGAACAGGTGGCTCCCTCAGCAACAAGTTGAAGAAGCCTTTGAAGACCCTCTCGTTTGATGGGTTTGACAGGTTCTTGTAACTAAGGGAGTCCAACTCGCTGGATTGTTGTTTTGAGCTCTTCACTTGGGCTGATCCACTTTGTCACCTTGTCCTGTCACACTTGTCCCCAAACAGTCCCCCAGACTCGATTACCTGGACCTCCATTGTTAAGTTGCTCAAGATAAAAAAGTCTGCTAAATAAACGTAAAGGCAAGAAGCCTGACGTGACTCATATTGCATGATCACTGGCAGGAGCCCCCCTGCTATAACCAAGGTCAGGCCCCTAACTAGTGATGGGTTTGTATTCAAATTCTGGGGGCGTGCCCAGATGTCCGATGTCATTTCCGCCACGTTAAGTATAAACCCCGCCTTTTTCCCCCTCCTCCAGCACTCTGCAGCTCATTTTTCCTTGTAAAATTCCATCGACTCCTAACTCATCCAAGAGTCTCCCACTGTCAGCTCTTCGAAAACGGCAGGGAAAAAATCGGCTTCAGTGACACGGCTGGGCAGTTTGCGTCAGATTCCGAGAGGATGAATGAACACTTCCCCTTTTCCATCTTAATTACACTTCATTTCCACCTGTGTCACCATTCAGCTGGAAGAAATCTGTTGGCTGTGCCGTGCCAATGCCCTCGACGATTCCCAGCACCTGGAGTAAATCTCCGGTTATCTTATTTGCTGTCACATTAAGAATGCAAATTGGATGTGAAGACCAATTCACCCGATGGTCCCTGCGAGTCAGCGCATTAGGCCTTTCATCAGTTCACCCCCGAGACTTTATTTTATGTAGCGCCTTTCGTAATGAACACTACCCCACAGTGTTTGCCCACCCCCTTTTACAATTTTGAGATCCTTAATAATGGAATGTGATTGCAGGGTGCCACTGTGGTCACGATGGTGCCCTGGCAGCCCGAGGTGTTTGGCACGGCTCATCGGCTTACAGGCAGTGAGAATAGACAAAGCTACAGTCACCAAGATGGTGCTCGTCCTGGCTTGCCGGTGCTGTGGTCCACTGCTCAAGAAATCTGTTGAATAAATTCATAAAAAAATAAAAACACCACAGGGATAAACCGTGAAGTTCACATCAATATGCGCCGAACGAATGTCTGACCTGTGCCACCTGCCACCTACAGCAACTGCCAAGCGCCAGCCTCGAGTGAAACCTTCAGAACGCAAAGCCCTCTGCACTGGCAGTGGAAGTTACCTGGTTAGGGGCACCGAGGGAGACTGGGCTTGTGAAGCTCCTTGGGAGGGTGGTCACTAAGTAAAGGCGCTATATAAAATGACACTCGCTTTGTAAATGTCTATAGTGCAAGTGCAGACCAGTGAGTGACATGCATAAGGACACACACAGTGCACCAGGGATGAGTAAAGGAACCAGCAATACTATATGGTACCTTGGGAGGGTGGTCACTAAGTAAAGGCGCTATATAAAATGACGCTCGCTTTTCTAATGTCTGTAGTGCAAGTGCTGACCAGTGAGTGACATGCATAAGGACACACACATCGCAGCAGGGTTGAGTAAAGGAACTGGCTATACTATATGGCACCATGGGAGGGTGGTCACTGAGGAAAGGCGCTATATAAAATGACACTCGCTTTTCTAATGTCTGCAGTGCAAGTGCTGACCAGTGAGTGACATGCATAAGGAGACAGACAGACACACTCCGCAGCAGGGATGAGTAAAGGAACCAGCGATACTATATGGCACCATGGGAGGGTGGTCACTGAGGAAAGGCGCTATATAAAATGACACTTATATTTGAAGTTCTGCAATGTAAGTGCTGGATATGCCCTGATGTGGTGAAAGGTACACAGAGCATCAGCGATGGGCACTGATCTTATTGTCTCGTTTGGTATTTGTAAAGCACCTTGGATTTGCAGGGGGGTCACTAAGGAAAGGCGTGTGGCGATGCGCGAACCTGAGGTGCAGTAGCTCTAAACCAGAACTTTTCTATTTTTTAAAGGTATTAGTGAGGCAGCTTAAATTAAAGAATGGTCGTGAAGAAGGCGCTGCCGTGGTCCTGGCGGGTGTGCGCTGTGAGGTGCGACGGGGGTGAGCACACGCGGAGCCGAATAACGGCCAGTACGAGCACCTGAGCAGGGTGCCCCACAGCCTGCCCGAGGGCAGCGTCTAGAGGCCAAAAGGAGGCTCAACTAAGTATTGATGTCATATCTCTGGTGGGGTGCCCACATTTATGCACCTGTCTAATTTTGTTATGATGCATATTGCATATTTTCTGTTAGTCCGATAAACTTCATGTCACTGCTGAAATCCTACTGTGTCCATAAGGCATGTCAGATATTAAATTGAAAGCTCAGACAATGAGAAACAAAAATCCAAAGAATTAAGAGGGGTTCCCAAACTTTTTCATATGACTGTAAAAGTATATTATACCTCTCGCAGTGGCTATTAGTAAAATACATTGCAGCATGCATAGTGTTGTTATTTTGATCTAAAGGATGGCACATATGAACGAAATAATGAAGTAAAACACTTCATATAGATGTCTATAGTTGTCCTTTGAATGAAGTTGGCTCTAATTTGCAAGATACTTCATAACAAATTTCATTTGCTGACTCATCCCATTTTTTAGTTATGATGTCCCACGACCCTGTGTTTGGATTCAGCGGGTTGGAAAATGGATGGATGGATGGATGTTCCAGGTCTTGGACAACTAAGGGTGACTGGACAGTAAAGGCGATGCGTTTCAGCATTTACGAAATAATTTGGTCTCGAGAAAAGTGAAGCTAAAATTAAGGAAGGTGTTTTTGTTGGCCCTGAAATCCGTGAACTGATGCTTGATGTGGAGTTTAAAAGGAAACTGAAACCAACTGAATCAGGACCCTCATTCTGTCGCTGAAGCTGCTCCTCTGTCTGGAGATGATCCTGTTCAGTGGATGCAGTGGATTCTCCATAATTGATAGGAGCCTGCTGAGCGCCCGTCACTCTGCCACAGATGTCAGACTGTCCAGCTCCATGCCTACAATGAAGCCTGCCTTCCTCACCAGTTTGTCCAGGCATTCTGCACCATTCGTGCAGGTTGTCCAGAATTTTCTTGACAGTCACAGAGCAGAGAATTATGCTGAGCTTGTGGAGAACCTGCTGAAAGTATATCAGCTTACGGGAGCCCGATTGTTACTGGAGATGCATTTTTTACATTCTCATCTCGATTTTTTCCACCAAATCTAAGCGATGTCAGCGATGAGTATGGGGAATGATTTCATCAATATATAAAGGTGATGGAAAACCGATATTTTTTGGTGCACCTACCCGAGAACACGCGACATATAACCGAGCGTGGGAGAAGCATGGATATTAAACACGCGTTGAGTTCATCTGCTGGTCTCCCTCGTGGAATAACTGGTAATGTTTGACTAAAATCTACAGCTAGTAAAATGACATTACCTCCTATTTTTTTTTTTACGATCTCTGAGATCTTGCTTTTTTCGGTTCAAGGCTTCATAAGCTCTTTTATGGTGTATGGTGTACTTATCCCAAACCATCATCTTTGAATGTTGCAAGACTTTCGCCTTGTATGTAGATCGGGGTAATTACATTCATTGCATTCCTAGTCTGAATCACAATCTGATTGTATGGGTGGTTACCTGGCACTGTAGGGTTGCCACCCGTCCTTTAAAATACGGAATCGTGCCGCGTTTGAGAATGAAATTGCGCGTCCCGTTTTGAATCAATACTGGATGGGATTTATCCCGTATTTTTTGTATCATTTTTTTTTTAAAGCAGCGTCTCATGCAAATCATCCCACACGCATTTTATGAAGATGCCTCCTTTCCTACTTTTGATTGGGTAATACTTAATGTCATCGTTAGTTTGATTGGTGTTTTTAACTGTCCAGTGAGGAGGGCGTGTGTTTTAAGTAGAGTCTGGAAAGTGTTGGCACTGAGATGTGGCGTCAGCGCCATAGTTGAAGCCCCTAACGTTGCGGTCAGCAAGTCGGCTAACATCCGCCATGTGCCGTCTTTCAGTTGCGAGAAGCAGATCATAGAATGGTTGAAACTGTTGCCCCTAACGTTGCGCCACGGCGTGTGGTTCGTTTATACCTCGTGTCTTCTCATTAAACTTTTATCTCGCGAATATGTTATTGCAATCCGCAGCGGGAGCGTTTCTATAAACTTAATTTAAACTTACGTTTTACACCGTGCTTTGTTTCCCTTATGAACATGCTTGTATGCTTAACTCGCTCCGTTCTCAATTGTTTAATTAATTTTTTGCTCTTCGCTGTTTGCGGCTGTTCCTCCATTTCCCCCTACTTCGTTCTTTTATCTCACGAATATGTTATTTCAATCCTTAACGGGAGCGTTTCAATAAACTGATTGAAAATAGTTTTGCATTTACCTTTTTAGTAAAAGGCGAGCTTTTAAGCCTGAGAAATCACCCCGTAAATGCACACGTTTAATTGGACATGTGTTAATATGTATGGTTACACAGTATTAAAAAACAGTGAACAACGTCAGTTACCTTTCTTCCCGCGTTTGATAAAAGGTGAGCTTTTAAGCCTGAGAAATCACCCCGTAAATGCACACGTTTAATTGCACATGTGTTAATATGTATGCTTACACAGTATTAAAAGACAGTCAAAAATTAACGTCATTTACCTTCGTTCCCGCGTGTGACTCGTGCTGTAAATGTCTTCCTTGTTTTTAGTTCACGTGATTACGTAGGAGGCGTGATGACGCGATACGTGACTCCGCCTCCTCCATTACAGTGTATGGACAAAAAATATGTTCCAGTTATGACCATTACGCTTTGAATTTCGAAATGAAACCTGCCTAACTTTTGTAAATAAGCTGTAAGGAATGAGCCTGCCAAATTTCAGCCTTCCACCTACACGGGAAGTTGGAGAATTAGTGATGAGTCAGTCAGTGAGTGAGTGAGTCAGTCAGTCAGTCAGTGAGGGCTTTGCCTTTTATTATTATAGATAAATTAAGGTGACCATCCGTCCCCGTTTTCCGGGGACAACTGTCCCCACTCAGAAACATGTCCCCGTTTTAAGATTTCGTCCCCGGTTTCAGCTGGTTCACTTTTTTGAACGTATCTCATCACCACGATAATTTGAACTCGGCGCGCATGCGCGGTGTTTTGACGGAGGTTATGCTTTACCGCATCCTGCAACTTTGGCGAGAAATCACGTGATAAGCTTTCGCTTTGTACTCTGTAGTGTTTAGAGTCCTTACTCGTGATCTGTTGATTCTAGCCCCCCCCCCCCCCTCCCCGGATTGGCCCAAAAAATTCTGGTCACCTTAGATAAATTGATATAAATATGCTTTAACGTGTCTCTGGTATCGTCTTCTGGTTTGTTTTCAGAATAAACACATTCAAACAATTTTGGTGGGACAGAGTCCAAACTCTAGATATCGTGTTGATATAAGTGTAAAAACGGTAATGATGTGGATCTCAAAAATCTGATGTGCTATCTTAATTCCGATTTCATATATGGAATCAGTGTAAAAAAACCTAATACTGTACTTGAGAGCAGCTCTGAAGTTCCCAGTTGCAAACAAAAAGTATTTTTTTGTAGACCAGTGTAATTTGCTTGAACATTCCGGTTGATTTTGTGACCTCTCACATCGCGCAATGTATCTGTGTTCGCGGGCCGAGGGGAGGCGGAAGCCTGACGTCAGGAGTAGGGGGCGGGGCCATCTTCACTCACGCGCCGGCCCCAGTTCGAGTTGCTGTACCTCTGCGTTTTGGTGTGTACCTCGCCTTGCCTTAACCAGCGATGCCTGCTTGCTCAGCAGACATTATCATCAAAAAATTTTTAAGGAGTAACGTTTTACGTTTTTGAGAGAGGGGGATCGCAACTACGTGTGTTTTAGAGGGTAGCTGCTGATTGGCTGAGATATCGCGGCCACATGCTCTTTTCTCCATGCGGGGGGGGGACGCTCTCCAGTCAGAGGTGAACGCGATCAGATACAGTGGTGATGTTTGACGTTTGAGCGCACCTATAGTCCGCTTGGCCAGAATTATTATTCTTTTTTTTATATTGATTTGTAAACCTTGTCCCGTTTCACTACTACATTTCACAACTGATATTTTCGTACCCAGGAAGGTGTAAAACGTCAATATTCATTAAAACCTCGAGGTCAGATTTTTCACGATTCCATACGAGAATGTAAAAAAAGCCCCATCCAGGAGCTGCCATGTGTTTATTAGAGCTGTCGGATTAGGTTCACCAGGCTCACCCCCCCCTCCCCCTTCAAATCGCTGCCCACCCAGCAATCCTGTAATGAACTAAACGGTGTTCAATATGTTGGGGCTGCCCACTCTGTTGGCTTAACTCGATTTTCAATTTGATTTACTGTACAATGTAAATCAAGCGAATGCTGACAGCAGCCGAAAATGCTGTCACTCCTTTAGATAAAAAGTAAATTCGAAAAGCGGCGATAAGCTAAATAAACTGAAAAGAAGGGAAGTATTCAAAGGCGGGCCGGGGAAAAATGTGCAAATAAACGCCCCCCACCCCTAGTGCCAGGCTAAGGCCATGCGTGTTATTATCGGTTTTCTGGCCGTGCTGTCCACTCAAGCATATAATATTTAATTTTGTCTGGCCTTATCTACTAATGCAATCCAAAGAAATTGGACAGAAACGATCCATCAGTCGGCGAAAAGCGCGGTGGGCTTGGCACACAAGTGTGAGGCATTGCCTTTGAATAAAGCGCACGCACAGAGCTGAGGACTCTTCACTGCGGCCAGTTAGCTTCATGCTGCCGGGCGTATTTAGCTCTCCGGGACGGCCTGTTAGACTCGAGTTCTATTAACCACATCAGAGAAAAAAAATAAATAAATAAAGGGGGGCGTTTCATGGGTCATTCATCTTTCCGCTGTCAACAACCTCATCTGTGCATCCTAACGGGCTCTAAAAATAAGAAGCAGCATCATCTGGCAGGCATCTGCTCGCACATCCTCAAGACAAATGTCACGCTGGAAGAACAGCACGCCCTGTCCGCTGAGGCAAATATCCAGCGAGATCAAGTGACAATGACAGCGCCACTAGGGGGCGTGCCGGCCTAGAACTGAAATGTCAAAATGGAGTAACGGAAACATTTAAAAAGAGCACACTGGTTTGAAATGGACACACAGGCCTCAAAGGGACACTCCACCACTATAACAGACCCCATAGCAACCCCCCCCCCCCCAACCCCGTTGCGTGCACTGATGGCCGAGAAAAAAAATCCGGCCACTTTATTAGGTACACCTGCCCAACGGCTTGTTAACGCAAATATCTAATCAGCCAATCACGTGGCAGCAACTCAATGCTCCGCCTGTAGACCTCAAGACGAGCTGCTGAAGTTCAAACTGAGCACCAGAATGAGGAAGAAAGGGGACTGAAGTGACTTTGAACGTGACAGATGGGCTGCTCTACTGGGATTTTCATGCACAACCATCTCCATCCATTTACAGAAGAAGCCTACACTGACACAGCGCATTGCTGCACCCACCACACAGAGAAGTACCACAGGATTCCAAATCTGGACCCGAGTGCCGTTGTCCAATGGGTGACACCTCAGCACAATGCTAGTTCAAATGAAATCCTGCTACCAGACCACGAGTTTTCACTGCATGTTCGAGGACCTCCTTACAGGGCTGGACGCAGGTTAATGTCAGAGAAGGGTCTGAAAAAGGGAAAATAACCAGAGGTCTGAGGAGATGGCCAGACTGGTCTGAGCTAACAGAAAGACAACAGGAACCCAAATAAGCACTCGTGACAACCGAGGTGTGCAGAAGAGCAGCTCTGAACACACAACACATCAGACCTTGAAGCAGATGGTGGGCTACAGCAGCAGGAGACCACAGCGGGTGACACTCCTGTCAGCTAAGAACAGGCAACTGAGGCCACCAGTCACATGGGCTCAGCAAAATTGGACAATAGGAGACTGGAAAAATGTCACCTGGTCTGACGAGTCTCAATTTCTGCTGCGACATTCAGATGGTGGGTTTCAACAACATTTAAGCAGGGATCCATCCTGCTTTGGATCAACGGTTCAGACTGGTAATGGTGGTGTAATGGACTGGGGGATATTTACTTGGCACACTTTGGGCTCCTTAGTACCAACTGAGTGTCATTTAAATGCCACAGCCTACCTGAGTATTACTGCTGACCATGTCCACCCCTTTATGACCACAGTGTCCCCACCTTCTGATGGTCACTTCCAGCAGGATAACACACCATGTGACAAAGCTCAGATCATCTCAAACTGGTACTTGGCACACTTTGGGCTCCTTAGTACCAACTGAGCGTCATTTAAATGCCACAGCCTACCTGAGTATTACTGCTGACCATGTCCATCTCTTTATGACCGCAGTGTCCCCACCTTCTGATAGGCACTTCCAGCAGGATAACACGCCATGTGACAAAGCTCAGATCATCTCAAACTGGTGTCCAGAACATGACAAGGAGCTCACTGGACTCTAATGGCCTCCGTAGTCACCAGATCTCAATCCAGTAAAGCACCTTTAAGATGTGGTGGAACAGGAGATCCACATCATGAATGTGCAGCTGACAAATCTGCAGCAACGGCGTGACGCTATCATGTCAATGTGGACCACAATCCCTGAGCAACATTTCCAGCACCTTGTCCAGTCTATGCCATGAAGAATTACAACAGTTCTGAAGGCCAAAGGGGGTCCAACCCGGTGCTAGCAAGGTGTACCTAATAAAGTGGCCAGTGAGAGTATTTCATAGAGTTTGCAGATTTCCACACACAATGGGCTTGAATGGGGACCCCCCACCAATTAGTTTGGCTTTGGTGTGATTGGTCCGTATGGTAAGTTCTAGAAATGTGATTGGTTAGTTTGATTGCAATGTGATTGGGTCATCCTGTCCTTTATAGCAATATCAGTAATGGCGGACTGCTATAACGATAACGTGCAGTGAATGCACTTGACTTATAGTTTTCCTCCTCTTTCTCTTTATGTTTATCATTTGTTTGCTCAGAGGTTGATGCACTTGCTGCTTCCTGAACAGCTCTCGTCTTCTTTACCCTAGCGGCCCACTTCTTCTCTTCTTTCGTTGGCATCTTTTCGAGTTAAAACTGATCAAGTCAGTGTTTGTGTTGCAATTACTGTACTTAGTACGTTTTCTTTAATTTTTCACTTAAGCTGGCACTTAAGTCTTCACTCTGCCTCAAGAATGATTTAAGATATGAAGAGGTAGGGGACGTGATGGCGAGGTGGTAGGGATGAGAACAGCGCCCGTACGCATGCGCCACCCTGCTGGCCTCTGCCGAGAGTTGATTCTACAATAAAATAAAATAAAAATAAAAAGAGGAATAACCTTGGAGGTCAATCATCACCCTGAAAGAGGACAGTAGACGTCACATAGTGTATGTGTATCAAATTTCAGGTGAATAGCTCAAACGGTTTGTGAGCTACAGGTGATTTAAAATCCTGGACAGACAGACGGACAGCCACAGTAGGGTATTATAGAAGAAGGTGATTGTTTAGTTTGGCTTTGGTGTGATTGGTCAGTCCTGCCATTTCTACAAATATGATCGGTTAGGTTGGCTTTGGTAAGATGGGTTAGTTTGGCTTTGTTGTGATTGGTCAATCCTGTCGGTTACAGAAATGTGATTGGTCAGTTTGGCTTTGATGAGGCGATCAAAAGAGAAAGTCTGAGTGTGAGACACACAAGGAGGAGTAAAGGGAGGCCTGCTGATTGAGTCTCCTTCAAAGATGGGCAGTGTAAAAGAAAGGCGCCACAAAAATAACGAGAGGTTCAGACACACGTGAATACAGAGGAGAGGTGATTCCGTGTCTTTGACAGGTGGCGCTGCTGGTTTCATTAAAATATTCTAGCAACCCATTTAAGCTTCATCACACACGTGGGCCTGTGGAATCACCTACCTGACTCTCTGTTGAGGTACACGATACCAGTCCAGGACATGAGGGGGCACTCACCCCAGCTATCTCTCCTTTTCCACCTGCAACTCCGAGAAGCCACCGAGTGAGGGCAACTGACGCAGCTGCAGTGCCAAGAGCTGTAAAACTAGCCAGTCTCCGGAAGATGGCATCTGCTATTGTGTACCAACTGCAAAAAGGGCACTCCGTCAGAAAACAGGAGTGAGGCACGGGAGGAAGAACCGAGACAAGACAAAGTGAGGGTCAAAACCAAAACGTGAGAGCGCCCGCGTCCAATCGCAAGCCAAAAAGGCTGAGCTTTGTTTTAGTGACCAGTAATCAAAATAACAATGAAAGCCAAGGTTTGCTTTGTTGGGCGGAATGAGCCAGAACCCAACAGGGCTGAGCCACTAAACTCCAAGTTTCAGCATGCCCTGTTAATCATGGGGTCGGTGTTATGAACTCGGGAGTCTCAAAAACAAATAAGTCCTGAAATGTTCCAGAAATGGCCACTAGAGGAGGAAATCCTGTCAAAAACCCCAGCTAGATATGAGAAGGACCATGCTGATTTTTTTTTGTATAAAATAAAAGATAATTTATTGTGAAGAAAAATGCTCGGTTAAGTAGATAAAGATCTGTAGAGCACACAAGGCAAGAAGGAGATGCCAACAAGGGGAAGCCGGGGTCCAAAAAAACAACGGCAAAATGGACAAAAATTCAGTTCATCAAATCAGCAAAAGGATATCAGAAACATAAGTAAACCTCACCAACTTCCTAGTGCATTCAAAATGAACCGCCAGGAATTGTGGGAGACTCTCTGCTTTTATAAGGCATGGGGGGGCAGCTACTGGTGTTGATTGGCAGGTGGCCCCGCCTCTTAGGGAACTACTCAACAAAAACGCATAGAACAGAACAAAGGTGGCTCAAACACAAAGAAACCAAACAAGTCCCCTAACTAATAAAATACATAAGTAATATCAATTTTTTTGAACATAATTCACAATATTAACATGAACAAAGATGATGTAAAGTAAATATTTGAACCCCCAGATAAGCGGGGGACCCTGGCTGAAATAGCACCACAGGGTGGGGGTCTATTTTATTATCTTGTCATTTTGTACATCCTGCTTCTTGCTGAATTTCACAGAAGCACCCCAAGGACTGGACACCCCTCCTTAAACGTCGGTCAACCGCCATCGGCTACCACAGCCAAGGAGGATGCAGTCTGTGCACTTAACAAATACACAAATTCAATTCACGTGTTTTTAGCACTTAAAGCACAGATGGTGACATAACGGGGACGAAAGGTGCGGCGAGTGACACGTCTTACCTTTTGTCCTGGGACACTGGACTCTCATCCTCTGAGTGTGAAGATTAATGGGGATGAATTCTAAATATTTCTCTCCTTTACTGCAGCTTGGCTTAAAGTTCGGTCCTAAAAGCACAGGAAAGATAAAAACACAAGAGTGTTGTACCGTGTAGCCATCACGGATGTCATGAGAAGTCGAGCAAATGACTAAAAGATTACAACATGCAAAGCTTTCGAGGCGACTCAGGGTCCTTCTTCAGGCGAGATGTGACTTCTCATTACAGATGAAAATACATAAAACCATGTATAGCAGGGGTCTCCAACTCTGGTCCTGGTGGGCCGCAGTGGCTGCAGCTTTTCATTCTAACCCTTTTCCTAATCAGTGTCCACTTTTCACTGCTAATTAACTCCTTTTGCCTTCATTTTAATAGCCCCGTTTTTAAGGATTCAGTCCTCTGAATTGATTCTTTTCTTCATTAAATGGCAGCCAAACAGAAATGAGACGTGAAACGAGCCGACAGATGACCAGCTAAACTGGGGCTTCAAACTCCAGTCAGTTTCACTCCAACCAGTTTCTTAATGAGAAGCCGATGCTTGCTGTTAATTAAACTCGTTATTTAATTCCACGGCTTGTTGCTGCTCTCATTCTGCCACAGCAGACATTTCCAAAACTGTTGATTTTCTGTTTTTTCTAAGACCACCATCCAGATATACTGGTGACCTGAGGAGTCCAACATGACTGAGACCTTCACCTCTCTTTATTGTCAGGTTAGCTGGTCTTGTTTTGTGTCTCCTTATTGTTTGGCTGCTCATTAAGGAGAAGGAAACAACTGAGGGGTCTGAGTCACGTCCATTAAAATGAGGGCAAAACAAGTAAATCAGCAGCAACAACGACTCACTAATTGAGAAGATGGTAAGAAGGAAAACCTGCAGCCACTGCGGCCCACCAGGACCAGAGCTGGACACCCCTGAACTAAGGGATCTGAGTCACGTCAATTACAACGAAGGCCAAACAAGTTCATCAGCAGCCAAAATGGCTCACTGATTAAGAAGATGGTGAGAATGAAAACCTGCAGCCACTGTAGCCCACCAAGACCAGAGCAGGACACCCCTGCTTTAATTGTTTCTTTTTCCTGAATGTGCAGCCAAACAATAATGAGACAAGCTAACCTGAAAATAAAGACAGGTGAAGGTCTCGGTAATGCTGGTCTGCTCAGGTCACCCAAACATCTTGACGGTGGTCTTGGAAAAAACAGAAGATCAACAGTCTGCTGTGGCCGAATAAGAGCAGCAACAAGTCCTGATATTCAACAACAGCTTTAATTAACCGCAAGAGCTGGCTTCTCATTAAGAGATCGGTTGGAGTGAAAGTGACTGGAGGTTGAAGCCCCAGTTTAGCTGCTCATCTGTCGGCTCGTTTCACGTCTTATTTCTGTTTGGCTGCCACTTAATGAAGAAACAAATCAATTCGGAGGACAGAATCTTTAAAAACACGGCCATTACATGGAATGGAAAAGGAGTTAATTAGCAGTGAAAACTGGACACTGATTAGGAAAAGGGTTAGAATGAAAACTTGTAGCCACTGCGGCCCACCAGGACCAGAGCTGGACACCCCTGAACTAAGGGATCTGAGTCACGTCAATTACAACGAAGGCCAAACAAGTTCATCAGCAGCCAAAATGGCTCACTGATTAAGAAGATGGTGAGAATGAAAACCTGCAGCCACTGCGGCCCACCAGGACCAGAGTTGGACACCCCTGAACTAAGGGGTCTGAGTCACGTCAATTACAACGAAGGCCAAACAAGTTCATCAGCAGCCAAAACGGCTCACTAATTATGAAGATGGTGAGAATGAAAACCTGCAGCCACTGCGGCCCACCAGGACCAGAGTTGGAGACCCCTGATCTAGATGATAATAAACAGTGTATTATCCCAAACAGACAACAAACAGATCAATAGATTTTTGATTGGGTGGCACGGTGGCGCAGTGGGTAGCGCTGCTGCCTCACAGTTAGGAGACCCAGGTTCACTTCTCGGGTCCTCCCTGTGTGGAGTTTGCATGTTCTCCCCGTGTCTGCGTGGGTTTCCTCCCACAGTCCAAAGACATGCAGGTTAGGTGGATTGGTGATTCTAAATTGTCCCTAGTGTGTTTGTGTGGGTGTGCCCTGCGGTGGGCTGGCACCCTGCCCGGGGTTTGTTTCCTGCCTTGTGCCCTGTGTTGGCTGGGATTGGCTCCAGCAGACCCCCGTAACCCTGTAGTTAGGATATAGCGGGTTAGATAATGGATGGATGGATTTTTCGTTTTTGCATAACCTTTGGGGGTCAGCCATTGTACAGCACCCAGTGCAGTAATTTTCACATTAAGGGCCTTGCTCAAGGTATGCTTGTTAAAAATATTTTCAAGTTTTAAATTGTGAAATGTGATCATTTTGGTCACACCTGTTTACCATTAGCGATGTGCGGACCCCGCGGGAGTTCAGCAAACTTAAGGAGATGTTCGGGAACTTCGCCAAATTCTTCAAAACGCATTGAAGTCAATGGGGAAAGGAAGGCCTGAACTAGCTTGGAATGGCGTATAACGTTGCGGTGGTCTTTTACGTCTCCAAGAGGGCTAAGGAAGCGTCTGCCAACTATATTGGACTGATTATTTTGCCCAAAAAAAATGGGACCCGGGCTGTGAGGCACCATGACTCGAGCGACAACAGAAGCTGAAGGAACGAATGGCACAAAACTAACAATAAGTAAGTAAAATACGCATCACTGCATCCTAAGATTTCAAATCCTGAAGCACACAAAGCGGCTCGTTCCATCGGGCGCAGCGTCTTTTTTTGTTTGAGCTCTGTCTGTGCAGATGCTTTGCACCTTTTTCTTCCATCACAAAGAAAGAAATGCCTTAATCATAAGAAATGTTTCGTTATTATTATTATTTCACAGTGGGTGTCCCGGCTCGGACTGTTTGAGACAAAACCAGGAGTTGCGCGCAAAAGGCAAAAACAAATAAAATACATACGAAGCAACCGAAACCCACGCAAGAGGCAAAAATCAGTCAAGAAGTCAAAACCAGGAAAGACGCAAAGATCAATTAACAATCCGCAGATTGGATAAAGCTTTAGTGCAAACGCTCAAGCTGATGAACATGAGGTCACGACCCCATAGACCACGCCCCTAGAAACGCAGGATGCGACCCTAACGACAGATATGCAAAATGGTATTTAATACACAAAAAAGTCATAGGACCCTAAAATGTACCCCTGATCATGACAAGTAAGGAGGACTCCTTTTTGAGAGCTACCTCGTGTCACACACGTGTGTGTGTGTGTGTGTGTGTGAGTGCGTGCGCACAGAGGGGGCAGCCTGCCAAACCAGGGGGTGGCGCTGTCTTCTAACGCCTTCTCTCTTCCTCCCGACAGCCGTTCCGTCACTGACGTCACTTCCACTATTCGCCCCCCCTCCCCCTGGACCCGCCCCTTCCTGCCTGGAACCCATGTGACTGGAGGTTCGGCCATTTTGAATTCAGTTCCAATTCATCCACAATTTGTGCTTATCCTTTCTTTCTTATTTCAGTTCTATGGGGTGCCCCAACACTTCTGACCTAGTTTTGTCTCCTCTTTACACTGGTCACATGGCTAATTATGTATGCAAATTAGCCATGCGGTGCATGATGGCCAGTGAGTGAGCTCACAGGGCTTTGATGGATTATTTCATTTATTGATGGACTGCACTATTGACCGCTGTTTGCTGTTGTTTGG
The DNA here is from genome assembly GCF_900747795.2 of Erpetoichthys calabaricus. Classification (NCBI taxonomy): domain Eukaryota; kingdom Metazoa; phylum Chordata; class Cladistia; order Polypteriformes; family Polypteridae; genus Erpetoichthys; species Erpetoichthys calabaricus. The sequence continues at coordinate 247,594,761 of NC_041398.2, read as the reverse complement.
GTTTAACTCTTTCAGGGCGGATGTCGACTTTTGTCATTCTACAAATAGTGACAAAACCCGCCATTACGTTTTAGTTCAACTCTCTTTGCTAGAAGGAAAGTCAGCTTTGTTGGTTTGACTGAGATGAGTAGTGAAGAGCAAACAATGACATCTGGTGAGAGATTGAAGCGAATGCACAAAGCAAATGACATCTTGTGTATATTATCCATCCATCCATCCATTTTCCAACCCGCTGAATCCGAACACAGGGTCACGGGGGTCTGCTGGAGCCAATCCCAGCCAACACAGGGCACAAGGCAGGAACCAATCCCAGGCAGGGTGCCAACATCGCTGAATTGAACTCTGACCTGTCGGACTCCGATTCTCATGCAAGTGATCTGGAGATCGAAAATGAAAGTGAGGTACCGGCTTCAGCTGATCGGTCTCCAGCTAATGGTGGTGCCAAACCCGTTTGCGTAGATGAAGACCGCCACTCATAATGACACGAGGTGCAAACCAGATTGCGACTGCTGCTGCCGTCCCCGCCACCGCCACGCGAATTCTGGCCAGCCGTCATGCCGCCCGTGAGAGTCTCGAGCCACAAGAGACTATGAACTGGCGGCCACAGCACCCAGCAGCTGATATTTTAGGTTGATTTATGTGCGAGACCCTTGCTTTGGGTGCTTTTCAGAAAACTGCATGTTTTGGAAAAAAATATTCAGCCCTCAAAGGGTTAATAAAAGCGCTTGGCACTTCTGTTGGTAGGACTGTTGCCTCACAGTAAGAAGACCAGGGTTCGTGTCCTGAGTGCCCCCTGTGTCCACAGACATGCAGGTCAGTTGGATTGGCGATCTTAAATTGTGTGTGTGTGTTTACCCTGCGATGGACTGGCTCCCTTGTCTACGTGCCCTGTGCTAGCTGGGGTAGGTTCCAGTAGACCCCAATGACCCTGTTACGGGCTGAGTGGGCTGGAAAACAACTGACTTGGCACTCCTTGTTGACCGTGTGTGCCCTCATTTGCCCGGCTCATCTCAGTTATCGCCTGACTATCGACAGTTTCTGGTTCAAGAGGCTGTTGGATGAAACAGAAAGCAGCGTGGAGCCAAGCCGGGCCATCACTGCCAGTTCAAATTCTGTTACGGCCAGAAGGGATCCTACTCTGTTGGGCCCCCTTGAGGAAGAGGAGGAGGAGGAGGAGGTCAGGAGCATACACTGATAGCGCGTTGCCACAACCACCACACGATAAACCGCCTGGATTGGGACGCGAGTGCAGCGGGTTGACACCTTGGCACCACACTGGAAAACCGTGTGGCTTCTTTAAGGCAGCTGGAGTGCCAACCCTGCCACCAATCCACACATTTTCCCTGTTAAGTTGGAAAGGTGCTGGATTCAGATTAACGTCGTCCCCTTGAGTAAGGCCCTCAACCTGAATGTACAATGGCTGACCCTGCACCTTGAAACACCCCCCCAAAGGTCATGAGGAAAAACAATTTCCCCTCAGGGATTGACAAAGTCTATCAAATTAAAAATCAAAAATGAGTTTAATAATAACATTCACTACTCGTCAGTACAAACCCCGATGAGACATTGTCCTTAATTACACACCACCTCAAATTTCACTTCCAACATCTACGACAGAACTTGCTAATAAATACAGAAGGACATAAAATGTCTAGAATGTCACCCAAAAGGCTTAACGTCATCTGAGCCCGGGATGTGCCATAAGACGGGTACTGCGGGGGGTCCCCCCTCTTTTACGATGGAGACATTTGCCTGAACCCCTAAGATGGTGCGCCACCTCCTGGACTGGAACACAGTGATAAGGATGGAGAGCCGAGCAGGATGCCCACAGTACAAGGGCACCGCTAAGCCCGGGATGTGCCATAATGCAGGTACTGCGGGGTGCCCCCTCTTTTAAGGTGAAGACATTTTCTTGAACCCCTAAGCCGGTGTGCCACCTCCAGGACTGACCACCTCCCATGGGACACAGTGATAAGGACGGAGAGCTGAGCAGGATGCCCACAGTACAAGGGCACTGCTAAGCCCGACATGTGCCATAAGACAGGTACTGCGGGTGCCCCCTCTTTTACGATGTGAACATTTGCCTGAACCCCTAAGCCGGTGCGCCACCTCCAGGACTGACCACCTCCCATGGGACACAGTGATAAGGACGGAGAGCCGAGCAGGATGCCCACAGTACAAGGGCACCGCTAAGCCCGACATTTGCCATAAGACAGGTACTGCAGGTGCCCCCTCTTTTACGATGGATTAATTTTCTTGAACACCTAAGCCAGTGTACCACCTCCTGGACTGGGACACAGTGATAAGGACAGAGAGCTGAGCAGGATGCCCACAGTACAAGGGCACCACTGAGCCCAGGATGTGCCATAAGACGGGTACTGCGGGGTGCCCCCTCTTTTAAGATGAAGACATTTGCCTGAACTCCTAAGCCAGTGTGCCACCTCCTGGACTGGGTCACAGTGATAAGGATGGAGAGCCGAGCAGGATGCCCACAGTACAAGGGCACCACTGAGCCCGGGATGTGCCATAAGATGGATACTGCGGGGTGCCCCCTCTTTTACGATGGAGACATTTGCCTGAACCACTATGATGGTGCGCCACCTCCTGGAATGGGACACAGTGATAACGACGGAGAGCCAAACAGGATGCCCACAATACAAGGGCACCACTGAGCCAAGGATGTGCCATAAGACAGGTACTGCGGGGGGTCCCCCCCCTTTTATGATGGATTAATTTTCATCAGTACAGACCCCGATGAGACATTGTCCTTAATTACACGCCACCTCAAATTTCACTTCCAACATCTAAGACAGAACTTGCTAATAAATACAGAAGGACATAAAATGTCTAGAATGACACCCAAAAGGCTTAACGTCATCTGAGCCCGGGATGTGCCATAAGACGGGTACTGCGGGGGGTCCCCCCTCTTTTTTACGATGGAGACATTTTCTTGAACCCCTAAGCCGGTGTGCCACCTCCTGGACTGGAACACAGTGATAAGGATGGAGAGCTGAGCAGGATGCCCACAGTACAAGGGCACCGATGCCTCCATCTCGTCGGCTTCTCCCTTTTGCTTCCTTTCTCCGCAGCGAAGGGCTGAGCAACAAGAGAAAAGCGACAAAAAAAAAAAAAACGTACAGCGCATATCCAATCCGTCCCCAGGCAACGCTTAGCATACAAAACACGCTGAAAATCAAATTACATATGAAGACAAGTGCCGGGGTCGGCTTCCATCGGCGCGCCTCGCCTTATTTATTTACTTTGATTTCGCTCCGACTGCAGCCGTCATTGCCTTCCCCTTTCAAGTCAAGACGGTTGAAAGCAGAACAACCCAACCTCGACATGCCAGGCAGAGAGGGTGGCATGTAAACGGGCCAGTCGTCTAACTTAGCTGTCAATCCCAAGGACCTAACAATGCTGCCTCGGCGATCTCAAATCCTCCTAATTAGAGAAAACACAGAAACGGTGGTCCCGCGCAGAAGGCTTAAGTGGAAATGTCTGTTTTATCTCCGGCACCTCAGGCAGCTCGGCGTTCGTCTAGTAGTCTCGAGAAGCCAAAGCTTATCAAAAATCCCCTCCTTTTTGAAGCCAACCAGGAAAAATTCTGGCACCCTGCCGTTCGGCTTTAATCATTTCTTCTACACTCTTTTTCCTGTAAGAAGGGAGTCGGAATTATCACTTGGAAACAGAGAGGGGCCGTCACAGTCTCTGGGCTTCTGTACTGAAATGGAAGATCTTTTTCCTTGAACCGTTAGATAACATAATTAATCCAACTGGTGGGCACAAAGGAAACAAAACCCAACCTGGCAGCACTGGTACACTTCAGGATCGAACCCTGGACAGGCCACACACCCACACAGGGGACCATTTAGACTACCAACTGGAAAACATGCAAAGTCCCCACCTCAGGTGATGGGCTCCTAACTAGGAGCACCCCATCCATGATTTAGGAATGCCATCCCTCCATTTTATAAGCCACTTTTTTTCAGTTTAGGGTCCGAGGTATCTCCTCTCAGGAACACAGGCTACCAGATGGGAACCAATCCTGGAGTGGACGCCAGTCCATTGCAGGGCTCTCTAATGCACACACTTGCTCACAGTAGGCGAATTTCAATTTATCGATTAATAAATGGCCCATGAGGACATTAGAGGGTCGGACGGTTTGGGGACAAAGTCAGAGAGGCGAGACTGTGTTGGTTTGGACATGTGCAGAGGAGAGATGCTGGGTATAATGAGAGAAGGGTGCTAAGGATAGAGCTGCCAGGGAAGAGGAGAAGAGGAAGGCCGAAAGAGAAGGTTTATGGATGTGGTGAGAGAGGACATGCAGGTGATGGGTTGTGACAGGCGGTTGGCATCCTTACCCAGCCGGGACGCCCCTGCACACTATATTCAGGGGGAGCAGCCATGGACACTGCAATACCTCCCCCTAGATGCTAGATGGCCGCCTCCCTGGGGTGGAACAGTGCCTCGGGTTCCCGCAGGGCATCCTGGGAATTGGAGTTGGGTGCAGCCTTGTTGGGTCCCACAGGCACCACCAGAGGGAAGTGCAGCCGGAAGTCAGGGATCAAGCACCTGGAGCACTTCCGGGTGGACCATAAAAGGAGCCAGCAACCACCACTCAGTGGCCAGAGTCGGGTGGGAGGAGGACAAAGCTTGGAGAGGAGTGGTGGTGGAAGAAAAGAGTGTGGTGAACTGGTGCTTTATTGTGATTGGGACTGTGTTGTGGCTGGAGGGATTACGGGGAAGACGTGCCCTCCAGCTGAAGAAAAATAAGTCTATTTATTTTACACGTGCCTCTGTGTCAATCTGTACCATGTTGGGCGCTATTATCACAGGGTGTAACAGAGCAAGATGACGAGCACATGAAGATATGGAAGAAGATGATCCACTGTGGCGACCCCTATTGGGCGCAGACGAAAGAAGAAGATGATTAATAAATGGCCCACCGTGGCAAGTGGGGGGCGCCTCAGCTCTGAAAAACCGCCCAGTGAGGGCACTTAGCCCCGCCCCTTCTGGTTTGCCCTACTATAAGAAGCCCGGCTGCCCTCAAGGAGGCCTCACTTTCCACCTAGAGAGACCCCTGCTGGACACAACTCGACAGAACGAACCTTAACCGTCGCCCAAGGGAGCTGATTGGTTTGTTTATTATTGCGCCTGAGCGGCCATTTCCTTGACGCCTTTTTGCTTTGGACATTTGCATTAAATGGGACGACCCGGTTGGTGTCCCAGTTTTTCTTTGTTTTGCTCGACCTGCCTTTCCTACACCCGGCCACATATAACGTACATGTCTAAGAGACGAAAATGAGGACCGATGAAAATAACCGACACGGACGGACAACAAGAACGTGCAAACTCCACAAAGGCAACTGCCATGAACTTGGGGCTCTAAAATTCTCAAAAAACACCTCAGAAAGGGGGCAGCAAGGGGGAAACCAGTAAACCCGGGCTAGTAATGAAAAGGGCAAATATGGAATCTTTGTAAGTAAAAAGATTCCTTTTGCTGAAAATATTGTCCGGAGAGAACAAAAGGCCTTGCCTGAAACTATAAAGACAGACAATGTCCCAAAACTCCCCTCCACCGAATTCAAAGAATAGCCGACAAACAAAAGCACAGATGTCAAAAATTCAGTATTTCAAGAAAGCCAACGCCAGCACATTCAATGAACCGCAAGGGACTGTTGATTGTCCCCACATGTACATATAAGGCGGTGGGTAGTCCCTTGATGATGGTGGGCAGGTGGTCATACCTCTTAAGGGACCGCTGACAAAAGCACACAGAACATAAAGGTAGATTTTACATTTTTTTTGTGTGCGTGTGTGTGTGTGGTCCTTTAGAGCAATCTGATTGGCCAATTTAGCTGTGGTATGGTTGGTCAGTTTGCCATTGGTGTGATCAATCGGTTTAACTTTGGCAAGAAGAAGTGCAAGTGTGAGACACACGAGGAGGAGTAAAGGGGTAGGAGGAGCGCCGAGAGTCGCCTTTTAGAAATGGGACGTATAACAGCAGACAGGAGGTGAGCAGGACGCCTCTAAAATAATGGCAGAGTACGAGAAAGGGGCTTTATGGGAACGCGATCGAGAGAGAGGACGCACCGGTGGAGATGTTCAGACACACGAGGATGACGAGGGAAGACACTGAAGATACACGGAGGCATGACATATCAAACATTTTTACATTTAGTCTATTACCTGTCTTTGACAAGTAACGTTGCTAAAAACGATATAAAAAAATATAAATAAATGAACCAAACTCAAAATCCAATTTCAGGTATTCATAATAATACAAATTGATTTGTTCTGGGCCACGACAATGAGTCAAGGTGTGTCGCCAGTCCTTGTTGTTCTTCACTGTTAATAAATCCACTCATCAACTCTCCATCCCACATCATCTCTGATCCACTTCTATTGAGGCTATCTGCTCAAAACTACAAGGGGGAAGCCCCTCCAGCAACCCCCGGAGGTGACTCTCCAGATCTAATGTTATGACCTCTCCATAAAGGTCAGTGAGGAGTTTCTCCAACTAAAAATGGTCCAAAAGTTCAAGTGGTGTGTGTAAAGTACTACACATGTTAGGGCAGAGACCGCCAAAGATGGGCAATGAACCAGAAAGCCAGGATTTAAAGTAGAGTGCCATTGCCACTGCCACTGCCACCACACCACGCTGCCTGTTTAAAGATCCCCATATGACAAAGGAGCCTTTCAGGCAGCACTTCTTGTCTAGACCTTAAGTTTTCGCTTATTATGTAGAAACCATGAAAGATGTGAAGGTTTCCTTTGCTTTTTCACTGCGTCACAGCGCAGCACCTCCTGACTGTAGAAGCACCTCCAGCTGCCCTGATGCCACCATGCCACTCCCAGTATGCACTGTACCTGTTATCTTGTTCAGTTCGGTCAGGATGTCATGGTAGCAGCTGATAACCTGGCCATACTGGCCCAACATGTCCTTGCGGAGATTCTCCCAGTGTGGCGACAGCTCCCCCATCTCCTTCAGGTCTTGTATCCTAAAGAGAGAAGAGAAGAGAAACAGAGAAGTCAAACAAACTGCAGGGCTCAAGGGCTTACTTACTGCGTGGAAAGGTGAAGAGGCTTTGGATTGTAAGAAACAACGAAAAGGGAAAGAAAATATCAACACGCGTAACCCAAGGACGTCTGCTTATCCCTGTCTTGTCACAAGCTGCTGTTTTGGTTTTAGTAGATGGCCAGTAGTGGTAGTAGTGACTTCATAACAACGGCTTTGAAGAGTTTAAGGTTTCAACACACACACACACACACAGGCAGTACTTAATATATGGTCAGAAATACAAGCCCTGGGAACGGTACATGATTCTAAGCAAATAAAAGCCAACAGAAACGTAAGTGTGCCACACACGTTCTCTCATTTTCTCTAGAAAAGTGAAGGTCTGCCTCCCCACTACCAGAGGTCCTGGCTCTTCCAGACTAATGACATTATTTCCTCTCCAATCCCAGAAATCGTACCTCTTCCTTACCAGTGACATCACTTCCTCCCCACCTCCAGAAGTCCCACCTCTTATGGACTAGTGACATCACTTCCTCCTCACTCCCAGAAGTCCCACCTCTTCTGGACCAGTGATATCATCTCCTCTCCAATCCTAGAAAATCCTGTCTCTTACAGACTAGTAGTGACATCACTTCCTCCTCACTCCCAGGAGTCCTGCCTCTTCCAGACAAGCGACATCACTTCCACCCTAGTCACAGAAGTCTGTCCTCTTACAGACTAGTGACATCACTTCCTCCCCACCTCCAGAAGTCCCACCTCTTCTGGACCAGTGACATCATCTCCTCTCCAATCCCAGAAATCCTGCCTCTTCCAGACTAGTGGCATCACTTTTTCCCTGCTCACAGAAGTCTGTCCTCTTACAGACTAGTGACATCACTTCCTCCCCACCTAAAGAAGTCCCACCTCTTCTGGACTAGTGACATCACATCCTCCCTACTCACAGAAGTCTCGTCTTCTTCGGACTCGTGACAGCACTTCCTCTTCATTCTCAGAAATCCCACCTCTTCTGTACTAGTGAGATCACATCCTAACTACTCCCAGAAGTCCTGCCCCTTCCAGACAAGCAACATTACTTCCACCCTACTCACAGACATCTGCCCTCTTCCAGACTAGTGACATCACTTTTTCCCTGCTCCCAGAAGTCCTGTCTCTTACAGACTAGTAGTGATATCACTTCCTCCTCACTCCCAGGAGTCCTGCCTCTTCCAGACAAGCGACATCACTTCCACCCTAGTCACAGAAGTCTGTCCTCTTACAGAGTAGTGACATCACTTCCTCCCCACCTCCAGAAGTCCCACCTCTTCTGGGCTAGTGACATCACTTCCACCCTACTCACAGACGTCTATCCTCTTCCAGATCAGTGACATCACTTCCTCCCCACCTCCAGAAATCCTGCCTATTCCAGACTAGTGAGATCACATCCTAACTACTCCCAGAAGTCCTGCCCCTTCCAAAAAGGCGACATCACTTCCACCCTACTCACAGACGTCTGTCCTCTTCCAGACTAGTGACATCACTTTTTCCCTGCTCCCAGAAGTCCTGTCTCTTACAGACTAGTAGTGACATCACTTCCTCCTCACTCCCAGGAGTCCTGCCTCTTCCAGACAAGCGACATCACTTCCACCCTAGTCACAGAAGTCTGTCCTCTTACAGAGTAGTGACATCACTTCCTCCCCACCTCCAGAAGTCCCACCTCTTCTGGGCTAGTGACATCACTTCCACCCTACTCACAGACGTCTATCCTCTTCCAGATCAGTGACATCACTTCCTCCCCACCTCCAGAAATCCTGCCTATTCCAGATTAGTGAGATCACATCCTAACTACTCCCAGAAGTCCTGCCCCTTCCAAAAAGGCGACATCACTTCCACCCTACTCACAGACGTCTGTCCTCTTCCAGACTAGTGACATCACTTTTTCCCTGCTCCCAGAAGTCCTGTCTCTTACAGACTAGTAGTGACATCACTTGTATTGAGGATTTTGTTCTGTACTGTATTGTATTGTGTTGTATTGACCCCCCTTTTCTTTTGACACCCACTGCACGCCCAACCTACCTGGAAAGGGGTCTCTCTTTGAACTGCCTTTCCAGCGGTTTCTTCCATTTTTTCCCTACAAGGATGTTTTTGTGAGTTTTTCCTTGTCTTCTTAAGAGAGTCGAGGCTGGGGGGCTGTCAAGAGGCCTGTTAAAGCCCATTGCGGCACTTCTTGTGTGATTTTGGGCTATACAGAAATAAATTGTATTGTATTGTATAATTGACCTAAGTTGGGCTGCACTTCCGGGTGTGGTTGCATCACAGCCCACAAGGGCTCAAGAAGCCGTGCCGCTCCCCCCTGGCAGTGGCCATGGAAGCCAACAGGGATGAGCTCCAGTGTAACACAATTGTGGCCCCAATGCAACCCAGGGGGGCTGCCACCAAGTGTTCCGGAGGACGTAGGGTGCAGCCCATGGCCGTTCCCCCAGATCCAGTGCGTTTTTACCATAACATTATTATACGGCCCTCATGATAAAGGTCAAAGCCAGAAGACGGCAAACAGAAAGGTAACCAAAGCAAAAGGGGGCAAAGCGAGAATCAGAAGTCCAAGTCAATAAAAGAGATCAACAACTGAGAAGTGACACCTTAGAACTGAAACAAAGACCACTAGAGTGGAAACCTAAGTTCAATCAGCGCTGTGCAACTGGGGATAGTCAGTAATGTGACTGCCACCATGTTGATAGTGTCCCGACCTGTGACATAATCGACGTGATGATCGTGGAACGTAACTCATTACAGAATGATCAAACAACTTCAAAAGAAAGATTCCATGTTATAAAAAAACATAAAACATGCACTGGAGACCCCCTTCACACTTCACACCCTGCTGCCAGGCATATGCCCAACAGACATGGGGGCAGTGGGCGGGGTTTAACTGGGTCAAATGCCCCGCCTCCATCCTAAAGTGACACAATGGTAGGTTTGAAACTTGACAGTACGCCTTATGAGAAGGCCAAGGGAGACGTGGTGGGCTCGTCACATCAGGACGCTGTATACTGGCAACATTGAACCCTTCAGGTTTGTTTTATTTATTTATTTATTTATTGATTGTTATGGTGAACCGTCTTTTAGTGTGCGGAGGGGTCTGGCAAATCATGACAGGTAGGATACAGAAAATGAAGAGACCATTCAGATATACGGAAAAACAAAGACACAGACCAGCAAGGCCAAAGAGAATGGGAACTGAATGGGCAGGACACCAAATAGGAGCACAAGAAAAAGTGGGGATGGCTGGCACAGCCGTGGCAGCTTGCCGACCACTCAAGGGGCAAGAAAAAGCCCCCAGTCAACCCTAACAATGACACAAAGGGGCCCCAGTAGGAGACTGGATATGTGGTAGCCTGAGAGCTGCAAGGATAGCAAGCAGTGGGTAGAAAGCAGTAGCCCTCATGCTGGTGTACAATCTTGGCATCTCCACTTAAAAATGCCAACCTGCCACATCCCCTCCCCTATTGCACGGGAAGAAAATGTGAGCCAGCGCAGGCCACTCTGTCCTTGAGACTTCTGACCTTCCTGCTGTTCTTTATTCTGACAGTGGCAGCTGTGGCCCACCATGAAGCAATTAAAAGCCTCAATGCCAGCACTGCATCGTGGGAACTGAGAGTCAGAACGACCGCCACCCGCCTGCCCGTGGCCCCTTCTTCTCTGGCACTCGTTCAAGGGCACCTGCGAACCAGCAGTCCGTTACAGGGAGCGGATTACAAATGAAGCCACGCAGGTCCCTCACATGCAGTCACGAAGTGACCACTGGCAATGCTTATACGCACCAAAGCCGCAGTGAGTGGGCAGCATGCCTGGCATGACATGGCCTTCAAAATGCAGCTACTCAGATGCAGACAAATATAAAAAAATAAAAAACAGCATCTGGTTTGGGGGTCCACTAAACTGCATGTTTTCAAGCCCTAAATTCAAAGCTGCAAAATAACACTGGGGGTCTTGAGAGGTTGGGGCACCCCCAATAAACCCATTAAACTAACTACCAGTGGCTTTTTGGGCATGCATTTTCCTCTGTGTGTGCAGATATCTCTAATGGTCACATGGACCTTCTCTCCAATCACGTCTGCCCCTCTTTGGCCAATGACATGCGTGACGTGACATGATGTGAACTTTCACACACCTTCCACCTGAGAAAAAAAACAGCGTGATGATGCTGGTGCCAGGGACGTCTCGACTGGCATCAGAACGTTGTGACTGTTATAACTAGATGCGTCAATTTCATTTTTGCATGTTTCTTTTTTGAGATCCAGCACTCATTTGTTTTTTTTTTTGTTTCAAAGTTTACTTTTCTTCCTGTTAATTATTTTGTGCCATTTACACCGCCATTTTGTTTATGGGTGATCTCCGCCATTTTGTCTTGTTTTGTGACAAGCCAAGAGTCAAAAAAAGATGGCAAAGGTCAGTACACAAGAGATTTAACATGCGCAAAGAATTTCCTGCAGCACGATTCAAAGAAAAGGTTTTATCAGTAGCTTGGATTGAGAAGAATCGGCCCGGATGACCTTTTATGCCAGGTCATGACCTTCAAGGATAAGAATAAGAATAACAGCAGTAGGTTTATCTCCATCCCCACTACATTTGCCCCTCCTGTTTCACTCACAATCTCCGCCTCCGCTGCACTTGCCCCTCCCATTTCACTCACTTTCATCTCCACCTTCAATGCACTTGCCCCTCCCATTTGACTCACCATCTCCACCTCCATTGCACTTGCCCCTCCCATTTGACTCACCATCTCCATTGCACTTGCCCCTCCCATTTGACTCACCATCTCCACCCTCACTTCACTTGCCCCTCCCATTTCACTCACCATCTCCACCTTTCACTGAACGTGCCCATCCTGTTTCATTCAGTTTCCTCCCCCACAGACCTTACCTCTTCAATTTCACTCACTCTCATCTCCACCCCCACTTCACTTGCCCCTCCCATTGGACTCACCATCTCCACCTCCATTGCACTTGCCCCTCCCATTGGACTCACCATCTCTGCCTTCACTGCACTGGCCCCTCCCATTTAACTCACAATCTCCTCCCCCATTGAAATTGGCCATTCCATTTGACTCAACATCTCCGATCCCACTGCACTTGCCCCTCCCATTTGACTCACCATCTCCACCTCCATTGCACTTGCCCCTCCCATTTGACTCACCATCTCCACCCCCACTTCACTTGCCCCTCCCATTGGACTCACCATCTCCACCTCCATTGCACTTGCCCCTCCCATTGGACTCACCATCTCTGCCTTCACTGCACTTGCCCCTCCCTTTTAACTCACAATCTCCTCCCCCATTGAAATTGGCCATTCCATTTGACTCACCATCTCCAATCCCACTGCACTTGCCCCTCCCATTTGACTCACCATCTCCACCTCCATTGCACTTGCCCCTCCCATTTGACTCACCATCTCCACCTCCATTGCACTTGCCCCTCCTATTTGACTCACCATCTCCACCTCCATAGCACTTGCCCCTCCCATTGGACTCACCATCTCCACCTCCATTGCACTTGCCCATCCCATTGGACTCACCATCTCCAGCTCCATTGCACTTGACCCTCCCATTGGACTCACCATCTCTGCCTTCACTGCACTTGCCCCTCCCTTTTAACTCACAATCTCCTCCCCCATTGAAATTGGCCATTCCATTTGACTCACCATCTCCGATCCCACTGCACTTGCCCCTCCCATTTGACTCACCATCTCCACCTCCATTGCACTTGCTCCTCCCATTGGACTCACCATCTCCACCTCCATTGCACTTGCCCCTCCCATTTGACTCACCATCTCCACCTCCATTGCACTTGCCCCTCCCATTGGACTCACCATCTCCACCTCCATTGCACTTGCCCCTCCCATTTGACTCACCATCTCCACCTCCATTGCACTTGCCCCTCCCATTGGACTCACCATCTCTGCCTTCACTGCACTGGCCCCTCCCATTTAACTCACAATCTCCTCCTCCATTGAAATTGTCCATTCCATTTGACTCACCATCTCCGATCCCACTGCATTTGCCCCTCCCATTTGACTCACCATCTCCGCCTCCATTGCACTTTCCCCTCCCATTGGACTCACCATCTCCACCCCCACTGTGCTTGACTCTCATTCCATTCATTATCTCCACCTCCATAGCACTTGCCCCTCCCATTGGACTCACCATCTCCGCCTCCACTGCACTTGCCCCTCCCATTTCACTCACCCCTTCCTCTCTCTTAGCTACCCATCTTCCCTGAGAAAGCAGCAGCAGGAGCAGCAGACCAAAGCCGTGTTCCTTCTGTGAAACACCAGGACAGGCTGCTACTGAACCCAGTGGCCCAAATCCGATCCCCACCCCTGCTGCTGCTGTCAACTGCAGAACGGGCACAAAGACAAGAGAAGAAGAAGAATACGCAGAGATGACAATCTAGTGCTGAGGATCTAAAAAATGGAAAAAAAGGAGGCAACTGCTCTCTGCTGACCACTTGCCGCGTCTCCATGTCTTCCTCAGTAATGAATCACACAGCAGATAATTGACTTGAGCGCCTCAGTTGGGGAGATCCCCGTTCACCAAAGGGGATCATGGGATAGACAGGTACGCATTAGAGGTCCGCTAATTAGACAGGTCATTCCGGAAAGTGGATCATTTCAACTTCAACTTCAATGAAGTCTCCAAACAGCCTGCAAATGAGGGCAACGAGGCTGAAGGAGTTCAGCAAAATCAGGCCAAGTTACAAACCTAGAGAGTGAAAAGAAATTCTGTCACCTAACATGGCGAGAAGTAATCATTGACAACTTTTCCAAAGGTTTGGAATGACAAAAGTAACCATCTGGTGGGATGAAGAGGGTGAAAACTGACTGTGCAGGATGGTTGAGGTTCAGAGGTGACAGACAACATAACCAGTGAACAGAAGCCTACTGTTGAGAGGGGCTTCTGTTCACTGACTCTGAGAGGAACTGATGCCAACACCGATGCCAACCACCACACCTCCATAGTACCTATATATTTTTCATAGATAACTATTTGTATTTTACTGTTTGAGAATAACAAAAAATAATTGTGGTGGGGCCACACAAACCTGAGACGCAGATGCTGTCAGAAGGGACAGTGTTGTGCCCTCCAGCCTGGTGTTGAAGCTCCATCTGTGTGTGTCATGTACTTTATTAGGTATACCTGTTCAACTCACCTATCTATCTATCTATCTATCTATCTATCTATCTATCTATCTATCTATCTATCTATCTATCTATCTATCTATCTATCTATCTATCTATCTATCTATCTATCTATCATATAGTGTGTTTCAGATCTATCTATCTATCTATCTATCTATCATATAGTGCCTTTCAGATCTATCTATCATATAGTGCGTTTCAGATCTATCTATCTATCTATCTATCTATCTATCTATCTATCTATCTATCTATCTATCTATCTATCTATCTATCTATCTATCTATCTATCTATCTATCTATCTATCTATCTATCTATCTACCTATCTATCTATCTATCACATAGTGCCTTTCAGGTCTATCTATCTATCTATCTATCTATCTTATCATATAGTGCCTTTCAGGTCTATCTATCTATTATATAGTGCCTTTCAGATCTATTTATCTACTACACCACTGTGATCAGACACATGACTGACGGTGACAAGCCAGCTGACAGGAGGGAGGTATAACACTTGACTGCATGGTGCCACAGTAACAGCCTGTCCCTGAACGTTAACAGAACAATGGGGGTCATTGTTGACTTCAGGAAGACCAAAGGCAATCGAGCTGCATTACACAGCAATGGCTCCCACCATCCAGACCGTTAGCAGCTTCATGGATCCTGGGGGTCCTGATCACTTGACTGCCTTTGGTGGTCTCTCAACACCATCAGCATATTCATAAAAGGCTCAGCAATGGCTTTTTTTTTCCTAAAGAGATTTGGGGTGAAAACCAAAATCCTACTGCCACACTATTGAAAGTACCTCCTGACCAGCTGCATCGCGGTGTGGTTTGGTAATCTGACCTGCCAGAATCACAAGTTCCTCCAAAGAACTGCTTCTAAAATCACTGGGGTCTACAGACCAGCCATTCTACCAGATCTCCGAGGAGAGCTCCATCCATCAACACTTGATGCCAGCCGTCCAGCTCGTCCCTCCCACCCCACCCCCAGTTTTCATTTCCATCTTTTCACCATTTGCTCCACACACTTCAGGGATGGCTTCCTCTCCCCCAGGCCATAAGGTCCCTGTACTGGGCCCACCTGCTGGTTTTGTGGGCAGATGGGAGTTTCCTTTGACCCCAAGTGAGCGGTGCTGTTAGGACTGCGTTGCCACACATGGGGCGGCTTATGTCCTGTTTGATGATTGTTATATGTTAGGAACAATTCCTCGTCTGTTAACATGGAGTCTCTGTCTTTAAACAGGTTGTCACAGATGCAGAGGGGGCTTGTGGGGATTGCAATGTGCAGCTGTAGGTACTTTACAGGACTTTTTCATTCTCCATAAACTTGATCTCTGGCAGTGGCCAAAAACCCTAGTTTTAAAATGGAAGTGGATTTGGCAGAGCGAATGGGATGGCGGTGGGCATTTTTCCCATACCTGTCTACAGTTGCTCCTTGTGGAAGAGGCGTACCTCAGAAGATCATTCACCTTCTGGTCTCTGGTGGTAGGACTTATGCAGTTTACAAATCTTACAAAAAAATGTCCTTGCCTGTGCCCACCTGCCAAATCAAACAAAATGAAGACCACTTCTCCCTTCAGGGATTCTAGAACTTCACGGACCAGAGGCATGATGGGGGATTTTTGGCATTAATACCGCAATAGTCCACACAAAACTGGTAAGTACCATCAGATTTTGGGGTTAACAATGTTGCCAATGCCCAGGCACAGCAAGAGGGTTTCAGGATGCCAAGAAGGTGTGGGGCCTCCCAGACAGCCAAAAAGCAGTCCAAACCCCCTATAAGCCTCAGCAGGTCAGACTCACTCCTAGGCATCATGACCACCTACTCTGACAGCTGGCATCGTCTTTTACTGGGCCAAATGGGCCATGGCTTTGAACGTTCAAAAATATATACATTAACCCCTGGCTTGTACAGAGATGAGCAACAAAATAATCTTTACGAAAGATGATTTATTTAAAAACATCTACATATTGCCACGTGGGTGAATGCAGGGGAATGCTGAAGGACTCTAGTGATTGTAATTCAACTGCCTAACCAGGAGATGGCGCTGTGCTTCTTTCACCATCTGCAGACCAGATGATTGACAGCTGGAACACCTCTGACATCATTTCTGGTGTCTGTCAACCTAGACCTGCCTCTTCCTGCTGGGAGGACTGAAATCCTTGCCAGTTGTGCTTTGAACTCAGAGAGGCGACACTGCAATAACTGCGTGTTTTTTGACATTTGCTAGATCCAATCATATGGGGTGGACGTCTTGGCACCCCAACTCTTTACCGTTGTCCTCTCTTTGTTTTACAATATATTAAAGTGCTAAGGGGCATAAGGGGGACGTGATTACTCACAAACCCCTGGGGCTAGATCCTTGATCATGGTCTTAATCGAAAGCTTACAACATGTCACGCGCTGGTGAGCCACACAATTTGGGTAGCAGCAACCCTTGTGAAGTTATGGGTTCACGTCTTTCTTATGCAAAACTGCTTGAGAAGGTGACATGGCAGAAAGGAAAAGCACAGCAGCAACATCTGCAGAGCGTGAAGCACATAGTGGACTCCACTCATAGGAGAAAGAAGAAGAACAATGGCGCCATCTGCTGATCATCAAGTATGGGATGCAGAATGCATGTGTGACAAAGACACACAAATGCCTACACAGAAGAACCCTGTTGGTCCTGCGCCAAAGCGATCGTGATTATGGCAAATAACAGAGCCACACATGAAGACAGTGCAATAAAGAAATCCAGGGGGCGACATCCCGTGAGCGTCAAGCTAAACACAGGAGGCGCTTCGGTGTGGAAAAGCCTGAATGGAGGGCCATTGAGGAGCTGGCTAGAACTATGGATCACTGACGTGCCAAACATGCTGCACGATGCAGACAGAGACATCCATACATCACTGGTTGGCTGAGGAGAACTTCTTGAAAGTCGGACTGGCAATGTGCTCAATGCAGGGTGGCATTTTTGCATCCTGAAAGAATGTGTGGCCAAAACGGAAGTGTTCAGCTTGCTCTCTATGAGGCACCTTGATGTGAGGAGCAGTCGATCAACATTCCAACCCTCACCTCTGGTCATGAGCCCTGGGTGTTGACCAAAAAGAACTAGACTGGCGATACCACTGGCAGAAATGAGGTTATTGTGCAGGGTGTCTGGGCTCAGACTTGGAGATACGGTGAGAAGTGCGGCCATTCAGGAGGCTCTCAAAGTTATCTGTTTCTCCGTTTTGAAAGGTGCCAGTTCAGGCATCTGATTAGGACGCCACCTTGGTGCCTCATTGAGCAGAAGTTCTGGGCATGTCCAACTGGAAGGAGACCTCGGTGCAGACCCAGGGCATGTCGTACAGATTCTACCTCTCGGCAAGCCTGGGAACACCTCGGTATCCCCCTGGTGGAGGACAAAGGATGTGGGGGCATCATTTCTTAAGACTGCAGTCCCGTAATCCAGCTGCGAATACGCACAAGAAAAAAGATGGGTGGATGGATGGAGGTGTGAGTGTTTCTGACTACACATAATAAGAACAGAATATGGATCTCATCATTTGAGATGTGTTTTCAGGATTGTTTATCCCATTATTTCAATGTGCATATCTTCTAATAACAAGTTGTGTCCACTAGGGGGTGTTGCAGCACCCCAAACCCCCAGACACAAGTCTCCCAGTATAATAATGGGATTTATTGGCATCCAAACACCTTACAACAGTTTCTCAATTACACCTTCCACTCCCCTCCACACAAGCTTTGTCCTCTTTCACCCGACTCTGACCCCCTGGCTGAGATCATTTAGCCAAGACCCGGGAGTACTTCCGGTGCTTGGGCATAAACCCGTAGGAAGCACTTCCGGGTTGATCGCAAGTCCCATAAAGCAGGGACTACGAATCCCATAAGCTCCCTCACGGAAGCCAACAGGGCTGGCTCCACGGGACTACAGATCCCAGCATGCCCTCCGGGTGTTTGGGTGGCAATCCCAACCCAGGGATATTTTTATCAGACCCAGGAGTACTTCCGGTGCTAGGGCACAGACCCATTGGGAGCACTTCCAGGTCAACTGTGAGTCCCATAAAGTAGGGACTACGAATCCCAGAAGCTCCCTCATGGAAGCTAACAGGGCTGGCTCCACGGGACTACAGATCCCAGCATGCCTTGCCAGTGTCTGTGTGGGAGTCCTAACCCAGGGATACAGTCATCTGGTGTATCAGAAGAGAAAAGGTTCAGCTGCCCTCAGCAACCCCCGTTTCTTCCATTTGTGGGTGCCCTGGAGGAAGGACGGGCATCCTGGCTCGGTATGACTCCTTCCTTTATTCCGGCTGGGATGCCTGTCCTTCCTCTGGGGCACCCAAACATTCCACTTGCCTTCCTCCCGGGTGAGAATCCTCATTCAATCCCAGTTGGGATGCCAGCCCATGTATGCCATCCATTCCAAAAGTAATATAGTAGAACCCCAGTTACGCGAGGTAATGGCGACTGATGAAACTCGGATAACCTGGAGAAAACGGATGGCCAGTGATGTGGTGACGCTGCATAGAGAAGGTGGGGATTGAGACAGAGAGAGACGTCTCCAGGGAAGCCCGCTGCTCACATTACTCAGACACAGGGGTGTTTCAGTCTCTGTGGACCCCTTTTCATTTCAGACTTTGAGGCCCCCTAAGTGCCCCCAGTGGGCCACAGGTAGTCATGACGCTTTTACCCTCAACTAAGATGCTCATGGTCAGAGACGGGCTCTGTGCCGCTGATGGGTGAAGCTCAAAGCGCTCGTCTCTGAGCCGCGCGGCTTCACAGCTCGCCGCCGGCAGTTTACCACAGAAGAAAATCTTCGAACTGAGACGCTGTGTGGTGCGAGACCCCAGCAATTCAGTCATGTTACCCCTGCAGTCCAGTCAGTCTGGTGGCACTGACCAGAAAGCAGGAGACAGAGCTGGAGGTGGCAGAGTTAAATATGCTAAGATTTGCATTGGGTGTGACGAGGATGGACAGGATTAGAAATGAGGACATTAGAGGGTCAGCTCAGGTAGGACGGCTGGGGGACAAAGTCAGAGAGGTGAGATTGGGTTGGTGTGGACATGTGCAGAGTAGAGATGAGGGGTATATTGGGAGAAGGGTGCTAAGGACAGAGCTGCCAGGGAAGAGGAGAAGATGAAGACCTAAGAGGAGGTTTATGGATGTGGTGAGAGAGGACATGCAGGTGATGGGTGTGACAGAGCAAGATGACGAGGACAGAAAGATATGGAAGATGATCCGCTGTGGCAACCCTTAACGGGAGCAGCCAAAAGAAGAAGAAGAAGAAGACCCCTGCAGTCCAACCCGTTTCACTTGGAAGGATACCACAGCAAGCCTCCGCTCCCCCTGCTCATTGTGACATTCAAGATGAAGACTTCATGAACTACAGAAATGTATAAACACACAAATCCAAAGTGACTATAACAGGAGAGCGAGTCGGTGGGGGGGCACACTGACTGGGGCGGGGTGAGTGAGCCACGCCCACATTCCCAGAGTCACCTGCTCCTCGACTGCTCGCTCAGTACAGTTAAAAGTAAAGTATGTAGGTGGTCAGGACAGCAGCAGGGCAAAGCTTTTATGAATTACAGTATAAGAAAAAAGTGGAGTCGAGAATCCGTTAAATCATCAGAGAGAGACCGGGACAGCAGACGATGAAATGGAATGTCAGTAAATATAAAGAGTTCCACATAGGAAGTCAAAATGTGAGATCTGAATACGCAATTGGCGATCGGAAAATTCAAAGTACTCCTCATGAGAAGAACTTAGGAGTCGTAGTGGATTCAACACGATCAACTGCCAGACAAGCCATTAAGAAGGCTAACAGAATGTCAGGTTATATAGCGCCTTGACGTGTGGAGTACAAGTCACAGGAGGTTCTGCTCAAGCTTAATAACACACTGGTGAGGCCTCATCTGGAGTTCGGTAGGCAGTTTTGGTCTCCAGTCTACAAAAAAGACACAACAGCACTAGAGAAAGTCCAGAGAAGAGCAACTCGGCTGATTCCAGGGTTACAGGGAATGAGTTATGAAGAAAAATGAAAAGAGCTGAGCCTTTACAGTTTAAACAGAAGAAAATGTAATGAAATGTAAAATATTATATGAAGGAAGTCAAAAGTGAGGTTTGAATACACAATGGGAGGTCTGAAAATCTAAAGTCCACATTATGAGAAGGATTTAGGAGTCGTAGTGGACTCTAAGCTATTGACTTCCCGACAGTGTTCAGAAGCCATTAAGAAGGCTAACAGAATGTCAGGTTATATAGCGCCTTGAAGTGTGCAGTACAAGTCACAGGAGGTTCTGCTCAAGCTTTATAACACACTGGTGAGGCCTCATCTGGAGTACGGTGGGCAGTTTTGGTTTCCATAATGACATAACAGCACTGGAGAAGGTCCAGAGAAGAGCAACTCGGCTGATTCAGGGCTACAGGGGATGAGTTAGGAGGAAAGATTCAAAGAGCTGAGCCTTTAGAGTTTAAGGAAAAGAAAATGTAATTTAATAAAATGTAAAGTATGACACATAAGAAGTCAAAATGTGAGGTCTGAAAATCGAGAGTCCACCTCATGAGAAGGACTTAGGAGTCGTAGTGGACTCGACACGATCAACTGGCAGACAAGCCATTAAGAAGGCTAACAGACTGTCAGGTTATATAGCGCCTTGACGTGTGGAGTACAAGTCACAGGAGGTTCTATTCAAGCTTTATAACACACTGGTGAGGCCTCATCTGGAGTATGGTGGGCAGTTTTGGTCTACAAAAAGACATAACAGCACTAGAGAAAGTCCAAAGAAGAGCAGCTCGGCTGGTTCAGGGCTACAGGAGATGATTTATGAAGAAAAATTGAAAGAGCTGAGCCTTTAGAGGAGATGAAGAGGAGACCTGACTGAAGTGTTTAAAATGATGAAGGGAATTAGTCCAGTGGATCGAGACCGTGACTTTAAAATGAGTTCATCAAGGACACGGGGACATAGTTGGAAACTTGTGAAGGGGAAATTTCACACAAACATTTGGAAGTTTTCCTTCACACAGAGAGCCACAGACACGTTGAGTAAATGACCAAGTAGTGTGGTGGACAGCAGGACTTTATGGACACTGAAAAAAACTCGACTTGCTGTTATTTTGGGTAGGTAAGTAAGTGGCCAGGACTGGCGAGCTTTGGAGTGCTGAATGGCCTCTTCTCGTCCAGACTGTTCGAATGTTCTAGAAGTCGAGCACTACACTTAGAGACAATGCAGAACCTCAGTAAAAAGGGGTGCCGATATTCAGAGTCCTGCATATTTTCTACTTATGATAAAGTGCATTTCATTTTCCTCTGCGTGTAAATTTTCTTCACTCCATCAACAGACTACCAGATTAATTATGAAAAAGAAGACATTGCAGAAAAAAAAGCTCCCAGAGTGGCACAAGCGGACCCCCTGACAGACGTGATAAGCAGTCCTCCCGCCAGGCGCCTGACAATCATTTAATGAGCTGGACCACAGGGATCAGGCCGGTGCAGACTCCACTCAGGCGACGCTGACAAAGCCTCTTTTCTGCTCCTGTCACGGCTCAGTGGGACGTCTGGCAGGACCCCATTTCCTAGTGACGCCTTACGTCAGGGAGAGCGACTCCTCTGTCTACTCCGCGCTCACACTGAGGATTAGGCTCTCTGCATATTTACGCCTCACCGCTAAACTGCTTGCTTTCATTCAAAACAAAAAATCCCCTGTGACAGTTCGGTACACGGCGCCTCGAAAAACGACTCACCCCGCCTCGCACCTTTACACGTTTGGAGTTACACAAAATTGCATCAAAGTGCACTGAATTTGGCTTTTTGTTTTGAGGACCCTTTAAAGACAAAGGAAAAAAACAACTCGGCAAAGTGGTTTAAATTAATTAAGAGATTCAACATTAAAAACGCCCAGTAAACTACACTTTAGTTTCTGTTAGAATATTGAATTACTGAAATGACAAAAGCTTCAAGATCGGAGTACAGGATGGACCACCCCAGCCAGCTGAACCTGAGAGCAGAACACAAAGTGGACCAGAATGTCACCACTGGACCTCCGGGCAGCGCAAGAAATTCTGGACGTCAAACTGCAGGAGTCGAGAAACGAGACTGGGGCTCCTTCATCTCTACAGCAATGTGCCTTTATAGCGCCTCACAGGGGCCACTCTCTGCGCTCTCAACACGCCAGAGGGTTCGACATTTCTTGAACCAACGGGAATCTTTCATTTTCATTTGGAACAAACCAAGTATAATCTGTCTATTTTATAGTGCCTTTCATATCTATCTATCTATCTATCTATCTATCTATCTATCTATCTATCTATCTATCTATCTATCTATCTATCTATCTATCTATCTATCTATCTATCTATCTATCTATCTATCTATCTATAATATAGTGCCTTTCATATCTATCTATAATTTAGTGCCTTTCATATCTATCTATCTATCTATCTATCTATCTATCTATCTATCTATCTATCTATCTATCTATCTATCTATCTATCTATCTATCTATAATATAGTGCCTTTCATATCTATCTATAATTTAGTGCCTTTCATATCTATCTATAATTTAGTCCCTTTCATATCTATCTATCTATCTATAATATAGTGCCTTTCACTCTATCTATCTATCTTATAGTGCCTTACACATCTATCTATCTATGTATCTATCTATCTATAATATAGTGCCTTTCATATCTATCTATATCTTACAGTGCCTTACACATCTATCTATCTATCTATCTATCTATCTATCTATCTATCTATCTATCTATCTATCTATCTATCTATCTATTATATAGTGCCTTACACATCTATCTATCTATGACAGGGGTCCTCAATCACAGTCCTGGAGGGCTGCAGTTGCTGCAGGTTTTTGTTCTAACCCGGTGGCTTAATTATAAAGCAATTTGTGCCAATAATTTAATTTCATGGCTTGTTAGTTGCTTTAACTCTGCTATGTCAGGTAATTCTCATATCCTAGATTTTCTTCCCCTTTCTAAGGATATCATCCTAATGATTTGAAGGCTAAAATGGAGGAGTAATTCTCAGTCCTTCACATTTTTCTCTTCACTTTCCTTCCAAGTATTTAATTAAACCCAACAGTGCATGATAAATACACACAGAGGTGTAAATGGTAACAAGCTAAATGGAGAAATGCTGGTCTCTTTTGTCATTTGCATGTTATTGCTAATTAGGTGATTAAAAATTGGTAATTAAAAACCAAGACTGCAGCTGTTTAAGACTAAAATAAGCAATAAGGGTTCAAAATCTTAATGAGCGAAACAACTAAAGTGAAGCAGGATTGTTACTTGAGCAATAAGTGCTTCTTATTAAGCAATTGGGTTGGAGCAAAAACCGTCAACCACTGCGGCCCTCCAGGACCATGATTGAGGACCCCTGATCTATGATATAGTGCCTTACACATCCATCTATCTATCTATCTATGATATAGTGCCTTACACATCTATCTATTATTATATAGTGCCTTTCACTGTCTATCATACAGTGCCATTCACACCTTCCTATCTAAGACATAGTATCATTCATATAGCGCCTTTCCCATCTATCTGTCTATTTTATAGTGCCTTTCACTTCTCACTGTCTGGTAATTTGTGACCTGAGCTGAATGGCGGCTCACAAGCAGGGCAGTGCCAGGGGGAGAACTCGTCGTGATCTTGAACCTGAATCTTGCTAGATTGTTTTCCCAGTCCCTCTTTCATTGATGCAGAAAATGCCAATTTCATATTTGTCCAAATGCCAGGCTACAAAGACCAGTTGGTAATTTTGGATTTCGGGGGGTTGGGGGGGTCCGCTATCAGTGCAGTCTGCATTGGTGTCAGGGTGCGGCTGCTTCACGTCTTCATCCTCCCCCTTTGCTGGCCCACCACTGTCAGCTAACGCCTCACTGAAATGAGCTCTGAGCTTTGTCGATGGTCTGTTGAAGTGCCAGGGTCCTTCTACTGGATTGATGACTGGTGATTGTGGAGGCCATTGGATTCCAGTGAGCTCCTCGTCATGTTCAAGAAACCAGTCTGAGATGATCTGAGCTTTGTAACATGGCGTGTTATCCTGCTGGAAGGAGCCATCAGAAGATGGGGACACTGCGGTCATAAAGGGGTGGACATGATCAGCAACGACACTCAGGTCAGCTGTAGCATTTAAACGATGCTCAGTTGGTACTAAGGAGCCCAGAGTGTGCCAAGTAAATATCCCCCAGTCTATTACACCACCATTACCAGTCTGAACCGTTGATCCAAAGCAGGATGGATCCCTGCTTTCATGTTGCTGACCCCACCATCTGAATGTCTCAGCAGAAATCGAGACTCGTCAGACCAGGCCACATTATTCAAGTCTTCTATTGTCCAGTTTTGCTGAGTCCGTGTGAATCGTAGCCTCAGTTGTCTCTTCTTAGCTGTCGGGAGTGGCACCTGGTGTGGTGGTCTGCTGCTGTAGCCCACCTACTCCAAGGTTTGACGTGTTGTGTGCTCAGAGCTGCTCTTCTTCACACCTTGGTTGTCACGAGTGCTTATCCGAGTTCCTGTTGCCTTTCTATCAGCTCAGACCCGTCTGGCCATTCTCCTCAGGCCTCTGGCCCATTGAACTGCCACTCACTGATGGTTGCCCTTTTTCGGACCACTCTCTGTAAACCGGGTGGAGTGGTGGCTCTTAGGGTACAGGGATCTGAACTGGCAATCAGAAGGCTGCTGGTTCAAATCCTGTAAACACCAGAAGTGACTCCACTCCACTGGGCCTTTGACCTGCAATTGCTCCATCTTGGGTGTGATGTTAACAGGCATGTAGGCCCGCCAACCAGCAAGGAAAACTTGGAGGTTGGTGGCAGAATTGGCACTCCAGCCACCATAAAAAACCTGCCAGTGATCCATGCCATCTGAACTCGTGTGATGCTGCAGTGTCATTCGTTGCATGGCTGCACTCAAGTCCTAATCCTGAGGTGGTCTGTCATGTGGTGGGTGTATCAGCGCAGGCTCCTAACCCCTCACTCTGTAAACCCTAGAGATGGTTGTATGTGTGTGAGAATCCCAGTAGATCAGCAGTTTGTGAAACACTCAGAGCAGCCCAGCTGGCACCACCAGCCATGCCACCACATCCAAAGTCATTTCAGTCCCCTTTCTTTCTTCCTTTGCCCAGGTTTGAACTTGAACTTGAATGCTGCTGCCGTGTGATTGGCTGATTGGAGATTTGCGTCAAGAGGCAGCTGAACTGGCGTACCTAATAAAGAGGCCGGTGAGCGCATGTTTTGAATCTTAAAAGCAAAGAAGGTAGCAAGGAGACAAACGCGACTTCAACTTCTTCACCTTCTTTTTTCAATTATCAAGCACCTTATTGCTTTTCTACCCGACGGCGTGCGTGTCAGCGGCTAATCACGCCCGTATCTCACCTTTCAAGTATCTGTACGTCGACCCCCTCAGCTCCTGCGTTTCCACGGTTGGCCGTCCCGTGTGTGTTTTTCGCTCTCCACCAGCTCCTAATTGTGCGCACAACATGGATGGCAAATCCTCCTCCTTGTGAGAGCCCGCCAGGCTGTCATAAATCTCGAGCTGATCGGCGTCGGTGTCGCCCAGCACCCAGGGCTGTGTCAAAGTGCACCGGTTTAATAACGGCACGCAGCCAATTAGCTTCAAGGTGTCAACAGTCTCCACTTTCGAGAAGCTCTCGGAGATAGAAATCCTAATCACACGTCGGATCTCTGTTTTCACAGAATTCCCACCTTTCATCTTCAGGCCACCCAGTTTCAAACATTTGCACAACTAACCCCCCCCCCAAACCCCCATCCCCTCGTTCAAGTCAGACGTTAAAATGGGCAGGAACGGGGGGGGGGGGGGGGGGGGGGGGCGGGGGGGATGATCGGTGGCTGGGATTGGGGTGATGGCTGCTGTTTTGTATCGAGGCGTTCAATTTAAAATAAAAATGACTCCAAAACTACACAGAAATATAATTTAAAGGAAAACAGTTAGTAATTATGAACCACTGATTGTGCTGGTTTAATATTTAAATTGCTTCCTTTCATCAAAGGTATTTTAATTATAAAAGACTTAAAAAAGCAAAGCTAATCAGCGAGTATTGTGTTCTGGGTACGGAGAAACGTGCAGAGAAATGTGTGGGAAAAGCGTTATGTACCGGAGACAGATGAACGTCGTCGTCCGTCTACAGGACGTGTGTGCATAGTAGTGGGGAGGCTGTGCATTGAAATCCCACTACTGACACCACATGGCCAGAGGCCGCTCACTTAACCTGCCGGTGCGCCGATTGGAAAAACAAAAGAAACGGAACTCGTTGTAAGTCGCCTCCGATAAAGGCCTCAGTCAAATAAAAAGTAATAATTACACAAGCTTAGCGGATTTAGAAAAAAAGAAAACTAATCGTGTTACTCGTCTAAGATGAGCTGAACTCTGGATAGATAGATAGATAGATAGATAGATAGATAGATAGATAGATAGATAGATAGATAGATAGATAGATAGATAGATAGATAGATAGGCACTATATAACTGTGTGACAAACAGCCGGGTCCCATGCCTGGCCGGGACGCCCCAGCTGTGTATGTTCCGGGGGAGCAGCCATGGACAGCTCAATACCTCCCCCGGGGCGCTTGGTGGCAGCCTCCCTGGCCGACGCTGATTCCACAACCTCCCGCAGGGCACCATGGGAGATGGAGTCCTCCACAGCTTGGTTGGGGCCCGGGGTGGCCGCTAGGGGGTGCTGTCTCCTTCCAACAGCCCGGCTGGACAATTAGGACCAGGTGATCAAGCACCTGGAACGCTTCCGGGTGGGTTATAAAAAGGGCCAGCCACCACCACTCAAGAGCTGGAGTCGGGAGCGGGAGCAGGAGCAGGACGAAGCTCCTGGAGAGGGAGGACAGGTGGCCCAGGGACGAGAAGAGAGAAGGCCCAGGAGAAGGGTGACTGGGGCTAGAGGCACTGTGAGTTGGGTGCCATTGTGATATTTGCCCGGACACTACCAGTCGAATACCACATCTTTATCCAAATCTTGTCTTTATTTTACTTTTCCCACAACACAACACAGTCCCACACAACTCACAGATAACTGCCCCCTGCTCACCAACCCCTGGGCGGGCGCTACACGCTAGCCACTTCACAGCTCTGCCGCTCGCGTATGGGGAAGCAGATGTACAATTTAGACAGATTGCTATTTTCATGGAAATTGTTACATACATATAATAGAACTAACTATTTTACATTACAGCGAGCAATTAACCTTAATAAAAAATAGTAAAACGTAATAAATAAAAAAAAAAATTATCATCATGTTGTGTTAAGAGATATTTGCTGCATTATACGTTTTCGTTCTGTTTGGCTTTGAAATTAACATGCAAATACTTTTTAAACTTACACTTTTACTGCTCCTTGGGGACAAGCTGGCAGAGATGGGAGTAGATTTATACCTGGTGGCATGGATCGTGGACTATCTTACAGACAGACCTCAGTATGTGCATCTCAGGAACTGCAGGTCTGACATTGTGGTCAGCAACACAGGAGCACCACAAGGGACTGTACTTTCTCCGGTCCTGTTCAGCCTACAATACATTGGACTTCAAATACAACTCGGAGTCCTGCCACGTGCAAAAGTTCACTGACGACACTGCTATCATGGGCTGCTTCAGGAGTGGGCAGGAGGAGGAGTGTAGGAACCTCATCAAGGACTTTGTTAAATGGTGCGACTCAAACCACCTACACCTGAACACCAGCAAAACCAAGGAGCTGGTGGTGGATTTTAGGAGGACCAGACCCCTCCTGGACCCCGTGATCATCAGAGGTGACTGACTGTGTGCAGATGGTGCAGACCTATAAATACCTGAGAGAGCAGCTGGATGATAAATTAGACTGGACTGCCAATACTGATGCTCTGTGTAAGAAAGGACAGAGCCGACTATTCTTCCTTAGAAGGCTGGCGTCCTTCAACATCTGCAATAAGATGCTGCAGATGTTTTATCAGACGGTTGTGGCGAGCGCCCTCTTCTACACAGTGGTGTGCTGGGGAGGCAGCATAAAGGAGAGGGACGCCTCACGCCTGGACAAACTGGTGAGGAAGGCAGGCTCTATTGTAGGCATGGAGCTGGACAGTTTAACATCTGTGGCAGAGCGAAGGGCGCTGAGCAGACTCCTGTCAATCATGGAGAATCCACTGCATCCACTGAACAGGATCATCTCCAGACAGAGGAGCAGCTTCAGTGACAGACTGCTGTCACCATCCTGCTCCACTGACAGACTGAGGAGATCGTTCCTCCATCACACTATGTGACTCTTCAATTCCACCAGGAGGGGTAAACGTTAACATTATATAAAGTTATTGTCTGTCTGTATACCTGCATTGTTATCACTCTTTAATTTAATATTGTTAGTATCAGTATGCTGCTGCTGGAGTATGGGAATTTAATAAAGTATCTATCTATCTAATGACCTCCTTATGGCAGCTGATTCTGGTTTCATTCCTATTCTCATCCTCCTTGATCTGAGTGCAACCTTTCACACTGTTTGTCACACGACTCTTCTCAATAGATTATCTTCCATTGGCATTACCCACACACACTCCACTAGATTGGTTCAGATCCCACCTCTCAGGCCGCACTCAGTTCATTCAGTTTAAAACTTTCATATCCCAACCCACCGCTGTTACTTCAGGTGGGCTCTGTCCTGGGTCCCCTCCTTTTCATTATTGACCTCCTTCCCCTTTCGTAAATATAACATTAGCTTCCACTGTTACGCTGATGACCCCCAGCTCTACCTCCCTAGCAGACCTACTGCTTCCTTTCCACCCTCCTCACTTGTTGATTGCATAGCAGAAATCAAATCCTGGTTTTCTTCAAATTTTCTTAAATCAAAGAACAAGTGACAACACTGAGGTTCTCCTCATTGGTACAAAATCAACATTATCTAAAACTGATCATTTGTCATTTGTTATTGATAATTCCTCTGTCTCTCCTTCCCCACAGGTGTCATCCTTGACAGTACTTTATCCTTTCATTCCCACATCAATAACATCTCCCAGTCTGCGTAACGTTAATCGTATTCGCCCCTCCGTCACGCCCCACACCACTGCTGTCCTCGTTCATAGCCTTGTCACTTCTCGTCTCGATTATTGCAATTCCCTTTTCTTTGGTCTTTCTTGCAAATCTCTTTATAAGCTTCAACTGGTCCAGAATTCAGCTGCCCACCCACATCATTATTAGAACCCCCTCTAGTCACCATATCAGCTTCATTGGCTTCCAGTTCAGTTCCGCATTCAATTCTAAATTCTTCTGTTAACTTTTAAGGCTCTCCACAACCTCGCCCCTCCGTATCTGTCTGACCTCCTCCATGTTGCCATTCCCTCCCGTACCCTTAGATCCTCTTCCTCCATCCACTTGACTGTCCCCTTCATCCATCTTACCACTTACCACAGCTTTGGAACTCACTACCATCTGAGCTTAGAAATATTGAATCATTTTCACTTTTCAAACCTAAACTTAAAACTCATTTGTTTAAGACGGCTTTTTCTCTTTGATTACAATTGTTCTGTCTGATTTTAATTTTTGTATTTTAGTTTTGTTTATAATCTGTGTTTTATCTATTGTTCGGTGTCCTTGAGTGTTTAGAAAGGCGCCTACAAATAAATAAAATGTATTATTAAATTAGACGATCTACAAGTCTCTGACTTAAAGTTTAAATCCGAAAAATATATTCGATCTCTTTTCGCTGTTCCGTTATTTCACCGAGTAATAATTTCTTTTTGTTTGTGCTAATGTAATCTTTGCTATCATTTTTTTGAGGCTTTCGAATTTTAGTACTTTCGTAATCTCTAACCTGCTCTCCACGTGTATTCTTTATGATGTTCTACTTTGTCATCTACTCTTTGTCTTTTATTTCCGGCCCCAGGCGTTGGTTAAATCTCTTGGCACAAAGTCTCGTCTCGCGGAACGTGAAAGTGTCTCTCTGAAAAAGTCACGTCTCATCCCAGGATTTTTTTTTATTGTAATAGAGAGATATAGCTCTTTTCTTAGGTACTTATAATACTTTTCTAATACATAGAGATTACCAATTTTAAGAGTACAATTTCCTATAGTCACACAAAGGGTAATGACAAATCTTTATAAATTAAAAGATTCATTAATCAAACAAAGGCTCTGTTTAACAAGAAGCTCCAAAAAGCACAGAAGGCAATGCCTTCAAAATAGGCAATCAAAAGCAAACGCAGTCCCAATACAAACTCCCAGAGACACAGCGAGGAGGTTGCCACACCCACCACATGACGGACCACCCAGAGGCAAAGTCAAAAAAAAAAAAAAACAACAGAGCAAAGATTCACAAAGAGCCAGAAAATCTGAATAATAAAAAAGAGCATATGACCCAGGAGTACTCAACGCCACCAATGAGCGCATTCAATGAACCGCAAGAGACTGTGGGTTTCCCTTTGCAGGGCTGGTATGGTGGCCCCGCCTCTTGAGGAACCACCCACAAAACACAAGGAACACAACAGAATACACACTGGCATAAAGAAACTACATAATCAACATCATCAACATAACATTTGAACAAAATAAACATAAAAACAGCATTTGAAACACAAAACTCTTGTCTTCATTTTGTATTTATTTTTACTATTATGGCTTCTACGTATAGTTGGGCTTTGATTGATTAGTTTTAGTGAATAGTAATTACACCAATTAAACTAATTTGACCAATTTGGAGCAGCCTCTTCTCCTTTCTCATCTTTCAACTCTAAATCATAACACCCAGATAAGGGGGGCTGTACAAACGTCTGTCCCAGTGGCCACGTCTGCTCAGCCCATGCTGGACCAAAGAAATGCCTGAGCTGAGCACCCTCTGAGCTCCTCTCACTCCATCACGTGACTCGTTACATCACAGGTGTTGCATAGCAGCAGACACAAGTGGGAGGGGCCCAGAGGCAGACTGACAGAGGGGGTGGAGCTCCGCCCCATTCCTGACACATATGTATTCTTTTTGTTTTCTGGTTGTCTTTCTGCATTTTGCCTTTTCTGCAAGGTGACTTATTTTCAAGCACCCAAAGGTATTCAAAGAACAAAACTTCCAAGCATCAGATCCTGAAAAGACGATTCAAAGCCAGAAAAATGCACAGACGCTGGAATTGTACCACATGTCATTTTTTAACCTTTTTAAATTCATTTCTCATTTTCAATGAATTCTTCATCGGAAACTCACCTCTGCATATCCTCCTGTATAAAGAGGTTAATCAGCTGCTTGGGGATGTTGAAGGATAAAGTGCATTCTGCCATCAGCTCCCGAATAAACATCCACTGGCCATCTGCTGTCTGAAATCTGTACACTTTGCACACGGGGTTTTTAAAAACTAAAAAGAAAGAGGAAAAAATAAAGTCAGCTTAGGGGGAAAGAAAGGGACATTCAGCTCTATACACACACACACACACATATATATATATTCCATCCATCCATTCTACAACCCACTGAATCCGAACACAGGGTCACAGGGGTCTGCTGGAGCCAATCCCAGCCAACACAGGGCACAAGGCAGGAACCAATCCTGGGCAGGGTGCCAACCAACCGCAGTATATATATATATATATATATATATATATATATATATATATATATATATATATATATATATATACATACAGTGGGTATGGAAAGTATTCAGACCCCCTTCAATTTTTCACTCTGTTATATTGCAGCCATTTGCTAAAATCATTTAAATTAATTTTTTCCCTCATTAATGTACACACAGCACCCCATATTGACAGACAAAAAAAAGAATTTTTGAAATTGTTGCAGATTTATTAAAAAAGAAAAACTGAAATATCACCTGGTCCTAAGTATTCAGACCCTTTGCTCAGTATTTAGTAGAAGCACCCTTTTGAGCTAATACAGCCATGAGTCTTCTTGGGAAAGATGCAACAAGTTTTTCACACCTGGATTTGGGGATCCTCTGCCATTCCTCCTTGCAGATTCTCTCCAGTTCTGTCAGGTTGGATGGTAAACATTGGTGGACAGCCATTTTTAGGTCTCTCCAGAGATGCTCAATTGGGTTTAAGTCAGGGCTCTGTGCAAGACACATGACAGCCCGCATGGAGTTTGCTAAAAGACACCTGAAGGACTCTGAGATGGTGAGAAATAAGATTCTCTGGTCTGATGAGACCAAGATAGAACTTTTTGGCCTTAATTCTAAGCGGTATGTGTGGAGACAACCAGGCACTGCTCATCACTTGTCCAATACAGTCCCCACAGTGAAGCATGGCGGTGGCAGCATCATGCTGTGGGGGTGTTTTTCAGCTGCAGGGACAGGACGACTGGTTGCAATCGAGGGAAAGATGAATGCGGCCAAGTACAGGGATATCCTGGACAAAAACCTTCTCCAGAGTGCTAAGGACCTCAGACTGGGCCGAAGGTTCACCTTCCAACAAGACAACGACCCTAAGCACACAGCTAAAATAACGAAGGAGTGGCTTCACAACAACTCTGTGACTGTTCTTGAATGGCCCAGCCAGAGCCCTGACTTAAACCCAATTGAGCATCTCTGGAGAGACCTAAAAATGGCTGTCCACCAACGTTTACCATCCAACCTGACAGAACTGGAGAGGATCTGCAAGGAGGAATGGCAGAGGATCCCCAAATCCAGGTGTGAAAAACTTGTTGCATCTTTCCCAAGAAGACTCATGGCTGTATTAGCTCAAAAGGGTGCTTCTACTAAATACTGAGCAAAGGGTCTGAATACTTAGGACCAGGTGATATTTCAGTTTTTCTTTTTTAATAAATCTGCAACAATTTCAAAAATTCTTTTTTTTGTCTGTCAATATGGGGTGCTGTGTGTACATTAATGAGGGAAAAAATTAATTTAAATGATTTTAGCAAATGGCTGCAATATGACAAAGAGTGAAAAATTGAAGGGGGTCTGAATACTTTCCGTACCCACTGTATATATATATATATATATATATATATATATATATACACATATATAGTGGCACGCGCCTGGGGTTGGTACTCAGCCGGGACGCCCAAGAGGACCGGAGGAGGGCTCATGCCTCCTCCAGACCACGAGGGGGCGACCACCACGGATACAGAGCTTTGAAGCTCAATCCTGTAGGGGCCCGTGGTCACCACCAGGGGGGCGCCCCATGCCTGGAGAACCCTGGACACCCGGAGTGCTTCCGCCACACCCAGAAGTGCTGGGGAGAAGAGGAGCAGGGACACCCGGAGTGCTTCCGGGGATGCAGCTGGCACTTCCGCCACACTGGGGAGTGTCGGTGGAAGATTGCCGGCAAACACCTGGAGCACATCTGGGTGCTTATACAAGGGGCCGCCGCCCTTCATTCAGGGCTGGAGTCGGGAGGTCGAGAGACGAGGTCTTGGAGGAGGCATAGTGTGGTGTTGGCGTGGACTTTGAGGGAGTTTAAGGGCTTTGTGTGCACTGTGTTGTAAATAATAGTGTAAATAAACGAGTGGTGCTGAATAGTACCATGTCTGCCTGTCTGTGTCCGGGGCCCGTACCACAATATATATATATACAGTGGTACCTCGGCATGCATCCTTAATCCGTTCCAGACCCTTTGACTTATACCAAACAGGATGTATACCAAACAAATTTTTCCCATAAGAAATAAAGGGAAAATGATTAAGCCGTTCCTGTGAAAAAAATCCTATTGTTATTGGCATATTATACATCGATGGGGTTGTATAAAATAATTTAAACACTACTCAATACTAAAATACATAAATAAAAAGCAATTAAATGAAATAAATGAAAATTTAACCTCACTTTACTTTTTAATAACTTCTTTGTTTTTCACAATCGTAGATACCGTCGTTCTCGGCATACGGTATGCAGCAGCCATGTCCCGGATACGCACGCCACCTTCATACTTTTCAACAACCAATTCAAATTTACGCGAAAAAACACAAAATCAAATGAAAATTCACAAAGAGTTATAGCGCGGGTTGTTCAGTGAATGCTAGCGACTGGCGTACTGACGCTCGTGGGCAGTCGTGGCTTTGTCTCGAGAGAGAGGTAAACACGGGTAGCGCGCGGTGTTCTAGCACGCGAGTCGTATTCCAAACAAAGGTCGTATATCAAGCAAAATTTTTCACATCCAAACAGGACGTATACCAAGTTGGACTTATTCCAAAGCGGATGTACAGTTGCGCTTGAAAGTTTGTGAACCTTTTAGAATTTTTTATATTTCTGCATAAATATGACCTAAAACATCATCAGATGTTCACTCAATCATTTTCCTCAATAAATAAATGACCAAGTATAATATTGTTGTCTCATTTGTTTAACTTGTTTCTCTTTATCTACTTTTAGGACTTGAGTGAAAATCTGATGATATTTTAGGTCATATTTATGCAGAAATATAGAAAACTATAATCAGGCCGCTTTTTAAATGATTTTTAAGCACAGGGAAAAAATTAACATTTGAAAAATCCGTAATTTAATAAACCACCAAGAAAAGTAACAGCCATCCATTTTCCAATCCGCTGAATCCGAACACAGGGTCACGAGGGTCTGCTGGAGCCAATCCCAGCCAACACAGGGCACAAGGCAGGAACCAATCGTGGGCAGGGTGCCAACCCACCGCAGGACACACACAAACACACCAAGCACACACTAGGGCCAATTTAGAATCGCCAATCCAATATATATAAATATATAATCTATTGATTATTGGATTTAGTGAGTATTGTGGTGGTGGTGCTTTTGTGCACTTTATTGAAGAAAATAATATATAAAAATATTTCTTGGTGCTTTTACCTGGAGTCTTGGCCGTTCCGTCTGTGGGTTTTGAGGAGCGACAGCGCCCTCTAGTGTCACAATATATATAGAGATATTGCACCCCACTCGCCGTTAATGCAGAAATGCCGCAGCTATTCAGATCTAACCCATGCTCACTTATTGCGCTCCCACCTTTCATGTTGTTTCGGACATCCAAGTAAGAGTTTCACACAGGACAAAAACTAACGACTACAATTGAGCAGCGCCACCTTTATAGGCCCTTGACTTTACTGTTCCTCGCACGTATCAGGCTGCTTCTTATTGTTTGTCATTTCCTGTTTTTCGGACCAATCTCTGTTGCCGTGAAGTTCTCGTAAAAAAATCAACGGTCACTCATTGAAAGATGAGGTCAGAAATGTCAATGACGGAAAGACACAACAGCAGTCGAGGGCTAGGAGAGGACAGAGCACCTCAATCATCACTCCCAGCTCAGGCCCCCTCATGTGTCCCCGAGTCAAGACCCTCACTCTTACAACAACACGTCGATTGCCGGCTCAATGCAAAGTGCAGCTCCATCCACGTCAGATCCTCCTACAAGATCACGCGATGTTACTGTGATCTTAGATGTTGTCAGGATTAACTTTCAAGCAGCACTCAATACAAATGACCAGGAAGTAACTGTCCATCCATCCATTTTCCAACCCGCTGAATCCGAACACAGGGTCACGGGGGTCTGCTGGAGCTAATCCAAGCCAACACAGGGCACAAGGCAGGAACCAATCCCGGGCAGGGTGCCAACCCACCACAGAGGAAGTAACTGAAAAGCCAAAATAAAACACACATTCTTTCTGGAGCTTTGTATTCATTCTCAAGTGGTACAAATAAAGGCTCCGTCAAGGAGGATTACCCGGGGACCTTGTGAATTGAAAGGACGAGGAGCCCAGGCAGCGGGAAACACGGGTGTCAAATTACGGACACAGTGAGGGACACAGCAACGCATCAAATCGGGAGGAACAAAAACGAGCCGTCATGCAGGCCAGTGTGTACACCTTGAAGGAGGACACTTTATAAATGGACGTCACTGAGTGCATGGAAGGCGGGTTGGGGTAGTAACCACAAGGGCTTCCACTGCTTCTCAGATTCAGCTTTCTATGAGGAGTTTTCTTCACTGGGGTCTCAGCTCAGCCTCAGAGACAATCGGGAGGAGCTCAAAGGAGGGCCGCTGCCCCTCCACATCGAAAGAAGCCACTTGAGGTGCTTTGGCCATCGCATGTGGAGCAGTTTGGTGTATGGCCAAACAGGAGGAGACTTCGGGGTACACACTGGTGGGACTCTGCAGCCCCCTGGAGGAGCTGGAAGAGGTGGTGGTGAAAAAGGGGCTTCACCTAACGTCTAACACCTCATATATCGTCTGTGTAAAGGAACTCCTAGCATCCCCGTCAGGCAGTGATCCATGTAACTCTTAGACGGCCAAGCTGGTCCCACCCGGGTGGTGATCCACCCCAGTTTCTGGATGGACCCCATGGCCTCCTATTTGGGTGACTATCTTTCCCAAAGGTGGCCTTCCATCTGGGCGATAGTCCATACCAACCCTTGGATGAGACTCCTTGGCCAACTCTTCGGGGCAGTCATCCATCCATCTCAAGTACCAGATGGATGAAAACCCCGGCAGTGCCTCACCCGGACCCTCAGCATCCTGTCCTTGACAATACCTGATAAACTAGTCTCCCGTATTCTTGTCATGCTCACTCTGTAAAGTGCTTTCCAGTGTTTGCTGTAACAGATCCACACACACACACACACACACACACACTCTCATAAGTAAGGCCTCAGACTCTTTCCAATTCAAAAAGATGCATTAAGGTGCTCATAATCTGTAGGGTAACATCGCCCTGCTTGAGATCAGAAGAGAGCTTCACCCTTCTGCTGCACCCAAGTGGCAGGGAGGACTAACTGCTGGCCTCTTACGTTCCTCTAACAGACTTCATGGTTTAAACTTCCATACGGCTGGTGATCCACCCCAACTCCCAGACAGCTGCTTCTGTCCAGGCAGTGATCCATTCTAACCCCTGGATGGCATTTTGGTTTCCCCTCCCGGGTGGTGGTCTACTCCTGCTTCCAGATGGCTGTCTGTCTGTCCAGGCAGTGATCCATCCAAACTCCAGGAGGGCGGCTTGGTCTGCCATTTGGGGAAGTAATCCACCCCAACCTCCAGATTGCCCGTCTTGCTCAGGCAGTGATTTCTCCTAACCCCTGGATGGTATTTTGGTTTCCCATCTTGCTGGTGGTCCACCCCAACCTCCAGATTGCCCGTCTTGCTCAGGCAGTGATTTCTCCTAACCCTTGGATGGTATTTTGGCTTCCCATCTGGGTGGTTGTCCACCCAAATTTCCAGATAGCTCCTTCTGTCCAGGCAGTGGTCCATTCTAACCCCTGGATGGCATTTTGGCTTCCCGTCTTGGTGGTGGTCAACCCCAACCTCCAGATAGCTCCTCCGGCTCAGGCAGTGATCCATTCTATCCCTTGGATGGTATTTTGGCTTCCTGTCAGGGTGGTGTTCCACCCCAACTTCCAGATGGCTCCTTGTCCTCCTGTTTGGATGGTCATCTATCCCAACGTTCAGAAGGCTCCTCGGCCTCCTGTAATCTATCCAAGGAGTAGTCGGACTTCTTGGCCTCTCATCTGTTCAGTGATCCATCCCACCCTCCCAGGATCTAGAAACCTCTTTGCTGTGCAGCCCCCTGACAGTACGTCGTAAATATAAACAAGTGTCTTGTATTCTTGTCATGCTCACTCACACGTGAAGAACTTGCCTGCTATAAAAGATCGATACACACACACACGCTCACTAACTCGTAATAAGGCTCCAGTCTCTCAGCACTCGCGTCACTCGTCACCTCCCCATAACGGATTCTCAATGCTCAAAATAGGACACGGCGTAAATCAAAAATTTCGACTTGAATAACCCGTTCCCTGGTGATTTTCTCTGGCCGTTATGAAAAGTCGCTGGCGTCACTCTCTCTCTCTCTCAACCCCGTGCTGCTGCTGCTGCTGCTTTGTCATCTGCTCTCGATGCATACAAAGTGGCTAAGAGCTACATTGGCTTAAAAAGTAATAAATGCACACTTCTCTTCCACGCTCATTAGCCGAGAGCCTGGGGTGAGAAGACACAAACACTGTTAATAAACGCTTGCCCCTCACACACACAAATTCCAAGAATAAAGGCGCTCGCTCGGAACAGCTCAGCGGAGAAGGTCTGACACCGGCCATCAATCGTATCGGCCACTTAGAGCAGGCCGCTTTCTTAGTCAGACACGGAGGAAACAGGCTTGCAGAAGAATAAAGATTTACTGTTCTAGAACGGCCAGCGCTACACAGAATATGAATGTGACTTTTGTTAATGATCTGCTCTACTGTCTGAGCTTCTGTTAGGTTCCATGTGCTTTGTGGGTGGGCCCATCCGCCCAAAAAATCTTGAGGGTCTCCCACAGTTCCCGGTGGTTCATTTTGAATGAAGTAGGGAGTGGGGAGTTCTTGTGCTTTGGATTTCTGCTGAGTGTTTCGGATTCTTTTGGTTTATTGTGTTGGGAGTTTGGTTGCGCTGGATTTTTGATTTATTGTTTTGTGCAAATCCTTTTGGTTTTGTGCTGCACAGAGCTTCATTGTTACTGAAGGGCATTTTAGTGATGTTAAACTTTCATTTTATAATGATTCTACAATGCCCTTTTTGTGCCTAGCTGGGGTTTCTGACAGGATTTCCCCCGCTATTGGGCACTTTTTTTAAGTGCTTTGGAAATTTACGGGCTTTAGGTCTGCTTTCGGGTTACTGTGTTTGGTAAAGTTTGGTTGTCTAATTGTAGAAATAGTTAGGTTGTCATCCTGTGAAGATTCATGAAGAGCAGAGAGCACTCAGTGGTACACCAAAAAGGGGTGACGGCACCACGAAACACAGATTGTCACAGACTTCAGTTGCACAAGGGAACTCTGGTGAGCTTTGTGCTCTTGCTTTGCCTTGGGCTTATTGCGGCTTAATGGATTTTCTGACTTTCTGCTCTGTTCTTTGACTTTACATTGGGCTTCTGTTTTTGCACTTTGCTTGGATTGCCTTGCGTTTTTAGGCTTTGCCATGGTGCTCTTTGGAGCTTCGCCGTATTACAAAGTAATTTTGCGAAGAAGAAAATCTTTATTTTTATGAAGTTTCTGTGTTTGCCAATTTAATTAGCCAGGGTTTAGGCGGTGTATCCCCCTCTAGTGGACATTATTAGAAGAGTTTTACCAACTATTTGGGACTTGCGTGTCTTGAGACTCCCAGATAGATAGATAGATAGATAGATAGATAGATAGATAGATAGATAGATAGATAGATAGATAGATAGATAGATAGAATTTAATTTTAGTATAGTAGGCAGGATTAGATAGACAGACAGACAGACAGACAGACAGACAGACAGAATTTAATTTTAGTATAGTAGGCAGGATTAGATAGATAGATAGATAGATAGATAGATAGATAGATAGATAGATAGATAGATAGATAGATAGATAGATAGATAGATAGATAGATAGATAGATAGAATTTAATTTTAGTATAGTAGGCAGGATTAGATAGATAGATTGATTTTAGTTTTAGTGTAGTAGGCAGGGTCATATAGATAGAAAGATACATCGATGTGCAAGGCACTATATAACATTATATTCTGCCTTGGCTAAAGATTAAAGAGCAGTTCCAGTAAGGCACTATAAAGGCTGTTAGTATGAGGACCCTCTTCACACGTTCCTGTTGCCTAAATGTCCTCAGTGCTGTTGTGTCACAGAGAGGATGTGCAGCATTGTTCACAATGGCCACCAGTTCTGATCTCATTCTTTGCTTCTACAATGGGTCCAGATGGTGTCCTGTGACCACAGCCTGCCTTCTTCACCTGTTTTTTGATTCCGTGGTCCTCTCTTGAAGTGATGTTACTAGTCCGTGCCACACAGTGGCCGCAGGTACAGGGTGGCACTGCCCATGTTGAAGGAACACAATGAGAACTCAGAGTTTGTTCTGCTCGTTCTTCTAACTAAGTACGGAGTGAAGGGTCTGAAAACATTCAAGTCAATGTGATAGATAGATAGATAGATAGATAGATAGATAGATAGATAGATAGATAGATAGATAGATAGATAGATAGATAGATAGATAGATAGATAGATAGATAGATAGATAGATAGATGAAAGGCACTATATGATAGATAGACAGACAGACAGACAGACAGACAGACAGACAGATAGATAGATAGATAGATAGATAGAATTTAATTTTAGTATAGTAGGCATGATTAGATAGATAGATAGATAGATAGATAGATAGATAGATAGATAGATAGATAGATAGATAGATAGATAGAATTTAATTTTAGTATAGTAGGCAGGATTAGATAGATAGATTGATTTTAGTTTTAGTGTAGTAGGCAGGGTCATATAGATAGAAAGATACATCGATGTGCAAGGCACTATATAACATTATATTCTGCCTTGGCTAAAGATTAAAGAGCAGTTCCAGTAAGGCACTATAAAGGCTGTTAGTATGAGGACCCCTTCACCTTGCCCCCCCCCCCCCATCTCTTCACACGTTCCTGCTGCCTAAATGTCCTCAGTGCTGTTGTGTCACAGAGAGGATGTGCAGCATTGTTCACAATGGCCACCAGTTCTGATCTCATTCTTTGCTTCTACAATGGGTCCAGATGGTGTCCTGTGACAACAGCCTGCCTTCTTCACCTGTTTTTTGATTCCGTGGTCCTCTCTTGAAGTGATAAATGACGGGGTAAATGACCCCGCCCATTCTGGCTGGACTCCCATAAAGCCCAGGCATCCTCAGATGGAGCTGTGGTGGCCACAAGACAACTGGAGCTCCCCAGGACCAACCCGCTGGGTCGAGTTGCACTATTTTAGAAAGCCGTCCATCTTTTTGTGTTATTTTTGTGCCATTTAGCCCACCGACCACTCTATAGACTCCTCAGGGTCTTTCCCCGTCCACAGTTGTTATAAACATTGGAGACGTCTGCACGCAGAACTGAACATTCCAAGGTGGCCCCACCACAACTTTAATGCCCAAAAACAGCACAGGGTGTGACATGGCATTTGAACCCACATCTAGACCACTTTTTAAATCAGTGGTGTTCGAGTAAAAATAACAGCGTAAGCTCCATCTAAACAAATCACTAAGTGGAGACGTCTGAGCATTAATGGCCCGTCTGCAATGCGTACATCGGCTGCTTTTCTATATGCAGTGCACATTTGTCTACAGACAGAACAGCCATCTTAAGCCCGACAGAACAATAAAGCAATTGCAGAGAGTTAAATGGTTCAACCAACCGGAACGTGGCTTCAATTAAACGATAATGAAGCAAATACAGGAACACGCATCAACAAAAGGACTCCACTCAATTATGAGACCAATCAGAAGGCAATTGTCGTCAAATCGCACCGTGGCAGAGTTAATAAAACCTGAAGAGTCGGCCACCGAGCTAAGTGCTGGGCTGCAAACTGGGACAATGCCAGTTCAATTTCTCCACTTACCAGCCAGCGTTTACCATGAACTCACACGCCCATTAAGGTGGCATCTGAGGAGCACCATTTATAAATTGAGGGGGACCGGAAACCCAGTCGTTGAACTCTGCTGAGTGGGCACTGAATGTTATTAATGAATATAAAAGTGTGTGCTCCTTAAAGTTCTTGGTACAAACACAAAGTGGTGCCATTTATGCTACTGAAGGGGCGCATGTTCCGGACACCGAGGGGGATCCCCCCCCCCCCCAGGTCATCAAAGTCTAATAATACGGAAGACCCACTATGGACAATGAGGGGCGATGTGCTGCTGATCACTGGGCGCCATTTATGAATGCAAAACTCAGCATGGCCCTTATGCTAAGTGGTGCGCCCTCCTTAAAGTCTGACGTAAATACACACAGGGGCACCATTTGTGTTACTGAAGGGGTACACGCTCTGGACACCGAGGGGGACCGGAAACCCAATCGTTGAACTCTGAAGATACTGAGCGGGTGTTGCTACCTCGCAAGGGCATCATTAATACATGTAAAAGTGTGTATGCCCATATCCCAAGTGATGTGCGCTGCTCCGTAAGGTCTGCATAATATACACAATCGGGCACCATTTGTGTTACTGAAGGGGCGCACGCTCTGGACACCAAGGGGAATTTCCCCCACGAGGTCATCAAAGTCTAATAATAACGCAGTCAGACAATGAGGGGCGATGCCCGGTCACCCCGCCAATGGAGACTGGAAACATAATCATTGAACTTTGATGATTCTGAGTGGGCACAGTTACCCACTGAATGCCGTTAGTGAATATAAAAGCGCATGCTCCTTAAAGTTTGTTGTATATACACAATGGGGCACCATTTTTGCTACTGAAGGGGCGCACGCTCTGAACACTAAGTGGGTATTATTAGACACTAAGTGGGTGTTATTAGACTTTGGTGACCTGTTGTGGGTCCCACTTAGTGTTCAGAGTGTGCGCCCCACAACAGGTCACCAAAGTCTAATAATACCCATGACCCACTATGGACAACGAGAGGTGATATCCATCCGCCCTGCTGACCGGAAACCCAGTCATTGAACTCTGATGATGCTGAGTGAGCACTGAATGTCATTAATGAATATAAAAGTGTGTGCTCCTTAAAGTTCTTGGTACAAACTCAAAGCGGTGCCATTTGTGCTACTGAAGGGGCGCACTCCTAGGACACTGAGGGCCGTCAAAGTCTAATAATGCAGATGACCTGCTATGGACAATGAGGAGGCGATGCTTGTTAAACCCCACCAAGGGAGACTGAAAACATAATCGTTGAACTTTGATGATACTGAGTGGGTGCTGCTGCTGCTCTCTGGGCACCATTTATGAAATTAGCAGGGAGCATGGCCCATGTGCCAAGTGGTGTGTCCCCCTTAAAGTCTGCTGTCAGTGCACAAAAGGGCACCGTTCGTGTTACTGAAGGGGCGCACACTCTGGACACCGACGGACACCAGGAAACCCGGTCATTGAATTCTGATGATACTGAGTGGGCAACACTTACCCGCTGAATGCTGCTAGTGAAAATAAAAGTGCGTGCTCCTTAAAGTTTGTTGTACAGAGTGGCGCCATTTGTGCTACTGAAGAGGAACACTGAGTGGGACCCACCACAGATCACGGAAGTCTAATTATACAGATGACCCACTATGGACAACGAGAGGCGATGTCCATCTACCCTGTGACTGCAAACTCAAGTCATTCAACTGTGATGATACAAGGTGGGCGCTATTACCCGCCAGGCACCATTTAGGCATGTAAAAGTCAAGTCACGCGCGCTCCTTTAGGTCCTCATTACATACACAAAGGTATGAAGGGTTTGCCCACCAGACACCCAATCATTGAACTATGATGACACCGAGTGGTCGCTGTTACCCGCTGAATGCCATTAACGAAAGTTAAACTGTGTGCTCCTCAAAGTTCTTGGTATAGAGACAAAGGGGCGCATGCTCTGTACACGGAGGGGAACCCACCACAGGTCACTGCTGTTTGTTTTAAAATTACAGATGACCTGCTAGGATTTCCATCCACAACGTTGAGGTAGACCAGTCACCCACTCATTGAACTCTGATGATACTGAGTGGGCGCTGTTACCTGCTGGGCACCGTTTAGGCATGTAAAAGTCGAGTCATGCGCGCTCCTTTAGGTCCTCATTACATACACAAAGGGGTGCCATTTGGGCTACTTTAGGATTTTCCCTCCAGACACCCACTCATTGAACTCTGATGATACTGAGTGGGCACAGTTACCCACTGAATGCTGCTAGTGAAAATAAAAGTGCGTACTCCTTAAAGTTTGTTGTACAGAGTGGCGCCGTTTGTGCTACTGAAGAGGAACACTGAGTGGGACCCACCACAGATCACGGAAGTTTAATTATACAGATGACCCACTATGGACAACGAGAGGCGATGTCCATCCACCCTGTGACTGAAAACTCAAGTCATTCAACTCTGATGATACAAGGTGGGCGCTATTACCCGCCGGGCACCATTTAGGCATGTAAAAGTCAAGTCACGCGCGCTCCTTTAGGTCCTCATTACATATACAAAGGGGTGCCATTTGTGCTACTGAAGGGATTGCCCTCCAGACACCCACTCATTGAACTCTGATGATACTGAGTAGGCGCTGTTACCCACTAGGCACCGTTTTATGCATGTAAAAGTGAGCACGGCCCATATGCCAAGTGGTGCACGCTCCTTAAGGTCCGCATTACATACACAAAGGGCACCGTTTGTGCTAC
The DNA here is from genome assembly GCF_900747795.2 of Erpetoichthys calabaricus. Lineage (NCBI taxonomy): Eukaryota > Metazoa > Chordata > Cladistia > Polypteriformes > Polypteridae > Erpetoichthys > Erpetoichthys calabaricus. The sequence continues at coordinate 247,550,563 of NC_041398.2, read as the reverse complement.
TGGGCAGAGGAGGACCACCTCCCTAGGTCCTGAAACTCTAATAAGACCTGCTAAGGACCATGAGGAGCGACGCCCGTCCACGCCATCTAGAGCTCAAAATGGGCTTTGACTGGCACTGTTCACACCACACGTTCTGCACACTTTGTGCCGTTGATTTTATTTTTTAAATGAAAACATTCACCACGTCTGCTCATCAGTTGACACCCAGCTTGACAAAGGGTTTTTCAGAAAGGTCTGCTGATTTAATAAAACCCAAAACCCGACATCTCTCTGTCATATAAAGTTTGGCTCCAGTTCCTCTAAGCCGATGTGCAGGGCTGACCAACAACAACACCAGCAGTCATTTATTTCTTGTATGGTCAACAATCACACCGGACATGCCTCAGTGGGCTTTAACAACAAGAAAAAAACTCCCAGAAAATCTGTGTAGGAAAAAAAAAATGGAAGAAGTCTTAGAAAAGATAATTCAGAGAGAGAGAGAGAGACCCCCTTCCAGGTAGGGTGGGCTGGGACAGTCCTGGTTAGCTCCATTCACCTCCCCTGGGGCTTGTTTGTACTGCCCGCCTGTTTCCACTTTCTATTGCGTGGCCCCCATCCCATTTCGGCTCCTCTCATCATTCCATTTTCTTTCCTTTAAGCTCCGTGTTATCCTTTTCCTTCCATCCATCCATCCATTGTCCATCCTGCTGGAGACAATCCCAGCCAACACAGAGGCGCAAGGCAGGAACCAATCCCGGGCAGGGCACCAGCCCACCGCAGGACACACACACACCCACGGGACAATTTAGGATCGCTAATGCACCTAACCTGCATGTCTTTGGACTGTGGGAGGAAACCCACGCAGACACGGGGAGAACATGCAAACTCCATGCAGGGAGGACCCGGGAAGTGAACCCGGGTATCCTAACTGCAAGGCAGCAGCGCTACCCACTGCGCCACCATGCCGCCCCCTTTTCTTTCTGTTCTGTTAATTTTTTTTCCTCCCTCTCTGCCCTGTGGGCTCCCCCCCCCCCCCCCCCCCCACACTTCATACGGCCTGACTGGGTGAGGGTGTGTGATATGCCACTTTCTCCGAGTTGACTGAACCACTCGCCATCTGCCAAGCACCCTAATCAACCCCGGAGTGAAGTGCGCTCACGCACACCCACACTCGATTGAAGTTCTGCACTTCCTGGGACCCCACTATTTGTTTAAAAAGACTGCCCTTCGCCGCGGACCTCTCATCACACAGGGGCGTGCAATGGGTGTCAAAAAACAGGAGGGTAAATACAAGACACAAAGCAGAAGACAAGTCATTGTATTCACAGAGCAACAGTCACCTGCATGGGTGTAGTGGGTATTGCGGCCACTAGGGGGCACATCAATGCCCCCAGAACCCCAGGACACCGTAGCACAACAGCAGTCCCAGTTCAATTCCAGAGTTTTTAATTCCGCACAATGCAGCAATACAGCACATCGCTCTCTTTTCTTTTTCTAGAGCTGTACTCCTTCCTCCACATCCGACTCCTGAGCTTTTAACTCCAAACCTGGGAGTACCACCAGTGCCCCCTGAGAAGCACTTCCGGGTCCTGCCTTGTGCCGTCAGTATCCAATAGCGACCCTCCACAGAATGCAGCAGTGCAGGCCCCTGTGAACACAACTCCCATGCTGCCCTGCTGGGAGTCCATACTTGGGGCTCACCAGAGGTGATGCTGCCACCCAGTGTACACGGGCACCAACTACGCATGTAAAAATGAGCACAGCCCGTATGCCAAGTGGTTCGCGCTCCTTAAGGTCCGTATTACATACACAAAGGGCACTGTTTGTGCTACTGGGCAGAGGGGGACCACCCCCCCCCCCCCGGTCATCAAAGTCTAATAAGACCTTCTATGGACCACGAGGAGCGACGCCCGTACATGCCGCCTAGAGCCCAAAATGAAGGGAAACACTGAGTGGGATCCACAAAAGATCACGGAAATCTAATTATACAGATGACCCACTATGGACAATGACAGGCGACGTCCATCCACCCTGTGACTGCAAACTTGGTCATTCAACTCTGATGATACAAGATGGGCGCTATTACCCACCGGGCACCATTTAGGCATGCAAAAGTCGAGTCACGTGCGCTCCTTTAGGTCCTCATTACATACACAAAGGGGTGCCATTTGGGCTACTGAAGGGTTTGCCTTCCAGACACTGAATCATTGAACTCTGATGACACCGAGTTTTCGCTGTTACCCGCTGAATGCCGTTAATAAAAGTTAAACTGTGTTCTTGGTATAGACACAAAGGGGCGCATGCTCTGTACACAGGGGGGAACCCACCGCAGGTCACTGCAGTTTAAAATTACAGATGACCTGCTGGGATTTCCATCCACAACGTTGAGGGAGACCAGACACCATCTCATTGAACTCTGATGATACTGAGTGGGCACTGTTACCCGCTGGGCACCGTTTAGGCATGTATAAGTCAAGTCATGCGCGCTCCTTTAGGTCCTCATTGCATACACAAAGGGGTGCCATTTGGGCTACTGAAGGGTTTTCCCTCCAGACACCCACTCATTGAACTCTGATGATACTGAGAGGGTGCTGCTACCTACTGGGCACCGTTTTACGCATGTAAGGCCAGATTTATACAGTGCATCCGGAAAGTATTCACAGCACATCACTTTCTCCACATTTTGTTATGTTACAGCCTTATTCCAAAATGGATTAAATTCATTTTTTTCCTCAGAATTCTACACACAACACCCCATAATGACAACGTGAAAAAAGTTTACTTGAGGTTTTTGCAAACTTATTAAAAATAAAAAAACTGAGAAATCCCATGTACATAAGTATTCACAGCCTTTGCCATTGAGCTCAGGTGCCTCCTGTTTCCCCTGATCATCCTTGAGATGTTTCTGCAGCTTCATTGGAGTCCACCTGTGGTAAATTCAGTTGACTGGACATGATTTGGAAAGGCACACACCTGTCTATAGAAGGTCCCACAGTTGACAGTTCATGTCAGAGCACAAACCAAGTATGAAGTCAAAGGAATTGTCTGTAGACCTCCGAGACAGGATTGTCAAATCTGGGGAAGGTTACAGAAAAATTTCTGCTGCTTTGAAGGTCCCAATGAGCACAGTGGCCTCCATCATCCGTAAGTGGAAGAAGTTCGAAACCACCAGGAATCTTCGTAGAGCTGGCCGGCCATCTAAACTGAGCGATCGGGGGAGAAGGGCCTTAGTCAGGGAGGTGACCAAGAACCCGATGGTCACTCTGTCAGAGCTCCAGAGGTCCTCTGTGGAGAGAGGAGAACCTTCCAGAAGGACAACCATCTCTGCAGCAATCCACCAATCAGGTCTGTATGGTAGAGTGGCCAGACGGAAGCCACTCCTTAGTAAAAGGCACATGGCAGCCCGCTTGGAGTTTGCCAAAAGGCACCTGAAGGACTCTCAGACCATGAGAAAGAAAATTCTCTGGTCTGATGAGACAAAGATTGAACTCTTTGGTGTGAATGCCAGGAGTCATGTTTGGAGGAAACCAGGCACCGCTCATCACCAGGCCAATACCATCTCTACAGTGAAGCATGGTGGTGGCAGCATCATGCTGTGGGGATTGGGAGACTAGTCAGGATAAAGGGAAAGATGACTGCAGCAATGTACAGAGACATCCTGGATGAAAACCTGCTCCAGAGCGCTCTTGACCTCAGACTGGGGCGACGGTTCATCTTTCAGCAGGACAACGACCCTAAGCACACAGCCAAGATATCAAAGGAGTGGCTTCAGGACAACTCTGTGAATGTCCTTGAGTGGCCCGCCAGAGCCCAGACTTGAATCTGATTGAACATCTCTGGAGAGATCTTAAAATGGCTGTGCACCGACGCTTCCCATCCAACCTGATGGAGCTTGAGAGGTGCTGCAAAGAGGAATGGGCCAAACTGGACAAGGATAGGTGTGCCAAGCTTGTGACATCATATTCAACAAGACTTGAGGCTGGAATTGATGCCAAAGGTGCACCGACAAAGTATTGAGCAAAGGCTGTGAATACTTATGGACATGGGAGTTCTCAGTTTTTTTATTTTTAATAAATTTGCAAAAACCTCAAGTAAACTTTTTTCACGTTGTCATTATGGGGTGTTGTGTGTAGAATTCTGAGGAAAAAAAATAATTTAATCCATTTTGGAATAAGGCTGTAACATAACAAAATGTGGAGAAAGTGATGTGCTGTGAATACTTTCTGGATGCACTGTACTTCACGCGACGTGATGCATGCTCCAGCGGACACTCCTGATACGTAAGTGTTGTACTGTTTATACTTGCGCGCATACTTTACGTAAATCTGGAGGAATCCACACCAAGTGGCAGTGCGAGATATTATCATGGGGAGAAGAGGTACGGCTTCGCTGTGTTTTGAATTGCCTGGATTAAATTCCGATGACACCTTACCGCAATATCTCTGAAAAGGATGTTTAATGTTTAAATCCATCAGTCCAGGGATTTGTCCATTCCAGCAAGCATTGGGCACGAGGTTGAAACAAGCCCTGGACGAGGCATCAGCTCATCGCAAGTTGAATACAAGCACTCACATACACCGCTCGCGTCATTTTAGTGTCACCAAATCTGCATATCTTTGGAAGGACCCCAGAGCCCACTGTGGAAACCCAGCAGGAAAACATGTCAACTCCAGGCAGGGATTATCAGCGACGTGACTCCCTGCAAGACAGCAGCACTAACGCTCCGCCACCGTGTCACCCCACAGAAGACGGTATGTGAGACTTTTAAAACGTATCGTGTCATTACGACCGGGAATATCCATCCATCCATCATCCAGCCCGCTGAATCCGAACACAGGGTCACGGGGGTCTGCTGGAGCCAATCCCAGCCAACACAGGGCACAAGGCAGGAACCAATCCCGGGCAGGGTGCCAACCCACCGCAAGACACACACAAACACACCCACACACCAAGCACACACTAGGTGCCAATTTAGAATCGCCAATCCACCTAACCTGCATGTCTTTGGACTGTGGGAGGAAACCGGAGCGCCCGGAGGAAACCCACGCAGACACGGGGAGAACATGCAAACTCCATGCAGGGAGGACCCGGGAAGCGAACCCAGGGACCGGGAATACGCGACGCTTGAATATAAAAGCACCACGAATGCATTTGTATGTCGGCATTTTGCTTCACCACATCAAACCATTCATCAAACATCGAAGCGCGCACACCGATCTCGTAGGATCCACAAAGCGGCTTTCTGTCACATGTAGTTAGTAAACACAGACTCTGACGTCACATTACGACTTTTATGAGACTGCGCCCCCCGACTTTTTGCTGGGACTGGAACTTGCGCACACGTCACGATAATTTCTGAGGACCTGCTCAGAGGACGCGTCAAATGAACCCTGGAAACGCGTGGCAGCAATGATGCGGGCGCGCACACGTTCTGAGCATGAAGTATAAATGAGCCCTAAAAGTGAGCACGGCCCGTATGCCAAGTGGGGCGCGGTCATTAAAGCCCACATTACATACACAAAGGGCACCGTTTGTGCTACTGGACAGAGGGGGACCACCTCCGCAGGTCATCAAAGTCTAATTAGACCTGCTGTGGACCACGAGGAGCGACGCCCGTCCACGCCACCTAGAGCTCTAAATGGGCTTTGACTGGCACTGTTCATACCACACGTTCTGCACACTTTGTGCTGTTGATTTTATTTTTTACATGAAAACATTCGCTACGTCTGCTCATCAATTGACACCCAGCTTGATGTTTTTCAGAAAGGTCTGTTGATTAAATAAAAACTAAAACCCGACATATAAAGTGTGAGAGACGGCCAGCAGTTCAAACCCGGCTGGGACGCCCCTAGGAAGGATTTGGGGAAGGTAGCTACTTGATGACGCTGCCTCCCCCAAAACACTAGGTGGCAGCTTCCCTGGAGTCTAGCGGTGTCTCCCGCAGGGCATCCTGGGAGTTGGAGTTTGGTGTCTCAGCCCTGTTGGGTGACCTGGGGTCTCGTGCTTTCCCTTGTAGCCTGGAAGTACCAGGTAGTCACGAGGATGGAAGCCCCGGGCTGATTAAAAGATCTTGAATTCTCCAGCTGACCTGGAAGTGCTTCTGTTCTTCCTCTTACGTTACTTGCCAGCACTTCCGGGTCAGGAGCTAGATAAAGGACTGCTGAAAACCCAGCAGGTGAGCCGGAGTCGGGAGGAGTAGGACAGAGCTTGCTGGGAGGTGTGGAGGAGAGATTTGTGTTTATTATTATTATTGTCGTTGAATTGCCTGTTTATTGTGACGGTGGTTCTTGAGGGCACTATAACAGGAAGAAAAGAAATAAAAGATCTTCTTGTTGCTTTTACTTTGTGTCCTGAGCGTCCGTCTGTGGGGGTTAAAAGGGGCAACGGCGACCCCTAGCGTCTTACAAAAGTTTGGCTCCAATTCCTCTAAGCCGACATGCAGGGCTGACCAACAACAACAACAACACCAACATTCATTTATTTCTTGTATGGTGTAAGAAAAGGCGCTATATTGCGCCCGACCCCTACACAGATTGGACACGGGAGGCACGAGTAAAACAAATAAACTGCTCATTTTTCTTCAGCTGGAGGGCACGTCTTCCCTGTAATCCTTCCATCCACAACACAGTGCAGCCCTGTGGGTTCCGCAGGTGCCGCTAGGGGGTGCTGCTGGAGGAGCTGCTGGCCCCTTTTGGGCAGCCAGATGTCCGGGTACCCAATAAAAGGAGCCAGCGACCACCACTCAGCGGCCAGAATCGGGAGGAAGAGGATGAGGTTGCCAGGGAGGAGTAGTGGTAAAAGGAGAGAGTGCTTACTTGTGGTGACTGCTTACGGAACTGCGCTTGGCACTGTGTTGTGTGATTACGGGAAAGACGTGCCCTCCAGCTGAAGAAAAATAAACAGTTTGTTTTACACGTGCCTCCCGTATCCAATCTGTTTCGGGTCGGATGCAATATAGCGCCTTTTCTTACAATGCCATAGTCGGCAGGATTCCGGTTCGTCTTTTGGGCCGGGACCTGTATCAAAATTTGTGTAAGGACCCGGCACAGCAGTGCGAGACACACGTACAGCACAGCCACGCATAAGGCGCGCCAAGACAGCGCACCGAAGCGCACACACGCGGCAGGGAGCCGCAGGACGACCACCAGGGAGCTCCTAGGGACGCCGAGCTAATGGGGAAAAAAGAAGCCGGGTGGACTTAGAAGTCAGCAGCCCGACACCACCACGCTAACCAGCACCACAGGTTTCAGCAGGAGGTAGGTGATGTGCCCAGGAGTGAAGGGCCGCGGGTAGGTTTTTCCACGTTTGCGTCTGCCTACCTCCTAGACGCCAAGGGACGGAGTACCCATTAGTGGCCTGAGGACGTGTGTCCATGGCGTGACGGCGGAGCGAGCTCGGCTGACATCCGGCTGCACTTCCGGGTGTGGCGAAACCAGCGCCCACAATTTGCCAGCAGCGCCTGCTGCAGCACCCCCTGGCGGCGCCTGCAGAACCCAACAGGGCTGCACAGAACTCCAACCTCCATGAAGCCCTGAGGGAGTCCGAGGCACCGCTGCAACCCAGGGAGGCTGCCTTTTAGCGTCCAGGGGGAGATACTGGGTTTCCCACCCTTGTACGGTGCAGGGGCGTCTCGGCCAGGCATGGGCCCCGGCCATCCGTCACAATGGTCAACAAACACCCCGGAAATGCCTCATTGGGCTTTAACAGACCCCCAGTGTACAGGGGAACGTTCTACTCTGCCGCAGCATCTTCCTGTGCCCACGTCCCAGCACGGCAGGGGAATTATCACTGCACCACAGGCTGTCCTTCATTTCCAGTGTTCTCCTCGCCAGGTAAGGGAGCAGCAAACGTCCTGGTAGGCACACCAGTTGGTCCCTCACAGTGTCAGGAAGCATCCAGAAGCTGTGCACACCTTTTCAAATACTCATTAAAAAATTCAAAGAGGCGTTTAGTAAATTCATAAATAGACGGCCCCTCCACAAATGGGATACGCTGATGCATCCAAATTATGAAACCATTTTAAAAGTGGGCACCGAAGGTAAAAGTAAACAAAATAAAGAGAAAGGTGGTGCTGAGAATGCCAGGGTTACAACAAAACGGCACTGGAGGACGAAAACAAATCAGCTGAAGGTGAGGAGAGAAAAGTGGTCACTCGTAAGGACACAAAGAACTGCAGACCCCTCCCGCCTCGGCTAAAGTCGGTGCCCGCGACGCCACGATAACGAGGACACAGAGCAAAAAATGGGATTCATGAGACATCAGCAAAGTCGAACCTTTCTGCTAGCACAGAAACATCAAGAAGACCCCAAGAGCCTTTTTTTTTTTTGAATAATGACAGACGAGTCCAAAGGTGACGTCCTGGTATGGCACAGGACCCACCATGTCTGCCATTCGACAGTAAAAACATCAAATCTACAGTACAACATTCCCAGCAGGACACCATTACACACAATAAGCAAAGACCCACTCCAACCTACCTGCGTTCATCAAGGGGCCACCGTCCCTGTCCTTGAATCCTTGAAGTGACGTCGACCCGCATATCGGGGGGTGCTGAAAGAAAAGAAAGAAAGAAAGAATGTGTCCTTTGAATGTGCATGCAAGTGGGCATTTAGATAGATAGATAGATAGATAGATAGATAGATAGATAGATAGATAGATAGATAGATAGATAGATAGATAGATAGATAGATAGATAGATAGATAGATAGATAGATAGATAGATAGATACTTTATTAATCCCAAGGGGAAATTCCCATACTCCAGCAGCAGCACAATGATACAAAAACAATATTAAATTAAAGAGTGACAAAAATGCAGGTATAACAGACAATAACTTTGAATAATAATAATAATAATAATTTGGTTGGCACTGCAGCTTGTTACGTTTCCCCCAGGACAGGTGCAACCTCTTCATAATGAACATCCCTGGGAGCGTCTCTAAAAACACCAACACCCGCTAGGGATGTTAAAAATACAAAAATTTGGTAAAGATTTTTATATAAAGTTAATCAGGCACTCGTAAACGTTGTCACGCATGCCCGTCGGAGGGTCTCCTCGCAGGCTCAGTCGAGGTATGTGATAGACCGCCATGACGAGGGAGGGCGCGGCCCCTGACAGTGTCATCACCTTTTCCCACAGCATCGAGAAGCTGCCCTGTGAAGGCATTTAGCCCAGCCCCCTTCCAGACCTGCCACCTTAAGACACCGGGTGCCCCGGATGGAGGTGTCATTACTGGCCAGAGTCACCTGCTGGGCAGAGTGACTGACTGCTTTTATTCTCTTTCTGTGACATTCCCACTGAAGGGACAAATGCCAACAAGCTTTATTTTTGCGGTCTCCAGACAATAAAAGGGAAGACCCTGTTGCCACCTCAAAATGCCCACGCTGCATGCAGAACTGTCATTACCGAACTCGGCCACAATGTTGTTTTTGTTTTACGTCCTAAATGGTTTTCAAATTGAAATCGGCTAAACGTTTAAACAATTTTTATTCATGTCCCCAACTCATTTCTGAGCCGGGATCAGAAACTATGTTTTGCACTTTGTGTCACAGATTCGCCCGAAGTTGTGAAATGTACAGGCTTTGCCTCCAGGAGTAGGTCTCAGTCGTTCCAAAAATGTCGACTTTCCAAAATTCACCTTACACAAATTTTAGAAGCAGGCCACCGGCCCGTACAAGCCCATCTAAAAATGGGGAGGGTCTTTCAATTTGTCATGAACTACAATGCCCAAAAGACAGTAAGTCCCAAAAGCACTTGCAAAAATGGCCACTAGAGGGGGAAGTCCAATCCAAAACGGAAATGATGTCAGTGGCGGTACAGCTGTCAATCTTCAATTCTGCTGAGGTAGGAAGTGAAAAAGCCATTAGCAGAAATCGGCTAAATCAGAAATAAAACCAGTTCATGAGTGGACTAGCGATATGAAACGGGATGGTTCCCCAGCTCTTTATACCCTACCCTTGCCTACCCAGTTACGTTTTTGATGGTTGAAAATGCCGTTTCCGTGCGGATGGAGAAGCCAAAATGAATAAAATAAGATGCATTTTCAAGTGCGTCCGTACTGAGAACCAGGACTGGAGGACACTGACCTCCCTCAAAGAGCACAGGACTGAGCAAACATCCATGGGGTCCCGCGCTGCGCATCACTAAAGTGTTAAATAAGTTGAAATCAAAGGAAACAGAGCAATAATGGATACATTTAAAATTCTCCAGAAAATAACCAGAAGCTGAAGAAAAACAGTAACAAGGCAAATATAAATCATAACAGGTCCACGTCAGCCATGCCTCCGCGTCTTCACTGCTGCACGTCATTTTTACGTCAGCAGGAGCAAAGGAACGGTTTCGTGTACTTACAGTTTCGGGGAGAGTTTAAGAGCAAACCCCACTTAATTAATCCGTCAATGAGCTCATTCATTCGTTCGTTTGTTCATTCATTCAATTTGTTTGAAGCTCCTGCCAAAACAATTAAGCAGGCAATGAACTTCAGCTGTGTCGCAGGAGTGGAAACAGACAGTCGTTGGGCGACTTTGCTGAATGTGACCATCTGGGCTGGCTGGAGTGCTGTCAGCCACAGAAAACGCTTCATTTACATCTTTATGGCTTTCATCGGCAGGCATATTTCATCCGTAATTTTATTAGCCACTTTCCCTTAACTCTGTTGGAACTCGCCATAAAATACAGACCTGCTCTGGCCACTCGCTTAGAGCTTCTCAAATTCAACAGGGGATTGACACGGGTGTGTGTGAGACGAGACCTTTGGCCCAGAATGTCACTCAATGACTTACACACGCAGCAACAGAAGGGGGCTAATGGAGGGGTGGGGGTCAAGGGGGGCCATCACATTCACATCCATCACTTTACAGGATAATGAGTGACAGCAGAAGCTGCAGGGAAAAGGCAGGAACGAAAAAGAGCAAAGTTACCATCAGGGTGTTAGACATTAGGAGTTAATCATCAGCAATATGGAGACTAATTGAAGCCGACATGAAAAGACGGCGAGGCAGAGCAGAGCTGGAGGAGTAAATAAGGGGCAGCCGTCTGATATAATTAGTGCAACTGCATAACGAGATTTAGAGAAGGGGGCAACCATCAGAGACAGATGAGGAGGAGGAGAAGGAGGAGGAGAAAGTGATAAGAAATGGAGGAAGAGGACCAACAAGGGTGAACAGAAAGACAGACAGATGTGAAAGAAGCTGAAGAGGAGGGCCGGACATCCACTGTAATCAATGCTATTGGGCAACAACATGAACAGACCAGGGCACTGTGGTCGAGAGACGAGGGGGAGATCAGAAGAACTGGGGGCCAATGCAAAAGGCCTAAGAAAGACAAGCGGGGATCACTGATGGGGGAGACGGGTGACAAATAGACAGACCGGAAAATATTACATGTCGATGATAGGTAGCTAGACAGACGAGGAGATAATGATGAAGATATAAAAGGCACTATATAATTTAGAGATACGATACATGTCAAATGGAGAGACATATGAATAGAACTATATAATAGAGATAAGAAAGGCACTAGATAGATAGATAGATAGATAGATAGATAGATAGATAGATAGATAGATAGATAGATAGATAGATAGATAGATAGATGAAAGGCACTATATGATAGATAGATAGATAGATAGATAGATAGATAGATAGATAGATAGATAGATAGATAGATAGATAGATAGATAGATAGATGAAAGGCACTATATGATAGATAGATAGATAGATAGATAGATAGATAGATAGATAGATAGATAGATAGATAGATAGATAGATAGATAGATAGATGAAAGGCACTATATGATAGATAGATAGATAGATAGATAGATAGATAGATAGATAGATAGATAGATAGATAGATAGATAGATAGATAGATGAAAGGCACTATATAATAGATAGATAGATAGATGAAAGGCACTATATAATAGATAGATAGATAGATAGATAGATAGATAGATAGATAGATAGATAGATAGATAGATAGATAGATAGATAGATAGATAGATAGATGGATGAAAGGCACTATATGATAGATAGATAGATAGATAGATAGATAGATAGATAGATAGATAGATAGATAGATAGATGAAAGGCACTATATAATAGATAGATAGATAGATAGATAGATAGATAGATAGATAGATAGATAGATAGATAGATAGATAGATAGATAGATAGATAGATAGATAGATAGATGAAAGGCACTATATGATAGATAGATAGATAGATAGATAGATAGATAGATAGATAGATAGATAGATAGATAGATAGATGAAAGGCACTATATGATAGATAGATAGATAGATAGATAGATAGATAGATAGATAGATAGATAGATAGATAGATAGATAGATAATGTGAAAGGGACTAATCATAATTATTCTTAGTTATGTTTATCTATCTATATAAATCTATCTTATTTAATAAGGTCACTGAAGTGACAGAGGGTGCCGATTATGCCACACACACACACACACTCTCTGAGTTAATGACAAAGACTGGCAGCTCGTTATTTTCCTCCAGACTGTGTGTCACAGTGTAGCTCACATCATACTTAACTATGTTTTACTAACATGATGGAATTCTATGAGAAAGGACTCAGGAGTCATAGTGGACTCGACACTATCAACTGCCAGACAAGCCATTTAGAAGGCTGTTATGACCGCAGTGTCCCCATCTTCAAGCAAGATAAGATACCATGTCAGAAAGCTCAGATCACCTCAAACTGGTTTCTTGAACATGACAATAAGCTCACTGGACTCAAATGGCCTCCATAATCACCAGTCATCAATCCAGCAGAGCACCTTTGGGATATGGTGGAACAGGAGGTTTGCATCGTTGTTTTGCTGCCTAAGGTAAAGTCATCCCTGATGGAGGATCGCAGGAATCGTGGGGTAGAGGGGTCCTTTCATCGGATTGGCTGGCCCAGCGCTGTCTCAGCTGTGGAATGGCCAATTGGGGGAGGCAGCTTGATGGATGAGGTCTCCAGGATTCTAAACATATCCAAATCTTCTTATGTGATATCATCTACTGTTAAATTTTGCTGCGTACTTCTAAAAATTTTATTTTTATAGAGTATTAAGGATTTGTTCTGTTGTGTGTATTGTATTGTATTGACCCCCTTTCTTTTGACACCCACTGCACGCCCAACCTACCTGGTAAGGGGTCTCTCTTTGAACTGCCTTTCCTGAGGTTTCTTCCATTTTTTCCCTACAAGGTTTTTTTTTTTTTGGGAGTTTTTCCTTGTCTTTATAGAGAGTCAAGGCTGGGGGGCTGTCAAGAGGCAGGGTCTGTTAAAGCCCATTGTGGCACTTCCTGTGTGATTTTGGGCTCTACAAAAATAAATTGTATTGTATTGTATTGTATTGTATCATGGATGTGCGGCCGACAAATCTGGAGCAACTGGGTGTTCTCATGTCAATATATGGAGCAAAATCCCTGAGGAATGCTTCCAGCACCTTGTTGAGTTTATGACACAGAGAATTAGGGCAGTTCTGAAGGCCAAAGGGGGTCCAACCCGGGGACTAGCAAGGTGTACCTAATAAAGTGGCCAGGGAGTGTATACCACGTTTGTGAAGAAATGACTTTGACATGAAAAATACCAAACTTATCCTTCAACAGCTTCTAGAGGTCCGGTAGCAGCAGGCCATCTAGTCAGACTGCCCCCTTCACTTAATGCCCTCCTCGGGGTCCCATCATAGCTTCCTGCCTCCCTTGCCCACAAGGCCTGTCCACAACGCAAATCTACTTTGTGGCATTAGCAGCAATTCAAACATTTGGAGGTCTTTTCGTCCTGCACACTGTTGTTACCTTGTGTTCCTGGGCTTCTGTGGAGATTTGCTCGACATCTCCATCCTCTATCTCCCCCATCTTCAGACAGTTCACCACTATGGTGCCCGCTCTGTTCGTACCATCGGGGCTTCTGCATGTGAAAGAAAGAAAAAAAGAATGAAATGGGGGGTGAGATACAAGTGGGACTGCTAACTTGAGACCAACAGCCAGTGCCCACCTTGGCCTGCTGATGTCAAGAGATGTCAGCAGGTCATCCAAGAATGAGCAGGGCGTTGAAATATTACCAAGATACCGTTACTCAGTTCTTCCTGCTAAGCCCACTTAATCTATCCACCCATCCTATTGTAAAAGCATGAGGCTAAAGGCAAGAACAAAACTTGGATGGGATGTAAGTCATCACAGGACACACACACACACACACACACACACACACACTCGCCTATCGACAATGAATGAAGACATTCAGAATCTACTGTTCATCCTCCATATTTCCATTACTTTAAAAACAACCTGGAAAACATGAGAACCACAGTAAGCATCAGGGAGCCAGCCGGGCAACTCCGGTTAATGTCAGAAACATAAAAGTATTATGGTTTATAAATAAAAAAAGAAAAATTAGCCAATCCAGCCTCTAAATAACAAAAGGAAAAAAAATAACAGCCACAAGAAATAAAATGAAGGACATCAGGATACAAGCAGCTTGGGAGCTCCTTCTGCACCAGAGTCCTGGGTCAGAAAGACATGTGACACTTTGGGCACGCCCCCTCTTATTTAATCATGACCAGAAGGGGCGGGGCCTTCACTGCGGTCTCCAGGCAGTGTCAGTCACTGGAGCTCGAGCCAACAGTTAGCGACAGCGCCTCCTCTCGGTCCGGGGTGGGACTGCGCACCTTACTTAAACCCTGAAGGTGAACACCCCAGGCGCAAATGCCTGACCAACCTTAGGGTTACATTAGCAGCAAACATTACAAGGTCTCACTAAGTCTCTGAAAGGATCGTTGGTCTGCAGAGCTCCAGACCTGCTCTCCACCACAAATCTGACCCTGACACTTCAACGGAGATTTTAACTCTCCATCAGGGATGCCTTCTGAAAATGTTATGTTTAAGACATTCAACTAAAATTAATCACAAACAACTCACAGCTAACAACAAGATGGCGATATTATGTAATGAGGACTCTACTGTGTATTAAAGCTTTTGGAGTTTGGGCTCCATTTGTAAATCCATGACATTGTGATGTGCTGTTAAAAGGTGTGGATTTAATGAAGTCAGTCAGCACATGAAAGCAAGCAGATGAAAGGCACTATATGATAGATAGATAGATAGATAGATAGATAGATAGATAGATAGATAGATAGATAGATAGATAGATAGATAGATAGATAGATAGATAGATGTGAAAGGCACTATATGATAGATAGATAGAGAGATAGATAGATAGATAGATAGATAGATAGATAGATAGATAGATAGATAGATAGATAGATAGATAGATGTGAAAGGCACTATATGATAGATAGATAGATAGATAGATAGATAGATAGATAGATAGATAGATAGATAGATAGATGTGAAAGGCACTATATGATAGATAGATAGATAGATAGATAGATAGATAGATAGATAGATAGATAGATGTGAAAGGCACTATATGATAGATAGATAGATAGATAGATAGATAGATAGATAGATAGATAGATAGATAGATAGATAGATAGATAGATGTGAAAGGCACTATATGATAGATAGATAGATAGATAGATAGATAGATAGATAGATAGATAGAAGTGAAAGGCACTATATGATAGATAGATAGATAGATAGATAGATAGATAGATAGATAGATAGATAGATAGATAGATAGATGTGAAAGGCACTATATGATAGATAGATAGATAGAGATAGATAGATAGATAGATAGATAGATAGATAGATAGATAGATGTGAAAGGCACTATATGATAGATAGATAGATAGATAGATAGATAGATAGATAGATAGATAGATAGATAGATAGATAGATGTGAAAGGCACTATATGATAGATAGATAGATAGATAGATAGATAGATAGATAGATAGATAGATAGATAGATAGATAGATAGATAGATGTGAAAGGCACTATATGATAGATAGATAGATAGATAGATAGATAGATAGATAGATAGATAGATAGATAGATAGATAGATAGATAGATAGATAGATAGATGTGAAAGGCACTATATGATAGATAGATAGATAGATAGATAGATAGATAGATAGATGTGAAAGGCACTATATGATAGATAGATAGATAGATAGATAGATAGATAGATAGATGTGAAAGGCACTATATGATAGATAGATAGATAGATAGATAGATAGATAGATAGAAGTGAAAGGCACTATATGATAGATAGATAGATAGATAGATAGATAGATAGATAGATAGATAGATAGATAGATGTGAAAGGCACTATATGATAGATAGATAGATAGATAGATAGATAGATAGATAGATAGATAGATAGATAGATAGATAGATAGATAGATGTGAAAGGCACTATATGATAGATAGATAGATAGATAGATAGATAGATAGATAGATAGATAGATAGATAGATAGATAGATAGATGTGAAAGGCACTATATGATAGATAGATAGATAGATAGATAGATAGATAGATAGATAGATAGATAGATAGATAGATAGATAGATGTGAAAGGCACTATATGATAGATAGATAGATAGATAGATAGATAGATAGATGTGAAAGGCACTATATGATAGATAGATAGATAGATAGATAGATAGATAGATAGATAGATAGATAGATAGATAGATAGATAGATAGATAGATAGATGTGAAAGGCACTATATGATAGATAGATAGATAGATAGATAGATAGATAGATAGATAGATAGATAGATAGATAGATAGATAGATAGATAGATGTGAAAGGCACTATATGATAGATAGATAGATAGATAGATAGATAGATAGAGAAAGGCATTACATAAGATAGATAGATAGATAGATAGATAGATAGATAGATAGATAGATAGATAGTGGAAGGCATTACATAAGATATGAAAGGCACTATATAATAGATAGATAGATAGATAGATAAAAGTATGGCCTGCAGGGGGCGCTCCATCTATATATAATATGCTCTTTCCCCAAGTACTTTGACTATGGAGGCGTCCCAGCTGGGTTAGGGCCAGATATGAAAGGCACTATATCATTAATAGTGTGACCTCTAGGGGGCGTCACCAAGCCCCAAACCCCAGGCACAACCACACTAAGACAGTCCTGTGTGCAAAGAAATGCTTTTTCTTATTCACAATTCCTTTTTCTAAAGCCCACACCACAATTTCCAATCCACAATCCCTCTTTCTACTCTTCCAGTTGAGCTTTGCCACCACGAATGAGAAAATTAGTGTGACGCCTGTGATCATTTTCTTGTATTTTATACATATGTCTCATCAGATTGATGCTTTATTTATAAGTTTCTTTTATCAGATTGCACGCCATACAGCACACTCTTCTGTGCTTGGCTCTGTGAAGGACCATCATATCTGTACGTGTGCTTCTTGTCTTACACTCGGATAAGACAATAATAAGGCCGGTATTTTCACATCAATAAAATGTGTGACTCGTTAGTTTAAAAAGTAATTGGACTATGTAATGTGTGTTACTTTTAACGTGTCACGCTGCTGCTGCTCTCCAGATTGTGCGGCTGAGTTTAGCACTGGAGTACTGAGACTGATTATTTCAGCCAGAAGAAGGAACAGAGCAGTCGCTCAAGGAATTGTGTTTGGTGGACGTTTCTACCTGTGGATGCTGAAGCAAAAACTATGTGCAGGCTGCACAGAGTGCAACTGACATGCGCGGACTACAGAATCCTTCGCAGTAACCCAGTTATTGGTTTATATGGCCACAGAGTTGGGTAATTTGTATACAAATCGACTTCTGGTTTTTCAGAGGCCAATAACCCGATTTCTCTAACTGGAAAAAGGGTTTACATGGCATTTTAGAAATCAGAATTTTTATGAATTATTTACTTATTGAAACAAAAAATCCAAAGCAAAAATAACAAAAAAATTTGCAGAGATGGGGGAAGCCTGTGAAATCTGTCTGGCCACCAAGATTTACAGAAAATCAGAGCAGGGACCAACAACGCAAACCTGAAAAGCGCGCCCATCTCTTTTGGTCTGGACGAGGCTCAGCTCGCTTCTTGGCATTAAATATAAGAAGCAGGAACTCGTCCCTCGCTCGGCTAATGATGTCTTCATCTTAAAATGACAGTGCGAGATGACAGCGCCGTGGAGCTGAAGAGTGCCACCTGTGTGAAAGGTCCCTGTCGTTGTGGCAGAGCTAATACAATCCCTGATGGGTCAGATTGTATCTGGCATGAGTGGCTCTCTAATTAGAGCTGACAGTCACTCTCAGCCATTTATTATATTTAAAACCGAGGCTGACGCTCTGCAGCCCTACTGGCTCAGACGCACACATTTTACATTCTGAAAACTGCAACATCTAAATGAAGGCCTTTCGTGGCA
Source organism: Erpetoichthys calabaricus (assembly GCF_900747795.2). NCBI lineage: Eukaryota > Metazoa > Chordata > Cladistia > Polypteriformes > Polypteridae > Erpetoichthys > Erpetoichthys calabaricus. The sequence goes on along the minus strand of NC_041398.2, from coordinate 247,532,257 downwards.
CCTGGCTACCTGCGTTTAATATGGTGCCACCCACGGCCTTTCACAAGCCCAGATGCTTCTTACAAGCTGGAGTACAGGCAAGTAAAAGGAATGCTCCACCCAAAAAATTATAATTATATATATATTATATATAGTAGATGCCACATGGGTTGGACGGGCATCCCAGTCAGAAGAAAACCAGGAAGGAAGGAAGTATATATATACATATATATATATATATATATATATTTATATATATACTGTATATATACACACACACATAGACTATATATATATATATACTGTATATATATATATATATATATATACTGTATATATATTGTGAGCCACTAGGGGGCGTACTACCACCCTAACCCAGACACACACTCCACACGTTTATTTACAGTTTACAATGCCAGTAACCACAATGCAACACACCAATCTCCATTCAGTCCCTTCTTGCTGCCAGTCCTTCTCCCTCCACTCCTCCTCAGGCTTTGTCCTCTCCTCCCGACTCTGGCCATCAAATGGGGTGAGGCGGCTCCTTTTTATAGGGCACCTGGATGGACACCTGGTGCCTAACGAGCTTCTTGTGACCAAATAAGGCCCTGGAAAGGTCCATGCACCCCCCTGGCGGGGGCCACGGGTTCCAACAGGGTTGAGCCCCTAAGCTCATAACCCGTAACCCCACTGGAAACCAAGGGGGCTGCCCTCTATTGGCCCAGGGAAGAAACTGTCCTGACAATCCTCTTTGCCCCAGTCCCAGGCAAGGACCCTGGCCACCCATCACAATGAGTTGGTTTCCAGAGGGGGGAATTTTTTATTTCCAGTTATTTAATTTGTCCAATTACTTTTGAGCCCCTGAAATAAAGGGATTGTGTTCAAAAAATGCTTTAGTAGCCTCACATTTTTATGCAATTGTTTTGTTCACCCCACTGAATTAAAGCTGAAAGTCTGCACTTCAACTGCATCTGAGTTGTTTCATTTAAAATTCATTGTGGTAATGTACAGAACCAAAATTAGAAAAAAGTGGTCTCTGTCCAAATATTTATGGACCTAACTGTATATATACACACATATGCCAACCATTCTCTAATTTAAAAACCACTCAATGCCCCAGACCCCAATGTGTGTCACGTATGTCACCACAGCCGACAAACAAAGAAGTTGCAGAGAAGAAATACAAACACAAACCAAGGAGCACAGCCCAGCTGAGACACAACAGCTTCCACCACCACCACGATGATGTCCATTTGTAGAAAGCCCACCATATCTCTGTGAACATAAAGTGAGAGACTTGATGAGCCTCCAGTAAAAGCACGTAAACCCCTCCTGGATGCCAGTGCTGAAAATTTTAGAAGCGATTGCTCACTTGACACATCGCTAAATGTAAGAAGAAAGGACCTCGAGAAGTAAACGCGTTCCAGAGATTTCGGTCTTATTAGCCACCGACTACGGAGTAGCAGTGAAGCTGCCATTTATTTGGGCTCATTACTGTTATTACCGTGACCGCCATTCATGCCCCGGGGGCACACGCGTCTTGTCATTTAGGCAGCTTCAGTAAATTCATGGAGGCCTAAAACCACAGCAGCCTGCATGGATCATCTGCCCATCGAGTAAACTGAGCTCAATTTAGCAGCAACTTCTGCTTGCTTAAACCCACCACAAGTGAGTTCTGAGATTTCAGCCTTGACTCACCACCCCAACCAAACCCATCTCCCCAGTGGATGGTGGGACCACTTTAGGATTAGAATTAAATACTGTGGTGTGATCTGTTGGGTCACACACATGCACTTTGGGGACAGCTGAAAGGTGCCGCTGGTGGTAATTCCTCACCAATCCACAGGGTGGCGCTGTATTCTAATGCCTCTTCTCTTCCTACCTCTACAGACCAGACGAGTGACAACCTCACCTCTTCTGACATCACTTCCAGTGATCGTCAGACACCTATGTGTGACAGTGTAAAATAAGTTTCATTGCTGTATTTGTTCCATCCATCCATCCATCCATTTTCCAACCCGCTGAATCCGAACACAGGGTCACGGGGGTCTGCTGGAGCCAATCCCAGCCAACACAGGGCACAAGGAAGGGAACCAATCCTGGGCAGGGTGCCAACCCACCGCAGGCTGTATTTGTTGTCTTTCATATTTTTATTATTTCCATCAGTATTTTTTCTTCTTATTATTATGATAGATAGAAATAGATAGATAGATAGATAGATAGATAGATAGATAGATAGATAGATAGATAGATAGATAGATAGATAGATAGATAGATAGATAGATAGATAGATAGATAGAATTTAATTTTAGTATAGTAGGCAAGATAGATAGATAGATAGATAGATAGATAGATAGATAGATAGATAGATAGATAGATAGATAGATAGATAGATAGATAGATAGAATTTAATTTTAGTATAGTAGGCAAGATAGATAGATAGATAGATAGATAGATAGATAGATAGATAGATAGATAGATAGAATTTAATTTTAGTATAGTAGGCAAGATAGATAGATAGATAGATAGATAGATAGATAGATAGATAGATAGATAGATAGATAGATAGATAGATAGAATTTAATTTTAGTATAGTAGGCAAGATAGATAGATAGATAGATAGATAGATAGATAGATAGATAGATAGATAGATAGATAGATAGATAGATAGATAGATAGATAGATAGATAGATAGATAGATAGAATTTAATTTTAGTATAGTAGGTAAGATAGATAGATAGATAGATAGATAGATAGATAGATAGATAGATAGATAGATAGATAGATAGATAGAATTTAATTTTAGTATAGTAGGCAAGATAGATAGATAGATAGATAGATAGATAGATAGATAGATAGATAGATAGATAGATAGACACTTTATTAATCCCAAGGGGAAATTCACAATTCATAGAAAGTACTGTGTCTTTACATTTGTCTCTGTTCCTTGTCCTTCGTGGGTAGGGCCACAGGAGGCGGGGCCTCCTTGACATCACCACTCCCGAGTCATCCTGCTAATTATCTTGTTAAGTCAGCTGAGAAGACTCAGGAGTTAGGAATCATTCCTTTGTTGGAGTTTTCTGTACATTTGACTGAGTGAGTTTACATACTGTAACGGGCGGCTGGGTCCCATGCCCAGCCAGGACACCTCTGCTGCATATGTTCCTGTGGAGCAGCCATGGGCTCCTCAGTACCTCCCCCGGGATGCTTGGTGGCAGCCTTCCTGGTTGACAATGGCGCCTCAATTTCCCGCAGGGTTCCATGGGAGATGGAGTTCTCCACAACCCTGTGGGGATCTGGGGTGGCTGCCAGGGGGCGCTGCATGGATCCCGGAGCCAACATGGACAGCTCTACAGCACCACCCAGAAGTGCAATTAGCAACAGGTGATCAAGCACCTGGAGCACTTCCGAGTGGGCTATAAAAAGGGCCAGCATCCATCACTCAGGAGCCAGAATCGGGAGGAAGAGGACGAGGTTGCCTGGGAGGAGTGGTGGTGCCAGTGGAAGAGTGTTTGTTGGTCAGTGTTTGGGTGTGCTTTTGGGACTGTGTTGTGGCTGGAGGGATTACGGGGAAGACGTGGTGTCCTCCAGCTGAAGAAAAATAAAGCATGTGTCTTTTTAACACGTGCCTCAGTGTGAATCTGTGCCAGGTTCTGGCGCTATAAAGTGTCTAATTCAAAATACACACTCAAAAACCAGAATTGTGATATCTCAGCTAGGATTCCTCCCCTGGCTGGGGTTCAAATTCTTGTTTAATGTCCTTTTTATTCTTGGTTGAGCCATTTACTTATGTTAATGTTGCTGTTGTTCTTTGTGGACCTGGAGAAAGCACATGACAGGGTGACAAGAGAGGAGCTGTGGTATTGTATGAGGAAGTCAGGAGTGGCAGAGAAGTACGTAAGAGTGGCACAGGATATGTACGAGGGAAGTGTGACAGTGGTGAGGTCTGTGGTAGGAGTGACGAAGGGGGGATTACATCAGGGATCGGCTCTGAGCCCTTTCTTATTTGTAATGCTGATGGACAGGCTGACAGATGAGATTACACAGGAGTCCCCGTGGACTGTGATGTCTGCTGATGACGTTGTGATCTGTAGTGAGAGTAGGGAGCAGGTTGAGGAGACCCTGGGGAGGTGGAGATATGCTGTAGAGAGGAGAGGAATGAAGGTCAGTAGGACCACCAAGACAGAATACATGTGTGTCAATGAGAGGGAGGTCAGTGGAATGATGAGGATGAGGGGAGTAGAGTTGGCGAAGGTGGATGAGTTTAAATACTTGGGATCAACAGCACAGAGTAACGGGGATTGTGGAAGAGAAGTGAAAAAGAGAGTGCAGGCAGGGTGGAGTGGGTGGAGAAGAGTGTCAGGAGTGATTGGTGACAGACAGGGAAGGTCTACAGGACGGCAGTGAGACCAGCTATGTTATATGGGTTGGAGACGGTGGCACAGGACACACACCTGGAGGTGGCAGAGTTAAAGATGTTAAGATTTGCATTGGGTGTGACGAGGGTGGACAGGATTAGAAATGAGGACATTAGAGGGTCAGCTCAAGTTGCACGGTTGGGAGACAAAGTCAGAGAGGCGAGATTGCGTTGGTTTGGACCTGTGCAGAGGAGAGATACAGGGAATACTGGGAGAAGGGTGCTAAGGATAGAGCTGCCAGGGAAGAGGAGAAGAGGAAGGTCTAAGAGAAGGTTTATGGATGTGGTGAGAGAGGACATGCAGGTGATGGGGGTGACAGAAGAAGATGACGAGGACAGGAAGATATGGAAGAAGATGATCCGCTGTGGCAACCCCTAATGGGAGCAGCCGAAAGAAGATTGTTGCAGCTGGAGTCAAGGAGGATCAGAGAGACGGGGCGAGTGCTCGTGGACACTTTGCAAAAGGAGAAGAGTCATTGTGGAGAGTCTGGGCAGCATCAATTCTGTTGAATTAGCCGAGGGCTGTTACAGAGGTTCCGTGTTGTGGCTATGATCCAGTCTGCTGACTTAAGTGAGCAGATTAAGAGTGCAGAGAAGCCGAAGGAACTTAAGGTAGACAGGAGGATCCACAGTGTGGCTGCCACCATCTAGAAGGAAAGGGAGAAAGGGAGATCTGTGGGGTACAGATTAATGTGGCAGTTTGGGTTTGTGGGGCACCAATAAAAGTGGGCTATGCAACCAGGATTTATGCTAATGGCTATGAAGCACCATCTGTTGAAATAACAAATTAAATGCATTTTATTACTACAAATGTTTGTGATGCACCATCTGTTGAAATTACAAATGTATTGCATTTTATTACAACAAATGCTTCTAATGCGCCATCTGTTGGAATGACAAATGAAATGCATTTTATTACTACAAATGTTTCTGGTGAACTATCTGTTGGAATGACAAATGCAAGGTATATGCCTTTTGTTATATGTCATTTGGTATGGGATTTGTAGAAGCTGTGGTTAATATTTGCAATGTGCCACCTGTTGAAATATTACTACAAATGTTTATGATGTGCCAACTTTTGGAATGATGGGGTGATAGCAACCAGATGGACACATAACTGCAGAGACATTTATTCCTTTTATTATGATGGACTAGCTGTAGGGTTGAAATTTAAATTATCAACGTAAACCTCAGCATTAATGTTAACAGTGTGCCATCTATTGAAATGTATTTTTTAATGCATGTACACATAAAACACATTTATTTGTCATTCCTACAGATGGCATATCACAAAAACATGTAGTAATAAAATGTATTACTACAAATACTTCTGATGCATCATCTGTTGTAATGACAAATGTAATGCAGTTTATAATTACAAATGCTTCTAATGCGCCATTTGTTGGAATGACAAATGCAATGCATTTTATTACTACAAACGTCTGTAATGCACCATTTGTTGAAACGATAAATGCAATGCCTATTATTACCACAAAGAGTTCGGATGCACCATCTGTTAGAATTACAAATGCGTTGAATTTTATTACAACAAATGCGTCTGATGCGCCATCTGTTGGAATGACAAAATGCATTTTATTAGTACAAATGGTTCAGATGTGCCATCTGTTGAAATGACATATGCAATGCATTACAACAAATAGTTCTGATGTGCCATCTGTTGGAATGACAAATGCAATGCATTTTTTACTACAAATATTTGTGTTGCTCCATCTGTTGAAATGATAAATGCAGTGCATTTATTTTACAAATCTTTGCGATGCGCCATTAGTTGGAATGATAAATGCAATGCAGTGTATTATTACAAATATTTATTTGCAATGCATCATTTGTTGGAATGACAAATGCAAAGCAAATTTATTACTACAAATGTTTGCAAGTTGCCATCTGTTGAAATGACAAAATGTAATGCATTACAACAAATAGTTCTGATGTGCCATCTGTTGGAATGAAAAATGCAATGCATTACAACAAATAGTTCTGATGTGCCATCTGTTGGAATGACAAATGCAATGCATTTTTTACTACAAATATTTGTGTTGCTCCATCTGTTGAAATGATAAATGCAGTGCATTTATTTTACAAATCTTTGTGATTCGCCATTAGTTGGAATGACAAATGCAATGCACTGTATTATTACAAATATTTATTTGCAATGCATCATTTGTTGGAATGACAAATGCAATGCAAATTTATTACTACAAATGTTTGCGAGTTGCCATCTGTTGGAATGACAAATGCAATCCATTTCATTATTACAAATGTTTCTGATGCACCATCTGTTGGAATGACAATTTCAAATGTTAATGCTGAGGTCCAAGTTGATTATTTAGCCTTCAACCCATCTTAGTCGGTAGCACAGCTAGTTGTCTAATTTTGACCCTGCATTGCTTTGATTTTAAAGCCTTGTCTGTCTCAGATGTTCTGAAGGAAGTGAGTGCCCATTAGCAGTGGGCACAGGGCATATAAACTTCTATGTGCTGTGGAGACGGTGCCTATAGTGATATTTATTTATAATGTGTCCCAATTCCAATTCTATAATGAGTGTAATTAATCTTGGGAGTAACTGGGAAGATAGTCCTGCGCTTTACGAACATAACCTCACCACGGCCGACTAGCAGGAACGGAGCGGTGTTTGGCACTTAATAAACAGAGAGAAAAAAAAAAGTGTTATGTTTGCAATTAATTGGCAAATCCATCTAATTGCGCTGACACCAGCAGGCTACACGCTGTCGTTGATGCACGCCGTTTAATTAATATCATACGAGCAGGCAAAATTGAATCTGTTATGCATTAGAGGTAATTCTAATGTGCTGTTAAAGTACACACTGCATTTATCTTGATTATTTTAGTTTGTCACTTTGTTTGCCTGATACACTGACCTCTTGTCTCTGTGTATTAAACAGTCTGCGTTTAAAATAAAAGTGCCTATTATCAGCAGTAGGAGGCGCTCTTGATACATTCCCAATCCATGCAAAGACTCCAAAGAGGCCAAGTGATGACAATATGGAGGTTTATTAAAAGAACAAAAAAATAAAAAACAAGGACGACTTAAAAAAAACCAAAAAAAAAAAAAAAAAACCTGGTGGTCTTAGGGGCTAAGATTGACAGATGAAACCCCCAACTAACCCCAATCCTAATAATTCCAACTGAAAGTGTAGGGTGTAGGTGGGTGCAAATGTGGCTCACAAGATAAGGGGATCGGAGGGTTATAGTGAGGGGAACTGCGCCAAATGTGGGTGATGTTAAGAGTGGTGTCCAGAAGGGGTCACTGCTAGGGTGGCCACTTTATTAGGCACACCTAATGCAGGATAATGTGCCGTGTCACAAATCATCTCAGACTGGTGTCTTGAATGTGACAAGAAGTTCACCGGACTCAAAATGGCCGCCACAGTCGCTAGATCTCAATCCAACAGAGCACGTTTGGGATGCGGTGGAACGGGAGATTGGCATCACGTAATGATGTAGCGACTATAGAACACACGAGGGGGGTACCCAGAAATAATTTTACTTAATAGTTTTAATAATTTTTACGGGCGGCATGGTGGCGCAGTGGGTAGTGCTGCTGCCTCACAGTTAGGTGACCTGTGATTCGCTTCCCGGGTCCTCCCTGCGTGGAGTTTGCATGTTCTCCCCGTGTCTCCGTGGGTTTCCTCCCACAGTCCAAAGACATGCAGGTTAGGTGGATTGGCGATTCTAAATTGGCCCTAGTGTGTGCTTGGTGTGTGGGTGTGTGTCCTGCGGTGGGTTGGCACCCTGCCCAGGATTGGTTCCTGCCTTGTGCCCTGTGTTGGCTGGGATTGGCTCCAGCAGACCCCTGTGACCCTGTGTTCGGATTCAGCGGGTTGGAAAATGGATGGAAAATTTTTACTTCCTAAAACTTTTGTCTCCCTCAAAGTCCTCTCCATGTGAATGAATGCACTCATCCCAACGGTTTTCTCCTTGGTAGAAACATTTTCGGAATCGCCAAAGAGGAACGTTGTCCAAAGGCCTGCAGCGAATTTTTTCTTTAACTTCATCCACGGTACAAAAACGCTTTTCCTTTGAGTCCTTTTTTTCATATGAACAAATCACACGGAGCAAAGATCAGGCAAGTAGAGAAGGTGGCAAGAACTCCAAGACACGCAAGTCAATTCCCAAAATCTCTTCAACAGTCCAACAACAATCTCCATAAATTGCATTGCCAAATTCATCAAGATTTTCTTCAGTCCTAATTGTGGGAAGGTCGGCCAGCTCTCAGTTGGTCTTCAAGTGACGTTTCCCCTCATTTGAAAAATGGCTCGAAAACCACTCGTAGACCTGCGTTTTACTTAAAGCTTCCTCTTTAAAAGCAGTTTCAAGCCTCACTACACTATCAGCAGCTGCTTTCCCCAAGAGAAAACAAAATTGAACGCAGACTCGCCATTCTTTATGATCACCCATGAGAAAAACCTCAGAACATGTTTAATAAGCTCCAAGAAAAACCCGACACGGAAAGGCGAACAAACAATACAGAGCAACGCCACTGGGCACACTGGCACAGAATACTGTAAGTGTGCCACACCTAGCAGCGAAATTCGCAACTAAGTCAAGAGGTGCATATTCCGCTTCTTTTTGGGTACCCCCCCTCATATATTGTATTACTAGCTGTCCCATGTAGCTCCGGCCGTGAAGAAGTGAAACAGGACAAACTTTAAAAATGAATAAACAAACAGGTATCGCTAGCTAAGCAGAGGCAAGGTGCGCTCCAACACATGGCGAGAGGTACAGTGATTCAAACGGAGGCTGGCGCGGGAGTGAGGAGGGCCCTGCCTGGCTCCCCACTCCTGAGGTCCCGCTTCCCCCTTCCCTCAGCCCGCTGCGTGTCTCTCGAATAAATCGCTCCTGCAAGTGAACTATGATAGTTAAAGTGATGAGAGAAGTTGCAAAATCAACCGGAATGTTCAAGCAAATTCTAGAAAAAAACCCGATCTAAATCCATTAAGTACTTCTCTCGTGAAAAGCGAACAGACAGACAGACATTGGATTTTGTACATATACAGATAATGTGTATAAACACACACACACACACACACACACACATACAATATATATATATGCATACATAAGTGATACACAAATACACAGGCTAGCTGTGAGAATAAAATCACCAGCATAGACCCCAACGTTGATGTTTGCAGTGCTCCGTCTATTGAAATGAATCTTGTAATGCATGCGGTATTAAACATTTTCCATTCCAACAGATGGATCACAGACATTTGTAGAGTAGTAAAATGCATTATTACAAACATCTGTGATGCACCATCTGTTGAAATCCATCCATCCATCCATGTTCCAACCCGCTGAATCCGAACACAGGGTCACGGGGGTCTGCTGGAGCCAATCCCAGCCAACACAGGGCACAAGGCAGGAACCAATCCTGGGCAGGGTGCCAGCCCACCGCAGATCTGTTGAAATGACAAACGCAATTTACATGTCTCTCTGTTAAATGCAATTTGGTATGGAATTCAAAAAAACACGGTTAATGTTTGTGATGCACCATTTGTTAGAATGGCGATGCATTTTTTTTTACTACAAATGTTTGTGATGCGCCATCTGTTGAAATAGCAATGCATTTTTTACCACACGTTTGTGATGCACCATCTATTGGAATGACAAATGAAATGCACATGTCTCTCTGTTAAATGCCATTTGGTATGGAATTCATAAAAACACTTAATGTTTGTGATGCACCATCTGTTTGAATAGCAATGCATTTTTTACTACACATGTTTGTGATGCACCATCTGTTGAAATGATAAATGCAATGCACATGTCTCTCTGTTAAATACCATTTGGTATGGGATTCATAAAAACACTTAATGTTTGTGATGCACCATCTGTTGGAATAGCAATGCATTTTTACTACAAAAGTTTGTGATGCACCATCTGTTGGAATAGCAATGCATTTTTTTACTACACATGTTTGTCATGCACCATCTGTTGAAATGACAAATGAATTGCACATGTCTCTCTGTTAAATGCCATTTGGTATGGGATTCATAAAAACACTAAATGTTTGTGATGCACCATCTGTTTGAATGATAAATGCAATGCACATGTCTCTCTGTTAAATGCCATTTGGTATGGGATTCATAAAAACACTAAATGTTTGTGATGCACCATCTGTTTGAATAGCAATGCGTTTTTTGGCTGCACGACGCTTCGAAGTTTGTGATCCCTGAACACAGACGAGTCCTGGTGGTCTCCATGAGACTCCTGTCACCTGTCCCACTTGTCCTGCTCCAGCTGGGTCAGGTGTGAAGGGGGTCTTCTACCAGACCGCGTGGTTCACTTCCTCCCATAGATGTTCATATCAGAGATCACAGAAGGCCCCTTCAGAAGAGTCCGATGTTTTGTTGTTCGCCATTCTTGTTTTGGCTCCTTATCCTATTGGAGGGTCCGTGACCTGTGACTGACTCTGAGCTTTCTGACACTCGGCAGTCATTTTCACTCCAGAATGTCTTGAGATTCCATTGTTCTCTGCACAGACTTAAGAACCCCTGTGCCAGACACAGCCCCAAAACACAACCACGTCTCCTTCATGTGTCACAGTAGGTCTGGTGGTCTTTTCTGTGAAGAATGTGGACATGGGAATTGATGTGACTTGCCAGAAATTTCCAGTTTTGTCTCATCTGTCCAAAGCACCTTCTCCCAGAAGCACTGTGGCTCGTCAATATACATTTGAGCAAATTCCAGTCTGGCTTTTCTATATGGGGTCCTCCAGGGTCTTCTTCCATTCAAATGGTGTGGTCAGACACTGATGGACCTTGGAGTTCAGCTGGTATCTCTTTGGAGGTTGTCTACCATTCTCTGTCTCCATCTGCGTCCTGGGAGGTCAGCTACAGACCCAGTGACCTTCAACTTCATGATATTTGCAACTGTCGTCACAGGCCCATCAAGCTGCTTGGAGATGGTGGTCTTCTAGCCTCTGCCTTTAACCCTCTTGTCCACCATTTCCTTTCTGTTCTCCTCAGACAGCTCCCTATCTCCTTTGCTTTCTCTGGTCCTGTTCAGTGCGGGACACACGATGACACCAAACTGCAAAGTGACGTCTTCTCTCCATTTCAGTCGACTGATTGCTCGATTGGAGACGCGTGTGTGACACAAATTCAAAAAAACGGCGAGCTTGAAAAATCAGTGATTGAGGGTCTTTTCTGGGGGGGGGGTCCCAGCAAATGTGTACAGGCCGTGTGGAATAAGCAACACGTGATCTTCTGTCATGCTGGCTTTGTGTTTGACTCGTTGCAGGGACACAGGGGACAGCTGCTTTGCTTTTTGTCACCTTTCAGGCGGCAGACTGCACTCTTTCAATGAGCTCTAAGCGGACCAACACGTCTGTCCTCCTGCCTTCTGTTCTGTTTATTCCACCTCCCTCTTTTCCAAACATTAATTTTACCGATGAACAAAGTAGCGGTGGTCCCCTTTGTGGCTCCCACCCCCGGAAAAAACATTGAATGTTTGTCATCAGGAATAATTGTTATTACGTGGAGCAGAAATGTGTAAATATGAAAACATCAATACAAATGCAGTAGGAAGGGCACACCTAATGTCCCCTGCTGTCCTGATGCACACTTAGCACACGTCTTTCGTGTGACATGTTTTAAAACTGTCACCAATGAGCAGCCTGACCATCCAATTGGCACACTAGATGCCCATTTCTCTGCGCACTGTTCTTATTTTTGATGTTGCCTGCACACACGACGTGTTCGAATGTCACTGCTGGACTCCTCAGTGTCACTGCAGGCTACCAAAGGCAGGCCACCCAATGGGTGCCATTCATGTAACTCAACTTCTGAATAAATGTTAGCGCTTTGAGTACTGAGAAAAGCACTATATAAATGTAATGAATTATTATTATTAAAAAAACCCAAACCCACCCAACCCACCTGTCACGCTATGGGCACGGAGTCGGGGGGGGCACAGTTTATGTATAACCCGCTTCAGAATCCCCCACCCCACCTCTCCACCCTCCTGCACTATGCATACTGAGGGGACGCCATTTTGTTACCTCAGGGGGCACGTGCTGCAGACCCTAAAGTCAGATAATACTTAATATGTGTTATGGAGTCCAAGGGGCACCATTTTGGTAACTCATGGAGGACACACTTTGGACACCCCTCAGCCATCCAAGTCAAGTAATAATGAATGCAAGTTACGGACACAGAGAGGAACACCAAGGGGGACCCCCCAGGCTCCATATGGGCCTTGACTGGCACTGAAGGGTCTCAAAGCAGTCGAAGTTCAGGGTGTCTTGATGTGTTTGTATTCACCTACTAGACATGACACATTTCTGGTGGGCCCACATATCAGGAATGTTTTCAAAGCCAAAAGAGCCACCGGCATACGCTGAGGGAACTTTGAGGGGTCTTTGACAAGCAAAGAGCCACACCACCCCAGCAGAGCACCAGTAGAGAGCCACATTCGTGATCCAGTTAAAGAGCACCTGTCACCTTACATAAATCTTTACTGGGCCACTGCTCAAAGTGACACCCTTCAGGGACAAAGTGACACGCGCTGCAGGGAAGTACAATTTGGCAACGTGAGCCCTGCACTTCCTCACAACGAGAAGACCGCCTGACGAGGACGGCCTGGAGAAAAGGGAATTCGCTTGCCTGCAGAAGTGGGACGCCTCAGGGATGAATGTTAGATGATGGCGGGCTCAAAGAAGAAAAAGAGAAAAACAAAAAATAAAATAAAAAATGAAAAATAAAAAAAAAAACTCTCAATAGCATCCCATAGTTTAAAACTGCAAAAACAACTCCGCATATAGCGCCTTATCCTACTCTGTCCTGGTTTGGGTACGGCCTCATCACTTGGCATTTTGGTCTCTTTATTGTTAGAAGATTTTTATTTTTTTAAATTTTTTTTATTTTTTTGTCTTCATTCTACTCATATTTTCTGAGTCACAATTCAGGCAGCAGCCGGGCGTTCAAAAATCTTTGTCATCCTCTGCACTTTGGAGGGGTTTTTATTTTTACCCCAAGGAATTTCAACTTTTAATTACCATTCTTTTATATTGTTCTCAGGAAAAGTCCATCCATCCATCCATCCATTATCAAATCCGCTATACCCTAACTACAGGGTCACAGGGGGTCTGCTGGAGCCAATCCCAGCCAACACAGGCCACAAGGCAGGAAACAAACCCCAGGCAGGGTGCCAGCCCACCACAGGTTCTCAGGAAAAGTTTGACTTGTAATGATGTTATATTTAGGTGTCCCAAAGTGGCCATTTTGTATTGACGCAGGCCGTACCATCCTGACTGTAAGTTAGCAATGAGATAGATAGATAGATAGATAGATAGATAGATAGATAGATAGATAGATAGATAGATAGATAGATAGATAGATAGATAGATAGATAGAGGAAAGGCGCTATAGATAGATAGATAGATAGATAGATAGATAGATAGATAGATAGATAGATAGATAGATAGATAGATAGATAGATGAAAGGCACTATATAATAGATAGATAGATAGATAGATAGATAGATAGATAGATAGATAGATAGATAGATAGATAGAGGAAAGGCACTATATAGATAGATAGATGAAAGGCACTATATAATAGATAGATAGATAGATAAAGGAAAGGCACTATATAATAGATAGATAGATAGATAGATAGATAGATAGATAGATAGATAGATAGATAGATAGATAGATAGATAGATAGATAGATAGAGGAAAGGCACTATATAATAGATAGATAGATAGATAGATAGATAGATAGATAGATAGATAGATAGATAGATGAAAGGCACTATATAATAGATAGATAGATAGATAGATAGATAGATAGATAGATAGATAGATAGATAGATAGATAGATAGATAGATAGATAGATAAAGGAAAGGCACTATATAATAGATAGATAGATAGATAGATAGATAGATAGATAGATAGATAGATAGATAGATAGATAGATAGATAGATAGATAGATGAAAGGCACTATATAATAGATAGATAGATAGATAGATAGATAGATAGATAGATAGATAGATAGATAGATAGATAGATAGAGGAAAGGCGCTATAGATAGATAGATAGATAGATAGATAGATAGATAGATAGATAGATAGATAGATAGATGAAAGGCACTATATAATAGATAGATAGATAGATAGATAGATAGATAGATAGATAGATAGATAGATAGATAGATAGATAGATAGAGGAAAGGCACTATATAGATAGATAGATGAAAGGCACTATATAATAGATAGATAGATAGATAGATAGATAGATAGATAGATAGATAGATAGATAGATAGATAGATAGATAGATAGATGAAAGGCACTATATAATAGATAGATAGATAGATAGATAGATAGATAGATAGATAGATAGATAGATAGATAGATAGATAGATAGATAGATAGATAGATAGATAGATAGATAGAGGAAAGGCACTATATAATAGATAGATAGATAGATAGATAGATAGATAGATAGATAGATAGATAGATAGATAGATAGATAGATGAAAGGCACTATATAATAGATAGATAGATAGATAGATAGATAGATAGATAGATAGATAGATAGATAGATAGATAGATAGAGGAAAGGCACTATATAATAGATAGATAGATAGATAGATAGATAGATAGATAGATAGATAAAGGAAAGGCACTATATAATAGATAGATAGATAGATAGATAGATAGATAGATAGATAGATAGATAGATAGATTATCTTAATGTGTAAGGCACTAGTTCAGAGTGAAATAGATATGAAATGTGAAAGGCGCTATATACATTAGATTGTGAGACAGGCAGATAAAGTGAAAGGCACTACTGTATATGAGACAGAATGTTAGATAGCTATGAAATGTGAAAGGCGCTATATAAGTGAGATAGCTGGCTGGACGCAAGTCCTGCATTGATCCCAAAAGGGAATTCAGTTGCTTGCAGAACTTTGGCAGCCCAGGATATCAAGTTGTTGTCGAAGATCAATGGGGAAAACAAACCTCAACAAACAGCCCAAAACAATAAAGCAGGTGTCAAGTGTTACCTGCTGTGAGTGCTGCACTTGGGGGCACACATGCTGATTTAATAAGATATAGAAGTGTGGTGTCTCTGTCAGTATGTGTGCAGTAACTGTGTAGGGTGAAGGCGGCCTCAATGGGGGCACAAAGGCTGATTTTTTCTGTTGCTTTCGCTGGCGGCACTTTATTTGCCTGCCTGAGAGCCCTGAGGGGCAGCAGTGGGCAGATTCCTCCTCATGCTTATCCTTGCTTGCCCCGTGTTGTGTCCTCTAGGTGGATTCTGCAACTGAGTCATCACGAGGAGAGGAGAGGAGCTGCGCAGTGGCGTGCCGAGGGTGAGTTTGTCAATTTGCACAGAATGGCAAATGTCACAACACATGAGCTCGAGCCTCCGAGGCCGCGTGAAACTTGTTTTCTTTTCTGCTGTTTTTCCGACATGCCGGCTACCATCTCCAGCGCTTCCTGAAATGATTCTTTTGAGATTTGTGCAGTGATTTAAATGAATTGAAGTGTATGTGATATTTCCTGGTGACCTGGGCTGACCCTTACCATTACACACACACACACACACACATTACGTTGTACACGCCTCAGTCACTTCCACACGTTCACTGCACCTGCTAAACTGAGGACAAAGCATACACAAGGTGTACCATAAGATCCTGCTAAACTGAATCATGGAACCAGTGGAGGAGACCTCAGGTGGGCTTATGAACACAGACACACTCTGAGAAGGATAATAAACTCTGCCAGCAAAACGACTTTATCAGAGTGGTACCTGATGACTTCACTAAAGCGCTCGACTCCATCAAGAGAGCAACGATGTTTAGAATCCACAGTCAGTATGGGATACCCACCGAAATCGACAAAACCGTTGAGAACATCTGAGCAGACTCCAAAATTGCCATCATGGCGGAGGATAAACTCTGAAAAAAGAATTTTCCGTTACAACAGGTGTTCTCCGTGGTGCCACCCTCACACCTTTCCTCTTCATCATCGTCATGGATTTCACTCATAATGAGAATGAAGCCCAACACACAACAAATGGAGTATCTGGATTGTCTGTTAGCCAAGGTGGTCAAGTTGACATCCTGCTACAGCGATTTTCAACTTCATTTCTTGAGTGAAGCATGGAAAGAGCAAATGCCAACTTCCAACGGTGGCCATATTGGCTCATGAAGGTGGTCTGAAAGTCTGACATCGTATAGTGCCTTTCCTATTATTATGCCATTCACTATCTGTCTATCTGCCTTTCTGATATAGTGCCTCACTATCTTTCTATGCATGATATAATGCCTTTATGTCATACTTGCCGTCCCCCATAGCTCCGCCCGTGTAGTAGTGAAACAGGACAAACTTTAAAAATCAATAAACAATAAGGTATCACTAGCTAAGTGGAGGCGAGGTACACTCCAAAGCGTGGTGAGAGGTACACCGAATCGAACAGAGCATGGCGTGTAAGTGAGGTGGGCCCTGCCCGGCTCCACACTCCTGACGTCTCACTTCCCTCTCCCCTCGGCACACAGCCTCGAATATATCTCATAAATATATACATACAAAGATAGATCAATAGGTAGATATGTAGATATAGATAAATAGAATACATTATATATTGTATAGTACCTTTCCTACCTGTCTACCTATCTATCCATCCACCCATCCAACCAACACCTCACACACATATACATGCATGTCAGGGATTATGATTATTAATTTCATTGACACTTCACACAACATCAAATACACCTTTAAATAAAACAGACATCTTCACCTGTGAAAATAAATGGGAGACCTGCCTCTATATAACTATATATATATATATATATATATATATATATTATATACACACACGAACAGGCAAGCTGGGCTACCCGTCTAAGATCGAAGTCACCAGCATAGACCCCAGCATTGATGTTTGCAGCACACCGTCTATTGAAATGTATCTTCTAATGTATGTCATATTAAAGTGCATTACATTTTCCATTCTAACAGATGGATCACAGAAATTTGTAGAGTAGTAAAGTGCATTATTACAAATATCTGTGAAGCACCATCTGTTGAAATAACAAATGCAATGCAAATGTCTCTCTGTTAAATGCCATTTGACATGGGATTCATAAAAACACTTAATGTTTGTGATGCACCATCTGTTGGAATAGCAATGCATTTTTCTACTACACATGTTTGTGATGCACCATCTGCTGAAATGACAAATGAATTGCACATGTCTCTCTGTTAAATGCCATTTGGTATGGAATTCAAAAAAACACGGATAATGTTTCTGATGCACCATCTGTTGGAATGACGATGCATTTTTTTACTACAAATTTTTGTGATGCCTCATCTGTTGAAATGACAAATGAATTGCACATGTCTCTGTTAAATGCCATTTGGTATGGGCTTCATAAAAACACCTAATGTTTGTGATGCACCATCTGTTGGAATAGCAATGCATTTTTTTACTACACATGTTTGTGATGCACCATTGGTTGAAATGACAAATGCAATGCACATGTCTCTCTGTTAAATGCCATTTGGTATGGGCTTCATAAAAACACTTAATGTTTGTGATGCACCATCTGTTGGAATAGCAATGCATTTTTTTTACTACACATGTTTGTGATGCACCATTGGTTGAAATGACAAATGCAATGCACATGTCTTTCTGTTAAATGCCATTTGGTATGGGATTCATAAAAACATTTAATGTTTGTGATGCACCATCTGTTGGAATAGCAATGCATTTTTCTACTACACGTTTGTGATGCACCATCTGTTGAAATGACAAATGAATTGCACATGTCTCTCTGTTAAATGCCATTTGGTATGGGATTCATAAACACACTTAATGTTTGTAATGCACCATCTGTTGAAATGGCGTTGTGATTTTTTTACAACAAAAGTTTGTGACGTGTCATCAGTTGGAATGACAAATGCAATGCACATGTCTGTGTTATTTCCCATTTGGCATGGGATTCATAAAAGCAGTGTAAAGGCTCATGATGTGCCATCTATTGGAATGACAGAGACAAGGCAATGGGATGGACGCAAAGATACTCAGACACCCAGAAACTTGTCCATTTATTACTGTGGGCTGCAGCATCGCCTTACAATAGAAGATGGTATTTACAAGTTTTTATCAGTACATCCTCTCTGTGCTGGGATTCACTTATCCGGCGTTATGAAAGTGTAGTCCACCTTGCAACACCAATGAACTAATTGGTGAAACACACCCTAGCCTAAGTCACTTACCTATCCTAACACATTTGCAAAATCATAATCTAGAACATAAAAACACAACTAAGCCACAGAAAAAGGAAAAGGACATAAATATACTGTACTGTACACTGTACTGCAGTATGAGTGTAAAAAAAATTCCTTACCTTTATTCCTTCTGATCTCTTTACAATGTCTTCCACTCTTCTGCTACACGCAGTCAAACTAGTTCGCCCATGTAGTCTGTAAGTACGACGCTAATGGTGTAAGCCGAAACACTCACATCTCAGTTTTTATGGGCGTGAGTGTTGTAAACTGGAAACGTTTTATGTTGACACGTCGTAACCCGAGGACCCCCTGTGTGTGTATATATATATATATATATATATATATATATATATATATATTGCATAGTTTACTGTCAAATAATGCAAAAAGTACGCAACACATATTTCGCCCTCATTTGGGCTCATCAGGCGTACACACTCCACTGCTCCCCTCTCGGGGATCGAACCTCGGATGTCAGCGTCAGAGAAGAAGCCCCTTTACGCTGCGCTGCGGCGTGTGGTTCGTTTATTTGACAGCCTGTAGGTCCGGAGTAATTACATTCATTGCAATCGTAGTCTGAGTCCTGACCTGAATTGTGTGGGTGGTTATGCAACATTCCATGATCTGCTTCTCGCAACTGAAAAGGGCACCGTGGCGGATGTTTGCCGAATGGCAGACAAACCACAAGCGTTACCTGGTAGGTAACCACCCACACAATCCAGGTCGGAACTCAGACTACGAATGCAATGAATAAATATATGTATATATCTATTATAAAAAAAAATATTGGGGAAGGTTGGAAGGAGACGAGACGTAACTTTTTCAGAGAGATACTTTCACATCCCGTGAGACAAGACTTTGTGCCAAGAGATTTAACCAACGCCCGGGGTTGGAAATAAAACAAAGTAGAACGTCATAAAGAATTCAAAAACAAAAAGAGCTATATCTCTCTATTATAATAAAAATATCCTGGGATGAGACGTGACTTTTTCAGAGAGAGACTTTCACGTCCCGTGAGACGAGACTTTGTGCCAACAGATTTAACCAACGTCTGGGGCCGGAAATAAAAGACAAAGAGTAGAAGACAAAGTAGAACATCATAAAGAATACACGTGCAGAGCAGGTTAGAGATAATGGAAGTATGAAAATTTGAAAGTCTCAAAAAACTGATAGCAAAGATCGCATTTGCGCAAACAAACAGAAATTATTACTCGGAGAAATAACGGAACAGAAAACAGAGATCAAATATATTATTCAGATTTAAACTTCAAGTTGGAGACTTGTAGATCTTCTAATTTGAATTGCCATCAAGGAAAAGTCGTGTTTCTATCCAATGAAGAGGCGTGTCCACAAGAATTAAAAGATTGGCTGTTTGGTGGAAGTGAAATCCTGCGAGACAAAACTTTACGCAAAGAGATTTGGAAAAGACCCGCCCACATCTAAATCATTTACAAGCACGCACACGGTCCAGTCATCTCTCATTTGTGTAAATGCTATTGTCAGACACAGTTCCGTGTAGAGATTCACTCACGGGTAGTTATACATTGCGTTGTCACGATGTATTTTCAAACACGGAATCAAAATTCAATGTGATCTTGACAAAAAGGTAAAAGCGTAAAGAGATTGAATATATGGACAGAGGTGATATGACAGAAGTGCGCTGCGCCAGATGCTGATCACACGGCACCGGCGGCAGCAGCTGATCAAGCAAAGAGGAGGTAAAAACAAGAAACTGTCTTTGTTTCCCGTTGTATCACCGCGTCTCCTTGGGGTGCGTTCAGCCGCCCTCTTCACAACACGAGCGGCAGAGACGGTGGTTGTCAAGCAAAGCGAGCAGGGGCAAAGCCCCCCAGTATATATATATATATATATATTTTTTATTATTTTAAGGGTTGTGCAACCAAATGTTAGTGAAGCGTGTCGATAATCCCATCCAGATCACATTTTGAGTTGCTGGTCTTACAATCGACAGATGAGATCTCATGGTGGGTGTACCAACAGCAGCACCTTCTTTCCATGTCCCTGTGCCTTTTAGTCCTGAAAGACCTTTCGACCCCCCCATTCGTCCCGTAAAAGCGGTGCACGTTGAATGTCCTGGAGATTCTAATTGGTGCCCAGTTGTCTTATAGGGGACCCCCAACCCCAGTTTCCTTCCAAAGACCTGCAGGTGAAGTTAACAGACGATTCTCGATCGTGGATGGTGTGGAGGATCGCCGGCTTCCCAGTCCAGCCCTAACCCCCAGGCCGCTAGGAGGAGCCCTCCGGACAGCATATTCGTGCCCCGAGTTCCAGCAGGGCATCATGGACTTTGTAGTGTTGTTACACAGCCTAGCTGGATACCTTGGGGGCAGCCAGGAGTCGCTGTAGGGGGGCTAGTGGGCCCTTACGTGCCCTATAACCCGGGAGTGCGTCATCACCACGTGACAGGAAGAAACGACGTGCTCCCGGGCTGAAGAGACTGTGTACCCTGACCCGGAAGGGATAAGGATTTGGGGTTTTTGCCAGGAACCACTTCCGGGTCAGGGGCTATAAAAGGACTCTGGGTGAGCCCAGACATTTGAGCTGAGCTGGGAGGTAGGGTGGCAAAGTGTCTGGGCGAGGAGGATTGTGTTGATTTATAGAGAAGAGTTTATTGTATATGAGTGTGGAGTGGAGGGTGCTTTGTGCACTGTGTGACAACAAAATAAATAGTTGTTGTACTTTTACCTCGTGTTCAGAGTGGTACCTGAGGGTTCAAGAGGTGGCTCTGCGTCTCTACTGTTACAATGGTTACTAAGTGGGTACCTGTGATGGTCTGTCACTCTGCACTATGACAGCGCTCACATCGAAAAGCGCCATATTAAGTGAAGAAGATACTGTAGCACTGCGGTGGGTTGGCACCCTGCCTGGGATTGGTTCCTGCCTTGTGCCCTGTGTTGGCTGGGATTGGCTCCAGCAGACCCCCGTGACCCTGTATTCGGATTCAGCAGGTTGGATAATGGATGGATGGATGGATACTGTAGCTGCAGGGGGTCGTGATTTGTATACTCGGTCTAAAAGCAGGACAATGACATTCTGATTCCAAACAAGCTGACCTGCGGAGACCCGGGCACACCACAATGGCTGATTGTTTCCCAGTGGTCCACCCCACGGAAGCCGGTGCTTCCAGTGTAGGACAGACACTCCAGATGTCTCATGAAATCTCTTCATCTTTCAGTGCCCGTGGTCACACTGCGCTTATAAAGCACCATGAGTCAAGAGTAATGCCATCCTGCTGGGCACAGCGAACTCGAGAGCCTGTGGGGGGCTGTGGGCAGCACAAGCTGCAGCGAGGTTGGCACGTTGTGAATATTCTCTCCGTCCTGCAGGCTGCTTCTCGGGCTGAGGGTCCAAGCCAAATAAATCAATGAAGGATTTGTATTGATGACCATTTTGATTGTGAACCTTTCGGGTTCCAAAACGCAGGACCCCCTGTGCAGCTACGGAATGATTAATGTGCGGATGAAGCGATTTTTGATTTTATATGGCATCTTCACTTCAGGAGTAACACGAGGACAAAGCAGCGGATCAATGCATTTGGAAGCAATGAATAATTCAGCTCTCACTGCCTTTGTCACCACCGTATTTCTGATCAATATTCAATCTCGCTTTATAATGAGACCCCCCACACCACCCATCCCATCGTATTAAGTGAATTAATACGCAGCAAGTATGCCACTAAATTATCCAGGATGGAAGCAATGGAACACTATGAGGAAAAAAATAAAATAAAGGGAAACTCGAACACAACACACTGGGGGGCTTCCCAAGACGACGAGACCTCAACACTCCATTCGGGATTTGAACAATTCCTCTCGACGTCCCAACATAATAGAAGAGACACCACTGGGAAAAGGGGGCATCGCCCACTCTGATGAACTGCCACACCCACCCCCAATCCCCACTTACAGTCAAGCCTGCGCGTCAGAGGGTAGTAATATGTCCTCACAGGTGGCGCAGTGGTAGTGCCGCTGATTTGCAGTAAGGAGACTGTGGAAGATTGTGGGTTCGCTTCCCGGTTCCTCCCTGTGTGGATGGCGCTTTGAGTACTGAGAAAAGCGCTATATAAATGTAATGAATTATTATTATTAATGACACCAGGGGGCGCCATCGCTAATGCTTCTGCTTGCTTTCTTGTTTCACCCACAGGTCTATTGAGAGAAATGACTCCGCCCCTTCTGGTCCACGAGCAATAAAAAGCAGGGTGGCACCCGCCTGACGGAGCATCAGCCCGCTCTCCAGCGCCATTTACCTGAACGGTGCGTTTGCTTTTATTTTTTTTTATTGCGCCCGTTGATCACATGACATTTTTGAAATGCCGTGTAATGGGAAGGATGCTGGTTTGAATCCTGTAAACGCCAGAAGTGGCCCCTATTCCGCTTAACCTACAATTGCTTCGTACCGGGTATGACGTTAACCTGCTTCCAACTTGGTGGCAGGATTGGCACTCCAGCCACTGTCAAAAAACCCTCACAGTGTTCCACCGGTGTGGGGCTGAGTGGTCACCCGCGTGGTCCCAGTCCGGGTGGTTCGTCGTGTGGTGGGTGCTGTAATCAGTCCACACTCCCAACCTCTCTCTATCTCTCTCCTCTCTTACTATTTCGAGTAAACGTGGTGGCCCGGTTGGCACCTCCACATTTCATCTGGACTCTTGTATTGTTCACAGGTCGACAACACCAACCTTTCCTGCAGATTCACTTATCCGTGATTATAAAAGTGTAACCCATTTCACGGCACCCATGGTGTCCTCGCGTCTACTTGACAATTTCTAAGTTGTCCCATCACACAGCGACGAAACATGACACTAAGCAATGACAAGACTTATGATGCCCTTAGATATCCGTGACTAACTGGACTATCTACGTGGCGCCGAGTGGCACAGGTTAAGTCATTGAGCCCCATTCACGATGAGGCTTGCACTTGTTCCCCATGAACGAGGAATTCCCAGTAACTCTGATCGAGTCCCCCCCTCGTTGTAACACACCTCCCGCCTCTACTACCGATGCGATGGCTTAGTGAGGTCCTTGGATCGGCCCTGCTGCGGCACAGTAACTAAAAGACGAGCAAAACTCGACTATCGATTAATAATTTTAGACATTATTTGTGCAAATTCCTGTGCAGTTTCCTCTTAATGTCTTTAGGGTTTACTCGGTTTTGAGACTTAAGGAATTTCAATATGGCGTTTCATTTTGTCTCGAACGGGGGGTCCCCAAACTCCGGTCCTGGAGGGCCCCAGTGGCTGCCCTTTTCATAATTAGTGCCCCGTTTTTGCTTCTTGTGAATTAATTTTAATTTACTTGCTTTTTAAGATTTGTTCCCCTGAATGTCGTCATAGTTCCTCTGAATTGCTTCATTTCTTTCCTTAAAGAGAAATGAAACGTGAAGTGAGGGAGCCAACAGAAGACCACCTAAGTCAGAGCTTCAAACTCCAACCAATTTCACTCCAACCAGTTGCCTAATGAGGCGCCGATTCTCGTTGTTAATTAAACTCGTTCTTTAATTCCACGGCTTGCTGCTGCTCTCATTGTGTAATAGCAGACATGTCCGAAATTGTGGATTTTCTCTTTTCTAAGAGCACCATTTGGGGTCCTGAGCAGATCAGCAGTCCTGAGACCCTCACCGTTCTTTATTTTCAGATATTGTAAGACGGGCACAGTTTGCTGCTCGTGTTTTGGCTCTTTTTCTATCTCATGATTGTTTGGCTGCTAAGTAAGGAAAAAGAAACAATTAAGGGGTCCGAGTCTTCAAGAGCAACTCAATTAAAATGAACTCAAAAGAAGTTAATTGGCAGCAAAAACAGGTCACTAATTAAGAAAAGGGTTAGAATGAAAACCTGCTGCCACTGCGGCCCTCCCGGACCAGAGTAGGGGACCCCTGGTCCAGAACCTGTTTTCAGATGCCATTTTGTTTCCCATTTGGGGGGGGCCACTATTTTAAGTTTCGATTTCTACGGTCGCCATGGAGGTGTTTCCCAGGGTGCATTGTGACGTTGATCCTGTGACGATACAAAGGGTCACCCCAGGTGTTTTCTGGGTATCCAAGCTTGAGGCTACATTTCAAACTTCATTATTTAGCCCTTCTGGCTTTTCCGGATCCCTGCTATTGTTTTTGACTCCAAATTTCTCGATCAGGTTTTGGTATACGACAAATGATCTCCATTTTTGATTTGACCTTTAGGCCGTTCTTTGACTTACGACTCTCCTGGTCATTTTCATCTCTCGTGAGTCCGTAGACTAAAAAGTCATAAAACAAGGTTTCCACAGATGAACTTGTAGAAGGATCATTACAGAGCCCCGAGGGGCAATCTGTCCAACTGACCCCGTCTTTCCATACCAGGCCCCCCCCCCCCGCTACAACCTAACCCCATTTATACCCATAGCATCAATGCTTCTGTATCTAGGGCGTTTTTCAGGCATGTCACCCCACAGATAAAGACAATTACCTGAACATTATTTGCATTGCGTGAATTCGGCACAGCATACGCACACAATCGTCTCATTCCCTCCAACTCTGTTTGGCAGCCCAAAGGCACAAGAAGGAAGAAAAATAGCAGCCATCGTGATCATCTGCGTATCCATAATGGGGGGACGTTCATTACTAGAAATTTCACCTTAGTTTTACGTCTGTATTGTTTGATTTGTAAATGAATTGTCACAACTTCTAGTAAGAATTTCATTGTGCCGAGTCACGTGACAAAGAACTTGACTTAACCGGATTTGATGATTTAACCTCAAGATAACTTAATAATTCTTTTAATAATAATTCTTTGTATTTATATAGCGCTTTTCTCACTACTCAAAGCACTCAGCAATTGCAGGTTAAGGGCCTTACTCAAGGGCACAACAGAGCAGAGTCCCTATTGGCATTAACGGGATTCGAACTTGCAACCTTCTGAATGCCAGTGTAGATCTCTAGCCTCAGAGCCACCACTCTGCCGCCGAACTTCCAGACAGTGTTCAGATGCCATTAAGAAGGCTAACAGAATGTCAGGTTATATAGCGCCTTGATGTGTGGAGTACAAGTCACAGGAGGTTCTGCTCAAGCTTTATAACACACTGGTGAGGCCTCATCTGGAGTACTGGTGGGCAGTTTGGGTCTCCATAAGGACATAACAGCACAAGAGAACGTCCAGAGAAGAGCAACTCGGCTGATTGAGGGCTACAGGGGATGAGTTATGAGGAAAGAATAAAAGAGCTGAACCTTTAGAGTCTAAACAAAAGAAAATGTAATGTCAGAAAATGTAAAGTATGACACATAGGAAGTAAAAATGTGAGGCTCAAATACAAAATGGGAGGTTTGAAAATTGAAACTCATGAGAAGGATTTAGGAGCCATTAAGAAGGCTAACAGAATGTCAGGTTATATAGCGCCTTGATTTGTGGAGTACAAGTCACAGGAGGGTCTGCTCAAACTTTATAACACACTGGTGAGGCCTCATCTGGAGTCCTGGGTGCAGTTTTGGTCTCCAGGTTACAAAAAGGACATAGCAGCACTAGAGAAGGTCCAGAAAAGAGCGACAACGCTGATTGAGGTCTCCAAAAGGACATAACAGCACAAGAGAAAGTCCAAAGTAGAATAGCTAGGCGGATTCCAGGGCTACAGGGGATGAGTTATGAGGAAAGATTCAAAGAGCTGAGCTTTTACAGTTTAAACAAAAGAAAATGTAATGTCAGCAAATGTAAAGTATGACACATAGGAAGTCAAAAGTGAGGTTTGAATACACAATGGGTGGTCTGAAAATCGAAAGTCCACCTTATGAGAAGGACTTAGGAGTCATAGTGGACTCATCATTATCAACTGCCAGACAAGCCATTAAGAAGGCTAACAGACTGTCAGGTTATATAGTGCCTTGATGTGTGGAGTATAAGTCACAGGAGGTTCTGCTCAAACTTTATAACACACTGGTGAGACCTCATCTGGAGTCCTGGGTGCAGTTTTGGTCTCCAGGCTACAAAAAGGACAGAGCAGCACTAGAGAAGGTCCAGAGAAGAGCGACAAGGCTGATTGAGGGCTACAGGGGATGAGTTATGAGGAAAGATTAAAAGAGCTGTGCCTTTACAGTCTAAATAAAAGAAGATGTAATGTCAGAAAATATAAAGTATCACACATAGAAGGTAAAAATGTGAGGTTAGAATACACAATGGGAGGTCTGAAAATCAAAAGTCCACCTAATGAGAAGGATATAGGAGTCGTATTGGACTCTAAGCTATCGACTGTCAGACAAGCCATTCAGAAGGCTAACAGAATGTCAGGTTATATAGCGCCTTGATGTGTGGAGTACAAGTCACAGGAGGGTCTGTTCAACCTTTATAACACACTGGTGAGGCCTCATCTGGAGTCCTGGGTGACGTTTTGGTCTCCAAAAAGACATAACAGCACTAGAGAAGGTCCAGAGAAGAGCAACTCGGCTGATTGAGGGCTACAGGGGATGAGTTATGAGGAAAAATTAAAAGAGCTGAGCCTTTTAAGGAGTTTAAGAGGAGACCTGACTGAAGTGTTTAAAATGATGACGGGAATTAGCACAATGGATCGAGACTAGGACTTTAAAATGAGTTCATCAAGAACACGGGCACACAGTTGGAAACTTGTGAAGAGGAAATTTCACACAAACATTAGGAAGTTTTTCTTCACTCAGGGGGCCACAGACACATGGAATAAGTGACCAAGTAGTGTGGTAGACAGCAGGACTTTGGGGACCTTCAGAACTCAACTTTGTTTTTTCAGATAAATTTAGTAGATAGGACTGGTGAGCTTTATAACACACTGGTGAGGCCTAATCTGGAGTACTGGGTGCAGTTTTGGTTGAAAATCGAAGAGTACACCTTATAAGAAGGACTTAGGAGTCGTAATGGATTCAACACTATCAACTGCCAGACAAGCCATTAAGAAGGCTAACAGAATGTCAGGTTATATAGCGCCTTGATGTGTGGAGTACAAGTCACAGGAGGTTCTGCTCAACCTTTATAACACACCGGTGAGGCCTCATCTGGAGTCCTGGGTGCAGTTTTGGTCTCCATAAAGACAAAGCAGTCCAGAGAAGAGCGACTCGGCTGATTGCAGGACTACAGGGGATGAGTTATAAGGAAAGATAAAAAGAGCTGAGCCTTTATAGTTTAAGAAAAAGAAGATGAAGAGGAGATCTGACTGAAGTTTTTAAAATGATGAAGGGAATTAGTCCAGTGGATCGAGACACTGACTTTAAAATGAGTTCATCAAGAACACGGGACAAGGGTTGGAAACTTGTGAAGGGGAAATGTCACACAAACATTAAGAAGTGACCAAGTAGTGTGGTGGGCAGAAGGACTTTAGGGACCTTCAGAACTTGACTTGATGTTTATTTAGAAGAATTACGTGGATAAGACTGGCGAGCTTTATGACACACTGGTGAGGCCTCATCTGGGTGCAGTTTTAGTTTCCAAAAAGGACATAGCAGCACTAGAGAAAGTCCAGAGAAGAGCAACTCAGCTGATTCAGGGCTACAGGGGATGAGTTATGAGGAAAAATTAAAAGAAAGAAGAAAATGTAATGTCAGTAACTGTAAAGTATTACACATAGGAAGTCAAAATGCGAGGTTTGAATACACATTGGGAGGTCGAAAATCGAGAGTCCACCTTATGAGAAGGATTTAGGAATCGTAGTGGACTCGACACGATCAACTGCCAGACAAGCCATTAAGAAGGCTAACAGAATGTCAGGTTATATAGCGCCTTGATGTGTGGAGTACAAGTCACAGGAGGTTCTGCTCAAGCTTTATAACTCACTGGTGAGGCCTCATCTGGAGTACGGTGGGCAGTTTTGCTCTACAAAAAGGAAATAACAGCACTAGAAAAAGTCCAGAGAAGAGCAACTCAGCTGATTCAGGGCTACAGGGGATGAGTTAGGAGGAAAAATTAACCTCCTTAGCATTCAATTTAAAAAAAAAAAAAAAACATAAAAAGCGTTGCATTTTTTGGCTTGAAAAATTTTTATTAACTCTAGTAAAATACTAAAAGTATAAAGTGTAAAAAGTATAATAATGATACAAAAAACAACAATAATAATTGCAATACTGTATATAATGTCCAAATATGTCTTTGATGTGTGGTACATCTGTTTCAGTGTACAGTCGGTCATTTACTCAACACGGTTTGTCTCAACAACAATTCTTTCGATTACGACATAATCAAGAAATACATTCAAGTACGATAGTGGATCTTGGCTGTCAACGTTCCCTTTTTTGCCCGGCTGCCCCACCAAATCAAAACGAGATGGCACTGGTTTATTTGAAGCAGGGTCAGTAGAGACCCAAACGCAAGCGTCACTTTTGGATTCATCAGAATCGCGTTCAGTTTCACTGTTTGTTTCAATTTCACTCCCTAAAGACAGATTTACTTCGTCATCCCTGCTGATGAAAGGCTCCTCAACATCACTGCTCATACTACTGTCAAGAGCACCACCTGTTGGAATCACAGAGAGATAGCAACCAGGTAGACTCACACACTTACCTTTTTATTAAGGTGGACTAGCTGTGCTACGCATCTGAGACATGTGGAAATCTAAGAAGCCAACGTAAACCTCAGCGTTAACGTGTGCAGTGTGCCATGCATTGAAATGTATTTTGTAATGCATGTCCTCACAAAATGCATTGACAAACATTTGTAGTAATAAAGTGTACTGGATCAGAAAGACATATTTGTCCATTTATTGAGGCTGATAGATAAATTTGCCATTTTTGACCATCAATCTACACTCGATACCCCAGAATAACAAAGCAAAGACAGGATTTTAGAACTTTTTGCAAATGTATTAAAGTGCATTACTACAGATACTTGTGATATGCCATCTGTTGGAATGACAAATGCAATGCATATGTCTCTGGTATATGCCATTTGGTATGGGATTCATAAAAGCAGTGTTAATGTTGGCGATGCACCATCTGTTCCTTTGCATAAGGACACGCCCCCTTTAACCACATTGTTCCTGGTGAACCGCATGCCCTTGAACGTGTGTGAAGACCCCCAAGAAGACTCCGGGCTGGAATCATTGCCAAAGGGGCGTCAACACCAGAGTAGAGGCTCTGAATGTCAATGGGTTACTTCAGTTTTTTACTTTTAATAAATCTGACAAAAAAAAAAGTTCAAAAATAGTATGTCTGTTTTTGTCATTCTGGGATATTTGATGTTGCTTGATAAGGGAAATAAATGAATTGAAATGATTTGACAATAAGCTTGCTGCTGAAAGAAATAAAATGGACAAGGGAGAGAATAAGCAGGCAACATCCAAACAATGGCCAGACTAGGGATTGGGAACCAGAGCTCTAGATTTGGGAGGCAGCGACATGAACCAGTCAGATAAACCAAAAGCAGACAGGGCTGGCTGGCATCAACTAAAGTTAGGAAATCTACCCAGTCATCATGGGACCTCCATATGTACACCAGCCCACCAGTAGACGACAGGAGCACAACAAACAAAGCAGCTGTCAGAGACACCGTGATCCATTCCATACAATTTTTACACAAATTTGGATGGAAAAAGCAAACTTGAAGCTACTGTAAGGCATACATGTCCTGGCATGGCTCGAGGGACTCACCAACACATTCACAGGATGATGAAAGGGCAGCTACCTCAACTGACTGACTGACAGACTCACTGAATGCAAGTCTCAGTAACTCAAGACAGTATAAGGAGGAAGGGGGTGTGGCTAAAGATCACGTGACTAGTGATGTCATCTGCACCAAACACTTGTTACTTGGATACATAAGGCAGGCAAATTTAAAAAAAAAACACATTCTAAAGGGGCTGGGTTAAAGATCATGTGACTGGTGATGTCATCTGCATCAAACACTTGTTATATGCAGTCACTGAGCAAATTCAGATGAACCCCCTGTGATAGATGGCTGGGGGCATTGCTCGGTTGGGACGCCCTTTGGTTGGAAGGACATGGGGGACAGGACATGTCCACTGCAATACCTCCCCCGGAACACGAGAAGGCAACCCCCCTGGATTGCATTGGAGCTTAGACGCTCAAACCTGTTGGGGCCCATGGCCACCATCAGGGGGCGCCTGCACCGTCCTGGAGCCCTGGACTGCAGCACTTCCGCCACACTCAGGAGTGCTGCCAGAAAAGGATCGTAGAAAACCTGGAGCACTTCCGGGTGTGTTATAAAAGAGGCTGCCTGATTCCATTCGAGGAGCCGAAGTCGGGAGGTGGAGGACAACGCTTGCGTGAAGGAGTGCAGGTGGCAGAGAAAGAGAAACAGAGAAGAGAAAGAAAGAAGAGACTGAGCAATATTGGGGTTGGTGATTTGTGCACTGTGTGCTAAAAGGGAAGAAAAATAAAAAGCATGTGCTTGCACTTGTGTCTTTGTGCCTGTCTGTGGCGGGTTTAGGCCCCGCTTTACCACACCCCATAAGAGCTGCTTATTCCTGCAATTATCTAATCAGCCAATCACGTAGCAGCAGTGCAACGCCTCTAATCCTGCAGATACTTACAGTTCAGGGGCTTCAGTTCATGTTCACATCAGACATCAGAATGGGGACAAATGTAACCTTGTTTATTTTATATGTGACTGTTTGTGCCAGCTGGGCTGGTCTGAGTATTTGTGAAACTGCCTTTCCATGCACATTACTCGGAGACAAACAAGAAACTTTCAGTGGGCGGCAGTTCTGTTGAGGTGGATGGGCAGACTGGCATGATGTGACAGCATGGCTACAGTCACTCAGGTGACCACTCTGTACAACTGTGGTGAGCAGGACAGCACTTCAGAATGGCCAACACATTCAGCCTCGAGGCGGATGGGCTACAATGGAAGAAGACCACGTCGGCTTGCAATGCTGCCTTGCCAAGGACAGAAATTGGTTACAGTGGGCATAGGCTCACCAAAAATGGACAGCTGAAGACGGGAGACATGTAGCCTTGTCTGATGAATCTCCGTTTCTGCTGAGGTGCACAGATGGTAGGGTCAACAGCATGAATCCATGTAACCCACCTGCCTTGTGTCAGTAGTACAGGCTGGAGGTGGTGGTGTCATGTAATGGGAGAATGTTGTCTTGGCACATTTTTGGTCTTGAATGCCATGGCCTATTTGACCAAGTGCATCCCTTCATGGCCCCTCTTCTAATGGCTACTTCCAGCATGGGTTGTGAATTACTCAAAAATGGGATTAATAACGTTCATCCAATCTAAAGATACTGCAACCATGTCACAAAGTCAACTGGTTTCATGGATGTGATAAAGTGTTCACTGGGCTTTCTGGGCAGCAGATCTGAATCCAGTAGAGCAACTTTGGGATGTGGTGGTAGGACAGGAGATGAATGTGCAGCTAACAAATCTGCAGATGTCACGTGACGTAATCACCTCAACGTGGACCAGAATCTGAAAGTGCTAATCGGTTATTAGAGAAACCTCGGCAACTCGATTAGCACCACTAAAACCTGCATGGCTTACAAGGTTCTGGCATTCCTGAAGTTCAGGTCTGGGGTTCAAAAAAATGGCCAAAATGAAACGGCTTTCTCAAGAAGGTCCCTAAAGTCCTACCATCCACCACACTACTCGGTCGCTTTAACGTGTGTGAGGGACGGCCAGCGTCTTTATCCAGCCGGGACGCCTCCTTAAAGGAAGGACATGGGGGGGGGGGGGTGACTTTTGAAGGGTGCTGTCTCCCCCGAATTGATACTTGGCAGACTCCCTCTGGGGTTGCAAAGGTGCCTCGGATTCCCACAGGGCTGTATGGGAATTACTATCTGCTGGACCAATCCTGTTGGGTTCTGTGGATGCCACCAGGGGGGCAATTCCAGACCTCCCTAATGAGCCACTTAAAAGGGAGGCAGTGGCCTCGCAGAGAAAGCCAAGAGTCGGGAGGAAGAGGGACGAAGCTCGCCACTGGGGGAGTCGAGGATGAACAAACAAACGAACAAACGAAAGAGAGAGAGAGAAGTGCCCTGTGCTGTACTGTACTTGGTGCTAGTGGGAAACGGGTGGAAAACTTTTCCCACGGAGTAAAGCGCTTTTACTTTACGCTACCGTCGTGTCGGGTGTTTGGGTGGCTGCTGCGCCCCCTGGTGTCCACACGTGTCAGTCTGTCGTGTCTTTTGCCGAATTTGAAATCCACGTGACAGATATGCCAAGAAACCAAAGATGTCATGCCAAGGAGTCCATTGCTGTCTTGAGAGGTCCCTCGGATCTTCTCTTGACTTTACCCATCCACCTCTGCTTTGGCCTCCATTGATTTCTCACCTCCTGGACTTCCACTCCCATCACTCTTTTGCTCACCTTGTCTCTCTTCATCACACGTCTCTACCCAGCACGATCTCCTTCCCTGCACTTTCTTAGACGTCTCTCCCACTTTTGTTGTTCCTCTGATGGTCTCATTTCTTATCCCGTCCTTTTCCACACATCCATCTAAACATCCTTATTTCTGCCACATCCAACTTCTTCTCCTGTCGTGCTGCCCTTGACTGCCCACCATGTCTCAGCTCCATACACCATTGCTAGACTTACCACAGTCTTTACCTTTAACCATCACCCAAATTCTTCAATCCCACAGAACTCCTGACAGCTTCCTCCAATTGTTCCATCCAAACTGCACTCTGTGGGGTATCTGAACATCTAATTCTCGATCTTGGGCTACTGCTGATCCTACAGTCGGGGACAAAAGTTTGGAGTATGACCCAAGTGTTGGTCTTCACCAAGTTTGCTGCCTCAGCGTTTCTAGATCTTTCTGTCAGATGTTTCTCTGGTGTACTGAAGTAGAATTACAAGCAGTTCAGAAGTTTCAAAGGCTTTTGTTGACAATGACATGACGTTTATGCACAGAGTCCATATCTGCAGTGTTTGGCCTTTTTTCTTTTTCAAGACCTCTGCAATTCCCCCTGGCAGGCTGGCAATCAACTTCAGGGTCCAAACTAACTGATGGCAGCCCATTCTTGCAGAATCAGAATTGGTGGGTTTTTGTTTGTCCACCCGTCTCTTGACCACAAGTTCTCAATGGGGAGTTTCCTAGCCATGGAACCCAAATGTTGATGTTTTGTTCCCCGAGCCACTTAGTTGTCACTTTTGCCTTATGGCCCGGTGCTCCGTCATGTTGGTCACCAAACTGTTGTTGGATGGTTGGCAGAAGTTGCGCTCGGAGGATGTTGTGGTCCCATTCTTTATTCATGGCTGAGTTCTTAGGCCAAACTGTGACTGAGAAGCAACCCCACGTGACATGAATGGCCTCAGGATTCTTTACTGCTGGCCTGGCACAGGACTGATGGTAGTGCCACCCACCTTTTCTTTCTTCCGGATGCCCCAAACAATCAGAAAGAGGATTAATCAGAGACAATGACTTGGCCCCAGCGGTCCTCAGCAGTCCAATCCCGGAATATCAGTCTATCCCTGATGGCTTCTTTGCTGCCCTTCTTGACAGCCACCAGGCCATCCTCCAAAAGTCTTTGGCTCACTCACACCTGCCTGCTGCCATTCCTGAGCCAGCTCTGCCCTTTGTGGTGCCCGCAGCTGAATCCACTTTAGGAGAAACTCCTGGCGCTTGCTGGACTTTCTTGGCTGCCCTGAAGCCTTCTTCACCTCTCTATTGTGACTCGATCGACGTGACAGAGTGACCTCCAGCCTTATCCTCGTCGATACTCTCACTTGTGCTAACGAGAGGACCACTGAAATGACGTCAGCAGGTCCTTTTGTGGCAGGGCTGGCATGCAGTGGGTTTTTTGGGATGAAGTTCATTTTCATGGCAAAGAGGGGCTTTGCAATTCACTGCAATTCATCTGATCACTCACTTCAGAACATTCTGGATGGCAAATTGCCATCATAAAAACTGAGGCAGCAGACTTTGTGAAAATTCATATTTGTGCCATTCTCAAAACCTTTGGGCCACGACTGTACTTATTTAAACTTCTCCACTCTTTTCAGTGGCTTCCCCTGCAGGCTAACTTCTGAATCCTGATCCTCATCACTCCTCAAGTATTCCATCTTCTTCTTCCTCCTATCTATCTTCCAAAGCCCTTCTCCATCCTCCTGCCTTCCTCGCCCTTCCTCTTCTCTGATGCTACACAACAAACAGCATGTCAGCAGCAAACAGCCTGCACTGGGGGGTACTGGACTTTAATTTCAGGACTGAACACAACCATAAGCAGATCAAAGAGGTACCCCCTGGTGCAGACCTCCTCTATCTGGGGTCTCGTCTGTTACCTCAACCCAAGTCCTCACTCGGCCTCACACACTTGTCTGGTCCTCTTGACGTGGGCAGCAATTCAGTGCCCACCTTTCTATTTTTCCTCAGTGGTTCTCTATCAGCTTTCTGAATCTTTTTCAGTGGTGGAGTGTCTCGATGGTGGCGCCCCCTAGCTGTTTCTTAGCAGCCTGTTTCATGGGATGACCTTCATTCTGCAATCGACGGACGTGTTTCTTAAGAAAGTCCCCTTCATTTCGGCCACTTTTGAATTCCGACCAGAACTTTAGGAAGGCCAGGACCCCGCAGTCCAGACAAACACAATAACTGGTGTCAGCGGTGGTGATGTAGCGACAAAGGTTTCTCTAATAACCAATTAGGATGAATGCCTGACGAATTAAGGAGACTTGTTACTTGGATATGTAAAGTATGCAAATGTAAAAAAAAAAAATACATTCTAAAGGGGCTGGGTTAAAGATCATGTGACTAGTGATGTCATCTGCATCAAACACTAGTTACTTGGATACATAAAGCATGCAAATCTATCCATTAAGGATCCCGAAAAAAATGGGGGCTTTGCAAACCTATGTGAAAACTAAATTAGAATTTCAGTCATTTCAAGCAGTAAATGGCCATTAGCAACACTGGTGACATCTCGTCTCCGTTTTTAAATTAATTTAAGGGTATCCCAATAAAACAATGGACCCCTTTTTTTATCGAAAACATGAACATTTCTAGGCAAGTGTAGCGCCTTCCATGATGATCTGACATCCTCGGAAAAACATGACTGACCAAACACGCTTAACCCTTCACCCCCCAATCTCCCCGTGTTCATTTCCTATAGCGCCTTTCACTGCAAAGACAAAAGGAGGCAACTAAAGGCAGTCGAGATGGGTGAGACTTTGGGTCTAACGGAGCCTCGTGTTCAACTTGTGCCATCAAATACGACGTTCACAAAAGGTCCGGGGGCTCATCTGCTCCTAGCCATAGACTGACACCCCCCCTACCAACCCCTTCACCAGCTGAATATTTAGGAGGCTGGCTGG
Source organism: Erpetoichthys calabaricus (assembly GCF_900747795.2). Classification (NCBI taxonomy): domain Eukaryota; kingdom Metazoa; phylum Chordata; class Cladistia; order Polypteriformes; family Polypteridae; genus Erpetoichthys; species Erpetoichthys calabaricus. The sequence continues at coordinate 247,496,358 of NC_041398.2, read as the reverse complement.
GCAACTTTATCTACTATTTATAAGAGAGATGAGGTGGCAGGCCAAAAAACAAACAACGCCAGGCTTCCTCCGAAGACTCTGACAGCCCCTAATTCAGGCTGACATCATCCGATGTTTATGAAGAAATTAAAGTGCATCTGCATTTTCAGTGAAGTACAACGGCCCCCCGCTCTAATGTAGTATCTCCAATTTAATTTATCACCCTTCAATTAATTGCGCATCCTGAAGGCTCAGGGCGGCTCCGAGACAGAAGGACGGCGAGTGGAATTGACGTGTTGACAGTCGGCAGCAGCGCGTCCGCTTTGTTCTGCCGTTACTCCACGACGTTCACTTGGCACAGCACTGCTTTCAATTCATTTTGAATTACTGGTCTCTTGAATGGCTGGCATCAAATTACACTGAAGGGCTGAAATAAACAAATGTGTACACACAGGGCAAAACAGGGGCGGGGGGGGGGGAAGGGTTTTGAGTGTAGGGTGTAGAAAGAAAACAGCGACCATCACGGGCTACCGGACACATGTGCACACACTCAATTCATTCACTCACAGTCCTTCTACAGTTACTGAATAATAAACAAACAGATAAATAAAACCTAAAATGAAAAGTAAACACAAAACATCAAACATTATGATGAGTCTGAAATACAAAAGAATAGGATAACTCCACAGGCGGCATAAACTCTTCTGTAACAACACACAGCCCATGCCAGGCTTGTATGAAATGGATGGGCATGGAGAGAGTGGCATAAAGTTACCAGTGGGCACCATGTAGGGCTCGGATAGACAGGAAGGGCACTAGATAGATAGATAGATAGATAGATAGATAGATAGATAGATAGATAGAATTTAATTTTAGTATAGTAGGCAGGATAGATAGATAGATAGATAGATAGATAGATAGATAGATAGATAGATAGATAGATAGATAGATAGATAGATAGATAGATAGATAGATAGATAGAATTTAATTTTAGTATAGTAGGCAGGATAGATAGATAGATAGATAGATAGATAGATAGATAGATAGATAGATAGATAGATAGATAGATAGATAGATAGATAAAATTTAATTTTAGTATAGATAGATAGATAGATAGATAGATAGATAGATAGATAGATAGATAGACAGATAGATAGATAGATAGATAGATAGATAGATAGATAGATAGATAGATAGATAGATAAAATTTAATTTTAGTATAGATAGATAGATAGATAGATAGATAGATAGATAGATAGATAGATAGATAGATAGATAGATAGATAGAATTTAATTTTAGTATAGTAGGCAGGATAGATAGATAGATAGATAGATAGATAGATAGATAGATAGATAGATAGATAGATAGATAGAATTTAATTTTAGTATAGTAGGCAGGATAGATAGATAGATAGATAGATAGATAGATAGATAGATAGATAGATAGATAGATAGATAGATAGATAGATAATGTGAAAGGCATTATATGATAGATAGATAGATAGATAGATAGATAGATAGATAGATAGATAGATAGATAGATAGATAGATAGATAGATAGATAGATAGATAATGTGAAAGGCATTATATGATAGATAGATAGATAGATAGATAGATAGATAGATAGATAGATAGATAGATAGATAGATAGATAGATAGATAGATAGATAGTCCCGGTGTCTGAGTAGGTTTCCTCCCACCATCTATAGACATGCAGGTTTGATGAATTAGTGATGTTGTGTGTGTGTGTGTGGGGGGGGGGGGTAATGGGGGGGGGGGGTGTCTGCCCTGTCTGGGATTTGCTCCTGCCTTGCCCCTTATGCTAGCTGTGATGGGCTCCAGGCTTCCCATGTGAATCCTGGTCAGGATCAAGCAGGTTTCAAAATGACATAACGTGCGCGGAAAGTGAAGGGGGTCTCACTGTTTCCCAAATCCACTGTATCCTTGGTGATAAAAACAAGTCCCTGAAGGCGCACAGTCGGGATTCTGCCGCCGGTACCTGACACTTCGTTCTTGTTTCTCCAAACACGTGGAAACTGAACTTCACGAATGCTCCATTTCGGTCGATCTGCTATCAGAATATTCTTCTCGCTCCAGCTTCTTTCTTCCACATTTATAAATGTCACCCTTTGTGCCGATTTGCACTCAGATCTGGAAACACGCGTGAAGTTCTGCTGCCAGTAAAATGCACCGCTGATAAAAATCGCCAAACTCAGATTCTTTAAAACACGCGCACACTAAACTCCACAGCTTGATTAAATGATTTCTTTAAAATATCTCTAGTAAAGGGTACTGTATTTCCAATTTAATTTTTAGCAAGGTTGGTGGGTTACCGTCCCTGCTCTTATGCCCCTATTGAATTAGTAAACTGTCTTGAAAGTTGTCTGCTTTCATAAGCAAGTTTTGTTGATTTACAAACATAATTTTTCCCCGCTTATTTTATTTTTCTGTGGAACAATCAACACATCACCCACAAAGGAAAATCCTTATTCTTAGATTAACGTTTTAATAACAGCACATTATTTGATAATAGTCATATGACTGCCTGTTCTGATTTTTTATTTAACATTTGGTAATATATCTTCAATAAGAGAATCTAAAATGGTTTGCGAGTCTATCCCAGATGGTTTTATTTCATTAATTCAAAGCAGCCACGCCATGATAGACGCTTTCTCATTAGACGGGTTTTCATTATCTTTAAATGGAGTGAACATGTTGGACAGGTGTTGTAATAATAATTTTATAAGGCATTTATTAGTTCATGAAACCAATCCTCCAGTAGTGTATCAATGGTCAGCTCAACAAAGAAAAAAACAGTCACTCCATACGAACTTTTTAAAAATATAAATAACAAAATTAGAGAATTATTGTTTGAAATGTTACATTGATACTACCCTGTCAGTGGCGTAGTTAGGGGCGGTCCGCACATTTTTGGGGGCGGCATTATTGGCCAAAAGGCTCAGTACAATTCGTGTGTAAGCAGCAGGGTTCGGAAAAATATCACTCATGAATGAAAAAAGTAAAATTCTCTGACTTTTATCCACAAATGCTTCAAAAATAATTTTCAAAGTGGCCTTCTGTGACGGCATCAGACACAGCAGTTGAAATTTATGAGGCAATAACAAAAACAAACCTAAACAGTCAGTCAGATATCGTCCAACCCTCTGTATCCTAACACTGAGTCACGGGGGTCTGCTGGAGCCAATCCCAGCCAGCACAGGGCGCAAGGCAGGAACAAACCCCGGCATGGCGTCTTACCACCGCTATACCTAAACATTACACCAATAATAATTTCTGGGGAGATAAACAACTAATTTATAATTTCGTTATCAATCCTAATGAGTTCTTGCTCATCCCCACCTATCACTTGTACACCACACTGGTTCTGGTTTTCGCAGCGTAATTATATTAAACTAATAATTAGAACACGGCTTATCAGTGTGTTTATACTATATTCTTGTCTAGTTGATGCTGATAGATAGATAGATAGATAGATAGATAGATAGATAGATAGATAGATAGATAGATAGATAGATACTTTATTAATCCCAAGGGGAAATTCACAATATTCTTACATATATTCATATAAATATAAACAATGATATGTGAAAAATTATTGCTGTTTCTCTATATATGAATAAATCTATGCAAAATGTATCTTAATTTTTCTCTATATGTCATTTTAATGTTCTATTTAAATTGGTTAACATATTCAGATATGTTGGAGGGCGGCAAATTGAAGCCCCGCCCCGAGCTACGTCACTGTATCCTGTTAATAAAACACTCTGTGACGTAAGTGATGCTTGTGTGTTCTGTAAAGGGGCCACAAAGTGTACTGAACGTTTATTTTTTTCATTGTGTATTTATGACTTCCTTTCGGTTTGACTCTCTTCTAGACTTGAAAAAAGGAACTGTTAGAGTGACACCCCTTGTAAGCTCCCACATACTTCTATGTTTTAATAATTCCTAATTACAAGTTACATGAAGAAGGGGCCCGAGTTGCCTCGAAAGCTCGTATATTGTAATTTTTTTTAATTGGCCAATAAAAGGGGTCATTTTGTTTGACTACATCCGTAATGGCTAACACGGTACAACACCCCAGTACTACAATAATTCCTCCTTTACCTCAGACGGACACTGTATTACTAACTTCATTGTTATACTCGCTAAATGTTACATACACCAGATGAGACTCTCCAGAAGGACGCCGTCATTTATCGCTTTGGTACGCACCGACTTACTGAATTATTCCACATCTTTAATTAAAGTTTGCGATCGCGACGAAACAAAAAGTTAAAATAAGGTTATTGCTTTAACGCTTTTCAGCTTAATTTAACGTAAATATTTATTGTAATGTCTACTTTCTTATGCTTTTGTATTCTGTGTTTAAATATGTCCATGTTATACTTTTTTGAATGTATAAAATATTTAATAAACTTCATAGCGCTTTGAGTAATGAGAAAAGCGCTATATAAATGTAATGAATAATTAATTATTATTATTATTCTTTTGGAAGAAAAAAAATCTCCGCTGCTCCCCTCCATTCAGGAGGCTGTCACTTTATGTTATACGTCACTAATAACACCTGGTGACACGAAGGTTAATTAGGTTTGGGGGCGGAGTTATCTGACTCAAGTAGCCAAGTACTATATCAGGTGACAAAAAGCTGCAATTCCATTGGCTGTCCGGCGCAAGTACAATTTAGCGCTGTGTAACGCCCCTAACTCACAAAGGTAGAAGGTCTGTGTATTTGTTCATTTTTTGGGATGGCACCTCATGGCAGCTTATTATGCTTTACACCAGCCTCTTCTCATATTACGAGTTATTACTACGAGAGGTCCGTGGGCTGTAGTTTGCCCACCCCGCTTGATTACGTAAGACGGAGTGAGCTAGAAGGCAAATAAAAAAAAAAAATCTATGCCCATTTGATGCCGTATAGCGCATTTCATCGTGACCCCTCTAACAGAAACTGCTTAATGACAAGAAATAAATTATTTATCGCATAGTTAAAAGAGCACCTGTCATAACGGGCGGCCTCAAGTGATTCACACAGCAAGGCTAAGCCACAAAGAAATCAATTCGTCATTATGAGGATCTCGGCAAACAAAACCGATGCGAATTTAACACAAAGTGACACACACGAGATAACAAGGACGATGACAACGTAACATTTCACCCAAAATAAATTACTGGCCGATCGATCTTTATTTCATTGAGCAGTGTTCACAGCTGGGATTATCACAAGTCATTTCATAAAGCCAACAAGAAAATAATTGGGGATGACAGACACCCAGCGACCTGGCACATTACAGGACTGTTCAGGGAGGGCACAATGGGTACAGGCTAGGGGGGTTTCTGATGCACATGTCTGCCTCGCGTTTATGCTATCAAAACAGGGGTCCCAGTGTACTACTTTGCCCCTGGGGGGTGGCTATGATGCTGTTAAGATGGTCCTGCTATAAATCAATAAATAAATCTCTGTTTCATATAGTGCCCTTCACAGCGGGCACCATGCCCAATAAATCCTTTTACAAAACAACGCAAGAGTCTGACTTTTCTTAAGGCAACAACCTGTCCTGAATGGCATGCCAGTCCTCACTGGGCCACATTCACAATATTCCTGGGACCAGCAGTATGTATTTCAGAATATTTGGAAATATGTAATAAAGAGATATTGGGGACACCCTTCATTAAGTAGGAAAATACAGGCAAGCCAACCAAATAAAGACTCACATGTATAACTGTTCATATTACGGTGCCATTATTAGAATGTGCTGCAACCACCGGGGGGCTCCACTGAGTCCCGCACCTCAGACTTGGCAATGCCCAGCACAGCACATGCAAAGATCTGCCACAATACGAACAAATGAATCAAATTGTTCCTCTTTCTGTCCCCCAGTTGAGTGTTGCCCGCTGCCTCCCAACCCTGACTCTCGGATGTGAGGTCGGTGGGCTCCTTTTCTAGCCTCAGGCTTCTGGAGTGGTACAGCGTGCCTTCCAGGAAGCACTTCTGGCTCATATGGAATGCAGGGAGGTCAACCAAAAGACAGCATCCCATCTATTGGCAACCAGGGACCCCGACAGGGTCAAAACTCCCAAGAACCCCTGTGGATGTCCAAACCTGGCCGCCACAAGAGGACTTGCTGCCACCTACTGTATGGGGGCCAGAACTGCTCCCATTTTTTTGGCTTCTGCTGGTCCATCAATTGTTTTGTTCCGGCCCCGGGCACAAAGTCATTTCCTCGTCCAGCTGGCCAACCCGTCTCTACTTCCGTCCGGGTAAGAAACTATCCTCTTTCCCGGGTGGCATACCCATTCTCTTTCTCTGGTATCTGCAGTGTGTTGATGTGACAAACATATTCAAACGCATACTGATGACTATGACGCAGAGACTGGGGTCAACGTCAGAAAAAGTAACAGATCCTCGAAGGACTCCTGCCTCACTCTTACATAGCCTCTAATCCTGAGGGCCAGTTTTGCAGGTTACCTTCAGCTGCCGGTCTCTTCTTGTTTAATTCCAACCCACTCTCTTCTGCAGTCTGACTGGACCTGAATAAACATGACGTGCCGCAGCAGGCCTTGTGATGAAAGGTAGAAGGGAAGTAAATGTAGGTCACGAGAAAGCGAGTGATGGACTGACTCGCGGCGCGGCCAAGAATGTCTGCCAAGATCATCTTTAAACACGGGGCAGCTGGGGGGGTCTGACCGCACAGACTGCATGCCGTCTACAGAAGTGCACAAATGGCACCCAGTGGGCTTTTCTTCAACGAGTTGTATCTCTAAAGCCACAAAAAAAAAGGGATTTACAATCTTAACCAGGTGGTTTCTAGATGATTTGTGTTTCTCCGCTAAAGCCAAATTTAGGGATATCGGCCTTCTCACTAGCAATAGTCTCAGAAGGGACTTCTCCTTTTGCTGCCCTCCTCCTGCGTGACTCCTCTGGAATGGAAAAAGCAGACAAATGCAACCATTTTTAGTTCTTCCCCTTGTTTCTCTTTTCAAATGTGCGTTGGCTCCTTAAAGGAATTTAACAGAAGACGTTTTAAGATGGGCACTGGGGTGGCCTGGGTTCAAATCTCACTTACTGTATGGTTGTTGCCTGTGTTTGTGAGTTTGTCCATCCTCCACAGGACAACATGGAGATTTTCTATCTGGTGTGTGCCCACTTGTCAAAGACATGCATGCACTGAGCCGGGCAATGCATTAGGCGACACAGGGGACTGCTTAGAGTGCCGTCATCGGAAGGGGGGTGCCATTTATGAAAGTTATGGGGCCTGCATGCCGGACCCGGAGAGGGACCACCCGGTCATCAAACTCTGATGATAACTGAGTGGGCGCTGTTACCCGGGGGCACCATTTGTGAAAGTAAAAGTGCGCACACTCCCTTAAGACTGTCACATATGCGCAGAGATGCTAGTGAAGGGGTGCATGCTCCTGAGACCGAGGGGGACCACCCGGTCATCAAACTCTGATGATACTGAGCGGGCGTTGTTACCCCGGGGAGCCATTTTTGAAAGTAAAAGTGAGCACACTACTTTAAGTCTGTGGTATATACACACAAAGGAACAATATTTGTGCTAGTGAAGGGGCAACATGCTCCGGACATCGAGGGGGACCACCTGGTCATTGAACTCTGATGATAATAAGTGGGTTCTGTTACTCGCTGGGGTGACGTTTGTGAAAGTAAAAGTGAGCACACTCCTTTAAGTCTGTGGCATACTAGTGTTAATGATGCTAGTGAAGGGGCACCGATTGAGATGACCCAGTGGTCAAACTCCAAAGATACAAAAGGGGGGGGGGGGGGGCACTGGCATGGCGCCATTTGTGAAAGTAAAGGTATATATGCTATATAATAGAGACAGATAGATAACATGAAAGGCACTATATAATATTCCATCCATCCAGTATACAAATCACAACCCCCTGCAGCTACAGTATCCATCCATCCATCCATTATCCAACCTGCTGAATTCGAACACAGGGTCACGGGGGTCTGCTGGAGCCAATCCCAGCCAACACAGGGCGCAAGACAGGAACCAATCCCGGGGAGAATGCCAACTCACCGCAGACTATATAATATTTGTATTTATAAATATATATAGTAAATTATTATATCGTATAATAATAATATTGTATATTGTTATTGTATTATTATATTATTGTAATATATATTATACATATACTGCGGTGGGTTGGTGCCCCGCCCAGGATTGGTTCCCTGCCTTGCGCCCTGTGTTGTCTGGGATTGGCTCCAGCAGACCCCCGTGACCCTGTGTTCGGATTCAGCGGGTTGGAAAATGGATGGATGGATATATATATATAATCCTGGAATGGAAAGCAAATGTAAGGCTACGATACGTGATCATCTCGAAAGACATTTTAAAGACCCACGAGACCAAGCAGACTTGCCACGGTGCGTCTCGCAGGGACCATAAACATGAGACTTGGTGCCAAGAGATTGTCCCAGGGCCGTAGCAAAAAAGGACAGCGGCTGTACAGGCTTTAAAAAGATCAAAGGGCAGCGCAACAGCAGCTACACCAACCGAACGCGAGCAGCGTTATACATCCTGCAAGAAAGAATTCAGCCATGCCCGCGGCCAGAAATAAAAGACAGGTACTGCTTTTACAACGTCACGCGAGACCAGGCAGTGAGCCATCATTTAAAACAAGTCCACAGACCTCTAAGCTAGCAGTTGTTGGATTGCTTTTGGCAGGCAAGCATCATGTGCTTCGAGCTCTTAAAACAACGACATGCGACAGGCAGAAGAGGCAGCTAGCAAGCAGCAAAAAGCCAGCAAATGATCCAAAGGCATATCCTTAGTGTACGTTCAGCCGCAACACCCTTCACAACACGAGAAGTATTATATGTCTGAGAAGAAAGAGATGTAACCACGCACGGGGCCGAAAATAAAGGACAAGTATTGTTTTTACAAAAGTTTTTAAAGTAAAAGTGAAAATAATGCATATGTAACAATTCCCAAGAAAATAACAATCTCTTTAAATTGTAGATTGCCTGCCTAAGGTAAAATCATCCCTGATGACTGGGGACGTGGGAATGAGGGGTCCTTTCATCGGATTAGCGCTATTTCAGATGTGGAATTGCAAAATGGGGGAGGCAGCTTGAGGAATGAGGTCTCCAGGACTTAAAACAAATCCAAATCATATTATGTGATATCATCTAATGTGAAGTTCTACTCCATACTTTTCTATTTTTATACTGTATTGAGAATTTATTCTGTTCTATGTATTGTACTGTATTGTAATGACCCCTTTCTTTTTGATACCCACTGCATGCCCAATCTACCTGGAAAGGGGTCTCTCTTTGAACTGCCTTTCCTAAGGTTTCTTCCATTTTTTCCCTACAAGGGTTTTTTTTTTGGGAGTTTTTTCTGGTCTTCTTAGAGGGTCAAGGCTGGGGGGCTGTTAAAGCCCATTGCGGCACTTCTTGTGTGATTTTGGGCTATACAAAAATAAATTGTATTGTATATCTGGTAAACCAAACACAGGGGTTGGTGAGCGAAGCGAGCAGGGAGCAGAGCCCCCCTAGTCTTATAATAAAAAAATCATGGAAGCAGACGAGACGTGACTTTCTCAGAGAGACACTTCCACGTCCCACAAGACGAAATTTAACCAATGCCTGGGGCCGGAAATAAAAGACAAAGAGTAGATGACTAAGTACAACGTCGTAAAGAATTCAAAAATGTTGGCGCGGTACACATGCAGAGCAGGTTAGATATGACGGAAGTACGAAAATTTGAAAGTCTCAAAACAGGGATAGTAAAGACTGCATTAGTACAAAGAAACAGAAATTATTACTCGGTGAAATAACGGAACAGTGAAAAGAGATTGAATATATTGTTTGGATTTAAACTTTACGTTGGAGACTTGTAGATCGTCTAATTCGTGTTGCCATCAGGGAAAAGTTGTGTTTCTTCCCAATGAAGAGGCCTATCCGCGAGAATTAAAAGATTTGTTGTTTGGTGAAAGCGAAATCCTGCAGGAAAAATTTCAAGCCCCGCTTATGCAAACAGATTTGGAAAAGTCCCACCCACATAACCACGCACACGGTCCAATCATCTCTCATTTGTGTGAATGCTATTGGCAGGCACAGTTCATGTAGAGAGAAAAAAAACGAGATTCACTCACGGGCAGTTATACGTTGCGTTGTCACGATGGAATTCCAAACACGGAATCAAAATTCAATGCGATCTTAACGAAACGGTAAAAGCGAAAAGAGATTGAATATACGGACACAGGTGATATGACAGAAGCATGTAGATATTGTTTGGCTTTAAACTTTAAGTCGGAGACTTGTAGATCGTCTAATTCGTGATGCCATCAGGGAAAATGAAGAGGCCTATTAAGATTAATTAAAAGAATTAAAAGATTTGTTATTTGGTGAAAGTGAAAGGCACTATATAAGTGATAGATAGATAGATAGATAGATAGATAGATAGATAGATAGATAGATAGATAAACATGAAAGGCACTATGTAATATTTGTATTTATAAATATATATATTGTATAATAATATTGTATTATATTATTGTAATATTGTATATATATAGTGCAATTGTACAGAAACTAGACACTGTACATCTTCAGCCATGGTGCCTAGCACTGGTCGTATTTAATCTGCATATAATTTCAGCTGTACTGAAACTCTTAATGCCAATCCGAAGCTGTACAGTATCTAGTTTCTATATATATATATATATATATATATATATATATATATATATATATATATATATATATATATATATATATATATATAGATATATATATGTACAGTGTATATATGTGTATATATATATATATATATATATATATATATATATATATATATATATATATATACACAGTATATATGTGTGTATATGTGTGTGTATGTATTGTATTATAACTCTACAGTATTTGTGGACACCAAACTACAGGCCAAGGTCCAAACTGTTATTCTTATCAACATCCCGCTCTGTTTCTGTTCTAATGAAGGCCAGGTGTCTCTTCACCTCACGACAACACACCACTGGCACTTATGTCTCACATCATGAAGACCTTTGAGTGGCTGCTCCTGAACAGTTTGAGTCCTCTTGGGGTAGACCACCTGGACCCCCTGCAGTTTGCCTATCGGAGTGGAGGATGCAATCATCTGTCTGCACTGTGAGGATTCTGTCTTTTCATTTCTCCAGTGCCTTCAGTACCATCCAGTTTTCCCTGTTAAGGGGTCTGCTGAGAGATATGCAGGTGGATGAGCCTGTGGGGTCCTGAATGATGGACTATCTGGAGGGCAGACCACAGTTTGTGAGACTCGTGGACTGTGTGGACAACACTGGAGCACCCCATGATCAGGACTATCTGCTTTACTGTTCACTCCACACATCTCAGACTAGAAATACAACAGCAGGTCAGGTCATTTGGGGAAATTCTCAGATGACTCTTATGAGGTGGGGGGGGGGGGGGGTGTTACTGATAAGGGGGATGAGACAAAGGAGAGAAGTCAGGGGGAGAACTTAACATCAGCAAAACCAAGGAACTGTTCATTGACTTTCACCGCACCAGACAACCTCCATGTTCAGGCACTATTCAGGGTTTATTTTTCTACTTTTATTTTTCTCTTTTTTATTGATCACTACTATCACTTTATTTTATGTGGATTCGTTCCCTGGACACACTTACTTTTACAACGTGGGCATGGATTTTTACACGCCGGGACTCGTCTATTCAAGTACTCAACTTAGAGTGCTGAGAACAAATGCCAGTGTCGGTGTGGTTCCCTATTTACCCGACGAGGTAAGAAGGCGGTATTGTGGCAGCAGAGCCAGCACTAAGCTAAAAATGAAGCGGCTTGCGAGAAAGTGGCGTTTTATTTTTTTTTTTTTATATGGATTTATATGTGAATTTCCCTTTGGGATTAATAAAGTATCTATCTATCTATCTATCTATCTATCTATCTATCTATCTATCTATCTATCTATCTATCTATCTATCTATCTATCTATCTATCTATCTATCTGTCTAAGGGAAGTGACATCCTTCACGTCTTCAGCAACTCCCACCATGTCCATGATTCAGGGAGTTGATGTGGAGGTGCTCCACTCTGACAAGTACTCACATGAGATGAAAAAAATTTTCCTCGGCTGTCACTACAACCCTACATGGTGTAGGTAACAGATAATAATGTATCATTAATGGGGTGGAGCGTTTCTTTAAGAGCGCCAGAATCAGAGACCGAAGACTCAACATGCATGTGGACAGCCTGAACATCTCTTAGCTTAAAGCCCACCACGGCCTCCACTACTCCACTACCAAGACCCGAAGGATTTCCTGGCATCAGTTTTCACTTCCTAAATGGCTACGTAAAATAGGCATCACAAACCCAGTGTTATTGCGGCCAACGCTTTGACACAAATAGGCCGGCACAAGTTGCAGCGTCTGCAGACCAGAGTGATGAAGGGTCCTGCATCTGCATTTCAAAAAAAAAAAGCGAGAGATGTGAAGCGTGACGAGTACCCCGCTTGTGTGACAAAGCCAGCCTGGGCCGACAAGTCTATTAAAATGGCCGAGTGCTGGAGAAAACAAATCTGGCGATTAATATTAAATAAATTATTAAATTTAATAACTTTATCACCTTCAAAAGGCAAAGAGTGACGGGTCCGGCTTGATGGGACTCTCAGATGGCTGGTGCACTTCACTGAAGATGTGTCCTCGACGGCTGAAGTAGCTGACCACAGGTTATGAAGAAAACTGCAGTTCCACTCATGGACACTGACACACACACACACACGTATGCATGGGGGGGCAGCTTAAAGGCTCAAAAGAAGGTAATTTCATGCCAGGCCATAGGGTGGCACAGTTCTCTAATCCTTTCTCTTTTATCCCTGCAGACTAAAAACTGGGAAATTCTTCCTGGAACCTGAGGATGTCACCTCTGTTTCCAAATCTGATGATGTCACTTCTGACTCAGATGACATCGCTTTCACCGCCTGGACCCAATGACGTCACTTCCGGTTCCCTACCCAATGACATCACTTTTCCGGTTCTGGACCCGATGACATCACTTCTGGTTCCTTTGCCCAATGACATCACTTCCGGTTCCTTGCCCAATGACACGAGTTTCCAGTTCTGGACACGATGACTTTACTTTTCCGGTTCCTTTTGTCTGATGACATCACTTCCCTTTCCTTTGCCCAATGACATCACTTTTCTGGTTCAGGACCCGATGACATCACTTTTCCAGTTCCTTTTGTCTGATGACATCACTTCCCTCTCCATTGCTCAATGATATGACTTTCCAGTTCTGGACCCGATGACTTCACTTCTAGTTCCTTTGCCCAATGACATGACTTTGTAGTTCTGGACCCGATGACAGCATTTCCGGTTCCTTGCCCAATGACATGAGTTTCCAGATCTGGACACAATGACATCACTTTTCCGGTTCCTTTTGTCTGATGACATCACTTCCCTCTCCTTTGCCCAATGACATCACTTCCCTTTCCTTTGCCCAATGACATGACTTTCCAGTTCTGGACCCGATGACTTCACTTCTAGTTCCTTTGCCCAATGACATCACTTTTCCGGTTCTGAGCCAGATGACATCATTTCCGGATCCTTGCGCAATGACATGACTTTCCGGTTCTGGACCCAATGACATCACTTCTGGTTCCTTTACCCAATGACATCACTTCCCTCTCCTTTGCCCAATGATATGACTTTCCAGTTCTGGACCCGATGACTTCACTTCTAGCTCCTTTGCCCAATGACATGACTTTCTGGTTCTGGGCCTGATGACATCACTTCTGGTTCCTTTGCCCAATGACATCACTTCCAGTTCCTTGCCCAATGACATGACTTTCCAGTTCTGGACACGATGACATCACTTTTCCAGTTCCTTTTGTCTGATGACATCACTTCCCTCTCCTTTGCCCAATGACATCACTTTTCCGGTTCTGGGCCCGATGACATCACTTCCCTCTCCTTTGCCCAATGACATCACTTTTCCGGTTCTGGGCCCGATGACATCACTTCCCTCTCCTTTGCCCAATGACATCACTTTTCCGGTTCTGGGCCCGATGACATCACTTCCCCTGACCGACCTTAAAAACCGCCACAATCCTCCTGTTTGTCAGTTCTGCAGTTGCTACTTTACCACTTTTCAGCCATACTTCAATTATACGGGGGGGCTGCCCCAGATCTTTTTGTGGTGTCAAGGCGCGTTTCATTTCACAACACACACACACACACTCTGTCTCACACACACACACAGAGTTGTTTGATGTAGTGGTGTCCAAAGCCAGCCATCAGTAAAGCCTGTCACAAGACTAGAGACACCAAACGTGGCACCCAGACGGGCAAAGGACCAGCAAAGCACCAGGGTTCCAGGTTTACCAGTCTGTTATCTTTTATTATCTGGGCATATAAAGCAGTAAAGCTGCTACTGAGGTGGCAGTGTGTGTGTGTGTGTGGGGGGGGTCTATAGGGGTAGATTTACATAGATTCTTCATATTCTGAACATACTAACTTTAATCAAATTGATTTTTTAATTTAATAATGGAGAGATTGTTCCTATCCTATATGAATCCATCCATCCATCTTCTCAATCTGCTTATCCAGAGCAGAGTCACAAGGCAGCTGGAGTCTACCCAGTTGTTGAGTGCCATAGAGGAAGGGCTGGGACGGAGAACGGATTTCTTTGCCTGGCTAGCAGGCCATAATGGAAGGACAATGGGAGTGGAAACATAACCGGGCCAGAACTCCTTACTGCCTTTCATTTATCTGTCCAGCTATCTATTATATAGTGCCTTTCACATTATCCATCTATTATATAGTGCCTTTCATATCTATTTGTCTATTAATTATATAGTGCCATTCATATCTATCTATATATTATATAGTGCTTTTGATATCTATCTATTATATAGTGCCTTTCATATCTATCTATTTGGTGTCCTTCTCCATGTGTCTGTCTATCTGTCCAGCTATCTATTACAGTATATAGTGCCTTTCATATCTATCTACCAACCTATTAATTATATAGTGCCTTTCACATCTATATATCTATCGATCTATTATATGAGGTGTGACAATATAATTCCCAGAATGCACCTTTAAAAATATTCATGTGGAACTGTACACTAGTGGCTACCCCAATTGTGCATCTCTGCACTAACTTAAATGGCGTTCCCATTTTTGGAAGCAGGCCTGGAGCTCATAGGCAGAGGCTAGGGATATGCACTGGCAATCAGAAGGTTGCCAGTTCGAATCCCGTCAATGCCAAAAGGGACTCTGCTCTGTTGGGCCCTTGAGCAAGGCCCTTAACCTGCAATTGCTGAGCGCTTTGAGTAGTGAGAAAAGCACTATATAAATGCAAAAAATTATTATTAAAAAATTATTATTTTATTATTTTGTGGAATACTGCTGAGCAGCCGTCTCACATTCTGTTGTGTATCAGTTTTTTTAGAAAATCTAATTTTCATTTTGGAAATAGCCAGAAATCCCAGGGAGCTCAGTCAGGTGAATAGGCAGGATGATATGATTGGGTCATCGCTTTTTGCCCAGAAAGTCTCTCCCAGTGAGCGCAGTGTGACTTGGCACATTGTCACGATGAATGATCCACTTGTCGGGGCACAGTTCAGGTCTTTTTCTTCGAACAGAATCTCGTAATCTGTTCAGTACCTCTAAACAGCATTATTGGTCGATTGTTTCTCCTTGTTCAATAAATGCTTGGTGGACTATTCCCCTTGTGATCGAAGATCGAAGAAATATACCAGCCTGGTCTTAAACTGTGAGCGCGACGTGCGTGCGTTTGTGGGGCGCGGTGAACCCAGGGATATCCTTTGCATGCTCTGACGTTTGTTTCTGGGTGGTACTGGGAACACCAAGTTTCATCACCCATAATTAGTCTCAGAAACAGGTGTGCATTTGAAGAAAGATCAGTCGCAACATCAAACCAACGCTGCTTCTGTTCATCCGTTGCGATTTCAGGCACAAACTTCACAAAAATCTTTTTCATACCCAATTCTTCAATTCAAATTAGCCTTTTTAATGATTAATCTAAAATTCTTCACCTGTCAATCTCACACGTTATTGTCTGTCAGACCGTATTGCAGCTCGCACTCTGTTACTATTAACGTCCATCATTGTTGTTTTTTGGCTGTCCGCTTCTGGGGTCATCCATCACATCTTCTCGTCCATCCTTGAACCTCTTATGCCCCTCAAACACACTCGACTTTTTCATAGCATCTTCACCATATGCCACTTGCAACAGTTGTAATGTTTCAGAAGCGCATTTGCCGATTTTCACACAAAATTTCATATTAATACGTTGCTCTAAATTTTGATCACCCAAAGCGTACACGCAGATAACAATTACCTTCTCAATGGTTGAATAACAGCTGGCTCCATCAGCTTGCAATTTACGTTCGAATTAGTTCAAACATCGCGTTCAAACTCGAATACTCACGTGATCTCGATACAATTACGTCAAGGGTGACAATACGCCGCCATTCCGGGAATTAATTGTCACTCCTCGTATAGTGTCTTTCATATCTATCTATCTATCTATCTACTGTATCTATCTATCTAGTGTCTTTTACTATGCGTTTCTCTATCTGTCCAGCTATCTATCTATATAGTGCCTTTCCTATCTATCTATTTATTATATGAGTCATATGGTGCCTTTCCTATCTATCTATCTATCTATCTATCTATCTATCTATCTATCTATCTATCTATCTATCTATCTATCTATCTATCTATCTATCATATGAGTCATATAGTGCCTTTCATATCTATCTAGTGTCTTTTACTATGTGTTTGTCTATCTGTACAGCTATCTATCTATATAGTGCCTTTCCTATCTATCTATTTATTACATGAGTCATATGGTGCCTTTCCCATCTATCTATTTATTTATTATATGAGTCATATAGTGCCTTTCCTATCTATCTATCTATTTAGTGTCTTTTACTATGCGTTTCTCTATCTGTCCAGCTATCTATCTATATAGTGCCTTTCCTATCTATCTATTTATTATATGAGTCATATGGTGCCTTTCCTATCTATCTATCTATCTATCTATCTATCTATCTATCTATCTATCTATCTATCTATCTATCTATCATACGAGTCATATAGTGCCTTTCATATCTATCTAGTGTCTTTTACTATGTGTTTGTCTATCTGTACAGCTATCTATCTATATAGTGCCTTTCCTATCTATCTATTTATTACATGAGTCATATGGTGCCTTTCCCATCTATCTATTTATTTATTATATGAGTCATATAGTGCCTTTCCTATCTATCTATCTATCTATTTAGTGTCTTTTACTATGCATTTCTCTATCTGTCCAGCTATCTATCTATATAATGCCTTTCCTATCTATCTATTTATTATATGAGTCATATAGTGCCTTTCCTATCTATCTATCTAGTGTCTTTTACTATGTGTTTGTATATCTGTCCAGCTATCTATCTATATAGTGCTTTTCCCATCTATCTATCTATCTATCTATCTATCTATCTATCTATCTATCTATCTATCTATCTATCTATCTATCTATCTATCTATCTATCTATCATACAAGTCATATAGTGTCTTTCATATCTCTCTAGTGTATTTTTCTATCCATTTGTCTGTCTATCTATCCAGCTGTCTATCTACAGTATCTGTATAGTGCCTTTCCCATCTATTGATAAAATTAAAATATATATTATAAGGTGCCTTCCATATTAAAGACTGATAATGATTTCCTTTACTACTTTCTTTCTTTCTTTATTCAAGGCCCCCGGTGGGGGTGACTTTTAACACCAAGTCCGAAGCCCTAACTGTTCATCTTCTCATCCGGTTTCTTCAGCGGATGTGTGGCTTTAATGCTTCCTCATTAAGCGTGTTTTTATTTTGATATCTTTGGTAATTGTGTGCCGAGCTGAAGTCACTTAGGGGCCTACACGCATGTGCTCTCTGTGATGTAACTGCTAAGGAGCCTCACTCAGTCTTCCTGCAGGCTACAAAAGGTGCGATTTATATTTTAGTGGACTAAAACCGCATGTCACCGTGTCACAAGCACACTCAATGCACTGCCTTAAAGCCATAATCTCAAATGATATTTGCTGCTTATTATATAAAATAAGCTTGGACTGCTTGATGGACATTTTGATCTGTTTTCATACTTTGTCATAACACTAGTAAAGGCACTATATTAAAACAGGACAATCACACCTCCAAAGACTAGAAAGTCCAGCATTCTGAGCTTCACAGAGCTTTAGAAATGTTAAAGGCTCAGCCAACATCAGATTGCTACACACCAAATACACGTCAAGCAACTTTAAAATTCCAAAAGCTTCATGCGAAACCTCATAAACTTCATGAAACATCCACTTTAAAAAAATGATGTGACTGTGTGTGTCTGCGTGTCTCTGTCATCTAAGAGATGGCATATAACAAACATTAGCGCTGCTTCAAATGGCATAGAACTGACGCATCATGAATGACAGATGAACTTAATTTTATTACGATAAATGTTTGTGATGCACCATCTGTTGGAATGAAAAATACAATGCATTTTAACACTACAAGTTTTAATGTGCCCTCTTTTGGAATGACAAAGGCAATGAATATACTACTACAAATATCTGTGATGTGCCATCTGTTGGAATGACAAATGCAATGCATTTTATTACTACAAATATTTATGATGTGCCATCTGTTGGAATGACAATGGCAATGCATTTTATTACAAATGTTTGCAATGCGCCATTTGTTGGAATGACAAATGCAATGAATTTTATTATTGCAAATGTTTGTGATGTGTCGTCTGTTGGAATTACAGATGTAATGCATTTTATTATTGTAAATGTTTGTGATGTGCCGTCTGTTGGAAAGACAAATGCAATGCATTTTATTACTACGTGCATTACAAATTACGTTCTATCAGTTGGGGCACTGCAAACATTAAAGCTGAGGTCTGTGATGATTACTTAGATTTTATTACAGCTAGTTGTGACAAAAGGAAAAACTGAAGCAATTGGGCTTAGTTAAAGAAAAGACTGGAATAAAAAACAGGAACTATGGATTAAAGGGATCCCACAGAAATAGGCAAGGCAAAGCTTAGGCTACGATAGCGAATAAAAGTATAAGCACCAGGTGAAATTCAAGAAAAGCAGCATTAGTGCCTTCAATTAGGAGAAAGTAACTGACAGCAAGTGATTAACCAATAGGAAGAGAGGAAGCCTGTTGGCCTGATTTGATTGATAAGAGATGAATTCAACTGGAAAAGAGACGTTCTGAAATCGATAGTGCAGGCGGTCTGCTAAATTCCCAATTAGAGGTCTGCGCCATCGAGAAGCCAATCAGACTGCACACATCCTATGACTTTTGGTGACTTTTGAATAATATGTCAGTCAAGTGGCGCGGCGCGCCAAGACATTTGTGTCTTTCTCAACATACCCCTTTTGAAGGCGGACCTGGCACTTCCTTCTCATAAAACATCCTGGCACTTTGGTTATGGTTAGAGTTGTGGGCGGAGTTCAATGACTCATGAATAACGATGAGTGTTGAGTAGGCTTGGCTTGTCTCATTAGTTATGCAGTTTATTTTAAATAAATTTGCATATAAATTTGTATCTTTCACATTGTCATTCTGGGATACCAAGTAATAATAATTCATGACATTTATATAGCGCTTTTCTCAGTACTCAAATACAAAATCAAAAGCAATCCAGCGTGTTAACTACATTGCAATGCAGTCCGTATGCAGGGGGTATGTTTCATTTTGTCATAGCTTTACTGTGTTGTAATGAAAAACATTTCCACCAATTGATGGGCCGCTTTTCATCAGAGAACATTATTTTGGTGTCACGTCTACGGGTTGTGCATCATAACTGAAAGCAAAGCGAACACTGTGCCTTTTGCCTAGTGGCTTCTAGTGTTCTTAGTATACCATGTGAGTGCCAGGGAAGACAGATGGGCATCTCAGCCAGGAGACAGTCTGACCTCTTGGCAAGTTGGAAGATGCCAGGGGATGGATGAGCAGAAGCCTGGAGGCCAGGAGCAGTTCCATTGCCCATATGTTAGGTGCCAGTGGTCCGCCACAGGCGTCCCAGCTTGGAAGTGTAAACTCTGTCGGGGTCCATGGGTGCCGTGGGGGTAAGAGGGGTTGGACTTCCCTGATTCTCAAATAACCCAGAAGTGCTACCCACAAGTCATGCCGAGTCATGGAAAACACCCAATTAAATTAAACCACTCTCTGTATGTGTGTGTGTGTGTGTGTGTGTGTGTGTGTGTGTGTGTGTGTATGCCTGAGTTCACCCTGTGATGTGATCCCCAGGTGTTCTTCCCACCTTGCTCCTGATGATTTCCCGATGTAACCACAAGGGGGCACCACTGAGCCCCAACCCTCAGACACATTGCCACCCAACACAACTCCGGGCTCAAATAAACACATTTTTATTGTCTCCAGCCCCTCCTCAAGTGAAACACGGCTGGCAATAATACAGCAGCACACAAACTAAATGCTCTTTCTAAAATGGATGCCATTCCTCCAGGTAAGTTGTGCCCGCTGACTCTCGACTCTTAGTTCTCGACTCAAAGGTCAGTTAGTTGGGGACACTCCACTGGAGGCGGAGTTTCATCATCTGTAAGGTGATTGGCTGTGCTTCATTGTAAAGGTGTACGGTGGATTAAAAAAGTCCATTATTTCAACCCATGACTGTGTTGGCCATTATTGGGTCTGGGGCTTGGGGCGCCCTCTACTGGTTACAACTGGTACTGAAACATTTTTAAACAGTGTGGCACCAGCACTTGTGGATTTTCAGTACCGGAAGTAAATGGCAGCTTTCCTCTTAATCCCCGACCCCTTGACACATGTTGTGGTGAAACTGCTGTTTCGTGAAGTCACAACTGCTTGTTTAAATGCGACTGAAACATCACAGGAACCACAGGGGAGACCCCCTCCTGACTGTTCATCCCGTTCGGTAATTCACGTCAGAAATTACGAATTCAACATTATGTTACGGTTGCCTTTAATAAAAACGGAGAATCCTCGCCTTGCACGAGTTACTGTTGGGAAAAGGGAATACACCACAGGCCACGCTGCCATGTTGTTAACACATTTCATTTTTCCATAATTAATCCTCAATCTCCATAACAGAGTGCTTGTTTTGGGGGGGCAGGCAGGGGGCAATTAATTGAAACAATTTTAGCTCACAGCAACAACACATTAAAAAGTGTAAAAAGTGAAGGGGGGTCTGCAGGGGTCTTGAACCCAACTTACTGCCACAAAACTCAATTCAGGGCCAGGTGTTGTTCATTAATCAGCGTCAAAGGGTGGGATGAGGGAAGAGGGGGGGGATTAATTGAAACGAGATGATTTAAGCTCTCTGCAACAACATAGCAAAAATTGTAAAAAGTGAAGGGGGGTCTGCGGGGGTCTTGAACCCAACGTACTGCCGCAAATCTTAATTCAGGGTCAGGCGTTGTTCATTCACCAACGTCAAAGGGTGGGATGAGGGGCATCATCAGTTGGGGTAAAAAAAAAAAAAAAGATTTACGTGTCATCATTGTGGGATGGTAAACTGAAGCGGTTTATTTCTGATAAATAACTACTCCTGTCTTGTATATATCAAAGAGTGCCCCCTAGTGACTCCCACAGAAACCGACAAGGGACCACAATACCCAGTGTGCCTTGCAGGTGTCTGCACAGGTAGCATCACCCAGGTAGGCTGCCACATAGTATGCTCAGGGAGAAGGTAGTCCGGTCAGGTTGTTTTCCCCCCTGACTTCCTCAACCGTTTTGGTGGGTGATTTGAGTGCAATCCTCATAGCAGGGTGGGGTGGGGGGAGTAGTCCCCCTCTTTGGTGTGCTCATCAGAGCATGTGTGGAATCAGGAGTGACCGTCGGTAGCAGCAACCCAAAGCGTGACCCGCCCCCTCTCCCCCTTGTGCCATTATGAACCCACCGCTGGCATCCCACGACCCACAGTTCCCATTTACATTTACATGTATTTGCTTAGCAGACGCTTTGATCCAAAGTGACTTACAAAAGAGGTAAAAGAATGTACTCTGCTTGCCTTCTATGATATCGAGAGTCCTGTTGGGGATAATGAAATGCACCAGGGGCCGCAGTGCCATGTTGTTAACCCGTTGGATGGCATTTTATTTTTCCATAATTAATCCTCAATTAATCTCCATAACTGAGTGTTGCTTGATGGGGGGGGGAATAAAATGAATTGAAATGACTTCAGCTCACGGCAACAACACATCAAAAAGTGGAAAAAGTAAAGGGGGATCTGAAGACTTTTGGAATCCACTGGACAGCTGAAAAACTCAATTCAAGACCAAGGGCATCAAGATCTGGGGTAAGAGAAGCCGAAGTTTTGTCAGTGCGGGATGATGAACTGAAATGGTGACGGGTTTGTTTCCGATCTCACTGAAAAACTCTACTCCTGTGTTAAGTTGTCTAAATCAAGCAACGCCCCCTTGTGGCTCCCACAGAACCCGACAAGGGACCACAATGCCCAGTGTGCCTTGCAGGTGTCTGCACAGGTAGCGTCACATTGGGAGGCTACCACATAGCATGCTCGGGGAGAAGGTGGTCCGGTCAGGTTGTTTTTCCCCCCTGACGTCCAAGTGAGCTTTTGTTCCTCAATCTTTTTGGTGTCATGACCCGCTATTTGCCATGTTAAGTGTCTTCGCTAGGTGATTTGAGTGCAAGCATCACAGTATGGTCCCCCTCTTTGGAGATTGGGATGTGCTCATCAGAGTGTGGGTGGAGTCAGGAGTGACCGTCGGTAGCAGCAACTCAAAGCGTGACCCCCTTGTGACCCACCGGGTCCCACTGCCGTTCTGAACCCACCGGTGGCAGCCCAAAACCCAAAATTCCCATTTACATTTACATTTATTTGCTTAGCAGATGGGGCGGCACAGTGGTAGTGCTGCTGCCTCGCAGTTAGGAGACCCGGGTTCGCTTCCCGGGTCCTCCCTGCGTGGAGTTTGCATGTTCTCCCCGTGTCTGCGTGGGTTTCCTCCGGGCGCTCCGGTTTCCTCCCACAGTCCAAAGACATGCAGGTTAGGTGGATTGGCGATTCTAAATTGTCCCTAGTGTGTGCTTGGTGTGTGGGTGTGTTTGTGTGTGTCCTGTGGTGGGTTGGCACCCTGCCCAGGATTGGCTCCAGCAGACCCCCTTGACCCTGTGTTCGGATTCAGCGGGTTGGAAAATGGATGGATGGATGCTTAGCAGATGCTTTGATCCAAAGTGACTTACAAAACAGTAAAAAGTGTAAAAAGTAAAGGGGGTCTGAAGACTTTTGTAATCCACTGGACACCTGCATAAACTCGATTCAAGACCAGAGGGTGGTCATTCATCAGCACCAAAGGGTGGGACAAGGGGGTATCAACAGCTGGGGTAAAAGAAGCCAAAGTTTCGTCAATGTGGGACGATTAACTGAAATGGTGACGGGTTTGTTTCCGATCTCACTGAAAAACTCTACTCCTGTGTTAAGTTGTCTAAATCAAGCAACGTCCCCTTGTGGCTCCCACAGAACCTGACAAGGGACCAAATTGCCCAGTGTGCCTTGTAGGTAGATAGATAGATAGATGTCTGCAAAGGTAGCGTTGCATAGGGAGGCTACAACACAGCATGCTCGGGGAGAAGGTGGTCTGGTCAGGTTGTTTTTCCCCCCCTGACTTCAAGGCAAGCATTTGTTCCTCAACCTTTTTGGTGTGTTGACCCACTATTTGCCATGTTAAGTGTCTTTGATGGGTGATTTGAGTGCAATCCTCATAGCGGGGTGGGGTGGGGGGAGTAGTCCCCCTCTTTGGTGATTGGGGTATGCTCATCATAGCGCTGGGGGTGGTCCTCCTCTTTGGTGACTGGCATGTGCTCATCAGAGCATGTGTGGAATCAGGGGTGACCGTCAGTAGCACCAACCCAAAGCGTGACCCCCTTGTGACCCATCAGGTCCCACTGCCATTCTGAACCCACCGGTGGCAGCCCACGACCCAAAATTCTCATTTACATTTATTTGCTTAGCAGATGCTTTGATCCAAAGCGACTTACAAAACAGCAAAAAGTGTAAAAAGTGAAGGGGGTCTGAAGACTTTTGGAATCCTCTGGACAGCTGCATAAACTCGATTCAAGAGCAGACGGTCAGCACCAAAGGGTGGGACAAGGGGGTATCAACAGCTGGGGAAGAAGAAGCCGAAGTTTTGTCAATGTGGGACGATTAACTGAAATGGTGACGGGTTTGTTTCAGAACTTGCTGAAAAACTCTACTCCTGTGTTACATTGTCTAAATCAAGCAGCGCCCCCTGGTGGCTCCCACAAAAGGGACCACAATGCCCAGTGTGCCTTGTGGGTATTGGTATTGGAGTTTTGCTTCATGGAGAAGGTGGTCCGGTCAGGTTGTTCTACCACCCTGACCTCCATGCAAACTTTTGCTCATCAACCCTTTTGGTGTCGTGACCCCCTATTTGCCATGTTAAGTGTCTTTGATAGATGATTTGAGTGCAATAATCATAGTGGGGGGCGGGGGTCTCCCTCTTTGGTAATTGGGGTGTAATCATCAGAGCTGGGGTGGGATCAGGAGTGATCATCGGAGCCGTGACCCACTGGGTCCCACTGCCATTCTAAACCCACCGGTGGGTTGCAGCCCACCACCCGAAATAATGTGCTCTGCCTGCCTTCTGTGACATCGAGGGTCCTTGCCTTGCACCTCTTACTGTTGTTAGTAAAAATGAAGTGCACCACGGGCTGCATTGCCAAGTAGTTACCACGTCGGATTGCATTTTATTGATTTTAAATAATTTAAGCTGAAGTCAATAAAGTGTATAAAGTGAAGGGGGGCTGATGACTTTCTGGGTCCACTGCACAGCTCCAAAGCTTGATAAGGCGCTATAAAATGGCTAAACAGCGGCATTAAACGACCCACTCGGAAATGCGAACAACATCAGCACACTGAATGAAACACACGACAAATTCAGGTTGGCAGGGAAAGAAAAACGGGTCAGTGAATGGGCCCAAAGTGGGCAGGTGACAACTGGCAAGGTGACCGAGATGACAGAAGTGTGTCTCACAGGAGACACGAAGACCGAAAGCAGAGAGGGAGAAAGAGGGCAGACAAAGGCTTGGCGGGCTGCGCAGAGTGTGTCCTGTGCCCAGAGACGATGGTGCCGCGGTGGCATCCGGACAGAGCGAGGAGCTACAAAGTGATGGACGTCGGAAAGGTGGGTTACCAGAGGGTTACCAGGTCCTTAAAAAGATTAATGGCCCAAGGACAGCTGTCAAAAATGACCCCCCCCACCAGAAAAAATAGCCCAATACCTCACATAGATTAAATGACACACAATAATGCATCAGGTGGCATTGGGACTGAAAGGATCAGGTACACACCATCGAAGCCCCACCATCGAAGCCGCTGGGGTCCCCCCCACTCAAAGATCTTGCAGAAGATCAGAAGATCAGTGTCAGACAGAAATAAAAACAGAGCAATAATTCCTTGGGTGGTTGAAAAAAAAAGAAAAAGAAGCCCAAAAAACACATCCTGTAAAAGTTTTGTACCCGTGGATGCCAATCAGAAATGGCCCAATTGAGCAGAAAACTCGTGGCAACCCTGGCAAAACCTGCAGTGGATACACGTGAGAAGCTGGGATCTGGGAAGGTCTGTTATCAGGGTGCCGGACCCATGGGACAGCAACACTACCCAGCTCTTCTCTTAAATCTCTTGTCACCACAAGGGGGCATTGCAGCACCCCAAACCTCACACACACGCACACACACAACCATCACGACACAAAGGTTTCGTTTTTTTTAATAAACACAGTCATTCTTCTCCTCTTGTTTTCCACTCTCCTTCCACTCCACTCCTCCAGGTGGGCTTTGTCCTTCTACCACCCAACCCCAGCTGGCCTCAATGAGGACAGACCCCCACGGGATTACTTCCAATGCCTGGCCGTAGCCCAATGACAGCACTTTCAGGTCAAGCAGATGTCTTAAAAAGTAGGGAGGAACAGATCCTTGCAGCACCCCCTGGCGTCACTCACAGAACCCGACAAGGGACTACAGTGTGCCCTTGCAGATATCCGGACAGGTGGCGTCCCCCTAGGGCGTGTTTGGGGAGCAGGTAATCCAATCAGGTTGTCTCCCCCTGACCTTCCACTACACTGGCCTCCCGTCTAGCCCAGGAATCGCCCTTCATCTCAATCGGGGTGCCAGTCCGTCTTCCTTGAGCACTTACACTTTACAGTGCATTGTCAGTGAGCGAAAATAGTGCCACCGCTCACCAATACCCTTTTTTTTTTCTTTTACACATTTGCCAGTGTCCCGGGGCACACCAAGTCCGAATCACCAGACACCCCGAGCTTCCAGACCAACCACAAAAAGCTGCCATTCCATAATCTAAACTTGCAAAAATCTTTATGTGCCCCACCCGGGCACCTGGCAGCACAGAGCAGCGGCAAGCCACCGTTATTAGAAGAGGACATGACCATCGAGCCGTAAAAGTGAGCAGAAGGCGGAAGGAGACGGAGAAGAAGATTTCAAAGATCCTACCTGAGGCTAAGCGTTAACTGCTGCTCCTTGGATTTCACCAGGTCGTCTACTGAGAACGTCGCACAGCCCAGAAACGTCCTCTGTGGGACACAAAGACAAGACATCGTTGTTAGGAAGGAAGCTGAAGGAAGATCAAGGAGGTGAGTGAATCGAGGCGGCCGGCCCAGCTCGACTAATATTTTTAGACCCTCGTAACAAACCAAGCCCCCTCAAGCTACTGTATCTGCTTTCATTTGAAATAACCCAGGGTGGCATCAAAAAATAAAAAAAGATTCTGTGACAGAGTTGCCGCCACAAAGGCGCCGCCTCTGGTTCTTTTTAAAGCAGCTCTTCTTAGCGCTGGGCAAAGTTTCAACTTCAGAGAAAAGGAACAAGGGAGCAAATGAGAAGAAAAGAGAAACAAAGGCATGGCAGAGGGGTAAGACCTCCAAAAATTCCAGCATGCCAGGAATTTTGCATGTTCTAGCCATGTATGTCTGGAATTTCCTTTTACATTCCCCAAGGTGTGTGAGTCAAGTTAATTGGCAACTCTGAATGAAGGGTCGGTGGCTGAGTGGGCACTGCAATGTACCAAACCCACCGTGCTGACTCATGGTGCCCACCTTGGGCAACAAACTCCTACTCTGTCTGCAATAAACCCTTACAAACCAAACCAGTTCGGAGTGACACCATTTGGGCATTAAGTTTGCCCAGCTATGGCACCCCATCCAGGGGGAGCCCTTGCCTTGCACCAGTTACTGTTGGCACGGACTGCAGGAAATGTGAGTCTGAGTTGGACTGGGTGGGTTTCAGGATATACTTTCTGGATGACCCCCATATAAACAGCGGATTCAGAACATATTCAGACCCCTTTCACTGCCTGGACTGTGCGCCCCTTCAGTAGCAAAAGCCAACGATGCCCCTTGGTGTGCATACCGCGGACTTTAAGAGAGTGTGTGCCCCTCGGTGTATGGCACACAACCACTTTTACTTTCATAAACAGCAGCCAGCAGGTAATAATGCCCGCTCAGCATCATCAGAGTTCGACAACCTTAGTGGGGGTTCCCCCGGTGTCCAGAGCGCACGCCTGTTAACTTTCATAAACGGGGCCCCTCATTTGACGAGGTCTTCAGCATACGTGATTCTCAAAAAAAGTTACGTTGTCTAAATTAGGGTTTCTCAGCCACTAAGCGGGTCGTGGGCTGCCACGGGTGGGTCCCGAATTCTCATCGTTATTAGTGCTAGTGGGTCGCTGCTCCATCAGTCGTGCACAGTCGTAATGCCACTCTGATGATATTGCGAGATTCACTAAGGGAGACCCCCTCCACCCCTGGTGGGTCGCAAAGGATATTTAATGACCGCAAAGAGTCAGGAAGGTGGTTTTACGTCTCATGCAAAGCATGGTGCCATGTTTACATCACGGTGTCCCCGTCACTGCAGTGGGGCATTGGGATCTACACACAGACCACAGGGTAAAGCACCCCCTGCTGGCCTCGCCAACACTTCTTCCAGTAACAACCCAAGCTTTTCCTAGATGGTCTCCCATCCAAGTACTGGCTGGGCCTGAACGTGTTTAGCTTCAGGTGGGTGACCTCTTTAGAAAGACGTCTAGACATAAGCCACTCTTGACTAAAGAGAAAGACAAAAATTGAACTCTTTGGGCAGAACTCCAAGCACTTTTCCTGGCAAAAACATTCGTCACCTTCTCTCCACGGAGAAGCTTGATGGTGACAGCATCATGCTATAGGGACATAGGAGACTGGTCAGAATTGAGGGAAGGGTGAATGCAGCCAAATACAGAAAGATCCTTGAAGAAAACCAAATCCAGTGTGCAAGCCACCTCAGACTGGGGTGACAGTTCAGTGGCCTGAAGCATACAGCCGAGACAATACTGCAGTGACAAGGACAAGTCTCTGAGTGTCCTTGAGTGGCCCAGTCAAACCCCACAGTACATGTGTGGGAAGACATGAAGATGGCAGTTTACAGAAGTCTTTGCAGAATGGAGTCTGAGGGCATCTACTAGGAGGAATGGGATAAACTGGCCAAATCCAGGGGTGCAAAGCTTGTAGAGACTCACACAAGAAGACTCAAAGCTGCCAGAGGGGGCTTCTACCAAGTACTGAATTGAGGGTCTGAATACTCCAGGACTGAGAGTTTTCAGTTTTGGACTTTTAACAAATTTGCAGACTGCTCTGAAAACGTTATCACTATGGGTTATCGAGTCGGGGGAAAAATGACAAATGTATCCATTTCACACAAAGCCTACAACACAATAAAGTGTGCAGAAAGTAAAGGGGTCTGAATACTTTCTGAATCCACAGGACTGTGTCTTTTAATTTCTACTCTCTCTAGCTCCTAACACCTAGACAATCTGACATAATAAGAGCTATTAGTCATTACTCCTTCCACATAGCACATTGTGCCATCAGTGCCAGGCTCTAGTGCTACCCATGTCACAGGGTGTCTCCCTCCCAAAAAAAGTGAAATTTCAGGTACTAGAAAGGCTAGTGAATGGTGTTTCTGGAAAGAGAAGGGCCACTAGAGGGCGCACTCAGTGCTGAGACGGGTCCAGCTGCAGACCTCCTCAGCGCCAGGAGCTCCGCTGGACAGCCAATTGGATTGCAGCTTTTTGTCACCTGGTTTACCTGACTTGAGACAGGTAACTTCTCCCCCAAATCTTAATCACAGTGTAACCAAGTGTTATTTAGAAAGTGACAACCTCCTTAATGGAGTGGAGCTCTGGTGGTCCGCAGCTAGACTCTGTCGTGGATCTGCAAAGTCGGTGCCGCAGGGCCGTAGTGGCAGCAGGCTTTTGTCTCAACCCGATTGCTTAATTAGGAACCAATCATTACTTGCCTCTCGGGGCTCCGCCCACAAAGTACTGTACATGGAACTTCAGAACATTTAAAGAGACAGAACATAAATGTTAAATCATAAACAAAAGGTATAGAAGTGTAAACAACAATAATTGAAAAATTACAATAAATTAGAAGATAAAATAAGTCAGGGAATAAACGTTGGGTGAAGTACAGAACATGCAAGCAGCTGTCAGACGTTATTTGAATGGAGGAGCCTTTTAAAGTACCATCGGTGACCAAACCCACATCTCCATGCCGGACTCTGCCTCTTGGCACTCCAACGACTACACTCCAACCCGACTCCTGATGTGCCTACCGCCCGCTCCAATTCAAAGTCTACCTGCTGCCCGCGTGGAGTCCCAGATAACACCGCCCTTTCACTACCCACCTCTGCCAGCCGATCCATGCCAGGCTTGAGAGTGCCCAGAAACCATGGCTTTTTTATTATTTATTTCTTTTTTACACAAGAGGGCATCTGTGATATGTGCCACCTTCCTCACCCGGTATGGCTGCACAGCATGCCACACACAGGTCTGGTCCACTAACATTCTAATATTTTTTTGTTTTGCCAAGCTCGTCTGGTGTACCATCATTTGAAGAAATTGTCAGACTGCTACCGTATAATATACAATAAGGAACGATGATAAATGCTAACAATTACTAATCATAAACGTTTCATGTTAGTGCTATCAATACTTATCAACAGTGGAAAGCTTTTGTTTCGGCCAATTGTTTGGTGACCTTCGGCCTTCCTTAAACAATAAGCACCGGAACAGACGCAGGGCAGGAGCAGAACTGACACCGTAAGCCATCAAAACGGGAACCCGACTTTGACAAATTATTAGAGCCAATAAAAATAAAGTCACTCGGTGCCATCAATGCTGGCTCAGCTGTCACAACTCACGCTTATTTCCTTCTCTTGTCTTGACTCTACCTTTTTTAAATTATTTTTGTAAATTTAAAATAAGGACATTTTTAGGAATTGCATTGGTCAGTCAAAGCTCTTGCGGGGTGCCGTTTTCTTTCCGAGCTCATTGATGTCCGTATGAGCCGCACAGAGAACTGAAGGTTCGACTTTAACTCCCGAATGCCGACATTTACTGCAAATGGAGTATTGCTGTTCATCTGGGCAGAGACTGTTAGGTTACAGCTAGCGTTGTGCGCTATACCAGTGCTGCAAAAGAACCAAAAGACAAACAAAAATGGAAAACGGTGTCACAGTGCCAGCCTTTCGGGATTTCGGTACTGTAAGTAAACGTCAGCTTTCCTCGACATCCTCTGCAATGACAATGACAAAGACATCACGAAACGAAACTCCACGTGATTTGAACCTCATTGCTTCAACACAATCAGGACTTCACAGAAGACCCCCCTCCTTATTTCTTCGACTTAATTAGGACTTCACATGGGACCCATTCAACCCCCACCCTGGTCCTTATTTCTTCAACGACTTCCATGATTTCAAAACTTTGACGGGATCAGACGTTTAAGGTTGACACTGGCCACCCCCTTTATTGCTCTGACGTGATCGGGAGTTTTTGACACGTTAGGAACTTCATTGATTCGATGCAATCGGGACATCACAAGGGGGACCCATCCTCTCTCTCTCTCTCTCTGCCCCCTTATTTCTTCAATACGATCACAACTTCCAAAATGTCAAAACTACATGCTTCAGTGTCATCAGAACTTCATGGTGGATACTCCCGTGTCCCCTTATTGCTTTGAAGTCATCAGGACTTCAAGAGGGACCATCCCCGCCAGAGACACTGACCCTCCCAAACTCCCCCTTATTTGATGATGCCTAAACTGCCTCCTTCGACGCCATTGGAATTCACAGTGGATATCTCCACAACCCCGAGCCTCTTAATTGATTAATTGCGATAGGGACTTCGTGGGTGACGACCCCAACGTTTTTTTGCAATTGTGACTTCTCAGCTATTAAGAGTGAAGCGGTGCGAAATTCGGCAAGAGCGGGTGGCGCACCAGGGATGCAGCAATTGTGAGGCACAAAAATTACATAGAAATTATTTTGTGAGGTTTGCGACTTACTGAAGAAAACTGCAAACAATGTGTGTAGGCTAGAAAATGTAAAATCTAAAAACCTCATAAATGCATACAACATATGTAATATTAACCATTATATCATTTGCTACCATAAATATACACACAAATCTACCTTAATAAAAAAACAAGTGTCCGTCTCTGTGTCTGTCTGGTAGCTGTGTCTCTGTCACTGCAAAAAATGGTGCATCACAAAAATTTTTAGAATGAAAATACATTGTATCTTTCCCTCCAACAGATGGCGCCTCACAGACATTAACACTGCTTTTATGAAGGCCATACCAATTGGCATATAACAGAGACACATGCATTGCATTTGTCATTCCAACAGATGGTGCACTACATACAGTACATTAACACTGCTTTTACAGATCCCACACCAAATGGCATATAACGGAGACATATGAACTGCATTTGTCATTCCAACAGGTGGCGCATCAGACATTTTCAGTAATAAAATGCATTTCAAGTTCAAAGTTTATTGTCATGTACACAGTAAGGAAACACGATTCCCTGTACCATGAAATTCTTTCTTTGCTGTCCACACCAAATGACAAAACCAACATATAAAGATAAACATACATAATAAGTAGCAGATAGATAATAAGTAACAGAGGCAGCATAAAGTATAAAACCCGAATAGAAGTATAAAGTGTAATGTGCAGGTAGGTGTGTGATGGACAAGTCCAAAACACTTGTGTGAGGTCGACAGAATGAGGTGCACCCCGGTTATAAACTCCAGTCAGTTATTTAGGAGTCTAACGGCCTTGGGAAAGAAAGAGTTCTTCAGCCTGGACGTCCTGAATTGCATACTCTACACCTCCTGCCTGAGGGTAGAAGTGTGAACAGTTCGTGTTGGGGGTCCCTGAGGATCAAGGCAGTTCTCCTGTGGACTCTGCAGTTGTAGATGCTCTGCAGAGAGGGCAGTGGGGTCCTGGTGATCTTCTCTGCAGGCGTTTGCAGTCCACAGCAGTAGTGTTACCGTGCCACACGGTGATGCACCTGGTCAAGATGCTCTCAACAATGCAGCTGTAAAAGTTGCTGAGGATCTTAGTCGACATACCAAACTTCCTCAGCCTCCTCAGAAAGTCCAGCCGCTGCTGAGCCCTCTTGACCAGCTGTGTGGTGTTAAGTGTCCAAGTGAGGTCCTCACTGATGTAGACGCCCAGGTATTTAATGCTGCTCACCCTCTCCACTTCAAGCCCTCAGATGAACAGTGGCCGGTGAGGTCTCCTCTCCTTCCTCATGTCCAATATCATCTCCTTTGTCTTGTCTGTGTTGAGGGTGAGGTTGTTGTCCTCACACCATGACGCCAGACTGTCCACCTCCCTCCCGTAGGCCGCCTCGTCCCCACCAGTGATGCGTCCTATCACTGCGGTGTCGTCTGCGACCTTCAGGATGATGTTATCTTTGTGGGAGGCGACACACTCCTGGGTGAACAGGGTGTAGAGGACGGGGCTGAGGACGCATCCCTGTGGGGTGCCTGTGTTCGTGATAATGGTGGCTGAAGTCCTATTACCAATCCTGACAGACTGGGGCCTGCCAGTCACAGAGGGTGGGGTGCAGGCCAAGTGCAGACAGTTTATGGGTGAGTTTATGGGAGATAACCATGTTAAAGCATCCTGATGTAGGAGTCTTTGTTCTCCAGATGGGAGAGGGAATAATGTAGTGCAGCCGTGACGGCATCTGAGGTGGACCTGTTTTGGCCAGTAGGCATACAGCAGGGGGTCCAGAGTGTCCGGTATGCTGCTCTGAATGTGGGCCAGCACCTCCCTCTCAAAACACTTCATGATGATTGGAGTGAGTGCTACCGGCCTGTAATCATTCAGGCAGGTGGGTGGGCTTTTTTAGCAAGGGGGACGATGATTGTAGTCTTAAAGCAGGACGGAACGATGCGCTGACTGAGGGAAAGGTTGAAGATGGAGCAGAGAACATCAGCCAGCTCGTTGGCACATGCTCTGAGAACCCTCCCAGGGATGTTGTCTGGTCCTGCTGCCTTACAGTGGGGTTGATCTTCCTTAGTGCTTTGTGTACCTGACCTGAGGAGACCATTGGGGGAAGGGAGGGGGGTTGGGTGGTCCAGGTGTGTGTGGGCGGGTAAAGTGTTGAGATCATGCGGCAGACTGTCTGTGGAGCTGATTGTGTTGGTGGTGGTCCTGTAGTCTGTGATGTGCTGTAGGCCCTGCCACATACGTATGTCCAGAGTCAGCAGTAGAGTAGAAGCCCTCCAGCTTCTCTCTGTACTGCCTCTTGGCTGCTGTGATGGCTATTCTTAGTTCCTACTTCGCAGCTTTGTACTCCGTCTCAGTGCCTGATCTAAATGCAAGACAGCGGGCACGCAGCATGTGGCGTACCTGACTGTTTATCTGGGGCTTCTGGTTGGGGAACTTCCTGACTGGTGTTGTGGGCACGATGTTGATGTTGTATTTATCTATCCACTAGATTCTGCATCACAGACATTAGCACTGCTTTTACAAATCCCACACCAAATGGCGCATAACAGAGACAGACGCACAGCATTTGTCATTCCAACAGATGGCGCATCACAGACATTTTTAGTAATAAAATGCATTGTATTTGTCTTTCCATTAGATTCTGCACCACGGACATTAAGTCTGCTTTTAAAAATCCCAT
The DNA here is from genome assembly GCF_900747795.2 of Erpetoichthys calabaricus. NCBI lineage: Eukaryota > Metazoa > Chordata > Cladistia > Polypteriformes > Polypteridae > Erpetoichthys > Erpetoichthys calabaricus. The sequence continues at coordinate 247,462,299 of NC_041398.2, read as the reverse complement.
ACCAAATGGTATATAACAAGAGACACGTGCATTGCATTTGTCATTCCAACAGATGGCGCATCACAGGCATTTTTAGTAATAAAATGCATTGCTTTTGTCTTTCCATTAGATTCTGCATCACAGACATTAACACTGCCTTTACAAATCCCACACACAATACATTGCATTGCATTTGTTTCATTCTAACAGATGGCGCATCACAAATATTAAACGCTGCTTTTACGAATCCCGTACCAAACACCAGACAAAGATTAGAGTGGAGGAGGCAATCATCTGTCTGCTTCACAAAGCTTCTTCTCACCTGGACAAAGCTGGCCGCACTTTGTGGTTTCTGTTTTTTTGGTCTTTCCAGACCTCCCTGTTAAGAGGTCAGCTCAGAGATATGAAGGTGGATGAGCATGTGGGGTCCTGGATGATGGACTATGTGACGGGCAGACCATCATCTGTGAGACTCCAGGACTGTGTGAGCAACACTGAAGCAGCACAAGGCACAGGCCTGTCTGCTTGTCGCCTCACTCCGTACACCTCAAACTAGAAAGATAACAGCAGGCCAAGTCACTGGAGAAATTCTCTGATGATTCTGAGCTTGGGGGGGGGGGGGGGGGGTACCGAGACAACGGAATGCAATACCTTTGCAATTTACATTAGCAAAATCAAATAACTGCTTATTGACTATCACCACGCCAAAGAGCCACTATGCCTGGTCACTATTCCAAGAGTGAATGTGGAGGTGGTCCACTCCTATGAGTACTTGGGGGTCCACATTAATGACAGGTTAAACTGGTCTCTGAACACAGAGGAACTACAGAAGAAAAGACTCCTTAGGATACTGCGCTCCTTTATTATGGGAAGTGACATCCTTCACGTCTTCTACAACTCTGTGATGGCCAGTGTGGTGTGCTGGGTGGGTCACATCACTTCGAGACAGGACCACCGAATCGACAAGCTAATCAGAAGGGTAGGCTCTGTAATGGGGCACACTCTGGACCCCCTGGAAGTCATAGTAAGGAATGGAAACAAAACTGACTGCCATTCTGAACATAGATAGATAGATAGATAGATAGATAGATAGATAGATAGATAGATAGATAGATAGATAGATAGATAGATAGATAGATAGATAGATATAAAGGCACTATATAATAGATAGATAGATAGATAGATAGATAGATAGATAGATAGATAGATAGATAGATAGATAGATAGATAGATAGATAGATAGATAGATAGATAGATAGATAGATGTGAATGGCACTATATAATACCTGCAGCAATACGTCTGTATAGCACCTCACTGGGAATGGGAACCTTTTTCTTTCTTTTTAGTTGTGTTCCTTTTTAGTCTTTACAATGTGTATTCAGAGTATAGTGTATGTGTGTATATCTATCTATCTATTTATGTATGTATGTATTTATTTAAAGAGCTTTTGTAAAAAGTTAACTTTCACCCTGGGGACAAATAATGCAGTGCCATTCACATGTATCTATTTTATATATATAAATATATAAAAAATCTTGGAAGGCTTGGAAGGAGACAATACATGACCTTCTCAGAAGACAATTTGATGTCCCGTGAGAGACACTTTAACGTCACACGAGACAAGGCAGTGAGACAAAAGGACAGCTGCTGTACAGACCAACGCACAGTGTGACAAGCACAACACGCAGCTCGGCGGCAAGACAGCAGCTGGTCAGACCGCATCTCCTCAGCGTGTGTTCAGACACTCCCCCCCCCCCACCCCCACCCCCATGCCCCGACAATGCGAGCAGCAGAGAATATAGTATCTATATTTATATATATATATATATATATATATATAGAGAGAGAGAGAGAGAGAGAGAGAGAGAGAGAGAGTTAGGAGCCTGCACTGATACAGCGCATTGCCGCACCCACCGCATGACAATCCACCTCAGGATCCCAGATTAGGACCCGAGTGCAGCCATGCATCTGGTGACGCCTCAACACCCCACTATTTCAGATGGAATGGAGCACTGTGAGATTTTTATGGTGGCTGGAGTGCCAATCCTGCCACCAAGCCCCAGGTTTTTCCCTGCAGGATGGAGGGCCTAGTGCATTTCTATTTATGTATAACAGTGCCTTTCAGATCTATCTCTTATATAGTGTCTTCCTATCTATCTATTGTATAGTGTCTTTCACATTGATCTATCATACAGTGCCTTTCACATCTATCTATTATATAGTGTCTTCCCGTCTATCTATTATATAGGGCCTTTCACATTTATTTACTGTATAGTGCATTTCTATTTATCTATAAAATAGTGCCTTTCACTAGGGCCATCTTAACAGCATTATAGACCACCCCGGCAAAGCAGTGCACAGGGGCCCCTGCCTACACAACCACTCAGCAAGTCACAACATACATAGATTAGCATGGGGCCCCAGGCCAACTGCCCAGCATGCCCATTCATTAAGACGGCCCTGCCTTTCAGCTCTATTACATAGTGTCTTCCTATCTATTATATAGTGCCTTTCACAGCTATCTATCTATCAAATAGGGTATTTGACATCTATCCATTATAAAGTGCCTTTCTATTTGTGTATAATACAGTGCCTTTCACATCTGTCCATTATATAGTTTCTTCCTATCTATCTACTATATAGCGCCTTTCACATATATCTGTCTATCTATCTAGATATTAGGTAGTCCCTTTCCATTTGTCCATCTACGGTCCCGACTCAGCCGGTGATAAACAAAGGTGAAGGCAGCAAATGGTGTTTGTAAGGCAGTGGACGTCTGCTCCTGTTGGATGATTCCAGGTATTACAATATGCAAGTAGTGTTAATTTAGGCAAACAAAATGCAAAATAAAAGTGAAATTGATTTGAAGAAAATGCAGGTTTCTTTTCTCACCTTAGTTTTATTCTCTCTCTATTCGGTGTACTGCCTTTCAGAGGACCGACACATTACGCTTGCAAACAGCACACGATATACATAAAGTCAGGTGTTCGTTTTTATAAAACTTCCACCGGGACGCCAGCGCTCTTTTACGGCTTTGTGCGGAGCTCAAGAACACAGCGACGGTGCGCTCAGGCTGCCGTGTACGCAATTCACAACGGCGATTCCTCCAACAGGGCCTGCATTTGTTCTTTGAACTCATCGCCTAAGTGGGAGGACAGGAGACGAGCATTCAGCTTTAGCATACGTAAGGCGTATTTATTGGCACCATGTTAAATCATACCGTATGCGCACTTCATCAGCTCGATGATGTTCTTCATCTGCGAAATGAAAAACAGCTTACTGTCCCTTGACTTCACATCCAAAATGACCGTGAACTGAGCTTTACTCACCTTAAGGCGCTAAGTCAGGGACGTTATGACATTAAGTGTCCTCGAATTTGCATCTCCCATATTCACGACAACGCCTTCTAAGCTGTAGCAACTCCTTCCATACTTGCTAGGATGCTGCACGTCTGCTACGAGCTCTCCCTGATGCACACAGTTTATTCTTATCTATTCTGTCTTTACACCCTCTTTCCTTCCTCTTTAGCAGTAACAGTTTGCTTAGAAGGAAAAAAAAGCAGCGGTCTTCGAGGGACAGCCCTATTCTGCGCAGAGATACGATGCTTTAATGTACGCTGAGCCGCGCTCAGTTGAGTTTTGCTAAGCTGCGCTGTCCGAGGTTGCGCCGTTAAGAAATGCGCTGAGGTGCGCAGACTCGAGCGTATTCCGAACAGAAGAGCGACGTTAAAGTAAACTGAGCCGCGTTCAGCTGTACAGCGTGTTGCATTGTACGGAACCGGGCTGCGTTTCTGCTAGCTCAGCTGCGCTGTCCTAAATCGTAACGAAACGAGATGAGGTGCGCAGACCTGGAGTGTACTCTGCGAGGTGCCGCAATGCTTTAAAGTGCACTGAGGCACGTTGAGCTACGTTCTACTAAACTGAGCTGCGCTGTCCAAAGTTGGGCCGCTCCGAAACGAGCTGAGGTGCCCAGACCGCTGTGTTCAGCTGCGCAGGCGCAGCAATGCACGGAGCCCAGCTGTATTCTGCTAAACTGAGCTGCGCTGTCCGAAGTTGCGCCGCTCCGAAACGACTTGAGGTGCGCTGTCCTCGAGTCGAGTCTGGTTTCAAAGCCTACATGCACGCTAATTAAACTTTATTAGAAACCGTACACCACCTCTTTACACAAAAATTGCAATCCTTCTCGACGCATTCATTGTTGATTTTTCGGAAGCTGATTTTGAAACTTCAAGTTCGGCTTTAGTGACATCCCACCCGTCAACGTGAAAGATAATGTCAAGGACAAAAAAAGATTAAAAATTCCGCGGAGGACGGATTGAACATGAAAGACTGTTTCTTACTAACATTAACTGGCAGGCTTGGGTGCTTTGCGGCCACCCTATAATACCGAACCGTACCCGAATAAACTGTATCCACCACTAGAACACCTTTTGTGTTTTTATTTTCGTTTTTCTGCTTGGCACAGACAGTTCAAGCGAACACATTTATAACCAACAATGCTGGGTGCTTTAAAAGCGACGGTGGCGTGAAAACAAGCAAGGAGGGGCGACAAAGTGCGCAAAACGAAACGCCGATTTACTTGACACAAGACGACGTGCCCGCGCCGGGCCGCGAGATCGCGCTTTTTGCAGAGAATGCTTCGCTTTTTGATATTTGCTCTTCATATTATTAAGAATATAACCCTCAGCGCACTCACACATGCACTCACACACACGCACGCGCGCGTATCTTAGCGAAAACAAGAGAGGAAATGACTAAACGTTTCCGGCATAAGAAGATCGCGCGTACACACACACACGCACGCACGCCAAAAGTCCCGCTGTTAAGGTGTGCTATCCCAAAGCCATCACCAGAGTTTAAACGAGGAACGATCGAACGCGACCACCTACCTAGCGTGTAGCATCACCGACCCGTAAACACCAGCAGAGACATCCCAGGTCACCTTTGTTCAGCGGTTGCCAACCCGGCTTCCTGCAACTAGTTGTCATTTCGGCTCCTTTGATCTCCTTTCGAGTGAGTCGCGAGCGCGATCAGAGGAAGACGACGAGCCGGCCAGTTGCGTAAGTCCACGCTTACATCAGTGTGACACGCGAGGCTGAGCGGGTCCTGCAAAGAAGCTGGCATTCAGGCATGTCGGTCGGTCGACGCCGGTCCGCTCCTCCTCCTCCTTGTTAGGGTCCTGCTGCACAGTTGCACACGGCCGGGGCGCCGCCGCTCGCTTTCGGCTACTGAAGCTGCAGCTAAAATTAGGCACCTGCTCTGACACATATCGTGAATGAGCCGCGTGACGTGAGCTTTCATCTCTGGGAGGCGGCTTTCAAAAATGCCCTCTGTTGGTTTTCCATTGTCTTTTATTGCACTGATGTTGAAAATGTGGAGGACCCTGACCTCACACTTATTTTTGCGTCTTTGCCAGTTGGTCAGTGGGTCACGTCTGTGCCAGCACACCAGGGGTCTTTAATTATAGGCAACAGCATGGCCATCGACCTTTTTTTCAAAACTTCTTCTGCAAGCCTGGGATTTCCCTTCTCGCTTTGAGGTGTTAAAAGAAAACTGATCACCTCATGCGGGCATTCAGTTCGCTCTTCTCCAGTGTCTCTCAAACCTTTTTTGGTGTCGCAACACTTCTAAGTGTCATCGCGACCTACGGGTTTGTCTCCTCTTACTGAATCCAGCGAGATGGTCGTTTATCGAGTGCGATGGTTGGAACGGCGACCCATCATAAACAATGGCAAGTAACGCCTCACAAACCGGGGTCGGTCGATCCATTCAGTGACATACTGGTGGCGCTGTCACTCGAGGGGTGCCGTTTGTGAAAGTTACTGGGCGTGCGCTCTGAACACCAAATGTCCCCATTTATGTGACTCAAGAGGTGTGTGCTGTTTACAGCGAGGGGGACCTAAAGGTCCTCGACTCTAAAGTCTAATAATACTGAAGGCTCCAATAGACTCAAGCTGTTGACACAGAAACAGCATGAGACTGAGAGTATCTCTCTCCACAGAGCCTCCTGGTGACACCCATCGACCCCCAAACAGGGCCACCCTTCGTCACTACACATCACAGACAAACCCTGAGGGTGTCTAAACTGGAACCGGTCCAGAAGGGTACTGCCATCTCTCTTTCAAATGCAATTCATCCCCCAGTCCACCCATTATCTTTTTGTCTGATTAGACATGCACGTTGACGGACTCGATGGAGGTGTGTAATAACCTGTGTCCCACACGTGCACATGGGGGTCAGTCTAAAGGCTTAGTGGAGGGTAGGCAACTGAGACTGGGGTTGATTAATCCTACTAATACCTTCTCTCCCCTGTTCGCAGGCCTTCAGAAGGAAAGGCAGGCTAAATCTCCGCCTACTTCCAGGATCAGACCACGCCCTCCTTCCACCCTCACTTCCCCTCCAGTCCCGCCTCTTCCTCCCAAGAACATATAAAAGTACAAACCCTGCACTTGTCAGTCAGTCGCTGTTGACTCAGTCTCATAGGATTACTCTTCACTATTATAGGTTGCTGCTACGTCATACGGGCTGGACACCCCAACTCTTTATCTTTGTTCTGTTTTGTCTTTTTCACACCTGACAAAACATTAGGGGGGCACTGCTGCTAACATTGTCATCACCTTAGGGGGGCACTGCTGTTAACACTGTCGTCACATTAGGGGGGCACTGCTGCTAACACTGTCATCATCTTAGGGGGGCACTGCTGTTAACACTGTCATCACCTTAGGGGGGCACTACTGTTAACACTGTCATCATCTTAGGGGGGCACTACTGTTAACACTGTCATCACATTAGGGGGACACTGCTGCTAACACTGTCATCATCTTAGGGGGACACTGCTGCTAACACTGTCATCATCTTAGGGGGGCACTGCTGTTAACACTGTCGTCACATTAGGGGGGCACTGCTGCTAACACTGTCATCATCTTAGGGGGGCACTGCTGTTAACACTGTCATCACCTTAGGGGGGCACTGCTGCTAACACTGTCGTCACATTAGGGGGGCACTGCTGCTAACACTGTCATCATCTTAGGGGGGCACTGCTGCCAACACTGTCCTCACCTTAGGGGGGCACTACTGTTAACACTGTCATCACCTTAGGGGGGCACTGCTGCTAACACTGTCATCATCTTAGGGGGGCACTGCTGCCAACACTGTCATCACATTAGGGGGACACTGCTGCCAACACTGTCGTCATCTTAGGGGGACACTGCTGCTAACACTGTCGTCATCTTAGGGGGGCACTGTTGCTAACACTGTCCTCACCTTAGGGGGGCACTACTGTTAACACTGTCATCACATTAGGGGGACACTGCTGCTAACACTGTCATCACCTTAGGGGGGCACTGCTGTTAACATTGTCATCACATTAGGGGGGGCACTGCTGCTAACATTGTCATCACCTTAGGGGGGCACTGCTGTTAACATTGTCATCACATTAGGGGGGCACTGCTGTTAACATTGTCATCACATTAGGGGGGGCACTGCTGCTAACATTGTCATCACCTTAGGGGGGCACTGCTGCTAACATTGTCATCACATTAGGGGGGCACTTCTACTAACACTGTCATCACATTAGGGGGGCACTGCTGCTAACACTGTCATCACAATAGGGGGGCACTGCTGCTAACACTGTCATCATCTTAGGGGGCACTGCTGCTAACCTGTCATCACCTTAGGGGGGCACTGCTGTTAACATTGTCATCACATTAGGGGGGGCACTGCTGCTAATACTGTCATCACATTAGGGGGGGCACTGCTGCTAACATTGTCATCACCTTAGGGGGGCACTTCTACTAACACTGTCATCACAATAGGGGGGCACTGCTTTTAATACTGTCATCATCTTAGGGGGGCACTGCTTTTAACACTGTCATCACCTTAGGGGGGCACTGCTGCTAACACTGTCATCACATTAGGGGGGCACTGCTGCTAACAGCGTCATCACCTTCTTTTCCCACAGTGCTCTAAAAATGTCAGGTAAAAGCATTTAGCCCCGCCCCTTACGGACCCGGCGCCATATCCCCAGAAGGAGGCCACTCACTTTTGGCCTAAGCAACCCATGAGATGGAGCTCCACTGAAATGAGACGGAGCGTTTCCCTCAATCCTCTTTTTGAGTTCCCGCAAGAGGGACACGAGCTAATGAGGGCGATTTTCAGATTTATTTTGTATCAAATGTCCTAGCAAAGAATTACGGAAAGGGTTAGGAGTAATAATAGAGATTTGATACCACTGATCACAATATTCACCTTAGTCAGTGGGTGGGCCTCTCTGGAAGGGTCTTAAATTGGTTTGTCCTACCTGGCAGGTAGAAAATTCTTTGTTAGTTGTGGTGATTATACTTCAAAGACCCCTGATATTCTATATGGTGGTCCACAAGGCTCTATCCTGGGTCCGCTGCTCTTTTTGATTTACATGCTTCCATCAGGTCAGATTATCTCAGGGCATAATGTGAGCCACACAGCTCTGCTGATGACACACAGCTGTATTTATCAATAGCGCCTGATGACCCCAACTCTCTTGATTCACTAACACAATGTCTGACTTGTATTTCTGAATGGATGAATAGTAATTTTCTCAAACTAAATAAAGAGAAAACAGAAATCTTAGTGATTGGCGAAAATGGATATAATGAGGGTATTAGAAATCAGACTTTACTCTTATTCTATGTTAATTAATGTTGTCTTATTTTAATTTCTTACTTTGTCTTTTATTTTTATTTTTTTCTTCATTATGTAAAGCACTTTGAGCTACTTTTTTTTTGTATGAAAATGTGCTATATAAATAAATGTTGCTGTTGTTGTTGTAGAAAAATAAACTTGATGCACTAGGATTAAAAGTCAAGACAGAGGTAAAGAATTTAGGGGTAACTATTGACTCTGACCTGAATTTTAAAATCACATATTCATCAGATCACTAGGACAGCATTTTTCACTTAAGAAATATAACAAAGGTTTGAGCTCTTATAACACTGGAAGATGCTGAGAAATGAGTTCACGCTTTTGTTTTTAGTCGACTAGATTATTGTAACGCACTCCTCTCAGGACCACCCAAAAAAAGACACCAATCAATCACAACGAGTACAGAATGGAGCTGCTAGAATCTTAACTAGAAAACGAAAATCTGAGCACATCACCCCAGTCTTAGCGTCATTACACTGGTTACCTGTGCCACTTAGAATTGACTTTAAAATACTGCACATGGTTTACAAAGCCTTCAATCATCTGCTCCATCCTACATCTCAGCATGTCTGTCACCTTACACTCCAAATCGTATCCTTAGATCTTCAAATGAGGTTCTGCTTATAACTCCAAGAGCTAAACTTAAAAGAAGTGGTGAGGCGGGTGGCCTTCTGCTGTTTGGCACCTCAAATGTGGAATAGCTGACCAATAGAAATTTGCCAGGCTAATACGGTGGAGCACTTTATAAAACTACTAAACACACATTACTTTAACACGGCTGTCTCATAGCTTCATCTTAGTTTAATCCTGATATTCTGTATATGCATTTAATTATCAATATCATTCATGGTGGCTCTGTAATCCGTACTAACCCCTACTTTCTCTGCTGTTCTTTTTCTGGTTTTCTGTGGTGGTGATCTATGCCCCTACCACCTGATCAAAGCACCATGATGTCCCTCCATTGATGGATTGAAGTTACCAGAAGTCCACATGCCTGTCATCGTCAAGTCCTTCCATGTGAACCCTGAATACCATGAGGACTGATTGAGGTCATTTATGTCAGGTAGAATGCCTAGAGGGGGCTGGGTGGTCTTGTGGCCCCCTACAGATTTTATTTTTTTCTCCAGCCACCTGGAGTTTTTTTTTTTTGTTATTTCTGTCCTTCCTGGCCATCGGACTTTACTTTTATTCTATGTTAATTAGTGTTCCCTAATTTTATTTTTATATTTTGTCTCTTTTTCCATCCTGTAAACCACTTTGAGCTCCATCATTTGTATGAAAATGTGCGACAGAAATAAATGTTGTTGTTGCTGTTGAAGGGGTGGGGGTCGACTTGTTTTTCAATCCTATTTTTTTGTAAAAATTGATCAATTTGTATGAATGATTACAATAAAACTAATAAAATAAAATAAATAAATGTTGCTGTTGTTTATTTTGTGTCTTAGGACAACTTAAAGGGACAACCTGGTTGGCTCTCCAAAATTTCTTGCTGGACTCGTGAGCTGTCACTACCAACTGGGCTGGACTCCACAAGAGGAGCAGGTCCACATGAATAAAAGGAGAAGAACATCTGAGTGTGTAGTGTAAGAATTGGACGCCTTACAGGCCCTCAGTTGGCTTCTTCCTTAATTATACACCAGACACCAGTGCCATCTGCAAGAAACAAAAGATGACCCGCGGGTCACGACCCACTTTTTAGTTTAAGGAACACTATGGCTAGAGCGACGGGGCTCCCCCAGAGCCTGTCACAAAGCACCAGTGCACCCATCAGAAGTGAAAGGGGCCTAGAAATTGAGGTCAGCAGGGTAATAATGGCCACTTCACTCCAACACAAGCTGTTAACATTTAGCTGGTGCGCTGCTTAAGCTCCCACCGGCCAGGATTTCACTCAGCTGATTTTGCCATGTGGGTTAAGTCGGGATACGGCAGGATCAGTAATTTGGGCGCAGTTTGTATTGTAGACGGGGTCCTTTACTGAAGGCATCTGGGCGACCCTCTCTGAATGCCAATTTAAAGACCTGGGCTGTGGTGTACAAAATCTCTCTCTGCTGAGGAGATGAGCTCTAAAATGCTACATGGCTGAAAAGTGTGTGGACCCCCCACCGGGTGACGGAGTTCAGGTGCTTCATTGTTAACAGGAGCGTCAAATTAGCACACAGCCGTGCAGTCGGCATTGACAAACACGAAGAGCAGAGCGACTTCTCCCCGAGTCCTCCTCGTTCTGGGGGGGGCGACAACACAACACGGCCCAGCCTTGGGCTCCACGCCCTTCTTCTGCCAGGTCGTCTTTGGAGACCCCATCTCTAAAATATAGTGCCTTTCACGTCTGTCTCTCTATCTGTCTGTCTGTCTGTCTTCTCATATCTATGTATCTATCATATAGTGCCTTTCTTAACGTTTGATCTACCTGGCCCTCATACAGACCTTTACTAACATAGCTGCTTGTATCTGTTTTATAATGATTTCTATCTATCATATTGTGCCTTTCATATCTATTATATAATGCCTTTCCTATCTATCTATCTATCTATTATATAGTGCCTTTCTATCTATCTATTGATTGATCATATAGTGCCTTTCCTATCTATTTATTATATAGTGCCTTTCCTATCTATCTATCTATCTATCTATCTATCATATACAGTAGTGCCTTTCCTATCTATCTATTTATTATATAGTGCCTTTCCTATCTATTATATAATGCATTTCTTATCTATCTATTTATTTATAATATAGTGCTTTTCCTATCTATTTATTATATAGTGCCTTTCCTGTCTATCTATCTATGTTATAGTGCCCTTCCTATCCATGTATCATATTGTGTCTTTCATAACTCTTTATCTATCTCAAAACAGTACATTTCTTATTCATCTATCTATTATATAGTGCCTTTCTCTTCTATTTCCCCATATCTATATTATAATGCCTTTGCTGTCTATCAAAGAGTGTCTTTCATGTCTTTCTCTTCATCTGTCATCTCGTTTCTATGTATCTGTTATGTCAGGCCTTTCCTATCTTTTGACCTATGTCTCTGTTATATAGTGCCTTTCTCATTTATCTACAGAATAGTGCCTGTCATATCGATCTGTAATATAGTGCCTTTCAGATCTATCTTTCCATTTATCGTTCTTCTCATATCATTGTTGCAATCACATAGTACCTTTCTTTTCTGTCTTCATATATCTATTTTATAAAGCTTTTGCTATCTATCATATAGTGTCTTTCACATCTATCTATCTATCTATCTATCATATAGTGTCTTTCACATCTATCTATCTATCTATCATATAGTGTCTTTCACATCTATCTATCTATCTATCTATCTATCTATCTATCATATAGTGTCTTTCACATCTATCTATCTATCTATCTATCTATCTATCTATCTATCTATCTATCTATCTATCTATCTATCTATCTATCTATCATGTAGTGCCTTCCATGTCTATCTTTCCTATTACAAAGTACTTTTCTACGTACAGTATGTCCATATTGTATAGTGCCTGTCCTATCTGCCTTTCTATCCTGTAGTGTCTGCTTTGTCAAATCTCTTACACCAGTAACGACGGACTGCTCTAACGATAACGTGCAGTGAATATGTCTGACTTATACTTTTCCTCCTCTTTCTCTGCACGTTTACCATTCGTTTGCTCAGAGGTTGATGTGCTCGTTCCTTCCTGAGCAGCTCTTCTTTTCCCACCCTAGTGGCCCGCTTCTTCTCTTCTTCCGTCGGCATCTTTTCGTGTTAAAACTGATTAAGTCAGTGTTTGTGTTTCAATTACTTAGTATGTTTTCATTAATTTTTCACTCATGCTGGCACTTAAGTCTTCAATCTGCCCCAAGAATGATTTAAGATATGAAGAGGTAGGGTACGTGACGGTGAAGATGCTAGGGAAGAGAATGGCGCCTGTATGCATGCAACACACTGCTGCCCTGCTGGCCGCTGCCGAGAGTTGATTCTATAATAAAATAAAATAAAAATAAAAGAGGAATAACCTTGGAGGTCAATCATCACCCCAAAAGCAGACAGTAGATGTCACGTAGTGTATATGTATCAAATTTCAGGTCAATCGGTCAAACAGTTTGTGAGCTACAGGTGATTGAAAATCCTGGACAGACAAACGGACAGCCATGGTATTGTATTATATAAGAAGATAGTGTCTTTCCTCTCAATTATATAGTGCCTTTCATATTTATCAATACACAACAAAGACAGATTATTATCCCATTTACCCACTTCAGGGTGGCGGAGGCCTGAGCCAATCCCCGCAACATGGAGCACAAGGCAGGAGCCAACACTGGAGGGCCAGTCCACACACACACACAGATGGGCGAGTCCAGATAATTGGCAGTTCCCCGTGTTAATGTGCGGTGGGCTGAGATGCTATGCCCTGTAATCTAGCGCCGTCCTGCACACCATGCTATCAGAGCAGGCTTTGGACCCCCAGTGACCCTGACCCGGATGTGCAGGCCTAGTCTGAAACACAACTGCTCGATTGTGAATGCAGCGCTTGTCCTAGGAGTGACGAGGACCCTGTCTCATCCGTGCGGCCGCACTCTGTCCTTTAATGTCCACGTGAGTAGACCACTGAGTGCCGACCTGACATGCGGTGCTTTGGTGCTGCAGACAAATGCCACCTGCTTACAGCTTGCCCACACTTCACATTTATGCCTGCCGCTCGGTTTGTCTTTATTAACATCATCATTTTGGGCTGTGAATTTTAACGATGGCCATGGCAGGTGTGCCGTATACTTTTATTTGTGTCCTAATTGATTTGGAAAAGTCGGAATTCCCTGCACTCCAAACAGCCGCCAGTTAATTGAGCTCCTTCTTCATTGTTATGTGCAGATAATGAAATGTGACAAAAACATGGAGTCCATCATGCAACTTGAAGAGTGAACAACAGGGGCCACTCGGGGACAGCAGGTGCAGGCACCAGATGACATCAAGCAGTACCTTATACATTAAATGGCCCCTCTGTTACCCCTTATTTTGGGAAGATGACCTGGGGCCATATAAGCCACAGCTGGTCCTCAAAAGCTGTAGAGCCACCTGGGGCCATCAGAGGGCGATCTAAGGCTATGAGCCCAAGGAGTCTGTGTGATGTAATGGAACCTGTAGGTGGTTCCGGGGGGGTTGGGGGTGGCACTCTGGGAGTGGTCTGGGGCTAAAATGCCCACCTTGTTTTGCCAATCCATTGGAAGTGTAGTCAAGTTAGAGGTGGGCAAAGGTTCATAAAACGAGGAGTGTGAAGGACAAAGGTTTGGTGGGTAAGTGGAACAGCCATGTGCCTGATCAATGGGGTCCTTAATGTAGTGGATAGACCAAAATGGGACGTTAGTCTTTTATTTTTCTATTATATTGTCATTTTGCCCCCATCACATTTTCTTAAAGACCTTTCAGAGTTTATTCTGCATTGCCTGATGTCTCAATAGCGCCCCCTACTGATGAAATGGAAATGGAAATGGAAAGACGGATTTGAATAAAAGGGAAAAAAATTAATCGAGCCTTCCATAGTGAAGACCAATCTACAGGTGTGCATTGGCCAGCTAAGGGTCAGAGAGACCGCAGACCCCCCGAGTTTATAGAGCGCCTTTCCATAGTGACTAGCAGGTCGTTTACAGATACAGTCCAATTCTTTACACTTTGCTACATTAATGATTATAAGCCATAGTTAAAGTAACAGGGTCGGGTGTTGTAACATTATATAGCACCTTTCCACAGTGAACACCATTTCAAGGTACTTAACAGACCGGACACGGATATCTCCATTTTTGGACGATGTGAGCGCTGGCAGGTTAAAGAACCTCCTCATGGGCATAGCGCCTGCGAGTCAGCAGTCATAACCAGGCTTGTAACCTTCTGATTTTATATAGCGCCTTTCAACAGCAAACTTTTTGTGAGCTACTTTGGAAATACCGTAACTTGGTCTCCATATTTGTAAAGTCTAAGCCCTGGCAGAATTTTGAACCTGTTTAAAGTGTCAGCAGTGATGTCTGAATTTTATATAGTGCCTTTCCACAAGAAACCCCATCTCCAAGGTTCCATACAGATACAAAGCCAAATTTCACCCTTTGGACGATTTCTCTTGAGAGACAGAGGGAATTATTATTATTACGTGCTATTTGGCAAATGCATTACAACATTTGTGATTAGACTGGTTATACTTCATCTGCTGTTCCCACTGAAGCACAGGCAGGTGAAGTCACTTGCTCAGAGTCACACCTTGTCAAGTCAGTAAACTCACAATCTCAGGGTTTGAAGTCCAAGTCCTTAACCACTACACCACATACAGTATGTACTGTACAGATCAGTCTTCTAGCTGTCCTCGTCATGTGGAGCCTAAGGGGGGGCTTTATGTTCCAGCTGACAATCTGACCCCTGCAGGATTTAGCAGCTGGTAACACAGTTACTTTGGTTCCTGACATTGGATATTGCTTTGCTGAATGCTGTCAAAAATATTTTAAAATGGACGTTTCTGTGGTCTTCCTCTTTCCTGTTTGTGGGCATTTTGCTTTCCAAAGCCTTTGTCTAAGAAATGGGCCTGTTCAGGACACAGACCTCCATCTTGAGTTTGGGGTTAGGCTGCCTACTGGGGTGAGGCCTACCCCTTTGGCTCAGACCTGCAAGGTAGTGCAGCTCTGGCATTTGGTTTTTTACCCTGCACCTTTTTTGGATACTTTTAAGCAAATGAGATATACTTTATGTGTGGATAACTATAACAATATATTACAGAGCCGTAAGGCACTATATACCAGATACATAGATAAGTATGGAAATATATAATAGATAAGAAAAGCACTTAACGTAGATAAATACAGATAGAAGATAAAGAAGACTTTTTATGAAAGATACAAATTATGATAAAATCTAAAATGATCTGACAGGCACTATATGATAGATAGATAGATAGATAGATAGATAGATAGATAGATAGATAGATAGATAGATAGATAGATAGATAGATAGATAGATAATGTGAAAGGCGCTATATGACAGACAGACAGATAGATAGATAGATAGATAGATAGATAGATAGATAGATAGATAGATAGATAGATAGATAGATAGATAGATAGATAATGTGAAAGGCGCTATATGACAGACAGACAGATAGACAGATAGATAGATAGATAGATAGATAGATAGATAGATAGATAGATAGATAGATAGATAGATAGATAGATAGAGTGAAAGGCACTATATGATAGATAGATAGATAGATAGATAGATAGATAGATAGATAGATAGATAGATAGATAGATAGATAGATAGATAGATAGATAGATAGATCCTTCAGCTTTAGACCCTCACCATGTGAGTGGTGCCAGCTTGTACCCGTGCCAACATTCAAGGGTGATCGAGTTTATGTGTCTACAGCGCCCACCGCTCCTGAGAATGCTTCGTGATTTGTGTCAGGGCAGAGGCCGCCAGCGGATCGAGGTCAGTAATATGCATGAAGGTGTGATGGCGGCAGGTGTTTTGTGTAGCTGCAGCCTAGAGGGGGCGCTCTCAGCGATTTCTTCAGCCCAGAGTAACACCGAGGACGCTCAGATTTCATTACAAAATTGCCTGGTTACACAAATGAAGGCTACAGGGTAGTTCATGACAAAGAGCCTTTTTGCAATACAAAATAATAAGAAACAAGCAAGTCTCTCACCAGCCTCACTTAAAGACACTAAACCTCCCACCCCTCCGGCTTTCCCCTTAATGGGGGGCTTCTCCACTTTCTCATGCAGCTTATTCTTTACTCTTTCCATCCTCCTGTCTTCATGTCAGCCTGCCTGTCCCCTGGTAAGAGACACCGGTCGTCACAGTTCCTCCTTATGGATCCTGCTGTCCCTTCAGCCACACAGGGTGTGTTCAACACAACTAACAGGACCCTCGGATTATTCCAGGGACCCCTGACACACCTCACATTCCTTTATATGAAATCATCCAAAGAGCTCCTTTACCTGCATCTCTGGAGGACTGGCTTCTGCCACACACCAGCAAGGGCACAACTTCATGGTCACTCGTCCCTTGGTACAAATGATCCAGATAAACAGAAGAAGCCCACCCTCTGCACTTTTCACTCCTTCAGCCGTGTAGAGTCACACCAGACAAATCCCATGGTCTTCTCGTCCACCTCCACTTGTGCTGACTCTGCCAGTCCTCCCCTCTCAGAACAGCACAATGGCTCAGCTCTCTTCAGACGTTCACCAGAGTTAATGCCTAAGCACCTTAAGAGCTTTGACAAAAGACGTCCGGAGCAGGCGCAGCTAAAGCAGCAGATGCAGACTGTTTACATGGCGTGAAGGCGTCGACTGGCCAGCTGGGATAACAGATGACGGAGCCACACCTCACCCTGGCGTCACCAGCCACCATGCCAGCTTGTTTGATTTATTCAGTCTAAAGGTTAAGAGCCCAATCAGGCACCTTATCTGAGTCCTGCCCTGACTGCTACTGCAGTCTGCTAACTCAGGCCGGACAATCACAAATACCCTGGGGGGTCAGTTAAGGGGCTCACTACAGGTCTGAACACCACACTGCACTCGTGTGAGAAAATCAGCTTAAAGAACAAGGCGTGAAGAGACGACAAGCACCAAACTGGGATTGACAGGTAACTGGTGAAAGGCACTATATTATAGACACATAGACCACTGGGGAAAGGGACTGCAGAACAGATGGGAAGTAAGGATCTACATTATAGATACTTAAAGGGCACTATGTAACAGGAAGATAGATAGTTAATGTGAAAGGCACTATATAACAGATAGATAGATAAGTCATGACAAGATATGATGTATCGTTATTTATCTAAAGGGTAATTATTATGCCTCCAACATACTCAGTGGGTAATAATAATAATAATAATAATAATAAATAAATAAATAAAAACAGCTAATGGAGGGAAAGGGAGATATTACACCATAATAATAATAATATAGGCATATAACCGGTAAAAGGCACTATACATATGGACAGCCAATTGATGAAAAGAAAAGAACCATATAATACATAAAATAAATAATTAATTGTTAAAAAAGTCACTATAAAACAGATTGACAATCACTGAAAGGCACTATATAATAGATAGACAATTAGCAAATGGCACTACATAATAGATTAGGAACTATGGTACAGATAGATAGTGAAAGGCACTATATAACAGATACATAGAGAGATAGATGATTGGTGAAAGGCACCATAAAAAGACAAATGGTGAAAGGCACCATATAATAGATAGACAGACAGATATTTGGTAAAGGGAACTATAAAATACACAGATAAGTATATTATTGACAGATAACTGGTAAAAGGTGCTATATAAGATAAGGAACTACATTTCACATGGATAATTGGTGAAAGCCACTGTATAATAGATATATAGAAATAGTTTGAGTAAGGCACAACTCAATACTCTAGATAGATAAGGAACTATATAGATGGATGGCTGAAAGTCAGTAGATAACAGATAGATGTATAATTGGTTAAAGGCACTATATAACTGATAGATAATGAACTATTTAATGGATCATTGGTGAAAGTCACTTTGTAATAGATAATAATATAAAGAACAATATTATAAACACATAATTGCTAAAGTGCACTACATAATAGACAAGAACTTTATTATGCATAGATAGATGTGAAAGGCACTATATGATAGATAGATAGATAGATAGATAGATAGATAGATAGATAGATAGATAGATAGAGGGCGGCACGGTGGCGCAGTGGGTAGCGCTGCTGCCTCGCAGTTGGGAGATCTGGGGACCTGGGTTCGCTTCCCGGGTCCTCCCTGCGTGGAGTTTGCATGTTCTCCCCGTGTCTGCGTGGGTTTCCTCCGGGCGCTCCGGTTTCCTCCCACAGTCCAAAGACATGCAGGTTAGGTGGATTGGCGATTCTAAATTGGCCCTAGTGTGTGCTTGGTGTGTGGGTGTGTTTGTGTGTGTCCTGCGGTGGGTTGGCACCCTGCCTGGGATTGGTTCCTGCCTTGTGCCCTGTGTTGGCTGGGATTGGCTCCAGCAGACCCCCGTGACCCTGTGTTCGGATTCAGCGGGTTGGAAAATGGATGGATGGATGGATGGATGGATAGATAGATAGATAGATAGATAGATAGATAGATAGATAGATAGACCACCCAACATTCACAGAGTGATGGCTGCCATAGGGCACCTTGGTTGAGTGCCCCCTAACATGTCTTGTTGTCCCACCCAGGTACAACTCCTGCCTTCTGCCTGTGTGGCTGTCATCTACTCACAGTCCTGTGACAGACTCATCAGCTTCAGAAAAGGATCAAATCATTACAAAGTTTTCTCAGGTTGCGTGCCCCCTGCTGGCTGTAGTAGTGCACTGCACAGTATGAGGTATCTGCTTAATTAAACGTGTGCTGCTGTGCAATTCAATTCTTATTCTTACTGAGGTCACTCTTTAGGGTGTGAACCTCAGCAGGTCTTTAGGGGTTTCAAGCTGAACGGGCTCACTTTAAAAAAAAAACAAAACCAAAGCATTGTCATTGTAAAGATAAATGTGCCGTGGCTTGATGTCCACCCCATAAAATCCCTGTTGAGTTGTTATGTCTGCTCAGTTCCCCTGTGCTAACCAGTGTGTTAATGAGTTACTGAGCCTGTCACTTGTCACACAGTACAGCGATCACCGGAGACAGGTACTTTAAAAAATAAATTCCTTTTCTTCCATCTCCAAAAACAACTCACTGCCAAGGTTTTTAGTCTTGTGTGTATGGTGATAACATTGAATATGAAAGGCGCTATATATTACAAATTGTGCCATGCCACTGACTACCTGTGTGACCAAAGCGGGTCACTTCACGTAGTGGCTTTCGCACTGCTGACAAATGAAAGCAACTTTAAAGAGTCTTGTGATAGAGTTCATTATGAAAGGCGCTATATAAAAGTACAATCATGTGGGCTCAGTACGACGCAGTCCCAGGATGGACGGCCACGTGCCGCGTACTCCTTCTGTCTGGACAGAAGTCTTTAGGGCGGAGTGGTGGCTCTGAGGCTAGAGATCTGCACTGGCAATCGGAAGGTTGCCGGTTCGAATCCCGTCAATGCCATTAGGGACTCTGCTCTGTTGGGCCCTTAAGCAAGGCCCTTAACCTGCAATTGCTGAGCGCTTTGAGTAGTGAGAAAAGCGCTATATAAATGCAAAAAAATTTTTTTTTTTAGTGAGCTCAGTGTGGCCATCTAGTGGTGAAGGTGCTGCACAGCAAATCAGGAGCTGCTGCTTTAATTCCTGAATCTACCGTACATCATGAGGTGACCTGCAGTCAGGCACCTTAAGTCAAGAATGGGTGACAAAGGAAAAGGAAAAATAAAATACCAGCCCAGTTTAACCAAAATCAAGTCAGGCTGCCCAATAAGGATGATGATTTCAAAAATGATATTATAATGAGTACCCAGTGGTTTAGTGGATAAGGCTTTGGAATTGAGATTGTGGGTTTAAATCCCAGCACTGACACTGTGTGACCCTGAGGAAATCACTTCAACTGCCTGTGTTCTGATTTGAAAAACAAAGGAAATGCGACTAAGTGCAGCTCAAATGTTGCGAGATGCCTTGGATGAAGACGTCAACCGAATAAGTAAATGTCATTAAGGCAGTGTGACAGTACGTCCCATTCAGAGATCATTTTCAGCAATGTGGACCATGAAGGGCCCCTCGTTCTTCAGATCTCTCCCACTACAATATGCCACTGCACAACTGGAAAGAAATGGAGCAAGTTGGAAAATCATTTTCTGTATGGTCCAGCCAGAAGGGGATATAAACATACAAGATGATCCATGTGAGGGTCTTCACCAGCTACGTTCATGTCTGAGCAACTGTGGAGTCATAAAAACATTCAGATGCCGTCACTTGATTGTGTTGTAGATTTCAGTTCAAAATGGATACATTTTTACCCATCAATCTCCACTCGATAACCAATCATGACAAAGTGACAATGTGTGACCAGAAAGTTGTGCAAAATTCTAAAAAAATCAAAACTTGAAATCTCTCATTCCTTAAAAATATTCAGACTCTTCGTTTGCTTTTTTTTTCTAGAAGCCCATTTTGGAAACAACTCTCGCTTCCAGGCTTCTTGGGTGAGTCTCTACAAGCTTTGCACACCTGGATATGGTGCAGCTGATCCCGTTCCTCCTGGCCGATTCGTGAGACTGGATGGGAAGCGTCTGCAAGCTGTGGACTGTAGGGGGAGCTTGTGTGTCGTCACCTGAACTCACATGATGACCAAAACAACGAAAGTAACAAAAGAATAATAAACAAAGCAAATTAAAGTAAACACGTAGAGGTTGAAAATAACAAAAATGAACCTCTATAGCCTCTTTAGATGTGGAGCCATTATGAAGCCCTCCATACAGTGAAGGCCGGGGCTTTATAAGTCTGGATCTGGAAAGCCTTTACAACAATTTCTGGGTTACAAAGGTCAGAAATCTCTCATTGCTAAAAATATTCAGACCCTTCTTTCGCTATGTTTTATAGAAGCCCCTTTTGGAAACAATTCTTGCTTCCAGCCTTCTTGGGTGAGTCTCTACAAACTTTGCACACCTGGATTTGGTGCAGCTGATCCCATTCCTCCTGGCCGATTCGTGAGTCTGGATGGGACGAGTCTGTAAGCTTCCATCTTCAGGCCTCCCCATGTATGTCCTATGGGGGTTAAGTCTGAATGAGCTCAGCTACCCAAATCCAGGTGTGCAAAGCTTGTAGAGACTTCCCACAAGAAGACTCAAAATCTAAGGGGCTTCTACTAAATGAACGGTCTGAATACTTCAATGAAGGACAGGTTTCTGTTTCTGATTTTTAATACATAATAATTAATAATAATTTTTTGCATTTATATAGCGCTTTTCACACTACTCAAAGCGCTTAGCAATTGCAGGTTAAGGGCCTTGCTCAAGGGCCCAACAGAGCAGAGTCCCTTTTGGCATTTTATGGGATTCGAACCGGCAACCTTCCGATTGCCAGTGCAAAAATCCCTAGCCTCAGAGCCACCACTCCGCTGACTCCTGTCCAGACCTTATCGAAAAACCTGTTGTCACTTTGTCATTATGGGTCATTATGAGCGGAGATTGATGGGCAAAAAAAGAACAAATGTATCCATTTCAAATTAAACCTACAACCCAATAAAGTGTGCTGAAAGTGATGGGGTCTGAAAACTTTATGAATCCACTGTAAATTGGACTGAGCCTGCATGGGCAAAATAACAAAAAGCAAACCCTTTTGGACATTATGTGGACCCCTGGCATTGTCCATCTCTGACCTTTTTAGATGTCAAGCCATTATGAATCCCCAAACCCCCCATAGAATGAAAGCAGGGGCTTTTTAAGTCTGGATCTGTAAAGAGTTTCTGGGTTACAAAGGTCTGCAGGTACCCCTGAGGAGCCCTCCCACCCCCAAACCCCCAAGTGGCACTAGGTTTCCTGGCAGAGACACCCCTCCCCCCCCAATACCACAGAGTGTGACTGGCAAGGGGCCTGACTGCTTGTCTTGGGCAGGAGTTTCAAAGCGCATAAATCCCAATAAGTTCCAAAAATGCCCCTCACCATCAAACCCTGGCTAGTATTAAGGGCAAGCATCAAATCTTCATAAAATGAAAGCTTTATTGTCAAAATCCATCCATCCATCCATTTTCCAACCCGCTGAATCCGAACACAGGGTCATGGGGGTCTGCTGGAGCCAATCCCAGCCAACACAGGGCACAAGGCAGGAACCAATCCCGGGCAGGGTGCCAACCCACCGCAGGACACACACAAACACACCCTCGGGCCAATTTAGAATCGCCAATCCACCTAACCAGCATGTCTTTGGACTGTGGGAGGAAACCGGAGCGCCTGGAGGAAACTCACGCAGACACGGGGAGAACATTCAAATTCCACACAGGGAGGACCTAGGAAGCGAACCACAGGTCCCCAGGTCTCCCAACTGCGAGGCAGCAGCGCTACCCACTGCGCCACCGTGCCGCCCTTATTGTCAAAATGCTTTTTAGTAAAAATAACAGGCTAACCCTTGAGGAGCCCCCCCACCCCACAACCCCCCAAGAGGCACTAGGTTTCCCTGCAGACCCCCCATACCATACAGCGTGCCTGGTGAGGGCCTGACTGCTCGTCCTCGCTAATTTTCCATTCTGGACTAGGAGTGCCCAGAGCACATCAATCCCAATAAGTTTCAAAAATGCACACTAGAGGGGGATATCACCATCAAACCCTGGCTAGTAATAAGGGCAAGCATCAAATCTTTATGAAATAAAAACACAAACGCCTTTTAGTAAAAATGATCTGGAATGGCTGCTAAAGGGGCTTTGACAAAGTATGGAATGAAGGGTCTGAATACTTCCATGAAGGGGAGCTTTCAGGTTTTGAGTTTTAATACATTTCTAGACCTTATTGAAAACACGTTGTCACTTTGTCATTATGGGTTTTTGATTTGGAGGCCGACGGGCAAAAATGACAAACGTGTCCAATTCCAATTAAACCGACAAGACAACAAAGTGCGCCGAAAGCGAAGGGGTCTGAATGTTTTATGAGTCCACTATAAATTGGACTGAGCTAGCACGGGCAAAACTAAAAATAAAAATTATTTAACGACATTTATATAGCACCTTCCCAACCTACTCAAAGCACTTTTACATAGACAATGGAAGTCACTTCCATCACCACCATCGACGGGCCGCATCTGCCTGGACAATGCAATGGCAGCCATTCTTGTGCTGGTAAGCTCACCACACATTAGCTGCTAGGTGGCAAAGCCCGTTAGAGACAGGGGTCCAGAATGGATGAGGCCATAGTGGGCAGTGCAGTCAGGACATTAGGGTACACCCTACTCTTTTCCAAAGATGCCAGGGAATCTTTCATGACCACAGAGAGTCAGGGCTTTACTTCATGAAGGCCAATGCCCATTTTTACATCACAGTGTCCCTGTCACTGCACTGGGGGCATTGGGATCCACATTCAGACCACAGGGTAAGCACCCTCTGCTGGCATCACCCACACCTCCTCCTCCAGCAGCAACCCAAGCTTTTCCAAGATTGTCTCCAATCCAAGTACTGGCCCGGGCCTGAACACACTTAGCTTCAGGTGGATGACCTCTCCAGAAGTGCAGGCTGTACGGCCGGTGAGCCACAGAGTGAAAGATGCTACTGTATATGGACTGTCTGCTGATGGTGAGCAGCATCCGTTTCTTTTGTTCGCAGGTTGAACTTTGAAGACACAACGGGTTAAAGTTATGCTGGTGGTCTGCCCGCCCTCCCTCTCCTTGATCACGTTTTAAAGTGCGGACTTCTTGGCTGCACAAGACTGCGAGGCAAAACACACAGCTGTTCACAAAATCTGCTCTCAAACTGCAAGCTTAGCGGCAGCAGCTGGTCTTTAATACGCCGCCAAAAACAGGGGCCCGCGTTTCAACAAAGCGGCGCTCCGTTTAAGTTCCTCAAGTTGACATCATGCTTGGCTCCGGCTGGATTCACGTCAAGTGGGAGAGCCGTATTCTCAGCATTTGGTTTAATAATAAACTCATCACCAGCAGGGGGCGCACACACATGGCCCCGAGAACTCATCAGGGACGTCATTCAAACGCAGTGGCTGCAGGTTTTTATTCCAGCTGTGGACTGTTGGGGGAGCTTGTGTGTCGTCACCTGAACCCTAATGACGACCAAAAGAACGAAAGTAACAAAAGAATAATAAACAAAGAGGGGGAACAATCAAAGCAAATTAAAGCAAACACGTGGAGGTTGAAAATTACAAAAAGCAAAACCTTTTGGCCATCGCATGTACATCAGGCTTAGTCCACCTCCAGCCTCTCTCGATATCAGGCCATTATGAAGCCCCACTATAGTGAAGGCAGGGACTTTTTAAGTCTTTAAGCCTTTACAACAGTTTCTGGGTTACAAAATTCTGCAGGTACCCCTGAGGAGTACCCCCAACTCCCCCCCCCCCAAGTGGCACTAGGTTTCCTGGCAGAGACCCCCCCTCCCCATACCACAGAGTGTGACTGGCAAGGGGCCTGACTGCTTGTTCTGGACTAGGAGTTTCAAAGCGCATAAATCCTAATAAGTTCCAGAAATGCCCACTAGAGGGGGATATCACCATCAAACCCTGGCTAGTAATAAGGGCAAGCATCAAATCTTCATAAAATGAAAGCTTTATTTTCAAAATGCTTTTTAGTAAAAATAATAGGCTACAACATAAAAAATCCAAATAAAATAATAATAATTAAAAAGCAAACAGGCCTCTGGTATCCCCCCCAAAGACCAAGGTTCCCTCACTGGTAGTGCATGAGTGCCATGAGGCTGGCATACTAGATGTGCTTGACGTGCAGCAGATGCCGCAGCTGTCATTCTTCTTCCTCTTCCCAAATGTTTAACTTTGTTCATACCACAGAGGTCTTTGTCACGTTTGATGACCTTACACTGAACGTGTATGCCCCATGTCCTATGTTCCCTCTAAGCTGTGCTCACCTCTTTTCACGGAGAGCCACATAACAATTTTGATCTGTTATCGTTTCGTTCTACCTTCATCCATGGTTCTTGAAACTCCATGGGGGACCCCAGCCCCCCAACCCAACACCAGGTGACCTCAACCCTGCTCAGCATTCATGTGTTGGTGTGTCTCATACAGTAACTTGAAACATCAAGGGGGACACCTGCATCAGGTGGCCTCAGCCCCGCTCAACTCGATACATCATGGGGGTTGTAATTCTAAGGGGGACTGTAGAAATCGTCATAAATTGAAAGTACCAGCTCACCTGTGAACGCCATGATGCCCGGATGCACAAAAGCGCCTTGAGCAAGGGAAAAGCACTATATAAATGAAATGTATTATTATTATTATTATTATTATTATTACCAAACGTATGCTGCTTTGTTTACTATCTTACATCGGATACTTGCCTTTGTTTATTGGAGATTCCGGCACTCTTGTGGATGCCAGACAACAAAACACCCAGCAAGGTGTAATGGACAGACAGACATCTTATCAAGAGAGAGAGCAACGTAGACCTCGGCATTAACACTTGCAGTACATCATTTATTGAAATGTATTTTGTAATGCATGTTATAATAAAATACATTGCATGTGGTATTCCAACAGGTGGCACATCACAAACATCTGTAGTAATAAAATGCATTACTACAAATGTTTGTGTTTTGCCATCTGTTGGAATAACACATGCAATGTATATGAATTTTTTATTTGCCATTTGGAATGGGATTTGAAAAACCACTGTTAATGTTTGCTATGTGCCATCTGTTGAAATGATAAATGAAATGTGTTTTACTACTACAGAAGTTTGTGATGTGAGATCTGTTGAAATGACAAATGCAATGCATATGGTATTTCTGTAATATGGTATTTAGTATGGGATTAGAAAAAGTAGTGTTGAGGTTTGTGATGCACTATCTATTGGAATGACAAATACAGTGTATTTTAATACTATACATTTTTGTGCTGTGCCATATGTTAGAATGACAAATGCAGTGCATATGTCGCAATTATATACCACGTGGAATGGGATTTGAAAAACCACTGTTAATGGTTGCTATGTGGCATCTGTTGGAATGATTAAGGAATTGTTTTAAAGTACTACAAAATTTGTGATGTGAGAGCAGTTGAAATGACAAATGCAATGCATATGTCTCTGTAACATGGTGTTTAGTATGGGATTAAAAAAAGTGGTATTAAGGTTTGTGGTGCACCATCTGTTGGAATGACAAATACAGTGTATTTTAATACTATACATTTTTGAGCTGTGCTATCTGCTGGAATGACAAATGCATAAACCATTTGGAATGGGATTTGAAAAACCACTGCTAATGTTTGCTATGTGCCATCTATTGGAATGACAAAGGAAATGTGTTTTACTACTACAAAAGTTTGATGTGAGATCTGTTGAAATGACAAATACAATGCATGTCTCTGTAATATGGTGTTTAGTATGGGATTAGTAATAGTAGTGTCAAGGTTTGTGATGTACCATCTGTTGGAATGACAAATACAGTGTATTTTTATATTATTATTGTTTGTGCTCTGCCGCCTGTTGGAATGACAAATGCAGTGCTTATGTCTCTATGATAAACCATTTGGAATGGGATTTGTAAATCCACTATTAATGTTTGCTATGTGCCATCTCTGTTGGAATGACAAATACAATGCATATGTCTCTGTAATATGGTGTTTAGTATGGGATTAGTAAAAGCAGGTTTGTGATGCGCCATCTGTTGGAATGACAAATACAAGGTATTTTAATACTGTAAATGTTTGTGATGCATAATCTGTTGGAATGACACAGCAACCAGATGGACAAACTGATACAGAGACCCTTATCCTTTTTACTAAGGTAGATAATTGTGGGTGGCAGACCACCACAGTGTTAGCACTACTGTCTCACAAGAAGACCAGGGTTTAAGTCTCTGCATGGATTCTGCATGTTCTCTCCGTGTCTGTGTTGGTGTCCTCCCACAATTCAAAGACATGCAGGTTAGATGAATTGGCATTAAGCTAAGTTGACCCCTGGTGTGTCTGTGCATGTGTGTTTTCACTCTGTGATAGGTTGGTGTCCTTTCCAGATTTTGTTCCCAACTTATGCCCGATCCTGACTGGGAGAGGTTCCAGCTTGTGTGCCACACTGGATAAACTACTTAAGAAAATGGATGGATGAATGGATAATACATACCCTCAAACTGATGTGGCATGGGGGAAGCACAAACAGAAAAAATAATGCTAAACATTGCACACAGCGACAGGACTGCAGCTTTAGGCTTTGACTGCATTTCTAAAGGCTGATTTCATTCAAAGTATTAAGTTTTAATGGCCTCATATCAAACCTTGCGTCAAACACGCTGTCCTCTATTGTTCATTCTGGACTAATTCCATCCTTCACATTCCTGCTGAACAGGTGGTCCATCATCAGCCACTCACTTGAATAATCGTGACGTCGAGCACCGATTGGATGCTCACATTGCATTATTTGCATATATTGAGAAGGAGTAAACAGGAACAGTGCGTAAACGTTTAAAGATAATCTTTACACTTTGATTTCATCGAATTTTGTGATTCTATTAGGCTAGTGACTTTGCTTCAGGGACTCCGATTTAATGTAGAAGTTGATGGGGCTTTGCTGTAAAATTACGATTATGCAATCACCATCACCGTAATCCAACTGTTAGACTTGCGTGTTAAATAGAGAGCTGCCCGTTGCCTTCCTGCTAAGTAATCATTCCTCTCTACTTCACGTAGCAAAGCTTTTTGTATTTGAAATGATCAAACGTGTTTTCTCTCCTCCGTGGCTGGTTTCTGCCTTCAGGGTGGGCTCCATCTCCCGTTGACTCTGAACTGGAAGGATATACTAACTAAGATATACAGGCCCCCCCCCAGGGCTTCTACTGTATAAATCATTTCTCTTTCCCCCCTGATGACCTCAATTTGCCAACTTGGATTTCCATTTTAAAATGTCTTTTTCATGATGTCCCACACCATACAGTCCAGTTTTGGGGGTGATGCTGCAGCACCCTCTAATAATGGACTGTTTGCCTTGGCCCACCACAAGGCCTTGTTCAAAAATATGCAGAAGTCCAAGTCTTATTCTAGTGACTGTCAAGGCAGAGACCTCTGTTTAAGACCCCCAGGGACCGCCTGTTGCAGCTTTAAGCAATTAAAGCATCGCTTTCTGTTATGAAAGTTAATAACGGTGGCTCTGTGAGGAGGTGGCTGAGATGCCTCGCTGGCTTGATGAACCGAGGCCCTGGCTATTGACTCGGCGCCATCTCTGAGAAAGCTGTTCTTCAGATAAAGAGGCTTCAAGGCCCACTGGGTCCATCTGAGCACAACGTTGT
This sequence comes from Erpetoichthys calabaricus, assembly GCF_900747795.2. Classification (NCBI taxonomy): domain Eukaryota; kingdom Metazoa; phylum Chordata; class Cladistia; order Polypteriformes; family Polypteridae; genus Erpetoichthys; species Erpetoichthys calabaricus. The sequence goes on along the minus strand of NC_041398.2, from coordinate 247,433,815 downwards.
ACACTCAATGATAGGTAGAACGGGAATAACGAGGCTCACGGATTCCCATGGAGATGGTCCGCTACGGCCCGCTTAACTCTCCCAGCCCATGGGGGACAGTCCGAGGCGAGCTCAGCTTTAGCTTCTGTGTTGGTCCAGGCGTGCAGAGGAGTGGATTACAATGATTGTGATGAATCCCAGTTTTGGTCTTCTAAGGTTCTGTTTCTTCATTTTGACCTCCAAGGCTTCTTGCTTTCCACCCGTGTCTGTGTTTGTGTGTCCGTCCGGTTGCTGTGTCTCATTTATGTGACATCATAATGATATGGATATTTACTAACCATCTATCTAATTTTTAAAAATCCTTATCCAGAGGAGGGTTGCACAGAAGCTAGGGCCTCTCCCATTCTGCACTGGGTGCAAGATGGGTACAAAATATGGACAGGACACCAGCCCATCGCAAGGTGACCACACACATAGACACACCACGGGCCAATTCAGCAATGCCAATTCACTGAACCTGCATGTCTTTGGACTGTGGGGGGACACCAATGCAGACATGGGGAAGTACCTGAGACTTGAAACACAGTCTCCTTGTTGCAGTGCTACCAGTGTGGTGGTGTGCCACCCACAATTATCCACCTTAATTAAAGGATATGCGCCTGTGTATTTGTGTGTCCGCCTGCTTATTATGTCTAAGTCATTCCAACAGATGGAGCATCACAAACATTTGTAGTAATAAAAATTGCATTTGTCATTTCAACAAATGGCGCATCACAAACCTTACCAATGTTTTTATGAATCCCATACCAAATGGCATCTAACAGAGACACATGCATTGCATTTGTTATCTCGACAGTTAGCATATTACAAACATGGGCACTAATGCATTTAATTACTACAAATGTTTGTGATGCTCCACCTGTTGGAATGAAAAATGTCAGTCATTTTCTTAACTGCTTTGCCCAGAACAGGGTCGCTGGGGAGGATGCTGGAGCCTAATCCAGCTACAATAGGGTGCAAAGCAGAAACACACCCTGAACAGGGCGGCAGTCCATCGCAAGGTAAATAAACACACACACACCCTAGCCACACACTAGGGCCAATTTAGTATCGCCAATCCACCTAATTTGCATGTCTTTGGACTGTGGGGGGAAACCGAAACACCTGGAGAAAGTCCACGCAGACACGGAAAAACTTGCAAATTCCACTCAGGGAGGACCCAAATGAAAAAATGTGATGCATTGCATTACTACAAGCATTACAAAATGCATTCCAGTAGATGGTGCACTGCAAATCATAATGCTGAATATGTTCAACAGTGAGAAACAGCTGGATGGATATATATGTCTATGCATCTGTGTGTCTGTCCAGTTTCTATGTCCCTGTCATTCCAATAGATGGTGCATCTCAAAAAAATTAGTAATAAAATGCATTGCATTTGTCATTCCAACAGATGGCGCATCACAAACATTAACAATACTTTCACTGATCCCATAACAGACAGCATATAACAGAGATATACACATTGCTTTCGTCATTCCAACAGATGGCACATCACAAACATTTATAGTAATAAAATGCATTGCATTGGTCATTCAAACAGATGGTGCACCACAAACATTAGCACTGCTTTTACTAATCCCATACCAGGCGGCATACAGTGGTGTGAAAAACTATTTGCCCCCTTCCTGATTTCTTATTCTTTTGCATGTTTGTCACACAAAATGTTTCTGATCATCAAACACATTTAACCATTAGTCAAATATAACACAAGTAAACACAAAATGCAGTTTGTAAATGGTGGTGTTTATTATTTAGGGAGAAAAAAAATCCAAACCTACATGGCCCTGTGTGAAAAAGTAATTGCCCCCTTGTTAAAAAATAACCTAACTGTGGTGTATCACACCTGAGTTCAATTTCCGTAGCCACCCCCAGGCCTGATTACTGCCACACCTGTTTCAATCAAGAAATCACTTAAATAGGAGCTGCCTGACACAGAGAAGTAGACCAAAAGCACCTCAAAAGCTAGACATCATGCCAAGATCCAAAGAAATTCAGGAACAAATGAGAACAGAAGTAATTGAGATCTATCAGTCTGGTAAAGGTTATAAAGCCATTTCTAAAGCTTTGGGACTCCAGCGAACCACAGTGAGAGCCATTATCCACAAATGGCAAAAACATGGAACAGTGGTGAACCTTCCCAGGAGTGGCCGGCCGACCAAAATTACCTCAAGAGCGCAGAGACGACTCATCCGAGAGGTCACAAAAGACCCCAGGACAACGTCTAAAGAACTGCAGGCCTCACTTGCCTCAATTAAGGTCAGTGTTCACGACTCCACCATAAGAAAGAGACTGGGCAAAAACGGCCTGCATGGCAGATTTCCAAGACGCAAACCACTGTTAAGCAAAAAGAACATTAGGGCTCGTCTCAATTTTGCTAAGAAACATCTCAATGATTGCCAAGACTTTTGGGAAAATACCTTGTGGACTGATGAGTCAAAAGTTGAACTTTTTGGAAGGCAAATGTCCCGTTACATCTGGCGTAAAAGGAACACAGCATTTCAGAAAAAGAACATCATACCAACAGTAAAATATGGTGGTGGTAGTGTGATGGTCTGGGGTTGTTTTGCTGCTTCAGGACCTGGAAGGCTTGCTGTGATAGATGGAACCATGAATTCTACTGTCTACCAATTGACTTTAAAATTCTGCTTATGGTTTATAAAGCTTTAAATAATCTCGCCCCGTCTTATATATCGGAATGTCTGACACCTTATATTCCAAATCGCAACCTCAGATCCTCAACTGAGTGTCTCCTTAGAATTCCAAGAGCAAAACTTAAAAGAAGTGGTGAGGCGGCCTTCTGCTGTTATGCACCTAAAATCTGGAATAGCCTGCCAGTAGGAATTCGCCAGGCTAATACAGTGGAGCACTTTAAAAAACTACTGAAAACACATTACTTTAACATGGCCTTCTCATAACTTCACTGTAATTTAATCCTGACACTCTGTATATCCAATTCATTATAATAACTATTCATTCAAAATTTGTACTAACCCCTACTCTCTCTTCTGTTTCCTTTTCCGGTGTCCTATTGGTGGTGGCTTGTGCCACCACCATCTACCCAAAGCACCATGATGTTCCAACAATGATGGATGGATTAAAAGCCAGAAGTCTGTATAACCATCAGCATAAAGTGACTCCGTGAGAACCCTAACTACAAAGAGGACTATTTCATTTATGTTAGGTAGAATGCCCAAAGGGGACTGGGCGGTCTCGTGGCCTGGAACCCCTACAGATTTTATTTTTTTTTCTCCAGCCTTCTGGAGTTTTTTTTTGTTTTTTTCTGTCCACCCTGGCCATCGGACCTTACTCCTTTTTATGTTAACTAAGGTTGTCTTATTTTAATTTCTTATTTGTCTTTTATTCTTCTTTTCTTCATTATGTAAAGCACTTTGAGCTACTTTTTGTATGAAAATGTGCTATATAAATAAATGTCGTCGTTGTCGTTGTACCAAAAAATCCTGAAGGAGAATGTCCGGCCATCTGTTCGTCAACTCAAGCTGAAGCGATCTTGGGTGCTGCAACAGGACAATGACCCAAAACACACCAGCAAATCCACCTCTGAATAGCTGAAGAAAAACAAAATGAAGACTTTGGAGTGGCCTAGTCAAAGTCCTGACCTGAATCCAATTGAGATGCTATGGCATGACCTTAAAAAGGCGGTTCATGCTAGAAAACCCTCAAATAAAGCTGAATTACAACAATTTTGCAAAGATGAGTGGGCCAAAATTCCTCCAGAGCGCTGTAAAAGACTCATTGCAAGTTATCGCAAACGCTTGATTGCAGTTATTGCTGCTAAGGGTGGCCCAACCAGTTATTAGGTTCAGGGGGCAATTACTTTTTCACACAGGGCCATGTAGGTTTGGATTTTTTTTTTCTCCCTAAATAATAAAAACCACCATTTACAAACTGCATTTTGTGTTTACTTGTGTTATATTTGACTAATGGTTAAATGTGTTTGATGATCAGAAACATTTTGTGTGACAAACATGCAAAAGAATAAGAAATCAGGAAGGGGGCAAATAGTTTTTCACACCACTGTATAACTGAGACAAATCCATTACTGTATATTTGTCATTCCAACAGATGGTGCATCACAAACATTAACAGTGCTTTTATGAATTCATGACATCAAAATGGCATATACTGTAATAGAGACATATGAATTGCATCTGTCATTCCAACAGGTGTCACATCACATTTATAGTAATAAAATGCATTATATTTGTCATTCCGACAGATAGTGCATCACAAACTTTAACACTGCTTTTACTAATCCCATACCAGATGACAAGTAAGACAGATATACTGTATGCATTGCATGTGTTATTCCAACAGGTGACATATCACAAACATTTGTAGTAATGCATTTTATTATTAAAAATGTTTGTGATGTGGCATCTGTTGGATTGGAATGACAAATTGGTTGCATTTTTTTAATACAAGCATTACAAAATGGAACCGAATAGATGGTGCACTGCAAAGATTAACAGATGAACATTTTCAATAGCGAGTAACTGCTGGATGGACAGAAGTCAACTTATCCACCTAAATAAAGTGTGTGTTTGTGCATCTGTGTGTCCATCCAGTTTCTATGTCTCTGTTATAAGCCATTTGGTATGGGATTTGTATAAGCAGTGCTAATGTCTGCGATGCACCATCTGTTGGAATAAACAAATGTAATGCATTTTATTACTACATGATTGCAAAATGTATTTCAACAGATGGTGCACTGCAAATGGTAATGCTGAACACACCAAGGTCTACATTTGTTACTTAGATGGGCAGCATAGCTAGTCTACATATTGTGAGTGCCACAAAGGACAGACAGACATCCTGGCTGGACGACGGCATGACTACGGGATAAAATGGAAGGTGCCAAGGGATAGACAAGCAGAAGCTGGAGGCCAGCAGAAGTTCTATTCCCCAATATGTGAGGTGGCAGTGGTCTGCTGGAGGCGTCCCAGCTTGGGCATCTGCAGGGCTTCATGGGAACTGGAGTCTGAAAGTGCAGCTCTCTCCATGTCCCTGGGTGATGAAAGGGGTCGCTGTTTGTTCACAAATCATGTCGGGTCAAAAGTAGCTGTTCTGGGTCCAGTATAAAAGGAGGGGCCTGCTGGCTGACCTTGGGGAGGCAGAATCGGGAGGTAGCAGGCAACACTCAAATGGAGGAGAAAGGAGACAGAAAACTTTATTGTTTGTATAGTTTGTGGGATGGGTTTGGGAGCTTGCTGGATTAAAAAAAATCATTATTTGACCCAATGACAGTGTTGGGTATCATGGGGTCTGGGGTTTGGGGCTCAGTGAGGACCAGAAGCTGGTTAAAATATATAAAATGCTAAGATGTGTCTGTCTGTTAGGCGATTACCCACAAACTGCTGGGGCTACAACTTTAATGTTGGTATCGACTGAAAGCTTAGGACTCGATATGTACTGGTAATAGTGGAGCAAAATTTTGACTTCGGTATCAATACCACTTTCAGACCTCAGTACCGAGACCAAAACAGTACTGAAGCAAATAACAGAAAACTCTGAAACCGTCATCTTACTTCAGCCTCCCTGGTGCACCACCAGATTGCACCAAACTAGACGTCTGTCCCCTCTTTATAGTCCTGATGGCTTTTAGGGTCCCCATAATGTTCCAATTATGACGAAACACGTAGTTTAGACTTCATGAGAGTCAGAATCCTGAAGCAATAAGTGGTCCCCCGTAAAGTCCCATTTACAAAGAAGCATTGGGTGTGGGGGGTGGTGGTGTTGGGTTTGGTGTTCCTGATCACATATATAGTGGGTGTCAGGGTTTGAGAGGAAAGATGAACTTTACTTCCAGTATTAAAAACACCCAAACGCTAGTATCTTTTTCAGAACTTTTCCAGTGCCAATATACTGTGCCACCCTAACTGGAATTGTAAAAAAAAACTGAGGTGGGGACAAACTCCAGAAAAGAGACCTGCACTTGTGGGCTTCTTACGGCAAAGTGATTAAGAAGGTGACTTGGCAGAAAGAAAGAGAAGAGCAGAAACATCTGCTGCGGGTGAAGCAAACTGCAGAAGTTGATTATGTGACAGGAAGAAAAAGAAAATGGCAGCTCTGGCATTTGTTGTGCATTAAGCACATGTGGTGCGGCAACCTGATTGGATTACTGGGGAAAGAACCTTATGATCTGAAATGTTCTCAGAAATGTGAAATGATCAACATGACAAAAAGAAAAGAGGCACCATCTGCTGAGCGTCTTACTTTTTCGTCTTTTTTCAGCTGCTCCCGTTAGGGGTTGCCACAGTGGATCATCTTGTTCCATATCTTCCTGTCCTCGTCATCTTGTTCTGTTACACCCATCACCTGCATGTCCTCTTTCACCACATCCATAAACCTTCGCTTAGGCCTTCCTCTTCTCCTCTTCCCTGGCAGCTCTATCCTTAGCATCCTTCTCCCAATATACCCCTCATCTCTCCTCTGCACATGTCCAAACCAACGCAATCTCGCCTCTCTGACTTTGTATCCCAACAGTCCAACTTGAGCTGACCCTCTAATGTCCTCATTTCTAATCCTGTCCATCCTCGTCACACCCAATGCCAATCTTAGCATCTTTAACTCTGCCACCTCCAGCTGTATCTCCTGTGCCACCGTCTCCAACCCATATGCTGTAACATAGCTGGTCTCACTACCGTCCTGTAGACCTTCCCTCTTTTGTCACAAATCACTCCTGACACTCTTCTCCACCCACTCCACTCTGCCTGCACTCTCTTCTTCACTTCTCTTCCACAATCCCCATTACTCTGTACTGTTGATCCCAAGTATTTAAACTCCTCCACCTTCACCAACTCTACTCCTCATCCTCACCATTCCACTGACCTCCCTCTCATTCACACACATGTATTCTGATTTGTTCCTACCGATCTTCAATCCTCTCCTCTCATATCTCCACCTCTCCAGGGTCTCCTCAATCTGCTCCCTACTCTCACTACAGATCACAACGTCATCAGCAGACATCACAGTCCACGGGGACTCCTGTCTAATCTCATCTGTCAACCTGTCCATCAGCACTGCAAATAAGAAAGGGCTCAGAGCCGATCCCTGATGTAAGCCCACCTCCGTCACTCCTACCACAGACCTCACCACTGTCACACTTCCCTCATACATATCCTGCTGAACATCTTACTATTGGGCAGAAAGGTTTATTGTAATAAAAGCTCAATCCTTGCAAGCCCGTTTATTGACAATCCTCCAGGACACACTACACCCGTCTTCTGAATTCATAGTCAAGTGCAAGTATTGTGTTCACTGATCACCGACCGAGGCAGAGAGATAAATATGAGGGCAATCAGGGAGGAGAAATTCAAACTTGAACCCTCCCCGTGAAGTACAGCATGTGTTATGAAAATTTCAACTGAATGATCTCAGATGGGACTTTGATCTATGAAATTTCCTTTCCCCTCCAGAAGTACACCCTAGGCTGCCCTCGTGACTCTGATCTGAATTCAGTGGATTTGAAAACGACTGGTTCTGTGTAGCAACATCTCACTGCGAGCTTCACTACAAATGACTCATCTGTAGAGCCCCTGTCAGAGTGGAGGCTGACCAAAAAGTGCTTTCTAAAGTCAGCAAAACTCATTGAGACTAAAGAAATGCGTCCTTGTTGCGCTCGTCACTCTACGACAAGAGCCTTTCTTCTTTTATTCTGACATTTTGATCTCATTTTTTTTTTATTTTACTCACAGAAATATTCCCCTCTTTTCACTTTATTTTCTACATGGTTGCATTTTTATTTGCAGAGTACAAAGCCGGGAATGAAAAAATTAACAAACCGTGTGCTGGTTCATTCAATTTAATTATTTATTGGAAAAGCACTCAAGTCCAAGATGGTGTGGAACCAGACAATCACCTGGAGTGCTAAAAAGTAAAAAAGTACTGCGATTTCACCGATGGCTTTAGATGTTAAACTTCCTGATGGAAAGGCAGAGAGTCCTTGGAATTATTTATCTGCTTATAACCAGAGTGCGAAATGTCCTGTGGTAATCAAGGGGTCTGGATGGATAGATAGATAGATAGATAGATAGATAGATAGATAGATAGATAGATAGATAGATAGATAGATAGATAGATAGATAGATAGATAGATAGATAGATAGATAGATAGATAGATAGATAGATAGATAGATAGATAGATATGAAAGGCACTATATAAGTGCAGCTGTAGCATTCAGTTTTTTACCCTGCACCTTTTTTGGATACTTTTTAGCAAATGAGATATACTTTATGTGTGAATAACTATGACAATATATTACAGAGCTGTAAGGCACTATATAACAGATACATAGATAAGTATGGAAATATATAATCGATAAGAAAGGCACTTAACGTAGATAAATACAGATAGAAGATAAAGAAGACTTTTATGAAAGATACAAATTATGATAAAATATAAAAGATCTGACAGGCACTATATGATAGATAGATAGATAGATAGATAGATAGATAGATAGATAGATAGATAGATAGATAGATAGATGTGGAAGGCGCTATATATGAGATTCTGTTGTTTTATGATACATATATTTTCATGTTCAATGTGAGGTTTCAAAAAATTTGGAACACGAGGAACAAAACACCAAAGAAGTTGTGTAATGTTAAATGAAAAGCAGCTGGTGGCTCATCTCACAACTAATGATGTTAATTGGCCATTGGTCAGTCACATGACCAAGTATAAAGGGAGTGGTGTCCCAGGGAGGCGGAGTCTCTCAGAAGTAAAGATGGCTGGCAGGGTTCACCACTCAGTGATAGACACTTACTGCAATAATTTAAGAAGAATGTTCCTCAACATAAATTGGCAAAGAATTTGGGGATTTCATCGTCGGCGGCACATCACATCATTGAAAGATTCAGAACAGCAGTCTCCTTGTTGCCAGGCAGCTGCACTACCACTGCGTCCCTGTAAAAATATGTATTTTGAAACGTGACAATAAATAAATAATAATTAAATGGTCTGTCAGCATTAATAATTAAATGCGGTTTGGCCGCTAGTTTCCTGACTAGCTGTGTTACCCGGCGTCGCCCATGACAGGCGTTAACTGTTTCTCACTCAGAAGCTCCTGGCCCCTGCAGTCTTTAATTGACTTTGACACCGGTACAGGTGCCACCATCTGTGTAAGGACGCAACTGCTCGGTGACGCTCAGTGATGAACCCCTGAAGTCTCATCGAGTGACGTTCTTGTAACTCATTTTGTTTTGTTTTTTTTTTTTTTTTTTTTACTTTTCTTAGCCTCCATTTCCCTCTTTTGCTATTGTTGTCATTTCCAGTTGGGGTTTTCTGAGGGTGAAGATTTCAAATTTCTAATTCATAGTTTAATAGCATTAAATTATCTTTGCTTCTCTTCATGATTCCTTGTTAGTTTTCCTGTCTCCATTTTTTCCTGGTAACCTTCGCATTACTAGCACAGCCAACTGAAATGCACAATTTGTGACATCAAAGACAGGACCGTCAGGAGGTCAGCCCACTAATTATCCACAATTATCCAAGTTTATGATGCAAGAAAAGACAAAAACAAAAGATAAAGAGTTGGGGCACCACCTTGGTGACCCCATTTAACTGGATGAAAAAAATCAAACGAAGAAAACACAGCAATAATTGCGGAGCAGTCTCTGCAGACCGGAGTTCTCAGTTGAACTGACACAAAATGGCCGATTTCCAGTGTTATGAGTTCACGAGTCAGGAAGGGGCGGGTCCAGTTGGATGGACAGTGGAAGTGACATCACCGATGGAGTGTGGAAGGAGAACAAGATGAGACGGCACGAATACACAGCGCCAAACCCTGGCCCGGCAGGTCATTACAATCACCAAAGCCCTTCAGCTGTCTTCCATGTTCATGCTGTCACACACGTGTGCTTGGGGGACAACTTTTGGGCTTAGATGATGACGACATTACCCCGGACCAACCGAGAGTACTAAAGCAATAACGCCATCTCTTCTGTTTTCCCCTGTGCAGAAAGGAAGATTGACGTGCCGCCATCTAGGATGTCACGTCTGGTACCAGTCCATCTGTGTCCGCCTCTTCCTCCCAGAAACCACCATAAACGGAAGTGCCACCATCTTGGGGCAAACTCGACCGACACAACTGGACTCATCTCGACTTAAGCATTAACACACGTTTTCTTTAGCGCTCTTTAAAATATATGCAGGTTTGCCTTCAGGTGCCCCAGACTCTCTATGAGCTTCTTTGTGTTTTATTGCAACGTGTGTGATGACAAATGACTAGTGTGCGATTTTGATCGACTTTTTCTCAGGCAAACCGATTTTTTTTTTTTTTAGCAACGACTTTTCTGGCTTTCGTATCAAGTTGGATGATGGGGCGGATTCACTTTTTTGAGCGACCACCTTGTGTCTTTTTGACTGCGTCTCATTTCCTGGTCCCATTCACTAAAATGTTGTGGATGAGGTTAAGGAAGATGGTGCAGTCCTGGATTCGGCAGTAGACGAAAAACTTCTTCTGCCAAAGAAGGAAGTAGTCAGTGGAACGATACAAGAAGGGCCAGGGACCTTCATGGATGGTCATGGTCATCTGCTCACAGATACCAACTATTAAAGGGTGAGTTGCCTTTATATGTTTGGTGCAGAAGAGTGTCAGGAGTAATTTGTGACAGACGGGTATCAGCAAGAGTGAAAGGGAAGGTCTACAGGACGGTAGTGAGACCAGCTATGTTATATGGGTTGGAGATGGTGGCACTGGCCAGAAAGCAGGAGACAGAGCTGGAGGCGGCAGAGTTAAAGATTTGCATTGGGTGTGACAAGCATGGACAGGGTTAGAAATGAGGACATTAGAGGGTCAGCTCAAGTTGGACGGTTGGGAGACAAACTCAGAGAGGCGAGATTGTGTTGGTTTGGACATGTGCAGAGGAGAGATGCTGGGCATACTGGGAGAAGGATGCTAAGGATAGAGCTGCCAAGGAAGAGGAGAAGAGGAAGGCCTAAGAGAAGGTTTATGGATGTGATGAGCGAGGACATGCAGGTGATGGGTTTAACAGAACAAGATGACGAGGACAGAAATATATGGAAGAAGATGATCCACTGTGGCAACCCCTAACAGGAGCAGCCAAAAAAAGAAGAAGAAGATTTTCCCTTGAATTAATAAGATCACATTATTAAGGACACCCTGCCCGGGATTGGTTCCTGCCTTGTGCCCTGTGTTGGCTGGGATTGGCTCCAGCAGACCCCCGTGACCCTGTGTTCGGATTCAGCGGGTTGGAAAATGGATGGATGGACATTATTAATGAAAATCCTTTTAAAAGGAGCTAGGGGGGCACAGCCTTTGTTATTCCATTATGCCATTCTATTGTGGGCTTGAAGTTAATAAACGCTCTTCCAAATTACAACTTGGACCTGCCTTGGTCTGCTCCACAGCGCCCCCTGTCACTTTTTTTTTTTTTTTTTTTACTAAATCTCCCATCAAGTGTAATCCAAGATTGTTGTTTCCGCATCATTTTGGGATTCACAAACAGGAAGGCTTTAAATAAATAAATAAATAAAATGGAACTAAAAGCTGGTGCTGACTTGAAGATCATCGTGTAATTACAGGCTGTAACTCGAGGGGCCTTTGGGCCCAACGCATTTTATTCTGTCCCAATTATTAAGTTGTTTTTTTTTTTTTTTTGGTCACATATTTCATGGATATTTGCACAGTGTGGCTGGCAGCTTTTTTTGAGCAAGGATTAAGCCATTGGCAGCTAACTCCTGGCACTGCCACTGCACCTCAAGCAGTGTGCCATCCGAGACTAGCACTGCCGACTCTGCTCCCCATCTTGAGTCATAATTGCCAGTCTCTTCTTCTTACGATATTTTTAAAAGCTATGATTAGTGGTCACCACACAATACCACATGTTTTCAGTTTCATAAACAGAATATGATGCATACGGTGAGAAAGTAATAAATGGGCATATAGATGGGTATAACCTGGAATACGGGATAAAGAAAAATAAATAAATTCCAGGGTGCCCCTTCTCCATTTATCTATCAACCTAGAGAGAAAAGCACTATATAAATGTACAGAATTATTATTATTATTAGCTACACTCACATGTAAAAGTGAAAAAGCAAGCCCACCCTGTGACATATGTGGACATATCAAGATTTGATCTTCAATTAAGTGGGTTCTTTAAAGTGGCGTGCAAAAGTATTCAGCCCCCTAATGTTCTGCATGACAAAAGATTTCTCTCCATGTTTATCCATTCAGTATTTTTAACGTGACCTCTTATGCTGTAACATTTCTATTGTCTGTAGATATTTACCTGAACAAGAAAAACTCCACAAAGCTCGTGTTTGCCTCAGTATTCAAGCCCACCAAATTCATACTTTGTCGAGACCCCTTTTGCCGCAATGACAGCCTTTGTTCTTTTGGGTATATAAGTATGACCCCCAGATTGTTTAGGAGGGATTCTTCTCCATTGTTTACAGAGACCCTGTCGGTTGGTGGGATGGCAGTTTTCAAACAGTGCCACAGATTCGGCCATTCCAGAACATTCACCTTTCTGTTTTTGAGCCATTCCGGTGTCACTTTGGCCTTATGCTGGGGGTTCTTGTCATGTGGAAAGATGAATCTTCTCCCGAACCGACTGGAACAAGTTCTCCTGCGAAATTGTGCCGTATTTGTGTCCATCCATTGTCCCTTCAACTCGGACAAGATGTCCAGTCCCAGCACAGCTAAAGAATCCCTATATAGCTGCTGTCACCACCACAGGTCACCGTAGGTATGTTGTTTCTTGAGGTATGGCCAGTGTTAGTTTTACGTCACACACACCTCTTTAAAGTCTGGTCATAAAGTTCTATTTTGCTCTCACCTGACAATAAAACCTTCTCGCACATCTTAGCTCATGCTTTGTAGCAAATTCCATACGTACTTTGCTGTGGATGTTCTTATGGATTGGCTTCTTTCTCGTTCCCATCCTGTTTGATGGCGAGCTCCTGAAATTGTGGACCCCCTGCACCATCACTCCAGTTTCAGCCAAAGAGCACCGCCGATGCCTGAGAGGTACAGTGGGATTTTTAGTCAACGTCCTGCTCTGATGTTGAGTTTGGAGGGACGGCCTATTCCAGTAAGAGTCAGGGTGCTGTGATGAACCTTCTGCTTTCTGATGGTGGACCAGCAGAGCTTAACGGGTCATGTTTTCTTGTCATTTCTTGCCTTGTGCATTTCAATGACTTTGTTCCTCACATCATTTTTGCGGTGAATGTCACAACAAAGACTATGGTCCTTACAAAGGGGGCTTTTTATAACCAGAGAGATAGAAAATACTCACAAGTAGGACCTCATTATGTTTAATTATGACTGTCACCTTTGTGTCATTGGTGATTCGTTTGTCATTTGTGTAAACCTGGAGCTTCCAAAGGCACAGAAGTTTAAATACTGAGGCAAACACAAACTGTGGAGTTGTTCTACTTCAGTTAAATATCTACAGAAAATGGAAATGTCTTGTTACAGCATAGGAGTTCATATTCAGAATGTTTAATGGATAAATATGGAGGGGGCAAATCTTCTGTCAGGCAGAACACTAGGGCAACTTTTAAAGGGGTTAAATACTTTTGCACGCCATAGTAGATAAAAGGTGACCAATTTAAATGGAAATTCAAATTTGCAATCCTGTTTTCAATAAAAAGTGAACAGATGTGCCATTTCCATCTAAGGAAAAAGTAAGCCCCCCCACCCCACCCCTCCCCAAGGCTCTAATAGTAGCTGTTGATCTAATGTGTCCGGTGGTCTCATACATCGACTGACAGAAAGTTCTTCCCCACTCCTCCACGCAGGACTGTTGAATTGCACAACTCCCCCCCCACCCATTCCACCCCATCCCAGCAGATCCAGGCTTTGACTTGACCCTCCATTTTTTTTTCAGCCATCTTTGGTGGTTTTACTGGTACTCTATGTTTCATCCTAATTGTCATGTTGCATGGTCCCATTTCGGTTGAGGTTCAATCTTCTGAGAGCTTCTGTGAGCTGCCTGAAACGTGATGCAGCAAAGTAGACTCAAACAGACCAGAATATTTGCACCACCATGCTTTACAGTTGCTATCAGGTTCTCCTGGTCAAATGTTGTCTTTGGTTTTTGCCAGATATGCCTTCCGGTGCTGTGGCCAAATCATTTTATCTTTGCCTCGTCTGCCCACAACTCCTGATCTCTGCCCAGGTGTCCATGGCAAACTTTAGCCTGGCTCTGATGTTCCCTCTGGTTTCCACCAGGCACACCTCCTATGTGCTGTACATCTCATTTGTTGCAGCATCCGATATATCTGGAAAAGGACAAAGGTCCAAGTCTTTAGAGTCCTGGTGCTTCCAGTTTGCAAGACTGGACTGTCACTTTGGAGAATCCGCTGGTTTGACTTTGTGTTGCTCACGGAGTCCGGAATGAGGCACATGACCTGCACTGTGAGGGAGCATCAGTTACGGCACTACGGCCATGAGGCACCGTTACCCAAGGGTGATCTGGCTCGTGCACGCTGGCGCAGTGGTAGCGCTGCTGCCTCGCAGTTAGGAGACCCGGGTTCGCTTCCCGGGTCCACCCTGCGTGGAGTTTGCATGTTCTCCCCGTGTCTGCGTGGGTTTCCTCCCACAGTCCAAAGACATGCAGGTTAGGTGCACTGGCGATTCTAAATTGGCCCTAGTGTATGCTTGGTGTGTGGGTGTGTTTGTATGTGTCCTGCGGTGGGTTGGCACCCTGTCCGGGATTGGTTCCTACCTTGTGCCCTGTGTTGGCAGGGATCGGCTCCAGCAGACCCCCGTGACCCTGTGTTCGGATTCAGCGGGTTGGAAAATGGATGGATGGATGGATGGATCTGGCTCGTAGGACCCTCATTGTTGAGGACCTGATTGGCTGGACCAGGCCAAGGGGACGCCCACGTAACACCTGGCCACGGCAGATAGAGGGTCATTTCCAGGCGGTGGGACTGGGCCGCATGTCTGCTTGGTGGGTTGCCAACCGGGATCCCAAGTTGTTTCGTCGTGTGGTGGGTGCGGCGACGTGCTGTACCAGTGCCTGCTCCCCCAGCCTAAACCTGACCTGTCTGCCTTTTCCAGGTTAGTCAGAGCCGGGAGCGAAGAAAGAGAGAGAGAATGAAGAAGAGGCAGCTCTTTAACTATTTGATACAAGGTCATTTGTGATAAACAACCATTTGGTTTGAACCTGGGACTAGTTAGTGTGTTTGGGGCTTGGGGCTCAGTGGCACCCCCTAGCCTCCACAATGAAGATGAGAAGAGAGATCAGAGATTTTGCTTTTGTTCCCTG
The DNA here is from genome assembly GCF_900747795.2 of Erpetoichthys calabaricus. Classification (NCBI taxonomy): domain Eukaryota; kingdom Metazoa; phylum Chordata; class Cladistia; order Polypteriformes; family Polypteridae; genus Erpetoichthys; species Erpetoichthys calabaricus. Next base: position 247,418,509 of record NC_041398.2, on the reverse strand, counting down.
GTATTTCCATCTCATTGTGTTAAACAACATAACACAGGGCAGCACATTTTGTATCACACCACACAAAAGTATTGGAACATGACAAGCTGACAGTGTTTCTTGTTACCCCGGTGTGTCATATATGATTGATGGTTTAATCATGAAGTTGACCTGGATGTCTCCTCTCAGTTTAAGCTTTGGCCGTCGTCACCCGTGAAGACTGCACTTGTAGTTACGAAGGGTAGACCACCATGAAGGCCAGAGAGCTGTCTATGTCAGAAACGCTAGCCATTCTGAAGCTGAGAAACTGGGGGGTGAGGTGGGGAATTCCATCTGAGGTATTTTCAAAAACCATTGGGCACTGCCAGTACCACAGTTTGGAATGTCTTAAAAAAAAAAGAGGGAAACCACTGGTATACTGAGCAACAGGCACTGAGTCGGTCGTCTAAGAAAAACAACAACAACTGAGGACCGAAAAATGGACAGAGGAATAAAGACAAACCCCAAAGCAATAGTACGCAACATCATGAACAACCTCCAAAGAGCACAGGTGGAAATATCACAGCCCAAGGTTGGAAGGAGACTTTAAGAACAACATGGAGCCCATGCTGCCAAGAGGCAAACCACTCAGCAGCAGGAAAAAAGCCAGATTTGAGAAGAAAACAAAAAGTACAGAGAACATTAGAACATACGAGCAACCAGGATGACAAGAGGCCATTCAGACCACCAGAGCTCGCCAGCCCTAAACCACCAAATTCTTCTAAAAAAAAAAAACAGCAAGTTGAGTTTTTGAAAGTCCCTAAAGTCCTGCTGTCCACCACATGACTTGGTCACTTATTACTCCAAGTGTCTGTGGTTCTCTGTGTGAAGAAAAACTTCCTAATGTTTGTGTGAAATTCACCCTTAATTCTTTGCATTTATATAGCGCTTTTCTCACTACTCAAAGAGCTCAGCAATCGCAGGTTAAGGGCCCAACAGAGCAGAGTCCCTATTGGCATTTTACGGGATTCAAACCGGCAACCTTCCGATTACCAGTGCAGATCCCTAGCCTCAGAGCCAACCCTTCACAAGTTTCTGTCTGGGTCCACGTGTTCTTGATGAACTCATTTTAAAGTCACCGTCTCAATCTACTGGACTAATTCCCTTCAAAATTTTAAACACTTCACTCAGGTCTCCTCTTAATCTTCTTTAAAGGCTCAGCTCTTTTAATTTTTCCTCAGAACTCATCCCTTGTAACCCTGGAATCAGCAGTGTCGCTCTTCTCTGGACTTTCTCCAGTGCTACTATGTCTTTATGGAGACTAAAACTGCCCACCGTACTCCAGATGAGGCCTCACCAGTGTGTTATAAAGCTTGAGCAGAACCTCCTGTGACTTGTACTCCACACATCAAGGCGCTATATGACCTGACATTCTGTTAGCCTTCTGAATGGCTTGTCTGGCCGTCGATAGCTTAGAGTCCAATACGACTCCTACTTCCTTCTCATTAGGTGGACTTTTGATTTTCAGACCCTCCATTGTGTATTCAAACCTCACATTTTTACCTTTTATGTGTAATTCTTTGCATTTACCGATATTCCATTTTCTTTTGTTTAGACTGTAAAGGCTCAGCTCTTTTAATCTTTCCTCATAACTCATCCCCTATAGCCCTGAATCAGCCAAGTTGCTCTTCTCTGGACTTTCTCGAGTGCTGTTATGTCCTTTTTGTAAACCAAAACTGCACCCAGTAATCCAGATGAGGCCTCACCAGTGTGTTATAAAGCTTGAGCAGAACCTCCTGTGACTTGTACTTCATACATCAAGGCGCTATATAACCTGACAGTCTGTTAGCCTTCTTAATGGCTTGTCTGGCAGTTGATCGTGTCAAGTCCACTACAACTCCTAAGTTCTTCTCATGAGGTGGACTTTCGATTTTCTGACCTCCCATTGTGTATTCAAACCTCACATTTTTACTTCCTACATATAATAATTTACATTTAATTACATTCCATTTTCTACTGTTTAAACTGTAAAGGCTCAGCTCTTTTCATTTTTCTTCATAACTCATCCCCTATAGCCCTGAATCAGCCGAGTTGCTCTTCTCTTGACTTTCTGTAGTGCTGTTATGTCCTTTTTGTAGACCAAAACTGCACCCAGGATTCCAGATGAGGCCTCACCAGTGTGTTGTAAAGCTTGAGCAGAACCCCCTGTGACTTGTACTCCACATGTCAAGGCGCTATATAACCTGACATTCTGTTAGCCTTCTTAATGGCTTCTGAACACTGTCGGGAAGTCAATAGCTTAGAGTCGACTACGACTCCTAAATCCTTCTCATAAGGTGGACTTTAGATTTTCAGACCTCCCATTGTGTATTCAAACCTCACTTTTGACTTCCTTCATATAATATTTTACATTTCATTACATTTTCTTCTGTTTAAACTGTAAAGGCTCAGCTCTTTAAATTTTTCTTCATAACTCGTTCCCTGTAATCCTGGAATCAGCCGAGTTGCTCTTTTCTGGACTTTCTCTAGTGCTGTTGTGTCTTTTTTGTAGACTGGAGACCAAAACTGCACCCTGTACTCCAGATGAGGCCTCACCAGTGTGTTATAAAGCTTGAGCAGAACCTCCTGTGACTTGTACTCCACATGTCAAGGCGCTATATAACCTGACATTCTGTTAGCCTTCTTAATGGCTTCTGAATGCCATCTGGAAGGTGATAACATAGAGTCCACTACAAATTCATTGGCCAATACTTTTGCAGGGGACTGTAAGTTAAGTTAATTAATGGAACAAAAATCCTCAACACCTAGGACTCTGTTGACATCCTCGCGCCATCTACTGGTAGCTTTGAAAATTACAACACGGAAATAACTACAGATCAAGATGGAAACGGGGACAAATTTAGAAGGGGGCACAGGATTTATACATGGCGAGTGGGAGGGGCTAAGTGACGCAGGATTCCGATACAAATAAATCCCACCTCATTATTTTCCATTCACCACAAATACACCCAACAACGTATAAGCAGCAAATAGAATCTCGTCCTGCACAATGCACACTGCTGTTATGACCTGAGAGTCTCGAAAACACTAAAGAGTTCCAAAAACACTCCCAAAAATGCTCATTGGGAGGGACATTTACCGTCCAAACCTGGGTGGACATAAAACATAAATGCAAGGTCTTTATAAAATGACAGATTTACAGTATTCCACAAAAAAAAAAAGCCCCACAAAGCACAAAAGGCCTACCATACCTTCCAGAAAACAACCAAATCCCAATACAAGAATCCAAAGGCAAAGTCAACAAATGGAGTAAAATGGACAAAAATTGCAAAAGATACCATAAAGCAGTAGAACAGCAAAACACACACACACAGGCTAAAATAAGGACCCAGCCTGTCACCCTGTGACGTTTCGGCAGTGGTGTCCAGTAATTCCTGGGATGGGCTCCACCCTCCCGGTAACCCAGTCCTGGAAAAGCGAGATTGAGAAGATGGATAAACAGACAATGTATACAGTAACTCTCTCTGTGTGCATATCTTGCATAATACAAATTTGTCATTTTGGGGATGATCAAAAGCCCCCCAAAACCTGGGACCCTCATTTTGACTCTCCTCGTCACCTTATCAGCCTCTGCACTTGTGTGCTTATAAACTGCTAAGTGACTCCAGCCTGAGCTTAGTGCTTTCAGTAATTGTTTCTATTGACCTCCTTTGATTCGACTCCCCCACCACCACCCCACCCATTCATATTTCAATCTTATCTCTCTCGTTCCCCCGGCCCTGAGTGGAAGTGCAGGCTAAGATACAATTAACACTTGGTGACCTCCACCCGCATCTACAGAGCGCCCGCAGGTAAGCGCAGGTTTAAGGTTCGGTTCTTTCTGCCATCCCTCATCCTGTTGTGTTGTTGTCTGCTCTGAGATAAACTGGCATCGTACTTGGGATTTCGGAAGGAGCTGCCGATGTTTATTTCCTTAAAAGATGACCAGTGAGACGCCAAACAGGCTGGCTTTGAGTGGTGCTCCATATTAATTTAAGACATTGTGTGTGTCATCTCCTCTTACAGAGTCGAACAACTCTGTGTCACCGACTGGATCTTCTTAACACATTTTCACAAAGGCATAAAGCACCCGTACTGCAGAGCACTGCTGTTTGTCACTTTTCTAAACTGAATTCTGAGTTAACACTTTTTACTCTCAGTTGAAGGTGGCACAGCGATTAGTGCTGCTGCCTCACAAGTCTACGTTCCTGCACATATTTGTTGTCTACATGAAGTCTGCACATTAACCGGCTGACGCTTTATCTTCAGATCCCCAGAGACGTGCGGACTAGGGGGGTGTGTGTGACACCCTGGGGCCACATTAGGGGTTCTGGCAAGGACAGGTGACCCTAAATTGGATTAGGGATTTTTTTTTAATTTGGATTGGACCGTTTTCTTTTTTCTTATTAATAATTCTGTCGTGTAAGGAGGAGGGTCATTGTTATTGTTTGTTATAATATCCCAGGAGCTTCTGTAAAAAAAGATAAACTTCCCCCTTTGGGACAAACGCAATACTACATAGATAGAGCGAAAGGCACTATATAATAAAAAGATACATAGATAGAAAGATACTATTTAATGATGATAGATAGATAGATAGATAGATAGATAGATAGATAGATAGATAGATAGATAGATAGATAGATAGATAGATAGATAGATAGATAGATAGATAGATAGATAGATAGATATGAAGGGCATTACATAACACATAAACAAGAAATAATAAAAGGTAGGTTGATTAAGAAGGAATTAATGGCAAATACTTAAAAAAAGCACTATATACACAGAGGGGAGCAGCAGAGTGTGTATGACTGATGAGCCCAAATGAGGGCGAAACACGTGTCGCGTACTCTTTGCATTACTTGACAGTAAACTATGCAACATATATATATACATATATCAGAGTGTGGTGACAAACTATATACATAAATATACATACACACACACACACACATATATACTGTATATGTCTACAGTCATATGAAAAAGTTTGGGAACCCCTCTTAATTCTTTGGATTTTTGTTTCTCATTGGCTGAGCTTTCAAAGTAGGAACTTCCTTTTAATATCTGACATGCCTTATGGACACAGTAGGATTTAAGCAGTGACATGAAGTTTAGTGGATTAACAGAAAATATGCAATATGCATCATAACAAAATTAGAGAGGTGCATAAATGTGGGCACCCCAACAGAGATATGACATCAATACTTAGTTGAGCCTCCTTTTGTCCTCTAGACGCTGTCCTCCTGTAGCCTCTGATGAGTGTCTGATTCTGGATGGAGGTCTTGTTCACCATTCTTCATACAAAATCTCTCCAGTTCAGTTCAATTTGATGGACAGCCTGCTTCAAATCATCCCATAGATTGTCAATGATATTCAAGTCAGGTGACTGTGACGGCCATTCCAGAACATTGTACTTCTCCCTCTGCATGAATGCCTTTGTAGATTTCCAACTGTGTTTTGGGTCATTGTCTTGTTGGAATATCCAACCCCTGCGTAACTTCAACTTTGTGACTGATGTTTGAACATTATCCTGAAGAATTTGTTGATACTGGGTTGAATTCATCCGACCCTCGACTTTAACAAGGGCCCCAGTCCCTGAACTGGCCACACAGCCCACCCCACAGCATGATGGAACATCCACCAAATGTGACAGTAGGTAGCAGGTGTTTGTCTTGGAATGTGGTGTTCTTCTTCCGCCATGCAAAGCGCTTTTTGTTATGACCAAATAACTCCATTTTTGTTTCATCAGTCCAAAGCACTTTGTTCCAAAATGAATCTGGTTTGTCTAAATGAGCATTGGCATACAACAAGTGACTCTGTTTGTGGCGTGAGTGCAGAAAGGGCTTCTTGCTCATTACCCTGCCATACAGATGTTCTTTGTGCGAATTGTGCTGAATTGTAGAACGATGTACAGATACACCATCTGCAGTGAGATGTTCTTGCAGGTGTTTGGAGGTGATCTGTGGGTTGTCTGTCACCATTCTCACAATCCTGCTCATATGCCACTCCTGTATTTTTCTTGGCCTGCCAGTCCTGCTGGTTTAACAGCAACTCTGCCTGTGGCCTTCCATTTCCTGATTCCATTCCTTACAGTTGAAACTGACAGTTTAAACCTCTGAGATGTCTTTTTGTAGCCTTCCCCTAAACCAGGAGACTCAACAATCTTTGTTTTCAGATCTTTGGAGAGTTGCTTTGAGGATCCCATGCTGTCACTCTTCAGAGGAGAGTCAAAGGGAAGGAAGCCCAACTTGTGATTGACCACCTTAAATACCTTTATATCTCATGATTGGACACACCTGTCTATGAAGGCTTAACGAGCTCATAAACCAATCAGCATTGAGCAGTGACAGGCATTCAAATCAGCACAATGACAAGGGGACCCACATTTGTGCACAGCCAGTTTTTCACATTTGATTTCATTTCATACAACTAAATACTGCGTCACTAAAAATCTTTGTTCGGAAAACACCGCAGTACTCAGATGTTCAAAATGAAAGACATACCACTGTTATCTTTTTTGTTGAAAAGAGAGTCAATTATTATGCAGTCTAAGAGGGCTTCTCAAACTTTTTCATATTACTGCATATATTATATATATATATATATTTTTTTTTACTTATAACAAATGTTTTGCCTGCTGCTACTTTTACCTGACAAGATGGAGGAATATTTCCAATTCCACAGGTTCTGCACTGGGGATTTCTCCACATGGCTCCCCCCAGCCAGCAGCAGATGAGCGCCACACTCGCCTTGCAGGTCCAGCACCTTTGCCCACTGCAGCCCCCCCTGATCTCAGAAAGCCAAGAGCCCACTTCATTAACACGGGAGGTAAAATACTGGCCTGGTAAAGAGAGGAATGAGTCAGCCGCTCGGCCAACTGCCACTTGTTTACATTTTATGCTAATGGAGGACCGCGATATTTTGGTGGCTGCCTCCCCGCCAGGGTGCTCTGCTCAAGGTGGGCCTTTGAGATAAAAGCAGGAAATCAATGCTCCGGTGGCAGAGAGTTATTGACTCTCGGGGCCAACCTGCCGCTCACTCTTACTCGCTCCAGTCTGAGCAAAGAACGGAGGGAGAGGGAAGGAAGGGGAATCAGATATCTGCAGGATTCCAGGGTCAATATTGTCGTTACTTATGTGTGCCAATCAACCTGCATCATGTCGCCATTCTCCGTCTCACAAAACCAGAAAATGGACATGCATACAGTATGTAGAGTGCCATTAGAAAGTATGCAGACCCCTTCACATTTTGTTATGTTGCAGCCTTATACTAAAATGATTTCAAGCAACACTCAATAGCCCCAAAATGAGAATAGTAGAATCAGGATTTTTGGAATTGTTGAAAATTTATTGACAATTTAAAAAAAATGAAATATCACATGGACAGTCCTATTCTACTGATCATCACCGAGATGTTTGGAGTTCGACCTGCCTGTGTTCCTTTGAATGGAACGGACATGATTAAGAATGGCACACACACACACACACCTGGTTTAAAATCTTGATATTTTACTTGCAGAGCCCTCCATGGTCAGGACCCCCAACTAATTTTGTGATCTTGTGTGCCATTACATTGGCGGTTAGATCCGGGACAGAAGGGGTCTCCTTTCTATACTTCACCCCACCCAAAACTCTTCACTCTGTTATTAAATTAGATGAACAGAGTCATCTAATAAACAATAATAATAATATAATAATATAATAAACAGGAGTCACTTTGAATAAACTGTTAGGTTTCTATAGGCCGCCCTGCCCAGGGTTTGTTTCCTGCCTTGTGCCCTGTGTTGGATGGGATTGGCTCCAGCTGACCCCCGTAACCATGTAGTTAGGATATAGCGGGTTGGATACTGGCAGGATGGTTTCTATAGGCAGTGTTGCCCTCTAGTGGCAAAAGATGTTCTACTCTAAACTCCCAAGATTTTCAATTCACACCCCAGCACTGTGTCACCACACTCTAATGCTGTTAATATGGAAACAATTACACTTGACAGCTGTGAATTGGCAGCAGGAAGGGTTGCCCCCTAGTGGTGGCTAAAATGGTGTACTCCAAACCTGAAGATTATCAATCTAGAGGACTACAACTTTGAAAATATGGAAGCAATCATGCCCTCCACTAGTAATCTGCGAGTCATCCCGGTGGGGAAATTCAGATGCATACAGCATTAGAAACATACAAAAAAACTAAGAATACAGACTCATGGGACAAATAATACAGCCAATCAATCAATCAATTGATAAATAATAAATAAATGTATAATATGCAGATATTTCAAAATGAACTTAAGAGGTATGTCAGGAGGAAGCACTGAACTGCCTAATAGAAATGGGCAAAAAAGACCCCCCCCAGCAGTGGCATAGCTAGGGGGGGGGCAAGGGGGGGACATCTGTCCCCGGGCGCAGCATCCAGGGGGCACCAAATTTCCCTTCCCCATTGCATTTTGGCAAACAGGAGGGGGCGTAAAATCTTCAGTTGTCCCCAGGCGCTGAAAACCCTAGCTACGCCTCTGCCCCCTAGAGGCGCATTTTAGCACACCGTGGTGGAACAGGCCTGTAACTAAAAGGAGCGCCTCCTGGAGGGGATTTGACAGAGTCAAGCTTGACGTCCTGATGGAAAACCTTCTGAAAAGAGGCGTCTGTGAAAAAGAGGTTAGTCTGATAGCGGACACGTACAAGAACCAATAAGGCTTTATGGGGACGGACTTCAAACAACAACAAATTATAGAAATAAAGAAACGTGTGAGGTTGTTAATCTGAATATAGCACACAAGAAAACAATAAGCTGGTACGTATTTCTATTTTAGCACAACTTACCTCATTTCCTCCGGGTGCTCCGGTTTCCTCCCACACTCCAAAGACATGTAGGTTAGGTGCATTGGCAATCCTAAATTGTCCCTAGTGTGTGCTTGGTGTATGTGTGTGCCCTGCCTGGGGTTTATTTCCTGCCTTGCGCCCTTTGTTGGCTGGGATTAGCTCCAGCAGACCCCCGTGACCCTGTGTTAGAATATAGCGGATTGGAAAATGACTGACTGACAACTTACCTCAAATTTGGACAATTTTTCGAAATTCGCAGCCAAAATCCACATACACAGCCATGCCAACACTTTGCTTCCATCAGGCAGATGTAGTTTCTGCTACAACTGTTAGATGGCGTGACCAGTGCTTCCAACACGATCCTTGGTACGTATCGATTACGCATCACCCGGCGTTGGCGGGATACATACGCCACCTCAGCTGCATTCAGGCTGGAAGCGGTTTGAGTGATTTCACGACAATTGTCTACAGGGAGTTAACTCTGCCACCTCCAGCTCTGTCGCCTGTTTTTTTGAGCAGTGCCACCATCACCAGCCCATATAACACAGCCGTTCTCACCCGTATCTATTGAGAAGGATTTGAGATCCACCAGTGTGAGTTAAATTAAGGAAAATGGTGGCTTTAGGGAATCTTGAAATTGTGAAACTGGACATGCCGTGTCTGTGTGTATTTTTATTTTTTTATAATGGGGCAGTGACGGTGACGGAGATTAAGGGGTACCTTGACGTGGTCACGAGAACTCTCTGTGTTAATAAGCACGTTTGCAGAGACAGGCACCTCGAAAACAGTGAAACAGCATAGGAGTGATCAGAAGTAACAGAGGTCATCCAGAGGTCGGGGGGGGGGTCCTTGACACTGATACGCCATCTGCACCTGCAATGTAACGAAATAATCTAAAAATAAACAAATCAGTGTCCATTCAATCCCAGCTAACTGAGCTTACAACAGACACCCAAAGAGGAGCTTCCTAAGATTATCGAGGCACCTGAGCTGCCATTTCAGTGACTGAGGTTATGGCAGCAGGACTTAAATGTGCCAGAGGTCTTTGAGCTGATCTCCCATGTTGAGGAAGCAGATAGTGATCTGGAGGAGGATGTTTCAGAGCAGGAAGACGACATGGAGGAAAACTCTGATGACAGCCCCCTCTGAGGCAGCAAGGGAGACATTTACGTCAACAAACAGCAGTCCGTCCTCACTTCCACCATCAAGTTGCAGGCAGGATGGCAGCATAAAAATGTCATTCGAATGACGAACGACCCACAAGACTGATCTGACATTTTGTCAATGTTCCAGCTCTTCCTCCTTGTCATTGAAATGACAAACATGGAGGGGATCAAACGACATGGTCGAGAATGGAAGGCCATGTGTCACACACATGCCCAAGGGAGGCAGCTAGAAGGATCCAAAGAAGGTAATTCCACACCAGGCCAGGAGGTGGCGGGGTGCAGTAAACCTCTCTCTTTTATCTCTGCAGACCAGATACGGGAAACTCTGCCTGATTCCAAGGACATCACTTTCGGTTCTGGCCATGAGGACGTTACTTCTGGTTCTGGTTGAGGGGATTTGGGGAGTGCCGCCCAAAGAATGTCACTTCTGGTTCCGTACCTCGTAATGACATTGACATCACTTCTAGTTCCAGGCCCTCAATGTCCCACTTCCGGTTCCAGGTGCCCCCTGATGACCTCACTTCTGGTTCCAGGGGGTTGGGGGTTAGGGGTGATGACATCACTTCCGGTTTCCGGGGTGCCCCTGATGACTTCACTTCTGATTCCAGGGGGTTGGGGTGATGACATCACTTCCTGTTCCCGGGGTGCCCCTGATGACCTCACTTCTGGTTCCAAGGGGTTGGGGTGAGGGGTGATGACATCACTTCCGGTTCCGGGCCCCAATGATGTCACTTCCGCCAGCCTGCCCTAAAAGCAAGACAACCTCCACTTTGTATTTGGTTCTGTTTTGGAGTCAACCCGTACACTTACTGTGTTACCGAAATTTCAATTCTTGCAGTATATGGGTGGCTGCCCCAAACCTCTTTTGGTGTCAGGTTCTGCTCATTTCACACATGGATGGGACAGACCTACATGGGGCGGGAGACACACGTGTGCAGGTCCCACACACACAGGGGCAAGGTTTCCTGGCACTGCTTTGAATGTGCAGACTGGTTTGCAATAAGCACTGTTTTATGTTTTGTGTCGGTCCCAAACCCGGATAAGTGGGGAGGGTTACGTCAGGAAGGGCATCCGGTGTAAAAGTTTGCCAAATCAATATGCAGACAAAGATGATCTGCTGTGGCAACCCCTAACGGGAGCAGCCAAAAGAAGAAGTTCTAAGTGTTAATTAATGTTGAATTAATATTGATAATTGTAGATGGTCGCTACTTAGGAAGTAGAAATGTGAGGTTTAAGTACACAGTAAGTCCTGCTGCCATAACCTCGGCCACTGAAAATGGCAGCTCAGGTGCCTTGATAATCTGGGAGGGATGGAAATCGAGAGTCCACCTCATGAGAAGGACTTAGGAGTCATACTGGACTTGACACTATCAACTGCCAGACAAGCCATTAAGAAGGCTAAGAGAATGTCATGTTATATAGCGCCTTGATGTGTGGAGTACAAGTCACAGGAGGTTCTGCTCAAGCTTTATAACACACTGGTGAGGCCTCATCTGGAGTACTGAGTGCAGTTTTGGTCTTCAGGCCACAAAAAGGACATAACAGCACTAGAGAAAGTCCAGAGAAGAGCAACTAGGCTGATTCAGGGCTACAGGGGATGAGTGATGAGGAAAGATTAAAAGAGCTGAGCCTTTACAGTCTAAGCAAAAGAAAATGCAATGTCAGTAAATGTAAAGTATGACACATAGGAAGTCAAAAGTGAGGTTTGAATACACAATGGGCGGTCTGAAAATTGAGAGTCCACCTCATGAGAAGGACTTAGGAGCTGTAGTGGACTCATCACTATCAACTGGCAGACAAGCAATTAAGAAGGCTAACAGAATATCAGGTTATATAGCGTCTTGATGTGTGGAGTATAAGTCACAGGAGGGTCTGCTCAACCTTTATAACACACTGGTGAGGCCTCATCTGGAGTCTTGTGTGCAGTTTTGGTCTCCATAAAGACATAGCAGTCCAAAGAAGAGCAACTTGGCTGTTTAAGGACATCAGGGGATGAGTTATGAAGAAAATTAAAAAGAGCTGAGCCTTTACAGTTTAAGCAGAAGGAGATAAAAAGGAGACCTGACTGAAATGTTTAAGATTATGAAGGGAATTAGTCCAGTGGATCGAGACGGTGACTTTAAAATGAGTTCATTAAGAACAACTTGAACTTGTTAAGGGGAAATTTTGCACAAACATAAGGAAGTTTTTCTTCACACAGAGAACCACAGACACTTGGAATAAGTGACCAAGTAGTGTAGTGGACAGCAGGACTTATGGGACCTTCAAAAACTGAACTTGATGTTATTTTGGAGGATTCTCTAGAAAATTGATTCTGTTCATCTGGACATAGTTCTTTTCCAGGGAGATATGGTACATCACTCATCCAAGTGACTTCCTCAGTCTCAGTTGACTGCAGGTTTCTCCACCCTTATAAGCAGTACCTTTGCATAATGACTGACTAACAATGGGCCGTGTGATCAATGATTTGCAAATTGTCCATTGATCAATGGCCATGAGTACCATTCAGAGAAAGTTGGGGAATGGCTGCAATCACAGCATTGTAAGATGGTGAAAGATGTATCCTTAGGCCCCCTCCTCCTCGGTTCATGTAAATGGCCTCCTTGATTCCTCACTCAAACCAGCGTTCCTCCCTGTCCAGGATGTGCACATCTTCATCACTGAAAGAGTGACCACTGTCCTGTAGATGTAAATAGACTGTGGAGTCCTGGCCTGATGAGGTAGCTCTTCTGTGTTGTGCTATCCACTTCGCTTTGTTTGGTTTCCCCGATGTATAATTCACGGCAATCCTCTTGGCACTTAACTGCGTAAACTATATTACTCTGTGCCGGGGCACCTGGTCCTTGGGGTGGACCAATTTTTGCCGAAGCGTGCTTTGGGGTTTGAAAGCCACCGAGACCTGGTGTTTTGAAAAAATGCGTCTCAGCTGTTCCAATACTCCTGACACCTAAGGGATCACCAAAGGTTTTCGCTTAGGCAGCGGTTGTCCTTCCTCTCTTCTTCTTTCACCATCTTACAATGCTGTGATTGCAGCCATTCCCCAACTCTCTGTGAATGGTACTCATGGCCATTGATCAATGGACAATTTGCAAATCATTGATCACACGGCCCATTGTTAGCCAGTCATTATGCAAAGGTACTGTTTATAAGGCTGGAGAAACCTGCAGTCAACTGAGACTGAGGAAGTCACTTGGATGAGTGATGTCACATATCTCCCTGGAAAAGAACTACGTCCATATGAACTGAATCAACTTTCTAGAATTTCCTTACCTGGATTATTGAGCATGCATCGAGACATTATTTTTGGAAGAATTAAGCAGGTGGGACTGATGAGCTCAATGGCCTCTTCTCATCCAAATTGTTCTAATGTTCTAAAATGTAAAAAATCCAGAAGAGGGGAGAGGAACCATGAAAATCTCTGGCCCCAGAAGACAAAACCAATGGCTCTTTTTGATTAACGATTTCATTAGCAAACAAGAAGAAACAAAAACCAAAAGTGAAACTGGATTCAAAAGGGAATGCTTAAAAGACAAAACAGAAAATAAATAAAAATAGTCCACACCTCCATTAAACAAAGTGAGGGCACCTAAGCAAAATATTAAACCAAAAAGCACTTCTGAAATCCAAAAGGCGGAAGCAGATAGTAGTGGCATGGCAGCTATCTTGTGGTCTGGTGCCTGGTTGGGGGGTGTCATACGCCAGGACAGTTGGCTCAGTGACCAAAGACTTGTTAGTTCTTAGTCAAATTTATTAAACCGCACTTATTCATGGAAACTCTCTCACTGTCTATAAATTTATATATATATATATAAGTGACACTCTCATAATTCACAACTCAAGTGACTCACTTGCTACTCTTCAGCCACACTCCCTATAATACAGTGCCTGACCCACCACACATGCCTCACCTCAAGCTATTCATCCAAACAGTACAGGCGGGTTAAGCGGCCTGCTCAGGGTCAGCTGTCAGTAACTCCTTGACTGGTGCCGGCCTTGGACTGGACGTCCAGTTTGTTTGACTGATTACTTTAATGACAATTTCAGAGTATGTTACACATGGAGCAGATCAACATTACAAGATGCACAGCGTCTCATTCGAGTGTTGGGACTTAGGTGACTTGCTTGTTGTTCATATTATAGCGCCTTTCTAGTCTAACCCCGTTTCACAGCACTTTACACATACAGATCAACACAATTAGTGGGAGAAAAGGACAACAAGTAGGGATCAACAATCAACTGCACCTTCTTCATATAGTGCCTTTCAGATTATTTCACATGGAGGACAAATGAACCTCACAACGAGGGTATAATCCTATAGTTACAGTACAGCAAAGGGACTTGCAGGTCTTGCTCAATGTTCATTAATCACACTTCCTACGATATAGCGCCTTTCCAGGCAAATCTCATATCAAAGTACTTTAGCAAATCAATATTACAATAGAGATGTAGTCACATGGGGTGGCACGGTGGTGCAGTGGGTAGCGCTGCTGCCTCACAGTTAGGAGACCCAGGTTCACTTCCCGGGTCCTCCCTGTGTGGAGTTTGCATGTTCTCCCCGTGTCTGCGTGGGTTTCCTCCCACAGTCCAAAGACATGCAGGTTAGGTGGATTGGCGATTCTAAATTGTCCCTAGTGTGTGCTTGGTGTGTGTGTGTGTGCCCTGTGGTGGGCTGGGTGGCCCTGCCTGGGGTTTGTTTCCTGCCTTGCACTCTATTTTGGCTGGGATTGGCTCCAGCAGACCCCCGTGACCCTGTAGTTAGGATATAGCAGGTTGGATAATGGATGGATGTAGTCACATGATTACAGTGTAGTGACTAAAGTGACTTGTTCAATGTTCATCAATCACACTGTATATAATATAGCACCTGACCAGACCACCCTCATCTCAAAGTACATGCTAATGGGTGCTCACAAATGAAAGGTGACAATTAGGATCAACCAATCAGCTACACCTTCTTCATATAGCGCCTTTCAAGACAGTATCAGAATATTTCACATGTGCAACAATGGACCATCACAACAGGCATAAAATCATGAAATTACAGCGCAGTGACTTATGGGGCTCGCTCAATGTTCATCAATCAGAGTCACCATAATATAGCGCCTTTCCAACCCAACCACATGTCAAACTCCTTTATTCATCCACAACTAACAGGTGTAGCTGCTTTCATGGCAGTTTCAGATTATTTTACACATGGAGCTAATCAATATTACACCAGGGGTATTATATAATTACAGTGCAGTAACGGTAAATATTCATCACTCAGGCATCATATACTATAGTGCCTTTCAAGGCACACCTCATTTCAAAACACTTCATACATACACATCAGCAGAGCTAACACAAATTAGTATACAAACAGGGGACAACAATTAGGATCAACAATTTGCTACCCCTCCCTTCTTCATATTGCCCCCGTCATGAGAATTTCAATTTTTTTTAATGTAGACCAGATGAGTATTACAATAGGCATATAATTATATAATTACAGTGTGGCTCAACGTTCATCAATCACACTTCACTTAATATAGCGCCTTTCTATACAAAGCTCATCTGAAAGTTCAAATCAACACAACTGATAGGTGAATACAAATAAAGGGTGACAACTAATCACATCTGCTTTATATAGTGCCTTTCATGAGAATTTCAGACTATTTTACATGCAGAACAAATCAGTGTGCCAACTGGCATGTCACTTAATTAAAATTGTGCTGACTTAATGGACGTGCTCACTTGTTTGTCATACTTCCTATAAATACAGTATAGTGCCTTTCCAGACAAACCTCATCTCAAAGCACTTTACGCTTCAACGTGGATAACAAAATGGACTGTAAATAATCAGAGCACAACAATTAAGAATAACAATTAGCCACACCTTCTTCATATAGCTCCGTTCATGGCAGTTTCAGATTAGGTACTGCAATACGCATATCATAGAATTACAGGGTAGTGACTTGCTCAATGTTTGTCAACCTGAGTTCCTAGAATATAGCGCCTTACCAGATAAGCCTCATCTCAAAGTACAGATCAACACAGCTACTGGGTGTATACAAATCATTAGGATTGACATTTAGCAGCACCTTCTCCCTATAGCTCCTTTCATGAGAGTTTCAGATTATTTTAGAACAAATGAATATTACAGTAGGCATGTTGTAATTACAGTGCACTGACTTACTGTAAATGACTTGCTCAGTGTTCATCAATTCGAGTTCCCAGAATATAGCGCCTTACCAGAAAACCCTCATCTCAAAGAACAGATCAACGCAGCCAATGGGTGTACACATGTAGAAGGTCAACAATTAGGATCAGCAGTCAGCTACACCTTTATGAGTTTCAGATTATTAAACATGGAGAACTAATGAACACCACAATAGGGATATAATCGTATAAATACAATGCAACGACTTCAGTGACTTAAATGACTTGCTCAGTGTTCTTCAATCTGAATCCTATAATATAGCGCCTTGCCAGATAAGCCTCATCTCAAAGCACCGATCAGCACAGCTAATGGGTGTATACAAATAAAGGGTGATCGATATTTAGCAGCACCTTCTTCATATAGCGCCTTTCATGGCAGTTTCAGGTACTACAATAGGCATATCATAGAATTACAGTGTAGTGACTTCGGTGACTTGGTCAGTGTTCATCAACCTGAATTCCTAGAATAGAGCGCCTTTCTGTCTCATCTCAAAGTACAGGTCATCTAATGGGTGTATACAATAAAAGGTGACAATTAGGATCAACAGTCAGCTACCCCTTCTTCATATAGTGCCTTTCATGAGAGCCTCTGATTATTTTCCACATAAAACAAATGAACATTACAATAGTGGTATAATTACAGTGCAGGAATTTGAGTGACTTGCTCAATGTTCATTAATCTGAGTTTCTATAATATAGCGTCTTTCCAGACCAACCCCATATCAAAGTCCTTCATTCATACACATCAACACAACTAACAGGTGTACTGTATAGAATTAAAAGGCTATAATTAGGATTATCTCCTTCTCCATATAGTTCCTTTCATGGCAGTTTCAGATTATTTTACATATGGAGCTAATCAATATTACAACAAGCTTATGATATAATTACAGTGTAATAAACACTCAATATTCATCAATCAGACATCATATACTGTAATATAGTGCCTTTCATACATACACATCGGCAGAGCTAACACAAATTAGTATTGAAACAGAGGACAACAATTAGGATCCAAAATTTGCTACCCGGGCGACATGGTGGCGCAGTGGGTCCTCCCTGCGTGGAGTCTGCATGTTCTCCCCGTGTCTGCGTGGGTTTCCTCCCACAATCCGCAGGTTAGGTGCATTGGTGATTCTAAATTGTCCCTAGTGTGTGTGTGTGTGTGTGTGTGCGTGCCCCGCGGTGGGCTGGCGACCTGCCCGGGGTTTGTTTCCTGCCTTGCACCCTGTGTTGGCTGGGACTGGCTCTAGCAGAACCCGGTGACCCTGTAGTTAGGATATAGCGGGTTGGATAATGGATGGATGGATGAATTTGCTACCCCTCTGTCATGAGAATTTCAGATTATTTACACGTGGACCAAGTGAATATTAAAATAGTTACGTATCTATCTATCTATCTATCTATCTATCTATCTAATCATGTAATTACAGATTAGCACAACATGGAGAGATGTGTGTAAATGGAGTGCAAGCAGAGCAGTTCAGTGCTTGCTCACATTCACTCATATAGCGCCTCTCACACCGCTTACTGCAGCAGATTCATATATTTATGCTGCTGAAAGTGCCAGGCGGGCAGAGCGGTTTGCTTGCGGGCACTTGCTGAGCCAGCAGTGGAATTCAATCTTGGGTCTCTTTGAATACGCGGACCTCTAAAATGATAAAGAAGTACAGAAAAACTTCTTAAAGCGACACGACATCAGCACCAGCTTGTAAAAGGCACAGACCCTCTGCCTACTTGGGAGCTGCAGACGTTGTCCAGTCCCCACACACCCCCCTCCCCCCCAAGGCTTTACCCACTAATCAGATTCAGCTCTGATCTGACATATGTTTTACATCACCCCGGCTGCATATGTGTGGGCTGAGGCCCCTCGCGGGCCCAATACAAATTACACGCAAGTGAAAATCGATAACATCACAAGAAACAATCCAGTCAGGCTCACGTAACGGCGGTGACACATCCTCAGTCAGCACATCCCCGGAGCGCTCGGCGGGCCGCCTGTGACAGCAGAAGACAAAGAGGCAGGTGGTCACTGAGAGTCACTTTTGATTTCTATTAGCAGTAAAGCAAAAGAAGACAAAAATGTCTGACATATTTTACATCGCACCGAGCTTGTGGTCAAAACACCTGAATTACCTAAGGCCTACCATAGCAAATGACCCCCGACTCTCGAGGGGGCTTTCCTTAGCTAAATGGCCTATTTCTGAGCAGGACCTCTTTAGATGATGAAAGAGAGAGGAAGAGAACATGTGCCAGAGCCACAGCCAGAGCTGAGGAAGAATAAATTAATGAGCAGAAGAGCAAAATATCGACCATCAGCTGTGAATTTCACTTCTTGGAGTCGGGCATCTTCACACAGGTGCATGAAAGAAGAAGTGGGCCAATTAAACTGCCGCTGGGAGAGAAACGGATTTCTACACGTAAAAATATCCATATGGTGTGGGCGCACATGCACAGTCACGTGAAAAAGTACAGGCACCCAAAGAAATGTGTTTGCTTCTCTTTTAGCATTATTAACACAACATCCTATGATGCAGTATTAAAGTTTAAAGTCACGGAGCTCTTCAGTACATCTTAATGTTTGTCAATGGAGACGGCATGGCTGTGTGCATGAGATGAAGCACTCCTCGCCTCCTGTCCGCTTTTATACTTGTTTTTTAGGCGACTGACTCCCCCTTTACTCCCCCTCATGCATCTCACAACTGCACCTCCTTTTTAGTCGGGTCACCAAAGCCACACTCACCAAACAGATTGCTCAGAGGAATTAGACACGTGTTATTATATAGGAGATATACTGTATACTCCACTCGTGTAACTGTAGAAGTATATACTGTATACATATATATATGGATATGTAACTAGCGCCGTCCCCCATGGCACCACCAGCGCATTAGTGAAACAGGACAGTGAGGGGGGCCCTGCCCAGCTCCCCACTCCCCACTCCCCTTGGCCCACAGCCTCTGTCTCAGATTAGTGTGACTACAGTATATCATTCCTACAAGCGAACTCTGACTCTTAGCACAATAAGAGAACTCGCAAAATCAACCAGAATGTTCAAGCAAATGATAGAACAAAACCCGATCTAAATCTGCTAAGTTGTTCTCTCGTGAAAAGTGGACAGACAGACAGAAAGACAGATGTTGGATTTACACATATATATATATATATATATATATTATATATATATATTATATATATATATATACAGCACATCCAGAAAGTATTCCCAGCGCTTCATCACTTTTTCCACATTTTGTTATGTTACAGCCTTATTCCAAAATGGATTAAATTCATTTTTTTCCTCAGAATTCTACACACAACACCCCATAATGACAACGTGAAAAAAGTTTACTTGAGGTTTTTGCAAATTTATTAAAAATAAAAAAACTGAGAAATCCCATGTCCATAAGTATTCACAGCCTTTGCTCAATACTTTGTCGATGCCCCTTTGGCAGCAATTCCAGCCTCAAGTCTTGTTGAATATGATGCCACAAGCTTGGCACACCTATCCTTGGCCAGTTTCGCCCATTCCTCTTTGCAGCACCTCTCAAGCTCCATCAGGTTGGATGGGAAGCGTCGGTGCACAGCCATTTTAAGATCTCTCCAGAGATGTTCAATCAGATTCAAGTCTGGGCTCTGGCTGGCCACTCAAGGACATTCACGGAGTTGTCCTGAAGCCACTCCTTTGATATCTTGGCTGTGTGCTTAGGGTCGTTGTCCTGCTGAAAGATGAACCATCGCCCCAGTCTGAAGTCAAGAGCACTCTGGAGCAGGTTTTCATCCAGGATGTCTCTGTACATTGCTGCAGTCATCTTTCCCTTTATCCTGACTAGTCTCCCAGTTCCCCACAGCATGATGCTGCCACCACCATGCTTCACTGTAGGGATGGTATTGGCCTGGTGATGAGCGGTGCCTGGTTTCCTCCAAACGTGACGCCTGGCATTCACACCAAAGAGTTCAATCTTTGTCTCATCAGACCAGAGAATTTTCTTTCTCATGGTCTGAGAGTCCTTCAGGTGCCTTTTGTCAAACTCCAGGTGGGCTGCCATGTGCCTTTTACTAAGGAGTGGCTTCCGTCTGGCCACTCTACCATACAGGCCTGATTGGTGGATTGCTGCAGAGATGATTGTCCTTCTGGAAGTTTCTCTTCTCTCCATAGAGGACCTCTGGAGCTCTGACAGAGTGACCATCAGGTTCTTGGTCACCTCCCTGACTAAGGCCCTTCTCCCCCGATCACTCAAATTAGATGGCCGGCCAGCTCTAGGAAGAGTCCTGGTGGTTTCGAACTTCTTCCACTTACGGATGATGGAGGCCACTGTGCTCATTGGGACCTTCAAAGCAGCAGAAATTTTTCTGTAACCTTCCCCAGATTTGTGCCTTGAGACAATCCTGTCTCGGAGGTCTACAGACAATTCCTTTGACTTCTTGCTTGGTTTGTGCTCTGACAACTGTGGGACCTTCTATAGACAGGTGTGTGCCTTTCCAAATCATGTCCAGTCAACTGAATTTACCACAGGTGGACTCCAATGAAGCTGCAGAAACACCTCAAGGATGATCAGGGGAAACAGGAGGCACCTGAGCTCAATTTTGAGCTTCATGGCAAAGGCTGTGAATACTTATGTACATGGGATTTCTCAATTTTTTTATTTTTAATAAATTTGCAAAAAATCTCAAGTAAACTTTTTTCACGTTGTCATTATGGGGTGTTGTGTAGAATTCTGAGGAAAAAAATGAATTTAATCTATTTTGGAATAAGGCTGTAACATAACAAAATGTGGAGAAAGTGATGAAGCGCTGTGAATACTTTCCGGATGCACTGTATATTTTCGCACATGTGTGATTAGTGGACAATTAAAGTGCTTGAATAAAAGTAATTCCACACCTGACCAGGGGGAGACAAAGTGCACTGCTTCTCTATCTCAATTCCTTGCAGTTCATTCTCGGGAAGTCCCGCCCAGTTCCGGGGCAACCAATGACGTCAGTGCCGGTTCCAACCCTGATGACATCACTTCCTCTACTTGCATTGATAGATAGATAGATAGATAGATAGATAGATAGATAGATAGATAGATAGATAGATAGATAGATAGATAGATAGATAGATAGATAGATAGATAGAGGCCACCATTTTAAGGCAGCAAGGCAGTTCTGTTTTGGACTCAAGTCGTGTGAACGTGTCTGTTCTTTTTGATAGATTTTGGCAGCCGGGAAATATTATACAGGTGGCTGCCCCAGACCTTTCCAATGTCTCTTTGTCATTCTTGTGACAATATATTGTGATACAGGCGCTATATAGCGCCCGACCCGGCACAGACTGACGCAGAGGCACGTGTAAAATCACACAGGCTTTTATTTTCTCTTCAGCTGTGTTGCACGTCTTCCCCATGTCCCACAGGCCCAATACAGTCCCAAAGCACTTAAACAGACAAACCAGTCCTTCCCCTGGCACCACCACTCCTTCCAGGCAACCTCATCCTCTTCCTCCCAATTCTGGCTCTGGAGTGGTGGATGCTGGCCCTTTTTATAGCCCACCCGAAAGTGCTCCAGGTGCTTGATCACCTGTGGCTAATTGCACTTCCGGGCGGGGCTGTAGAGATGTCCAGGTGTGCTCCGGGATCCATGCAGCACCCCCTGGCGGCCATCCCAGATCCCCACAGGATTGTGGATAACTCCATCTCCCATGAAACCCTGCAGGAAACTGAGGCACCATCGTCAGCCAGGGAGGCTGCCACCAAGCGTCCCAGGGGATGTAGTGAGGAGCCCATGGCTGCTCCCCCGGACCATAAACAGCAGGGGCGTCCCAGCCCATTACAATATATATAAAAAATGTAACAAGATAAGCAATCCTATCCTGGGGAGAGATGCTAATGCTGCCTCCTCCTTTCTTTCAGCCAAAAAAAAGCACCCAAAAGGGATGACTGACCCCACCCACCCAAAAAGCTCCACCCCTTCCAGGGTGGTTGGCCATCCTTTTTTGGCATCTACCTTGTCTACCTACAGAGCCACTCATTACAATAGATAGATAGATAGATAGATAGATAGATAGATAGATAGATAGATAGATAGATAGATAGATAGATAGATAGATAGATAGATAGATAGTGTGTAAGGCACTATATAATTGAGAATTCGATAAGCACTCAATGACCAAAACACAAACACGTACTGTACATTCATGTAAATATATTATTCACATAAGAGAATGAAACAAATGTACATAACTCCCCAAACAAAGGCAGACCCTCCACTCTGATCCCCAAAGGTAAAGTGAAAAGACAGTTTCCCCTCAGTGATTAACACAGCGTATCCAGTCCAATCTAATTGTATTCCTAGTATCTTATTTCAATTGCACACATAAAACATGGAAGTCTTTACTCAGCCCACCCTTCAGTTCCCTTTCTTCTTTAAACTGCTCATTCAAGAAACTGTAAGAAAACCCCTCAGAGCCCCTCCAGCGGAGTTCACTTACCGTCTCCTGTGACTTCTCCCTGACATCGTAGACGGACAGCTTCAGTCGGGTTTCCTCACCAATGGGGTAATCCGGGGGGAATGACACACCAGTCAAGAAAAGAGGGTCTCTTGTTCCCTGTGTGACAAAAGCCAAGAGATTCAGGACTAAAGAGCGTAGCAGAGGCGGCAGCAGCAGCTGTCCACAAGCGCAGCCGAAACAGATGAGCACACGTGGATAGAAAGGAGCGATTTCCTTCACTAGAATAAAAGGCGGCAGGGCTAGAAGCGCAGGCGGTCAAGTTAACCTGAAAAAAGACAAATTCCCAAAGCGCTCCTGGGCTATTTCAGGAATGCAGGAGCCTCAGCCGTATTTGACAGGGCTGTTATTAATGCCTTGTGATAAACAGTTTATGTTCCAGGCCAGACTGTTTACTGCACGCCTCCTTCTGCTGATATTCTCTGCACAAGAGAGCCGCAGACGCCCGACAAATGGGACTAGATTAAATCAGAAAGAAAATATTTGTTGCCGATAATTGGAACCGTCTAATGACCAAGGCTGCTACAGCAATTCCTAACTACAGATTTCATCGTGATAGGAGACACCCGAGTCATCCTGCATAGCCTCTGATGCCACCCTCTAATGCTTCTTGTTTTATCTCACTGTGTACAGGCAAGTGAAGCATTCAAAGTGAAACCCAGAAGAGCTGACTGCACATACCTCAAATGATACATGATTACATACAACCACCTAAATAAAAGGACCAGCTTCTGTGTGTCTGTCTGTGTGTCCATCTGGTTGCTATGTCTCGGTCATTCCAAAAGATGGAGCATAACAAACATTTTCAGCAATAAAATGCATTGCATTTCTCATTCCAACAGATGGTACAGCACAAACATTGACACTGCTTTTATAAACCCCATACTAAATGGCACTGAGCAGAAACATATGCATTATATTTATAATTCCAACTGAAGACACATCACAAACATTTGTAGTAATGCATTTTACTATTAGAAATGTTTGTAATGCGTCACATGTTGGAATGACAAAAATAATACATTTTATTATTAGAAATGTTTGGGATATGCCATATGTTGGAATGACAAACATAATGCATTTTATTACTACAAATGTTTGTAATGCGCCACATGTTGGAATGACAAACATAATACATTTTATTACTAGAAATGTTTGTGATGCACCATGTGTTGGAATGACAAAAATAATACATTTTATTATTAGAAATATTTGGGATATGCCATATGTTGGAATGACAAACATAATGCATTTTATTACTACAAATGTTTGTAATGCGCCACATGTTGGAATGACAAATATAATCTCTTCTATATATTTCTCTTCTGGTTCGTCCTGCTTCCACTTCAAAACCGGTCCAGCCCACACGCAGCCAACACGGCATTTCTGGATTCCTATTAGTCCTCTTCCATGTCATACACTATACTGGCCTGCTGAGAGTAATCCATCCAACAAGTACTCGAGGTGCTGCCACGACGGTAAAGTAACTTTACCACCTTTGCGGGAGCCACCTGTGTCTTTACAACAGCTTCTTACACAGCAAACATCAGAAGCTAAAAATGATCGTGAACACATTCGAGAATACAACTCTTCTCTAGCGTTTGCTTCCATGGGTGCACAGATAACTCAACCTCCTCGCCACGGACAATACTGTTTTAAAATACACGGGCAAATTTATCACCAAATCTCTCCACTATACGCTAACACTTCTACCTCTCCAGGATATGGACAGTTGTTAGGTGCATTGGTGATTCTAAATTGTCCCTAGTGTGTGCTTGGTGTGTGTGCCCTGTGGTGGGCTGGCGCCCTGCCCGGGGATATGTTCCTGCCTTGCGCCCTGTGTTGGCTGGGATTGGCTCCAGCAGACCCCCGTGACCATGTGTTAAGATATAGCGCAGCGCTTCCCTATTCATTTTACCCTCGCACCCCCTGTGACGGACGAGGCCGACTTCGCACCCCCTTGGTTTGAGAAGAAGTATGAAGAAATATGAGGTTAACGCAGAAAAACAGATCACCAATTGAAGCTTTATGAATAATGGATACTTTATTCACAGCTAACAAGAGGGTGGAAAGAGCAGCCCTTCCACACCTCAACCACACAAAATACAAGTATGAAACGATGTTCTTTATACAGAAATTTACAGAAGGAATAAATAGTTTGTGGGCGGCACGGTGGCGCAGTGGGTAGCACTGCTGCCTCGCAGTTGGGAGACCTGGGGACCTGGGTTCGCATCCCGGGTCCTCCCTGTGTGGAGTTTGCATGTTCTCCCCGTGTCTGCGTGGGTTTCCTCCCACAGTCCAAAGACATGCAGGTTAGGTGGATTGGCGATTCTAAATTGGCCCTAGTGTGTGCTTGGTGTGTGGGTGTGTGTGTGTGTGTCCCGTGGTGGGCTGGCACCCTGCCCAGGATTGGTTCCTGCCTTGTGCCCTGTGTTGGCTGGGATTGGCTCCAGCAGACCCCCGTGACCCTGTGTTCGGATTCAGCGGGTTGGAAAATGGATGGACGGATAAATAGCTTGTAAATACTAAGTGAGCGGAAGTCATCCGGTTTAACAAGCAGCGTATTGCACTGATACGAAATGGCCTGCCCATTTAATTATTTAGGAATGGATAGATAAATTAAGATTTTGTACAAATAATAATAATAATAATAATAAATTTTATTTATATTGCACTAATGTTTTTCATTTCTCTTCCTCGATGGATTCTGGCACCCCCAGCAACAGTTGCGGGGTGCGAGCACCCCCAATCGGGAAGCGCTGATATAGCGGGTTGGATAATGGATGGATGGATGTATTGCATTGTATCGTATTGTTGACGGTGACATTATTTGCGAATAGGTGTGTTAAGAGGTGAGGGGGTTTCTCCTAAAATCCGCCATCATTTCCACCGTTTTCAGGGACTTCAAGTTAAGATTGTTGAGGCGTCACTCCGATATGACACCTCGTCCCCATCTGTGATCGGGCCAGTCAGGGTTGGTGTCATCAGTTAAATGTCTGCAGCTTATCTGAGGGGTCACTGGAGGTGAAGTGATTGGTGTAGAGCAGGGGTCCACAATTGCAGTCCTGGAGGTCCGCAGTGGCTGCAGGTTTTCACATTTCAGACCAGTTTCATAATTATTTACTTATAAAGAGATATTTTTGGGGCTTAGCTTTAGTGAACATGTTTTCTACGATTCAGAGCCACAAAAATGGCCAATTTTTAAGTGTCGCCCGTTTTCTTAACCCGACATCAGTTAATCAGGAGGTGCAAATGACAAAGGAACCAGCAGCTCTCTGGCTACTGAGCCTCCATTTAAACCTGAATACCTTCACTATGAAGTATCTGTGGTAATAAAACACACAGAGAGAAGGGAAGGACCAAGAGGGACAAATCCGTTCCGGACCACAGATCCTCAACATAAGGGTGATGTTCTCTGAAAACAAAAAACGTATGATTATCGTCTTGGAAGGTTAAAAACATTGACAAGCCATGTAAGTATTAAATGCCATGTTTCATGATCGGTGCCTTCTACGTACAAAACGGGTTGGAACGAAAGCTCTGCAGCCACTGTGGACCTCCAGGATTGTAACTGAGGACCCCTGGTGTAGAATGATAATAGGAGACAGAACACAGTCAAAGGGGGGCCGCGGTGCTCAGGGTGAGGGGCTCCGACTGACATTTGCCCACCTGCACTGCCTCACGTCTGCTCCTGACAATGTTAGACCCACAGAGTGGTCCTTCCACCTTCAAACAACTTCAGGGGATTAGGACAGGGGACAAAAAACACTACCAAGTGACTACTTTTTAAATATAATAATTATATTTAAAAAATGCAATTTGTCATTAACTGCGGTGGGTTGGCACCCTGCCTAGGATTGGTTCCTGCCTTGTGCCCTGTGTTGGCTGGGATTGGCTCCAGCAGACCCCCGTGACCCTGTGTTCGGATTCTGCGGGTTAGAAGATGGATGGATGGATGGAATTTGTCATTAATATTTTTAGTTTTCTAAATATATTAGGTTTTTGTCTCTAAAATAGTTGGTTTCTTTTCATTTTAAACCTTCACCTCTCAAAAACTGGAGCAATTACGTTGCCAGAATTGGATTCAGCACCCTCAAGCCTATAAAGAACATTTTTTTTGGCAGGCAGGCATACATTGTGATTTTAGTTATTTATTGTCGCATTTCACAATACATTTATTTGCATATTTAGTGTTGTCTACAGTATTCCTCCATACAGAGTGTGTCTGTGTGTGCGCGTGTGTGTTTTGGCTTCCTTGAATAAGTCAGGTGATCCGAAGTTTAGAATGTGACAGCTGGAAACGGCTGCGGGTGTTCGTGCAGTCGGGTTAAAGAGCACATCTGAGCACCTGTCACTTTCTTCTGGGCTGCTGCCCTAAACGTTTTGCAGCAACTGCTTCAATAGCCTTTGAAATTATTCAGGGGGGAGGATTTGCAGATTTTAAATTCTGAAAAAAAGAGAAACCACACGCACACACACACACACTGCACAGTGTCTATCAAACAGCCGCAGCGGTATTATTTGTGCAGTCAACAACAACACTGACAGAGTTAAACTAATCTATTAGCGCACCAATGTGACACTTAAACGTGTATAGAAAGAAACGGGGGTTAAACTAGCTTAAAAAAATACATCTTTTAGAAAGAGTTAAAGTGGTGAGAGTAAGTTTTATAAAGAGTTAGAAGCGGTATTCAAAATAACTTTAAAAGTGTGTGTATATAAACAGTATACTGTATATCAGAATTAGCAGTCGCATTCGGCTTAAATAATTTAAAAGGCAGAAGTACCTAACTTTTATAAATGTTTTTTTTTTCCCTAATGTGTGTCCTCCCCGAGACAAATTATAATAATTTAATTCATTTCAGGGCCCTGAATACGGTTAAAAACCACCATCCTTAAAACTCACTGTAATAAATAAAGGCACCCTGAGGGTTAAAGTTTTGATTCCAAAGTAGTCAAGTGTCTCTTCCTGATGAAGTGTGCCAAATATTGTAGAGACTGGACCAAAGGGTGTGGAATTGTATAAAGAACACACACACACACACAGCGAGCTTTATATATTAGTTAAAAGTATACATAAAGAAACAGAACAGTTGTTAAAGGAACTTTAAAAGGTATTATATACTCTTTCACTCTCTCTCATAAAGGTGTATGTAAAGAAACGGTGCTTAATGTAAATTTATAAAGCATATACTGTGTCTGTGTATGTCTAGATATATAAAGAATTAAAATGAACATAAAAAGCAGTGTTTACAGTAACTTTTGAAAGTACATATATACTGCATATAAAACATTTTATTTATATAGCACCTTTCCCATAAAGAATAAATATATAGGTATATATAAAACATATAACGAATATACATATAAAGAATAAAAATGTTTATACAGAAGCAGTGCTTACAGGAACTTTAAAAACTATGTACTCTATATGAGAATATAAATATATTAAATATAGAATATATAACACCTTTATTTATATAGCGCCTTCACAATTAATACATATTAAGGATAAATATATAAAAAATATAAACAAACTATATAAAATATAAATAAATATAAATAATAAAAATGTTTATACAGGAGCAGTGTTACAGAACTTAAAAAGTTTATACTATATATAAGAATATAAATATTTTAAATATAAAATATATCATTCATTTTATTTATATAGCGCCTTTCCTATATATACATATAAAGGATAAATATATAAAAACATAAATAGAAAATATTAAATATATAAAGAATATATAATATTTGGGTGTTGTACTGTGTTAGCCATTAATCTTTCTAGTTAGCCCATAAAAGGTGTCATTTTGCTTAACTTCTCACTACATATATATATATATATATATATATATATATATATATATATATATATATAATAAAAATGTTTATAAAATACAGTGTTTACAGAACTTTAAAAAGTGTGTCTATATATAGGGAAAATATAAAAATAAATACATAACAGAAAATCATACATATAGTAATGTAAAGCAGTTATGTTTAAAGTTAATCTTAAAAGAGTATCTACAGAAACAGTATTTATTTATATATTAAGTGAGTTTAGAAAATGGTATGGTACGATTATATAAAAAAAACACTTTATAATACGTGATTCATTTTTTTTTCTCCCTTTGTGGATCTCCAGCTGAATATATATATATATATATATATATATATATATATATATATATATATACACAGTATATATATATATATATATGGAAGAGAAGGTCTGTGATACGGTTTGCATATTTGCAGCTGGAGATCCACAATAATCATCAATAATAATAATCATAATAAATAAACTGTACACCCAATACCCCCCCTCCCGATCACACTGACTTAGCCACCACCCCCACCCACCCGTAATGTTTTGCTATATATTGCCGTTGATTCTTGTAAGTCTAAGCATTACCTTCTGATGAAGACCCCTGGCAGGGGTTGAAAGCTCAGGAATAAAAACTACTTTATGATACGTGATTCATTTTTTCTCCGTTTGTGGATCTCCAGCTGCGAATCTGCAAACCGTATCACAGATCTTTTCTTCTATATATATATATATATATATATATATATATATATATATATATATATATATATATGCGTGTGCGTACGGTGTACATATAAAGTGTATATAAAGAAACGACTAATAAAATAACTCCGTAAAGTTTATATTAAGAAAACGGTGTATATAAAGAAGATGCGTTTAAAGTTAATTTATAAATGATATATACATATATAAAGAGTAAAAGCTGAGATAAAGCAGCAGTGTTTAAAGCATATTTTAAAAGCGTACGTACGGTAAAAAAAAAAAACAAAAACGGAGTTCCGATGATTTTGTCGTGACGAGCACACGGGTGTACGGAAATGCGGCGCAACTCCTCCCGGCGTGTAAAAGGTTAACGCGCGCGCCCGCCCGCCCGTCAGTGCCGCGTTCGCTCCGCGCGCTTTTACGGCTTTGAATTCCCACCTTTCTCTCCACGAGCCACGTGCTTCTCGCGCCGCTTCACACCCGGGTAGTACGTACCGCCTTTGGAAATATTTGAAGGCACGAGCAAAACTTTTTTTTTTTTTGGTTAAAGGTGTCCTTAGCGTCGTTCTGTCGCCAAGTGGCGGCAGCGTCCTCAAGTGGCTGACGACTTTACTGCAGGGAAGTGGACGCAATTAACTCCCGAAGCTCCGTCTGACAGGTAGTCGTCCGGCACCTGGATTACTCGCCCTCTCCTCACTTTCCGTGATCTCGAGGGTTGCGGAGGGAGCTGATTTTTTTTTTTTTTCCAAATCGGTAGAAGCGCAGCTCTGTCTCTGTAAGGCAAGTTTAATCATGACTGCCGAAACGCTGAAAGGCGCTGATGAATAACCTCAGGTATGCGTTAATGCGCCGTTCAGCACCCTGCACCCACACCTGGCCCGAGCTCGCCTCACTTTCACTTTACCGGTAGACGAGGCGGATGACAACACGAACAGTTAAACTTGAAACTTACCTCCACAACTTCAGTGCTGGAGTACGTCGTCGCGCTCCTCTGCTGCTCGCTCACCACAGACGCGTACACGACCGCGTTGGGTTTCCTCTCTCGGGCGGGCGCCGCGAGTTCTCTGCAGGCTGCAAAGTACAAGAAAACAGCGGGGCACAGTCACCAAAAAGAGAGAGAGAGGGTGTGGGGAGAAAAAGAGAAAGTGGAGACGACAGGCGACATGAGAAGGAGGAGGAGGGGGAGAGAGAGAACTGGAGCCTGCAGCCTGACGCGTCCCGAGCCCGCCGTGCAGCTGTGCGACACAAATAGGAAGTCACATGTGAGCGGGCGGGCGGGCGAGCGGCTCCTCTCTCTCATGTCTACCCCGCACTTTGACGGAGTCGCTTGGACACTTCACTCGCTTTTCATTCTTTAATTATTTTTTTTCTTTCTGGATCAGCCCACAGAGAAGCGGGCCCTGCCAGCCTCCTTTCACTGCCAAGTTTCCCTGTCATGTCTCCGTCTACAGGAAAGGGGGGAGGGGGGAAATTACCTGTTTTCATTGGCAACAGGAAACGCTGACCGAAACGAGAGCTTTCATTTACAGCTAAATGTTGAAAATCACAACTCGGTGCACTGCCCCTCAAAACACACACACACAAAAAAAACAACTTTAAGGGAAAGTCATGAAGGGAACTGGAAGTGCGCTCGAGAATCTCAGCAGCTGACTTAACAGAAATAGCAAGTCACAGCTGGAAATAAGGCATAGGTGTCCCCAACTCTGGTCCTGGAGGGCTGCAGGTTTTCATTCTAACCCTTTTCTTAATTAGTGACCTGCTTTTGCTGCTAATTCACTTCTTTTGAATTCATTTTGATTTACTTTTTTTTTTAGATTTGTTCCCTTGAAGTTCTCCATCATTCCTCCGCTTCATTTCTTTCCTTGAATGGCCCCCGAACTGAAAGGAAATGTGAAGTGAGTGAGCCAACAGAAGACAACCTAATCAATTTCACTCCTACCATAAGGCTCTGATTCTTCTTCTTTTTTCGGCTACTCCTGTTAGGGGTTGCCACAGCAGCTCATCTTCTTCCATCTCTTCCTGTCCTCGTCATCTTGCTATGTCGCACCCATCACTTGCATGTCCCCTCTCACCACATCCATAAACCTTCTCTTAGGCCTTCCTCTGTTCCTCTTGCCTGGCAGCTCTATCCTTAGCACCCTTCTCTCTCCTCTTTACATGTCCAAACCAACACCATCTCGCCTCTCTGACTTTGTCTCTCAACCATCCCACCTGAGCTGACCCTCTAATGTCCTCATTTCTAATCCTGTCCATCCTCGTCACACCCAATGCAAATCCATCCATCCATTATCCAACCCGCTATATCCTAACTACAGGGTCACGAGGGACTGCTGGAGCCAATCCCAGCTAACACAGGGCGCAAGGCAGGAGTGGTGGCTCTGAGGCTAAGGATCTGCGCTGGTATCCCGAAGGTTGCCGGTTCAAATCCCCGTCAGTGCCAAAAGAGATCCTACTCTGCTGGGCCCTTGAGCAAGGCCCTTAATCTGTAATTGCTCCAGGGGGCGCTGTACAATGGCTGACCCTGCGCTCTGACCCCAAGGGGTATGCGAAAAAAACTAACAAAACACTGTCGTAAGTCGCTCTGGATAAGAGCGTCTGCTAAATGATGTAAATGTAAACAAACCCCGAGCAGGGCGCCAGCCCACCGCAGGGCACACACACCAAGCACACACTAGGGGACAATTTAGAATCACCAATGCACCTAACCTGCATGTCTTTGGACTGTGGGAGGAAACCCACGCAGACACGGGGAGAACATGCAAACTCCACGCAAGGAGGACCCGGGAAGCGAACCCAGGTCTCCTTACTGCGAGGCAGCAACGCTACCCACTGTGCCACCGTGCCGCTCCCAATGCAAATCTTATTTTCAAAAAAATTTTTTTTTTAAATTAAAATTTTTCCAGTTTTCTGCACCACCACCACCTGATCAAAGCACCATGATGTCCCTACATTGATGGATTAAAGGCCAGAAGTCCACATGACCATCATCATCAAGTTCTTCCATGTGAACCCTGAACACCATGAGGACTGATTGAAGTCATTTATGTTAGGTAGAAGGCCTAGAGGGGCCTGGGTGGTCTTGTGGCCTCAGGACCCCTGCAGATTTTATTTGTTTCTCCAGCCGTCTGGAGTTTTTTTTTTTTGTTTTTTTATGTCCTCCCTGGCCTTCGGTCCTCACTTTTACTCTATGTTAATTAGTGTTCATTTTTGTTATTGCCTCATAAATTGCAACTGCTGTGTCTGATGCCATCACAGCCGGACAGTCTGAAAATTATTTTTGAAGCATTCCTGGATAAAAATCAGAGAATTTTACTTTTTTCATTCATGAGTGATATTTTTTCTTAACCCTGCTGTTTACACTCGAATTTTGGCCAATAATGCTGCCCCCTCTGCCCGCCCCTAGCTATGCCACTGATCACTCCTGACACTCTTCTCCACCTACTCCACCCTGTCTGCACTCTCTTCTTCACTTCTCTTCCACACTCCCCGTTACTCTGTACTGGTGATCCCAAGTATTTAAACTCCTCCACCTTCACCAACTCTACTCCCTGCATCCTCACCATTCCACTGACCTTCCTCTCATTCACACACATGTATTCTGTTGTAACGGCCGACCCCTTTTACCCAGCCGGCAGCTACACCTCCAAGACCAGTGGCCTGGATAATTTACTGAGAAATAATCTAACTATCAAGCCGTACTTCTTACCAATTAAACTTTTCCCCCCACAATCGACGGTGAAAAATATGAGCACACAAAAACAGGATGTAAAATTAAACAGATTATATGTATAAAGTGAAATGAAATAGAAAAATAGAAACATATAAATATAAATATCCCTCCACCCCAGCAATAACAAGACACCACCAAATATATATATATATACAACAAAAACCCTCCCTTGTCCCTGTAACAAATAAACACACAACACGAATAACAACAATGAATGATAAACTGAAAATGAATGAGAACGTGAGTCCGGTAATAAAGAAACTGTCCTGAAAGCGGATGACTGAATTAGTGAAATTGCGATGTTTGATTCTCCCCGGAAAAAATGGAACAGCCTCACTGTGAATCCTCGTGTATGTGGTGGATGATTAAATCCTACCCCGGGGTCTCTCGTGGTGAGGTCCTTGAAATAAATCCGGCAGATGGAAAAACAAACTGGATGGATAAGTGCAATATGGAAAACAGGTACAGGTTGCTCGTGGTCGTGATGGTGAAACAAAATCTCCTTCTCTCCTCTCCTTTCCTTCTCCTCCTGATGGCTTAAATAATCCTGTGACGGCTGTGATTGATTGATTGTAAACAGGTGTTTTCCAGGTTTGCGGCTGTGGTCTCCTTCCATCATCCGTCCCCTTTTTCGGGGACGGCATTAACTGATGCACATAAACAGTAACCGGAACAATGCAACAAGACGCACTCAGAACTGACATTTAAACACTATGTGGCCCCGCTACACTGTTTTGGTGGTCCTGCTGACCTACATTCCTCTCCTCTCATATCTCCACCTCTCCAGGGTCTCCTCAGCCTGCTCCCTACTCTCGCTACAGATCATCAGCAAACATCACAGTCCACGGGGACTCCTGTCTAATCTCCTCTGTCAACCTGTCCACCACCATTGCAAATAAGAAAGGGCTCAGAGCCAATCCCTGATGTAATCCCACCTCCACGTTGAATGCATCTTGTTGTCAATTAATCCAGTTCTTTAATTCTTAAGCTTGTTGCTGCTGTCACTGTCCAATAACAGACATTTCCAAAATTGTTGATTTTTCCCTTTTCTAAGAGCGCTGTTTGGGGATCTGAGCAGATCAGCATTCCTGAGACCTTCACCTTTCTTTATTTTCAGATATTGTGTGATCGACAAAGTTGGTCCTGTTTTGGCTCATTTTGTATCTCATTATTGTTTGGCTGCTAATTAAGGAAAAAGAAACAATTAATGCATCTGAGTCTTCAAGAGCAAGTCAATTAAAATGAATTCAAAAGAAGCAACAGCAAAAACAGGTCATTAATTAAGAAAAGGGTTAGAATGAAAACCTGCAGCCACAGCACGGTGGAGCAGTGGGTAGCGCTGCTGCCTCGCACTAAGGAGATCCGGGTTCGCTTCCTGGGTCCTCCTTGCACGGAGTTTGCATGTTCTCCCCGTGTCTGCGTGGGTTTCCTCCCACAGTCCAAAGACATGCAGGTTAGGTGCATTGGCGATCCTGAATTATCCCTATTGTGTGCTTGGGGTGTGTGTGTGTGTAAGTGTGCCCTGCGGTGGGCTGGCGCCCTGCCCAGGATTTGTTCCTGCCTTGTGCCCTGTGTTAGCTAGGATTGGCTGCAGCAGACCCCCGTGACCCTGTGTTAGGATATAACAGGTTGGAAAATAACTGACTGACCTGCAGCCACTGGTGCCTCTCCGGGACCCCTGCATCCATCCATCTATTTCCCAACCCGCTGAATCCGAACACAGGGTCACGGGGGTCTGCTGGAGCCAATCCCAGCCAACACAGGTCACAAGGCAGGAACCAATCCCGGGCAGGGTGCCAATCCACTGCAGGACACACACAAACACACCAAGGCCAATTTAGAATCGCCAATCCACCTAACCAGCATGTCTTTGGACGGAGCGCCCGGAGGAAACTCACGCAGACACGGGGAGAACATGCAAACTCCACGCAGGGAGGACCCGGGAAGCAAACCCAGGTCTCCCAACTGCAAGGCAGCAGCGCTACCCACTGCGCCACCATGCCGCCCGACCCCTGCATGATAAGCCAATATCTGTTTTAGTATTTTAAATATGCCTGCATCTGAATTCAGATTTATATTTGTGAGAGTTTATACATATACAGTGCCTGGATAGACTTATAGGAGGCCAGTCCAGTGCCAGGCCGACTCATCCACACACTTGCACTGGACTCCCTTATCAAGTCACTTCACACTCCTGTGCTCCAGCGATACAAATGAAATGTTAAAGTGACAGTCCAGGTCGGCACCACCCTCCCTGTTGCGTTTGGGAGCGTCTTGAACCCGGGAACGTCGATAGTCATAGACCGAGATGAGCCGGGCAAACGAGGACACACACATACTTACAGCTAGGGGTAGATGAACAAGTGCTAAATATTTTTATTGAAATCAATCCAAAGAATAGTGTTTAAAAAGTGCAGTGCTTCACATTGTCCCAATCAATAAATAATCTGATAAAACTGCAGGGTCCAGTGGAGGTTAAAAAGGTCAATAAACATATTCCAATAAACATGAGGTAAAACACATCCTGTATTAAAACCCACAATCCTTGGTGCTTCTTTCTAAAACCAACATCTCCTCGGTTTACCCTAAGTGGATTCTTCAGCATGAGGAGACATCCATTAGCAGGCACAGACCACCCTCTAATCTAGCTCAGGTCCCAGTTGCCCCTCCGTCGGATTTACTGGGCACCGTGCCGAGCTTTGCTCCTTGCTCCTTCTCTTGCCACAATCCGTCAGGGCTTCTGTTGGAGCCTCCCTGAGCACTTTTCAGAGCAGGAGCAGCCCCTCTCCTCAGCATCTCAACACCTGCTTCCCTTCACATATCCCATTATCACCGTCCTTTCTTTCCTTATCCTCCATGACTTCCATCGATTCTTTATTCTGTTTTTTCTCTCCCTCTCCTCCCTGCCGTGCAAGCTCCTCTTATATTGGCTTGATTGGCTGCAGATGTGACCCTGCGCCCAATCCGAGGTGTCAGTGTGACACTTGACTGATCTGCTCATACATGCACGTGAGTGCGTGATTAACCAAGCCCCACAATCAGCCCTGGAGCAGCGCCATCGTCACCTGTTCTCAATAGAGTCCAACTGCAATTGAGACAGTCTAAAGCCGTGGGCAGATTCAGTGACCCAAGACCCTTCAGCAGCATCTATTTTGACTCCGCCCACTTCTCAGGAGTCACTCCCCTGTTTCGATATGTGAAGGGAAGCAGGTGTTGAGAAGAAGGTGTGGTCAGGAGCCAGTGTACTGACGTCTACATTACATGCCCCTCATGTCGATTTCAATTTCTTTTAGTTCCTCCTGTCAGACCAGTCGACTCGGAAGTTTTGAGGCCCATGTATTCAGCATTTATTAAACTTCTAAATTATTGATGTCTCTCAGTTCAGCATCCAAAGCAAAACCACAGAATGGACGTGTCTTTTGTTATTGGTTTTGTTACTGTGTGTGTATATATATATATATATATATATATAAAAATATATAACTGCTCAAAAAAATTAATGGAACACTTTGAAAACACATCAGATCTCAATGGGAAAAAAAGTCCTGCTGGCTCTCTCTACAGCTATGGACTGATATGGTGATGTGTGAGGAACGAAAAAATGATGCGGCAGGCAGGCAACTCCATTTTTCCGAAATTTCATTGCAGCAACTCCAAATCATCCTCAGTAGTTAGTATACACCTACCCCCACCCCCACGTGCTTGTATGCATGCCTGACAACGTCCTAATGCAAAGACGGATGGTGTCCTGGGGGATCCCGTCCCAGATCTGGACCAGGTCATCACTAAGCTCCTGGGCAGTCTGAGGCATCGGATGGACCCAAACATAATGTCCCACCCAGAGGTGTTCTATTGGATTGAGGTCAGGCATCAATGGTATTGATTCCTTTATCCTCTCGCCACGTGAGGCCAGGCATTGTCGTGCACCAGGAGGAACCAGCATAGGGTCTGTCAATGGGTCCAAGGATTTCATCCTGATACCTAATGGCAGTCCTGCGGTGCCGTTGTCTAGCCTGTAGAGGTCTGTGCGTCCCTCCATGGATATGCCTCCCCAGACTGACCATCACTGACACTCCACCAAACCGGTCATGCTGAATGATGTTACAGGCAGCAGAATGTTCTCCATGGCTTGTCCAGACCCTTTCACGTCTGTCACATGTGCTCAGGGTGACCCTGCTCTCATCTGTGAAAAGCACAGGGTGCCAATTCTGGTATTCTATGGCAAATGTCACTCGGGCTCCACAGGGCCCACTAGAGGACATTGAGCCCTCAGTCCACCCTCATGAAGTCTGTTTCTGATTGTTTGATCAGAGACATTCGCACCAGTGGCCGGCCTGCCTGCTGGAGGTATTTTGTAGGCTCTGGCAGTGCTCATCCTGCTCCGCATTGCCGAAAGGAGCAGATACCAGTCATATATATATATATATATATATATATATATATATATATATATATATAAAATAGTCAGATACAATCACTTAGGGGACTCCTTCCAGGATCTGAAGTAAGCAGTCACTAACAAATAGCCACGGCAGCACCAAATGGTTATAAATTCCTTTATAACTTAAGGGATATTGAGATGTCTGGGAGGTGGCCATGGGATAATTCTATGCGACAAACTGAAAACCTTTTCTAAAAATGTACACAAATTTACATCCTTTGAGGCTCTCGTATTAGATATTAAGACAGCTTCTAGCACAATTGTAGTCCTAGCCTACAGACCACCAGGGCAATATTCATGGTACATAATTGAATTTAGGAACCTTCTATCTGATTTAGCCTTAAATTATGTTCATGTTCAGTGTTGACGGGAGATTTTGAGTATTCACATTGACAAAGACACTGGCACTTTCAGGAAATGTTTTACTTTTTTGTTAAACTCAGTAGGGTCTTACCAGATTGGCCATGGCCTGATGCACAGTCATAACCACACATTAGATCTAATTTTTACCTACAGAGTTAAGATTCAAAATGTAACTATTACTCCATTAGATGAAGTTATTTCTTATCATTTCTTAATTGCATTTGATTTGCCCATAATATTCAGCTTTTAGATTAACATTAAGGGCAGCGTGACATCTAGATTGTAGCTCTGTATCAAAATGTGTAGATATCAATCATAATTGTGGAAAACCATTTAGATAATCTAACATCAGATTATAACGCGACTTTGAAAGAGGCTTTAGAAACAGTAGCTCGCCTCAAAACCAATGGGATCGAAATGCATAGAAACTCCCCCTGGCTTAATGAGAGCATTCAAGCTCTTTAAGCAGAATTTCAAAATATGGAGCATAAATGGTGAGCAACAAATCTGCAGGTCTTCTGAATTGCTTGGACAGAAAGCAATAAAAAAGTATTAAAGAGCTCTCTTCATGGCCCGCTCAGACTACTATTCTAGGTTAATATATAACCAACATTAATAACTGTTTAGAACATTGGCTAATCTAACAAAGGAGGATTCTGAACTCCAGTGCAAAATATTAACAGACATTAGCAGTGCAGACTTTATAAACTTCTTTAACTCTTTGAGGGCTGAACATTTTGTCCAAAAAACTGTTTCTGAAACACAATGGTTTCACACAGAAATCAACATAAAACATCTGTTGCTGCATGCTGTGGCTGCCAGTTTGCCAAGAATATGCATCAGGCTTGCTGCCAGGCTGTTTTTGCATGGCTGGGACAAAGTCACTGTGCATTGCAATCTGGTTTCTACCTCTTATCATTGTTAAGTGGCAGTCCTTAGTCCTTAATCGTTGTCAGTACAACGATTAGCTGGGGACCAATCAGCTGAAGCTGGAACCTCACATTCATTTTCAATCACTTGTATCAAAATCTGATTCCGACAAGTCATAGTCTAGTTCAGAGATGATAGGCAAAACGTCGTCCACAGAGTATTTTGCTTTATGCATTCGCTTTGACATCTCGCCAGATGACAGTGCCATTTTTGCCGTTGTTTGTGCCTTGCTACTCACACAAGTGCAGGAAATCTCGGTCAAACCAATGAATCTCACTTTCCTTCTAGCAACGAGAGTCCAACTAAAACATAACAGTTGGTTTTGTACCAGTTTACAGTCGATTACAGACGCGTCAACTCCTCCGTTTGACAAAAGTCGACTTCAGCCCTGAAAGAGTTAATAAGAAAATCGACAAAATAAGACCCTCAATGTCAGTGTCAGCTCAGAAACTAAATATTACAATGCCAAGCCCTATCTTGACTTGCACACACTGTTTTAGTACTTTGAATTTTCATAACAGAACAGGAAATCATAACATTAATTTCTAAACCTACCTGTCCCCTAGCGCAGTCCCAACAAAACTAGCGGAAAAGTCAATTGTCTCCTCTTTCAGAACCTGTTCTTGTCATTGTCAATAGTTCATTAAAGAGTGGCGCAGTTCAGTGTCAGTGGGGCCGCTACCTAAAAGTCCACAGCTATACCCACATACGCGTAATAATTATAGAGCCATTTCAAATTTACCTTTTCTCTGTAAATCCCTTTGAAAAGTTGGCACCACACAGCTTCGGTCTCACCTCACACATCAGTCTATTTGAGAAATTACAGGCTGGCTTCCGTACTACTGGTCATAGTACAAAAACGGCACAAACACGTGCTGTAAACATAAATTCTGATATCCTCTGATGAAAGAATTCCCACAGTAATTATACTGTTAGATTTAAGCGCTAGATTTGATACCATTGACCATTCTGTTTTATTATGCCAGCTGGAAAGTGACATTAGGGTCTCAGGCATTGTGCTTGCCTGTTTTGTTTTATTTTTTTTTTCAAATCAATCTCTCTTCTTTCTCTTTTCTTTTCTTTTGCTGCCTCCACTCCTCTCCCGTAAGTTCTGTCCTCCACCTCCCGACTCCGTTTCCCTGAATGGAGTGAGGCGGCCTCTTTTAGAACGCACCAGAAAGTGCTCCAGGTGAGCTCCCCATTAGCTTCCAGCAGCACTCCCGGTTGTGGCAGACATACTCCAGGTGTCCCCGGATCTTCTTCTGGCAGCACTTCCTCTGTGTTTGGCAGAAGTTCTGCCGTCCAAGGCTCCATAATTGTCTGTCGCCCTGACGTCACATGTGATGAAGACCATGGAGATGCTGCTGCTTCACCACTTGATGCCAAAGGTCCGCCACGCCCTTGACCCTCTGCAGTTCACATACCAGGAGAAGGTGGGAGCGGAGGATGCCATCATCTACATGCTACACCAATCCCTCTTCCACTTGGACAGAGGCAGTGGTGCTGTAAGAATTATGTTTCTGGACTTCTCTAGCGCCTTCAACACCATCCAACCTCTGCTCCTTAGGGACAAGCTGACAGAGATGGAAGTAGATTCATACCTGGTGGCATGGATCGTGGACTATCTTACAGACAGACCTGTATGTGCGTCTCAGGAACTGCAGGTCTGACATTGTGGTCAGCAACACAGGAGCGCCACAGGGGACTGTACTTTCTCCGGTCCTGTTCAGCCTATATACATCGGACTTCCAATACAACTCGGAGTCCTGCCACATGCAAAAGTTCGCTGATGACACTGCTATCATTGGCTGCATCAGGAGTGGGTAGGAGGAGGAGTATAGGAACCTCATCAAGGACTTTGTTAAATGGTGCCATTCAAACCACCTACACCTGAACACCAGCAAAACCAAGGAGCTGGTGGTGGATTTTAGGAGGACCAGGCCTCTCATGGATCCTGTGATCATCAGAGGTGACTGTGTGCAGAGGGTGCAGACCTATAAATACCTGGGAGTGCAGCTGGATGATAAACTGGACTGGACTGCCAATACTGATGCTCTGTATAAGAAAGGACAGAGACGACTATACATCCTTAGAAGGCTGGCGTCCTTCAACATCTGCAATAAGATGCTGCAGATGTTCTATCAGATGGTTGTGGCAAGCGCCCTCTTCTACACGGTGGTGTGCTGGGGAGGCAGCATAAAGAAGAGGGACACCTCACGCCTGGGCAAACTGCTGAGGAAGGCAGGCTCTATTGTAGGCACGGAGCTGGACAGTCTGACATCTGTGGCAGAGCGACGGGCGCTGAGCAGACTCCTGTCAATCATGGAGAATCCACTGCATCTGCTGAACAGTATCATCTCCAGACAGAGGAGCAGCTTCAGCGACAGACTGAGGAGATCGTTCATACATCACACTATGTGACTCTTCAATTCCACCCGGGGGGGTAAACGTTAACATTATTCAAAGTTATTGTCTGTCTGTATACCTGCATTATTATCACTCTTTAATTTAATATTGTTATTATCAGTATGCTGCTGCTGGAGTATGTGAATTTAATAAAGTATCTATCTATCTATCTATCTATCTATCTATCTATCTATCTATCTATCATAATTGTCCAGGCGGCCATGGGCCCCAGCAGGGTTGAGTTTCCAAGCTCCAATCCCGTATTATTTTGAACGCAGCAATGACTTCAGTGTCAGACCCACTAATTAGTAAATCATCAATTAAACAACAACATTTATTTCTAGATCACATTTTCATACAAGTGTTGTAGCTCAAAGTGCTTTACAAGTTGAAGAAAGAGAAAATATAAAAATAAAATTATGCAATACTGATTAAGAATAACAGTAAGGTCTGATGGCCAGGAGGACAGAAGAAACAAAAAAGAAAAAACTCCAGAGGGCTGGAGGAAAAAAAAATCTGCAGGGGTTCTGAGGACACAAGCCCACCGAGCCCCCACTGGGCATTCTACCTAACATAAATGACCTCAATCAGTCCTCATGGCTTTCAGGCTTCACCCCTAGACTTCAATCCATCAATGTAGGGACATCACGATGCTTTGATTGGGTGGTGGTGGCGCAGATCACCATCTCAGAAAAAATGAGTAGGGGTTAGTACGGACTGTGGAGCCATGAAGAAAAAATGATAAATCAATGCAGATGCAGAATATCAGGGTTAAACGAAAATGAAGCTATGAGAAAGTCATGTTAACATAATGAGTTTTTAGCAGTTTTATAAAGTGCTCCACTGTATCAGCCTGGCGAATTTCTATCAGTAACCTCGTATTCCAGATTTGAGGTGCCTAACAGCAGAAGGCCACCCACCTCACCACTTCTTTTAAATTTAACTCTTGGAATTCTAAGCAGACCCTCATTTGAAGATCTGAGGTTACGATTTGGAGTGTAAGGTGTCAGACATTCTGAGATGCAGGATGGAGCAAATGATTGAAGGCTTTGTAAACCCTCAGTAGTATTTTAAACTCAATTCTAAGTGTCACAGGTAACCAGTTTAGCGACGCTAAGACTGGTGTGATGTGCTCAGATTTTCTTTTCCGAGTTAAGATTCTAGCAGCTCCATTCTGCACTCGTTGTAACTGATTGATGTCTTTTTTGGGTGGTTACAGTTGGAGTGTGTTGGAGTTGGAGTGCGTTACAGTAATCTAGTTGACTGAAAACAAAAGCGTGAATTCATTTCTCAGCATCTTGCAATGTTATAAGAGCTCTAACTTTTGTTATATTTCTTAAGTGAAAAAATGCTGTCCTAGTGATCTGATGAAAATGTGATTTCAAATTCAGGTCACAGTCAACAGTTACCCCTAAATTCTTTACCTCCATCTTGACTTTTAATCCTAATGAATCAAGTTTATTTCTAACACCCTCATTATATCCATTTTTGCTAATCACTAAGATTTCTGTTTTCTCCTTATTTCGTTTGAGACAATGACTACTCATCCATTCAGAAACACAAGTAAGACATTGGGGATCAGTGAAACGAGAGAGTCGGGGTCATCAGGCGCTATTGATAAATACAGCTGTGTGTCATCAGCATAGCTGTGGTAGCTCACGTCATGCCTTGAGATAATCTGACCTCATGGAAGCATGTAAATCGAAAAGAGCAGCGGACCCCAGAGAGATCCTTGTGGACCACCATAGAGAATATTATGTGTCATTGAAGTAACAAAGAATTTTCTACCTGCCAGGTAGGACTCAAACCAATTTAAGACCCTGCCAGAGAGGCCCACCCACTGACTAAGGTGATTTCTAAGAATATTATGATCAATGGTATCAAATGTGGCACTCAGATCTCAGAGGATGACAACAGATAGACGGCCTCTGTCTGCATTGACCCGCAAGTCATTTACTATTTTAACGAGTGCCGTTTCTGCCTTGTGATTTTTTCTAAAACCCGACTGCAACTTGTCAAGAACAGAATGTTTACTGAGGTGGTCATTTAGGGCATGATGACTGCTTTTTTCTAGGATTAAATTAAATAACCAGAGCACCTGGAAAAGCAGAATGAAAATTAGGATGAAAATATTGTTAATGAATGAAAAAAACGACATCTTCCCCATAGCAACACGGTGTCCCTAGTGTGTGCTTGGTGTGTGTGTGTGTGTGTGTGCACCCCCTGTGATGGGCTGGCACCCTACCCGGGATTTGTTTCCTGCCTTGCGCCCTGTGTTGGCTTGGATTGGCTCCAGCAGACCCCCGTGACCCTGTAGTTAGGAGGGCGGCATGGTGGCACA
Organism: Erpetoichthys calabaricus; assembly: GCF_900747795.2. Classification (NCBI taxonomy): domain Eukaryota; kingdom Metazoa; phylum Chordata; class Cladistia; order Polypteriformes; family Polypteridae; genus Erpetoichthys; species Erpetoichthys calabaricus. The sequence goes on along the minus strand of NC_041398.2, from coordinate 247,375,096 downwards.
GTAGGTAGCGCTCCTGCCTTGCAGTTAGGAGACCTGAGGTTCGCCTGCCGGGTCCTCCCTGCGTGGAGTTTGCATGTTCTCCCCGTGTCTGCGTGGGTTTCCTCCCACAGTCCAAAGACATGCAGGTTAGGTGGATTGGAGATTCCAAATTGGCCCTAGTGTGTGCTTGGTGTGTGGGTGGGTGTGTGTGTTTGCCCTGTGGTGGGCTGGGATTGGCTCCAGCAGACCCCCGTGACCCAGTAGTTAGGATATAGCGGGTTGGATAATGGATAAATGGACATTTTCCCCATATAACTGCTTATTACATTGTAATAAAAAAAAAAACAGCTTGTAATTTCTACCTTGACTCCAAAACACAGAAACTGGGAAACAAGGACTCACTAAATTAGGCTAAGTGTCCAATGAAAAAAACGGAAGTTGGTTGGAACAAAAACCTGCAGCCACAGGGGGTTCCTAGGGCCAAATTTCGGAAGCGCTGTTTTAGATTTGTTCCCCCCACCCCCACCCCCCCACTAATTTTTATAAGAACTCTTTCTGAAAGTCTGCTTTTAGGAGGCTCTTGTGTTTTAACGTGTCACACATGCGTGTCGGAACGTCACCTCCCAAGTTCCCCCAAACCAAGAGGGGGCGCTGCTGCCTCCGCTGACTACCTTGTCTCCTCTCTGTATCCAACAGCACAAAAAGACCACCCAGTCAGGCCCACTAACTCCGCCCCCTTATGATCCCTGGGCTATAAATTTGAGGGGAAATATGTCACTTGAGGCTGAAGTGACCAAGTAGAGGAGCTCCAGACGTTAACCCCTAAAGAGACTCAACGGCCCCATTGCTGAGGGGTGACTTTATTTTAGGTGTATTATTATTCTTATTATTAAATGTCGTCATGCATTATTTTTATTTGTACGTTTGTCAGCTGGCTTGGCCCCCAAAGGTGCTGCCAGTTGTCCCAGCATGTTTTAAAGTATGTTTTCCATGGGCACTGTTCCTTCACTTATTAATGCGTTGTCAGAACTTTTAATCTTTTTTTGGTTTTAGTTAACACTTTACACTTTTTTGCACATTAAAACCTTGTCTGTCTTGGTTTACGACTATCGATGTCCGGGTGCAGGCAACCAAGACATCACATATGTACATATAACGGATTCACGAAATTACCTGACCCCCTTCACTATTTTGACATTTTGCTATGTTCCTCCCATTTGTCCCAACATCAAGTGAGAGCCAATCACCCCGGACACTATTCAATAGCAGACCTGGGTGGGCGAGGAGGAGTGTAGAACCTCATGAGTGTCCCCACATACGTGGGTGTCGAACCTTTGACCACTCCGTAGACAACCAACCAAGGGTTTAGGCAAGTGTCCTGATCTGAGGAATCACCTTATACAATTTCTTGTATTAGGAATTTGTTAGTTTTTGCATACCCCTTGGGGTCAGAGCGCAGGGTCAGCCATTGTACAGCGCCCCTGGAGCAATTAAAGGTTAAGGGTCTTGCTCAAGGGCCCAGCAGAGTAGGATCTCTTTTGGCAGTGACGGGGATTCGAACCGGCAACCTTCGGGATACCAGCGCAGATCCTTAGCCTCAGAGCCAGCACTCCGCCCTTGGCTGGTAGAACTCAAGATGTGATGGTGCATTTTGAGTCATCTGCAGCGACTTGATAGCACATGTGAAGTTATGGTCGTCCAGACATGACAAGACCAAAACCTGGACCAGCACGTGTGCTGCATATCTCATTTAGAATGAATCTGCATGAGTGAGCAACCGTTACCTCATGATCAATGTCGGTCATCTGCTGGTCATCAGTCATCCCGCCAAAGTTACCGTTGCATACCAACTTGGTAGATGTCAGTGAAAATGAGACAAGTTTATGTAACAACAGAGTCCAAGTCCCTGCCTAGTAAATAAGGTGCAGGCGTCTCTCGTTTGTTTTGTTTTTCGTCTGCTCTTCCCCCAGGTGGTAAGCGGTTTTCTAAATTATTTGTAATTAGGAGAAAACAAAGGATGCCTGTGTCAGCATGCATGAGCCAAAGGACAAATGCCTGCAATTTACACTCCCCGGCCACTTTATTAGGTACGCCAATATCTAATCAGCCAATCACGTTCAGCCTGTAGACATTGACAAGACGACCTGCTGAAGTTCAAACTGAACATCAGAATGGGGAAGAAGAAAGGGGACTGAAGTGACTTTGAACGTGGCATGGTTGTTAATGTGCCAGACAGGCTGCTCGGGCATTTCACAAACTGCTGGGATTTTCACGCACAACCATCTCCGGGGTTTACAGAGAGTGGTCCGAAAAAAGGGAAAATATCAGTGAGCGACAGTTCAATGGGCCAGAGGTCAGAGGGGAATGGCCAGACTGGTTGGAGCTGACAGAAAAGCAACAGGGACTCAAATAAGCACTTGATACAACCGAGGTGTGCAGAAGAGCAGCTCTGAACACACAACATGTCAGACCTTGAAGAAGGTGGGCTACAGCAATGGGTGACACTCCTGGCAGCTAAGAACTGGCAACTGAGGTGACAATTCACACAGGTTCACCAAAATTGGATGGCAGAAGATAGGAAAAAGTCTGATGAGTCTCCATTTCTGCTGCGACATTTGGATGGTTGGATCAACAAGATGAAAGTAGGGATCCATCCTGCTATGTATCAACGGTTCAGACTGGTGCTGGTGGTGTTTTAATGGTTATGTTGATATTGTCTTAGCACAATTTAGACCCCTTGGTACCAACTGAGCATCGTTTAAATGCCACAGCCTACCTGAGTCTTGTTGCTGTCCATGTCCATCCCTTTATGACCACACTGTCCCCATCTTTTGATGGCTCCTTCCAGTAGGATAACGCACCATGTCACAAAGCTCAGATCATCTCAAGCTGCTGTCTTGAACCTGAAGATGAGCTCACTGGACTCAAATGGGCTCCACAGTCAGCAGATCTCAATCCAGTAAAGCACCTTTGGGATGTGGTGGAACGGGAGAGTCATATCATGGATGTGCAGCTGACAGACCTGCAGCAAAGGCATGATGCTGTCATGTCAAGATGGACCACAATCCCTGAAGAATGTTTCCAGCACCTTGCAGAATCAATTCCATGAAGAATTATGGCAGTTCTGAAGGCCAATGGGCACCCAACCCAAGGTGTACCTAATAAAGTGGCCGGTGAGTGAAAATGTTGGTCTAGGTTTTATTTTCATTCCGTCTGTCGTGGTGAGATTGATATGGTGGGTACTCGGCTAACACACCTGGCCAGTTCTATCTTCTCCATGCCTCACTTCACTCACCAGCTGCTCCTTGATGCTTCCAGGCCAGCCATGAGATTTCATCCCTTCATTGTGTTTGGGGTTTCCTCCCAGTTGAATGATTAGAGAGGCATCCTCATGACATACTATTGAGTAAATCTAATCACGTAGTAGTGGTCTCTGTTGTAAACTGAGCTCCTCAACCCCCCCACCCCGTTTCCCCTGTTGTACCCACAATGCTGTTCTTTCAGTTGCAGCCCCACTGCTTATAAACATACAACCTCAATGCCATACAACTTGGGTCAGCATGAATAACACTAAAAAGAACAAAAAGGACTGATTTGTCAATTCACTATACTGAAAACAGCCAGGGTTTCAAGCAGGGTTTCCCCCTCACAGCTGGGGCTAATTTTTATTATTTTTTATTAATTAGTAATTAAATAATTAATTATTTTTTTAATGAATTTTTGTTATTTTTATGACTATATTTTTCCTTGTTTATGTTAACACTGTGGATTATTTTTGTTTCTCTGTGTCTAACTGTCTTCCGCAATGTTGTCTGTGTTTTGTGGGTGGAGCCAAGCAGAGGCTGGGCCACCTGCCCATCACCTCAGGGGACTGCCGTCAGCCCTATATAGGTTATGAAGAACACCCACAGTCCCCTGCGGTTCATTGTGAACGTGCTATGGTGGTACTGGAGAGTTCCTCTGTCTATTTTGCTCTTTTTGGTTATTTGTGAATTCCTGGAGTTTTGACCGTCTTTTTGTTTTCTGCATTTGCCTTTTCAGGCAACACCTTCTGCCTCTTGTGCTCCATTTTGTAACAGAGCTTTTTTTTTGTAATCATAAATTTTTCTGTTTATAAAGATTCTTCATTGCACTTTTCGTTACCAGCCGGGTTTTGATGGCTTTCCCCCTCTACTTTTGAATTTGAAGTCATTGCTTGGGACTTTTGAGCTTAGGAACCCTCTAGTTCAGTGGTGTGTACACTTTTTTTTTCTTAACCCCCCAAAAAAAGGTTAAGTAATAACAGCATTCGGCCTTCACTTTTCTTTTGTTGTTGTTTTCCATCCCTGGACATATTTGAGTCCTCTGTGGGAGAGTTCTAACATTCGGCTCTTACCAAGTTGTTGTATTAATGGGATTGCGTTCAGGGCTCTTTTATTATATTTCCATTTCCTCTAAAAAATAAAACAACAATATCAAAATTGACATAAGGGTCAATAAGGGAGGATTTTATGATGTGATATACTATTTAACTCATACAGAGCCATACATTTTCTTTCAATTTGCTACACATTGAGACGTCTATTTACTTACACACTACACCTGGAAACAAATCGATCTACGAACTTAAGAGCCTCCAGTTTGACTGCACACGGCGCTGATCTCCAAGCCAGGGAGACTCCATTGGCCAACTGAGAAGACGACAACAAAGTAAACATCCAACAACTAGGAAACCAGGCAGCCAGAAGCTACAGGCACAGTCGTAAATTCCTAATTTTTTTAGAAATGAGATCAAAATAAACCGGTACAATTAGGCTCCACACATCCAATTCTGAAATGACTATGTGATCCCCTAAGTCTAATTTTCTTCCACAGGCAGGCACCAGTTTCAAGGTAAGCGTATCTCTTTAAAAGCACTTGATGAGGTCAGACTTGAAACACCTCGTCTTCAGACTGTTTGGGTTTGAGTGTTTGAGTCAAAGTCCATCCACAAGTCACTCCTTTGTGTTTTCTAGTTGAGTTTTCCCCTACAATCCCAACTCTTTGGGAATTGGGGTTATACAGTGGGTACAGAAAAGAATCCTCCCCTTCGAAGTATTCCCGTTTCTTTTGCTTTACAGTTTTAAATGAAAACACACAAACTAATATTTATTCCAGCTTTACTTCCTCAATGCAGTCTATAACAGCCAAGTGAAAGACATCACAGCTACAGTTCAGAAGAATTTTAAAAAATAACAAACAAGACATATTAAGATTAATAAGGGACCCCCCCCCCCCCCCCAAACTCCCTCAGGTGTCAGTGCCCACCATTTCCATTGTGGTTACTTGGCTGTGCTCAACTGTAATGAGTGTGATTAGTGAAGCTGACAGCAAACAACTGACTATGGGGGGCAAGACACCTTCAAAAGATCTCAGGGATAGATAGATAGATAGATAGATAGATAGATAGATAGATAGATAGATAGATAGATAGATAGATAGATAGATAGATAGATAGATAGATAGATAGATAGATAGATAGATAGATAGATAGATAGATAGATAGATAGATAGATAGATAGATAGATAGATAGATAGATAGATAGATAGATAGATAGATACTTTATTAATCCCAAGGGGAAATTCATATACTCCAGCAGCACCTTACTGATACAAAAAACAATATTAAATTAAAGATTGATAACAATGCAGTTAAAAACAGACAATAACTTTATATAATGTTAACGTTTACCCCCCCCCCCCCCCCCCCCGGGTGGAATTGAAAAGTCGCATAGTTTGGGGGAGGAACGATCTCCTCAGTCTGTCAGTGGAGCAGGATGGTGACAGCAGTCTGTCGCTGAAGCTGCTCCTCTGTCTAGAGATGACACTATTTAGTGGACATATAGAGTTGTGGACAGACATAAGGCAGGAGATGGAGACCAAAACATCTCAAAGACTTTATCAATCCCAAGGAGCTCAGTAAAGTCCATCATAAAGAAATGTTTGGTACAACTAAGACCCTCCCTGGATCCTTCAAACTGGATGGAAGAGCAAGGAGGAAACTGGTAAGAGAGGCTACCAAGAGACCAATGGGCACTTTGAAGGAGTTACAGGATTTGATGGCAAAGAGTGGTCATTGAGTACATGTGACAACAATTTCACAAACGCTCCACAATGGTGGCTTGTTCGGGAGGGTCGCACTTCTCAAGAAAGGCCACATGAAGGCTCATTTGAGCTTTCCCAGAATGCACCTTGAAGATTCTGATGCCAAGTGGAAAAAGGTCTTCTGGTCAGAGGAGACCAAAATCAAACTCTTTGGCCTCAACACCAAACGGTAAACCAATACAGCTCACCATCCACAACACACCATACCTACAGTAAAGCATGGAGGGGGCAGCATCCAGTCACTAAGAGCCTGGGGCTCTCGTTAGGGTAGAAGGAAAAATGAATGGGGCAAAATCCCATCAAATTCTTGAGGAGAACCTGCTGGCCTCTGCCGGAAAGTTGAAGATGGACAGAATATTCACCTTTCAATAATAATAATAATAATTCTTTATATTTATATAGCGCTTTTCACACTTTCAACACGACAACGACCTGAAGCACTCAGCAAAATTGACCACCCAGTGGCTGAAGGAGACAAAAGTGAATGTCCTGGTGTGGCCACTCAGAGCCCAGACCTAAATCACAGTGGAAATCTGTGGAAAGATCTGAAGATAGTAGACCACCAACGCTCACCATCCAATGTGACCGAACTTGAACAGTTCAACTGTAAAGAAGAGTGGGGGGCAAATATTACTCAGTCTAGGTGTGCAAAGCTGATAGAGAAGAATCACCAACAGACTCAAGGCTGTCATTAAAGCAAAAGGGGGGTCAACAAAATGACACTGACATTGGGGGGGGGTGTTCCTTTATTAATCACAGTGGGTCTTGTTTTTGATTTTTTATAATTCTTCTGAACTGTAGCTGTGATTTCTTTCACTTGGATGTTTGAGGTTGCATTAAGTAAGTAAAGCTGGGAAGAAATATTAGTTTGTGTGTTTACATTTAAGGCTGTAAAGCAAAAAAAAATGGGAATATTTCAAAGGGGGGGGGGGGGTCTTTTCTATACCCACTGTAGGTGAAGGTGCATGCTGGGATGTTCATTGAGGATGTAAGTGTCCACTTCACTCCCACCACCCTGCATGCTGTCCACTGTATGTCCACAACGGTATAGTGTTGGTCAGTGTTCCTCGAGCTTGATTCATAAACTAACACCAGAGAGCTCTTGACATCTTAATTCATGCCCAGAAATGAAGAACCTCATTCACGCCCACATAGTTAACCTTTTTAAAACATAACGGGGTCTGCCCATGGACCACTACATTATGAAAGTTATATTAATGACATCGATTTCTTTGTAGGCGGCACGGTGGCGCAGTGGGTTCGCTTCCCGGGTCCTCGCTGCGTGGAGTTTGCATGTTCTCCCCGTGTCTGCGTGGGTTTCCTCCGGACGCTCCGGTTTCCTCCCACAGTCTAAAAACATGTGGGTTAGGTGGATTGGCGATTCTAAATTGGCCCTAGTGTGTGCTTGGTGTGTGGGTGTGTTTGTGTGTGTCCTGCGGTGGGTTGGCACCCTGCCTGGGATTGGTTCCTGCCTTGTGCCCTGTGTTGGCTGGGATTGGCTCCAACAGACCCCCGTGACCCTGTGTTCGGATTCAGCGGGTTGGAAAATGGATGGATGGATGAATTTCTTTGTAGGGAGTAAACTCGTGAAATTCACAGTTGATAGTAAAATTGAAGGAATGTGTTATGATGCCTGGGGTTCTCCTACATAATCTTCATGGGGGAATTCCACAATGGCTGGAGTGCAAGCCAGAATCCTCACTGCTGCACCCAGCAGAGACCCACCTCACTTGGTCAACCCAGAGAAGAGACCTGCTGTCCCTCAAAAAAAACAACATTAACAAATGCCATGAAAGAGAGAGGGTAACCGTAAACCCCTGGCTGTACAACAACAGCAGTTTCTCATATAGCCCCAAACTCACACAAGGAATGCCTCAGTGGGCTTTAACAGACCCTGTTTTTTGACAGTAAAGGACAGATGAAGAATCTTTATAAAAGTAAAATATTTATTTTCCAAAAGACTCTGAAACTCCAAAATTCTCAAAAGAGTGTAAAATGGAAGGCAATCCAATAGCAAACACAGTCCCAGTAGAGTATCTGAAGTGAGTGATCAAAAACGGAGCCAAGGTCAGAAATTCAATAATTCAATATGGGTTTCCCTCACACTTTTAAAGAGCTCTCTTTATGTCACCTGTGTGGGAATACTCCTTGTCTTCTACCCCCCCCCCCCCCCCGCCCGACCATAACCTACCAATGATTAGATGGGGTCCCCTAGTGACCAGAGGGGCCCAAGTAGTCATTTACGTTGTTTTTGCAACTCATGGCCCTGGTATGTGTGGCATGGGCAGGACCAGCACCACCATCAAGATGAATTAGGGTTAGCAACCGAACAGTCAGTTGGCACACTAATAAGCTTGGCCTAAGACGCAAAATAACCTAGCACTGGCACTGGGCATGGGTAACCCTGCCCCTTCCATACCACTCCAGTTAGTCTAGTGCCTCTGCCCACAGAATAATTACTTCTGTTATATGCTCTACGTGGGTTGGTGGTGTTGGGGCTAACTGACCAAAGGGCTATAAGCAGTTCATTAAATTGCCATTGCCAGGTAGTGCTCCTGGTGTGTGGCAATGCCCCTTGCTTTCTAAGGACCAATCTTCCAGTTACTTGGTAAGGTCCCTAAAGGCCAGGGGACCCCAAGCAGTCAATTATATATTTTTGCAAGATAATGTGTGCATGTGTTTGGGGGGGGGGCGGGGGGGTACTCCTGCCCCATCTTCCCATAACCTTCCATTTAGTCTAGTGACCCTGCCTAAAGATGGTGGTGGTGGGGGGGGTTACTCAAGCAGTCACTAAATGCCTTTTCAAGGTAATGGCCTTGGTGTATGAATTCTCCTTACCTTCTAAGTGCCCCCCCACCCGACATAATCTTCCAGTTATTAGGGGGACCCGAAAGAGTTGATGAAATTTTCTTTACAAGGTAATGGCCCTGGTGGGAAGTTACTCCTGCCACCTGCCCCCCCCCCCCCCATAACCTTCCAGTTAGTCTAGTGCCCCATCCCACTTCTTTAATATGCTCTATGTGTGTTAGTGGGCCCCCAACAAGCTTAGGGACCCCATGTAGTCACTTAAATTGTCTTTTATAAGGTAATGTCCCTGGTGTGTGTGTTTGTGCTGGGGTGATACTGCTGCCCCCCTGCCCACAATATAATTACTCCTTGGGCACTCCAAAAGCCCGGCTGACTTCCTAGGCACATGGTGGGCTACCCATGAGCTGAACAGCCCCTAAGCAGCTACTGACCCAACCCTCGTAATAAAGTGCTTGCCCATATGCTTCCTGTCCATTATTACCTTGGCACTGCCTTGTCAGCCTGGTGCTCTGTCACAGCATTTATGCAAAAAGTGTGCAGCGATGCCTTATCCTGTTAAGATTTTCTGTTGGCTGTCAATCCATGCCGATGCCCTCTGAGCCGGGATCAGAATGCACTGAAATGTGTGTGTGTGGTTTGTGTGTGTGTGTGTGTGCAATTCCTGCAGATTGAGTGGGCCTTGGCAGCAGGCAGGCTGCCAGGGAGCGTGAGAGAGCCAGTTTCTGTCCCGCCAGCTGCAGGGAAGGGTGCTGCACGTCTGCTTGTCGGTTATGAGCTGGGTGAGGCACAGCAAGCGACTTCCCAGCTGTTGAAGATTCGGTGCCTCCTTCCTGTTCTGAATTTCGGCCTCCACTTTGTTCATCGACACATTTTTGATCGCAACAATCGCAAAACGAACACACACAGACGGAAAAACACGGAGTGAGACTTAGAATGGGCTAAACTCAACTGATCTGATAATTAAGTGGCAGAAAATACCCAGCTAGCTAGAGTGGTAGAGGGGGTCGCCAGGGGTAAAAGGCACCAAAAGAAAAGAACTGAGCTCTGCAGAAGACCGGCCAGACAAGAAAGAGGGGCATGATAGCTGCAAGAAGTGACCTGTGTATACCACTGTGGGAACGTGTTTTATATAGCGCCTTTTTTTTCCCCTAAAGGGACTTTACAAGTCCACCTTCACTACACAAAGGGATAGGGTTGACACCAGAGTATTGTGGGCGTACACAGGCCACTAGGGGGCAGTAAAAACAAGCGACCTTTATTTTATATAGCACACTAGGCCAGTGTGGGAGAACAGAGGGGGTTAGGGTTAGCGTTAGGGGGCTGTACAAACAGCTGACTCTAATTTTATATAGTGTCTTTCTACAGCAACCATCAGTGCGAGGTACTTTACAAGCTCACATTCGTTATACAGAGAGTTTATGGTGGTCACTAGGGAGCACAGAGGCCACTGGGGGGTTTGTAGAAACAAGAAACTCTTATTTGACTGTATATAGCGCCTTTTTATATCAATCACCAGTGTAAGGCACTGTACAAATTCACCCTCATTATGCAAAGTTTTAGGGTTGACACTAAATGCAGTGTGGGTGTACACCGACCACTAGGGGGCAGCAGAAACAAGAAACCTTTGTTTTACAGAACACCTTTTTGTAGCAACCACACCCAAGGGACTTTACAAGTTCACCCTCACTATACAAAGGGAGGTCAGTGTGGGAGCACTAAGGTGACTGTCGGCGGCTGTAAAAACAAGCAACCCTAAATGTATATTGCAAGTTTCCATAGCAACCACCATCCCAAAGTATTTTACAAATCCATCATCATTACACAAAAATTGACACTCGACAGACACTAGGCCAGTGCGTGTGAGTACACAGGCCACTAGGTGGCGGTAGAAACAAGCAACCTTTATTTTATATAACACTCTAGGCCAGCGTGGGAGCACAGAGACCCCTAGGGGGCAGCAAACACAGCTGACTCTTATTTTATGTGGCGCCTTTCTACAGCAACCAGCAGTGCGAGGTACTTTACAAGCTCACATTCGTTATACAGAAGTTGGGAAACAGGGGCCAGTAGGGGGCAGGACCGTCTTTAGCAGCATTATAGGCCCCCGGGCAAAGCAGTGCACTGGGTCCCCTACCTACACAACTGCTCAGCAAGTCACAACATACATAGATTAGCTTGGGAGCCCCTATGCTCATGGGGCCCCCGGGCAACTGACGGCCCTTCTAGGGGGCTTGTAGAACCAAATAAACTCTTATTTCATATAGCGCCTTGTTAATATCACTCACCAGGGCAAGGCACTTTATAAATTCACGGTCATTATAATAAGGTCGATGTTAAACAGAGTTGTCTTAAAGGGGGGTGACATGAACAGGGGTCTGTAATCCCATTTCACACATGTATAAAAATATGAATGGAGATGAAGACCACTAGGGGACCACTAGAAATAAGCAAGTCTTATATTAAACAGCACCTTTTTATAGCAACCACCACCACAAAGCACTTTACAAGTCCACATTCACATACAAAGGTTTATAGTTGACAGTAGGTGGGAGAACAGACACCACTAGGGGGCTCCCGTTTGATATAGCGCCTTTCTGTAGCAGCCTTCAGGACAAGTTCACATTCACTGTGCACAGGTTTATTCTTGACACCAGGCCACTGTGGGAACATTATGGCCACTAAGGGGGCTTGTAGGAACAAGAAACCCTTATTTTATATAGCGCCTGTGGCACAGTGGTAGTGCTGCTGTTTGCATTAAGGAGACTGTGGAAGATTGTGGGTTTGCTTCCCGGTTCCTCCCTGTGTGAATAGCGCTTTGAGTACTGAGAAAAGCGCTATATAAATGTAATGAATTATTATTATTATTATTATTATTATTATTATATCAGTCACCAGTGCAAGGCACTTAACAAGTTCACAGTCATTATAAAAAGGTTTAGGTAGGACACTAAGCCAATGTGGGAGCACAGAGACACCAATGGAGCTGAACAAACAATTGTGAACACTAGGGGTCACTGTTGCCCTTTTAACCCCAACAGACAGACGCTCAGGACACAAAGTAAAAGCACCAACAAGTATTTTAATCCTTTTTCTTCTTGAAAACAGTCCCCAAAGCACCACCGCCACAATAAACAAGACAATTGTCTCTCTTTCTCTCCTCCACACCTCCCAGCAAGATCTGTCCACCTCCTCCTGACTCCCGCTCACTTGCTGGGTCCTCCACAGTCCTTTAAATAGTCCTTGACCCAGAAGTGCTTCTGTTCCTCCTCCCCACGTGACCTGCCAGCACTCCCTGGTCAGATGGAGAATCCCAATTCTTTAATCAACCCGAAAGTACAGTGGGGCTTCCGTCCTCATGACTTCCCAGTATTTCAAGGGAAGCATGACTCCCCTCAAGGTCCTTTCACAGCTCCCCCTGGCGGCACCCACGGTACCCAACAGGGCTAAGAAACTGGACTCCAAGTCCCAGGATGCCCTGCGAGAATCCGGGGCACCGCTACACTCCAGGGGAGCTGCGATCTAGCATTCTGGGGGAGGCAGCGTCCTGAAAAAGCCGCCTTCCCCCATCCTTCCATCTCAGGGGCATCCCGGCCGTCCGCCACACAATCCTCCCTTATTTTATATAGCGCCTTTATACAGAAATCATTAGGGCAAGGCACATTGATAATGCAAAGGTCTAGGTTAGACAGATGGTGACATAAACAGGGGGCATAAAAATAAGAATAGAGATGGAGACCACTAGGATGCTGTAGAAATAAACGACTCTTATATCATATAACACCTTTTAAGGCAAACACCATCACAAAAGCTCTTTACAATTCCACATTCATATACAAAGGTTTATAGTGGACACTGGGTGGGAGAACAGACACCACTAGGGGTCTTGTAGAAATAAGAAACCCTTATTTTATATAGCGCCTTGTTTATATCAGTCAGCAGTACAAGGCACTTTCCTTCAACATCTGCAATAAGATGCTGCAGATGTTCTATCAGATGGTTGTGGCGAGCGCCCTCTTCTACGCAGTGGTGTGCTGGGGAGGCAGCATAAAGAAGAAAGACGCCACAAGCCTGGACAAACTGGTGAGGAAGGCAGGCTCTATTGTAGGCACGGAGCTGGACAGTTTGACATCTGTGGCAGAGCGACGGGCGCTGAGCAGACTCCTGTCAATCATGGAGAATCCACTGCATCAACTGAACAGGATCATCTCCAGACAGAGGAGCAGCTTCAGAGGCAGACTGCTGTCACCGTCCTGCTCCACTGACAGACTGAGGAGATCGTTCCTCCGCCACACTATGCGACTCTTCAATTCCACCCGGGGGGGTAAACGTTAACATTATATAAAGTTATTGTCTGTTTTTTACCTGCATTGTTATCAATCTTTAATTTAATATTGTTTTTTGTATCAGTAAGGTGCTGCTGGAGTATGGGAATTTCCCCTTGGGATTAATAAAGTATCTATCTATCTATCTATCTATCTATCTATCTATCTATCTATCTATCTATCTATCTATCTATCTATCTATCTATCTATCTATCTATCTATCTATCTATTGTATAGTGCCTTTCAGCTATCTATCTATCTATCTATCTATCTATCTATCTATCTATCTATCTATCTATCTATCTATCTATCTATCTATCCATCTATCTATCTATCTATCTATCTATCTAAGTTCACAGTCATTATGATAAAGGATTAGGTGAGACGCAAGGCTAGTGTGGAAGCACAGAGACCCCAGGGGGCTGTGCCAGACAATCAGCCCTTATTTTATATAGCGCCTTTATACAGCAATCTTTAATGCAAAGCACTGTACCAGTCCGCAGTCATTGTGCAAAAGTTTATTCTTGACAGAGACCAATGGGGGACTTGTGGAAACAAGAAACCCTTATTTTACAGTATATAGCGCCTTGTTTATATCACTCAGCAGTCATTATAAAAAGATTTAGTTTAGACACTAAGTGGTGGGACTGAGGTCTGAGGTGGTGCAGGTTCTGTTTTAAATAAAGTGGTGTGACTCGGGTTCTGTGTAGCCCCCAGGATGTTTAATGAGGGGGGATCTGGGTGACCATACTTGCACATGACTTTACGGGTTGGATCCAATTTCCATCATTGACTCTCTGCAGGTCGTAATTAGGACATGGCGCCCACCGAGGGGTGAAGGAAGAACCTGAGCAGGACAGTGGAGAGGATGGCAGATTGAAAAAGAAAGCAAAGGCAGAATCAGGTAGATGGGCCAGCATGGTGGAGCAGAGGCAGAGTGGTCAGTGGCCCTGCCGAGGGGACAAAAGGGAATGGCATTCCAGGGGTTTTAGTCTCGTGGGTTAATAGTCCGGAGGAGCGGGCGGGGTGGGGGTGGGGGGGGTTTAGCAATCAGAGATGAACAGCAGGAATAGGGCGCATGAGGAACGTCCCAGCAGACGCCAAAGGGGTGAATGGGATAGCGTCTCTGCCAGGCTACAAGACTTGTAGGGCATAATGGGGGAGACGGGTGGAAAAAGACACGCCAGTCTGGCCAGAGTCGAAAGAAACCCGATGTCTGCGTCGTGTCACGTCTGGATTTTATGGAATTTATTTAAACCTGACTTTATCCCCATAAGCACACCATTTTTTATTGGATTACATATTTCTTATTAAGAAGGTGGCACTGCACTGTATCTACTATAGAGCACCCTGCTCACTGCCCGGCTCATCCCACTCATGACTATCAATGGCTTCAAAGGAGGTAAAGGCAGCCAACCCAAACTGTCACTGTCATCCCAGCCGGGTCAGGGTCCTTGTTCAGTCCCATTCACCCCTTTGGTGTCTGCCGGGACGCTTCTCATGCACCCTATTCCTGCTGTCCATCTCTGGTTGCCCGCCCGCTCCTCCGGACTATTAACCCACAAGGCCAAAACCCCTGGAATGCCATTCCCTTTTGTCCCCTCGGCGGGACCACTGACCGCTCTGCCTCTGCTCCACCATGTTGGCCCAACTACCAAATTCTACCTTTGCTTTCTTTTTCAATCTGCCATCCTCTCCACTGTCCTGCTCAGGTTCTTCTTTCACCCCTCTGTGGGCGCCATGTCCTAATTACGACCTGCAGAGAGTCAATGATGGAAATTGGAACCAACCCGTATAATGGAAGGACAGGGGGAGACAATTCATTTGGTTAATTTTCTTCCCCAAAACTCTTGGTGGCAGCATCTCTGAGTTACGGATATCCACAGGGCAGGTTGGGAAGTGTAGTTTCATGGTTGCAGCCCAGGGGGCGTCGAGGGGATGAATAGTTCCTACTTTGTGGGGCTTCAGCCTTACCCAGAAGTGCTTCTGAGGGACAGTCTTGTGACCCGCCAGATGTACTCCCAGATTCTGTTTAAAAGGAGCCGCCCCACTTCAGTACACAGAGCTCGAGTTGGGTGGAAGTGGACAAAACTGGTCTGGAGGAGCGGAGGAGAGAAGGATAAAGAGATGGAAGAATTGTGGTGTGTTTGGGTTGTTTCCTTTTTTGAAACCTTAGTATGAGGTCATTGATCAGATTAAACCTTTTATTCAAACTGAGACTTGTGTCTGGAGTTTGGGGTGCTGCAACGCCCCCTGGTGGTCACCGTGCCTTATTGTGCATTTCTTTCATGTTATGGTCCATGTGTTTTGTGGGTGGGGCCAACTGCCTGCCAATCACTCACCAGGGACCGCCCTCCGCCCTAGAAATCCAGAGGGGTCTCCCACCGTTCCTGGTGCTTTTTTTTATTTTTTGTAAATTCAATGTGCTTTTTGATTTTCTGGATTTTGTTTTCCGTGATTTGACCTTTTATACTCCACACTGGGACTGTTCTTGTTACAGGCAATTCTCTTTTCCCTTGTTATCCCGTTGTTATCAGAGAACCTTAATTTGTTAAGAATAAGTCTTTTTTTTATTTTATGAATATTCCACAAGGCCCTTTTTTCTGTCTAGTTGGGGTTTTTGATGGGATTTCCCCCTCTAGTGGGCATTTTTGGGACTTGACAGCCGCACCCTTGGCCAGTGTGGGAGAACAGATACCACTAGGTGGCAGTAGAAAGAAGAAACTCATTTCATATAGTGCCTTTCTATAACAACCACTAACCCCCCCCCCCCCCCCCAACATATTCACTGTACAAAGGTTTCAGCTAGATAGAGCCATCTCAAAGGGGGTGGGCTGAACGGGTGGGGTGGCAGTCCTATTACACATGTGCATTCCTGACACTTAAGGAGTCTTTCAAAAGGTTCATTGCTGAAACCGGTGACAACAAAGATGCCACTATGTCATCTGAAGGCACCGATGACGTTAACGAAAGCTGGCCAGACGACTTTCATTACCTCAACGCTACTCCATTAAAATAAAGGAGAAAGAACACACTGGTGGGCTCAAGAATCACAAAGGGTCTAGTAGGCCAAGAAAGACCTCCACTGCTGATGACAGCAGAATCCTCACTGTGGTCAAGCAAAAGACCCCAATGCCTGTTAGACACATCAGAAACAGACAACAGGGGGCCGATGTAGATGTGTCAGAGATGACTATCAGCAGAAGACTTCATGAACGGAAACATAGAGGAGGCCACACTGTGAGATGGAGACCACAAAAACAGGATGGACAGATGACAGTTTGTGACATAAAAGAGCCTACAGAATTCTGGGTAAAGGTCTTGTGGACAAATGAGACAAAGATGAACCTCATCAGAGTGACAACGACAGCAAAGTGTGGTGACAACAAGGAACTGCTAAAGCAGACCACCTCATCTGTTAAACATGGCGATACTGGGGGGGTTATGACTGCCACAGGTCCTGGCACACGTCTCTTCACTGTTGATGGTGAGGTGTGTGGAAACATCTGATCTGCTCGAATTCCAGTAGATGCCACCAAACTCAATGGATGGAGTTTCATCGTACAACAAGATGATGAGTCAAACATACAGCTGAGGCAACACAGGAGTTTATCAAAGATAAGAAATGGAAAATTCTTGAAGGACTAAGCCAGTCACCCCATTTAAATCCAAGCTTTCCATATGCTGAAGAGAAAACCTAAGGGGACAAGACCCCTGAAAGCAGCAGGAGCTGAAGATGGCTGCATTAGAGTCCTGGTCATGTTTATGAATCAGAGACTTCAAGCAGCCATTGCACATGAGGTGATATGTGACAAAGTCCTAAATATGACGACGGCTTTAACAGACCTGCCATTGCTGTGTCCCAAACATTATAGTGCCAACCCTGAAACGTGGTGGGGGGGAGCCGTGTAGAAAAACTGTTAGTGTGACCGAAATGTCTGCAAATCCCCCTTAAATGAAAGTGTACAGGGTGCACTTTAGTGACATCTTAGTTGTTTGATTTCTCATTTTAAATTGTGGCGCAGAGAGGGGCAATCGAGAAACAATGGGTCTTTGTCCCAAACGTCACGGAGGGCTGCACTGTATCTTTACTGAGAATACCTGCCTTCCTCAGATTCTGTCCTGCCAGTTTTAGGGTGGAGGTTTCAGAGGCTGGAAACGGTAGAAGGGACTCGAAAAGGGTCAAAATGTCGAGGTTGACACCCGACACTCAATAAAGGAGACATTTTAAGAGCTGAATGCATCAAGACATTTCTAGAATATTCCACCAAAAGAAGACAGTCTGCCCAGTGTTGTCCTGATTAACATTTACGGCGCAGTGCACCTCAGCTACTTTCCAAGATCTCGATTTACACAAAAAATCAGTTTCCAAACTCTTGAAATAAATTGGGGTCCTCGATCAGACGCAGTGGAAGAGGGGAACCCATGTTGACTAACTACCCTGGAACCCGAGAGAGAGCCTTCTGTAGAGATGGGAGAAACTTCCAGAATGATGACCATCATGGTAACACTCAGTCGGTCCGGGCTTAATGACAGACTGGCCAGAGGAACAGCCTTTCATAAATGGGGTACAAACAGAATTACTAGACTTCAACGACTCAGGTTGGGGGGGTTATCCCCCCTTGGTGCCAGGGGTGCGAGCCCCTTCAGTTATATCGTTGTCATCCCACTGTGTACACAACATGGACTTTATGGAGCGCATGACCCTCACCTTTCATCAATGGCACGCAAATAGTATTGCTAGACTTTGACAACTCAGGTTGGGGGGGGTGACCCCCCCTTCGGTGCCTGGGGTAACAAGCCCCTTCAGTTATATAATCATTGCCCCTCTGTGCACATAACATGGACTTTACTTTTCATAAATGGAGTGTTAACAGTATTACTAGACTTTAATGACTTAGGTTGGGGGGTTACCCCCCTCGGTGCCTGGGGTGTGAGCCCCCTAAGTTATGTAATTGTCACCCCTCTGTATACATAACATGAACTTTATAGAGCATGTGGCCCTTACCTTTCATAAATGGCCTGCAGACAGTATTACTAGACTTTGACAGCTCAGGTTGGGGGCGTTACCCCCCTTCGGTGCCTGGGGCATGTGCCCCTTCAGTTATATAATCGTTGCCTCTCTATGTACATAACGTGGACTTTACTTTTCATAAATGGAGTTCTAACAGTATTACTAGACTTTAACGACTTAGGTTGGGGGGGGGGTTACCCCCCTTCGGTGCCTGGGGCATGTGCCCCTTCAGTTATATAATCGTTGCCTCTCTATGTACATAACGTGGACTTTACTTTTCATAAATGGAGTTCTAACAGTATTACTAGACTTTAACGACTTAGGTTGGGGGGTTACCCCCCTTCGGTGCCAGGGGCATGTGCCCCTTCAGTTATATAATCGTTGCCCCTCTATGTACATAACGTGGACTTTATAGAGTGCGGGGTCCTTACCTTTCATAAATGGCCTGCAAACAATATTACTAGACTTCAAAGACTCAGGTTGGGGGGCTATCCCCCCTCGGTGCCAGGGGTGCGAGCCCCCTCAGTTATATAATCATCACCTCTCTTTATACATAACATGGACTTTACAGAGCACATGACCCTTACCTTTCATAAACAGCATACAAACAATATCACTAGACTTTGAACATCCTGGTGGGTGGAAAGTGCGCCCCTTTATTTATATGATTGCCACCCCTCTATATGCATAACGTGAACTTTATGGAGCGTATGGCCCTTACCTTTCATAAATGGCATGCAAACAGTATTACTAGACTTTGACAACTCAGGTTGGGGGGTTACCCCCCTCGGGTCCTGGGATACGAGCCCCTTCAGTTATATAATTGTCACCCCTCTGTGTAAGGGCCACTTGTATTTTACAGAACATGTGGCCCTCACCTTTCATCAATGGCACGCAGACAGTATTACTAAACTTTGACATTTCAGATTAGGGGGTTATCCCCCCCCCCCGGTGCCTGGATCGTGAGCCCCTTCAGTTATATTATTGTCACCCCTCTGCGTACATAATGCAGACTTTACAGAGCATGTGGCTCTTATGTTTCATAAACAGCATACAAACAATATTACTAGACCGACGACCTGGCGGGCAGGGGTCTCCCTCGGTATTTGGAACATGCGCCCCTTTATTTATGTAATTGCCACCCCACCGTGTACATGACACAGACTTACCAAGTGCACACACTTTAACTATCATAAATGGCATCCCTAATGGATTGACTGGCACAGGTTTTGATCACAGTTCCAGATTTTTTGGTGTGGGTGCCCCTTGCCACCCCTGGCGTGATGTCACCCATACCTCAATTCTGCCACTGGCCACTAGGGGTTACCCAGGACTGAGTCTGAGATCCCCTTTGTTGGACCGCTAAACATTGGACAAAAACCCAAATATGGAAATGGTCAACATGCAGGCAGCTGAGCGTCAAGCCAAGAGATATTTCTATTGTCCTCCACGTAAAAGTTCAGAACTCATCTCCTCAGTGGTCCCCGTCCCGTCTCAGGCCTGATCCATCCCTGTATTTGCTGTCCATCCAGGACAGGAGAGGAAACCCCTTGGACTTTGAAGAAGCCCCTGCCGATTGTGCTGTGATCTCCACTGGCCTTTTATTATGCCTTTTGCTTTTGACCCCAAAACAGATCTCACAAGCCTTTGATGTATCAATGAGACCCCAAACCCCACCAATCCCCACCTCAAGGAGTTCCATAATGAAAGATTAACCCACGGGTATTCAAAGGCTGAATAGAAAGCTGACATGCAAAGGAAATAAAGAGAACAGACAAGTGTCCGTAACTTAAGATCGATGTCGGCCCAGAACAACACAAATCACCTCATGAATAATAGACGTGACAGGCTAACGAGGCGACTAATGAAAAGAGGGCATGCTAATTTCACACGGCGCTCTGACTTCCTGCCAGGAGGAGATCTGCTTTCTGACTCAAGCTGGTTTGGAAATTAAACTAAGCAGATCATCACTGAAGGGATTTTTTTCGAGGCATTTGAAATGCTCCCTTCTAATGAAGACAAGTGAGGATAGGGGAGCGGAACGCAACTCTCGATTTCTAACGTTGTGCTCATAAGATATTCACGGTACAGTGTTGTGCCCGTGTGACACCTATGTGATACAAAGCAGATAATGAGACCTGGGAGCCGGCTGAATCACAGCAACGAGGAAATAAGCCATTTGAACAAGAGAGGACGAAGAGAGAATAAGGCATGTGGGGACATCAGGAACCATGGAAGGGTTGGGCAGGGGGGCATCTTAGAAATGAGATACTAAGCCTTCATTGTAGCCTGGCATTGGAATGAAATAAAATAAACCATGCATGGACGCAAGAGGGCAAATCATAGGAGTGAAATTTGAAATTCTGCACGTGGATATGAAAAAGATAATGCGCTGAGGGAAGGAGGAGCAGTGGCGTGGGTACTGAATGAGCCCAGGGACACTGGGAGGAGATCAACGTTGGCAAAACGTACAAGAAGGCACTTCATGGAAACCCGTGAAAGGTGTGCTGAAGTGGGATACGTCATGGAGGTGGGAAGAAAAGCCGAGCACTCAAGGTAAAATGTCAAGGAAACGTGGTCAGAGTGGCCTAGGAAGTTATGGAAATGAGATGGTAAGGTGGACACATGGAACGACACGTTACAGAAGCTGTGAGAGTGGGACATTACGTCACGGAAATGAGATAAGATGAACATGTGGGATTATGAGCCATCAAGTGGTCACATGGAATAATACATAATGGAGATGAGATAATAAGAAGAGCACCAGTCAAGGTAATGAGATGATAAGATGTGGGAATGGGATAATAAGTTATGGAAATGAGATGGCAAGGTGGTCACATGGAATGATACGTTATGGACATGAGCTGTGAGAGTGGGACATTAAGTCATGGAAATGAGAAAAGATGAACATGTGGGATTATGAGCCATGGAAATGCCATCATAAAGTGGAATAATACATAATGGAGATGAGATAATAAGAAGAGCACGAGTCAAAGAAATGAGATGATAAGATGTGAGAACGGGATAATAAGTTATGGAAATGATGTGATGAGGTGATCACATGGAGTAGAGTCTGGGATAATTACTTATGGAAATGAGCTAACAGGGTGATTCCACGGAATAATATGTTATGGAAATGGAACCATAAATTATGGAAATTTGATAAGATGAGCATGTGGGATTATGAGAAGTGAAATGATATAATATGGTGATCACATGGAATCATACATTATGGAGATGAGATAATAAGAAGAGACACGAGTCAAGGAAATGAGATGATAAGATGTGAGAATGGGATAACAAGTTATGGAAATGAGCTAACAGGGTGATCCCATGGAATAATAAATTATGAAAATTAGACAATAAGCTATAAAAGTGGGATCATAAGATGGAAATTTGATAAGCTGAAGATGTGCGATTGTGAGCCATGGAAATTATTTAATAGGGTGATCACATGGAATAATACATTATGGAGATGAGATAACAAGAAGAGCACAAGACAAGTAAATTAGATCATAAGCTATAAAAGTGGGATAATTAGGTATGGAAATGAGCTAATAAGGTGATCGCACAATGAGATGATAAGCTGTGAGAGTGAGATAATTACAGTAGTTATGGAAATAAGATAACAGGGTGATCCCATGGAATAATAAATTATGGAAATTATACAAGAAACTATAAAAGTGGGATCATAAGTTATGAACATTTCATAAAATGAGGATGTGGGATTATGAGCCATGGAAATGACATAATAAAGTGATCACATGGAATTATACAGTATGGAGATGAGATAATAAGAAGAACACAAATCAAAGAAATGAGATGATAAAATGTGAAAGTGGGATATTAAGTTATGGAAATGATGTGATGAGGTGATCACATGGAGTAGAGAGTGGGATAATAAATTATGGAAATGAGCTAACAGGGTAATCCAATAGAATAATAAATTATGGAAATTAGACAATAAGTTATAAAAGTGGGATCATAAATTATGCAAATTTGATAAGATGAGCATGTGGGATTGTGAGCCATGGAAATTATATAATATGGTGATCACGTGCAGTATGGAGATGAGATAATAAGAAGAGCACATGGCATCACGAGTCAAGGATATGAGATGATAAGCTGTGAAAGTGTGGTATTATAAGTCATGGAAATGAGCTATCAAGGCGATCACCTGGAGTAATAAATTATGGAGATGATTACAATGAGTCAACGAATTGAGATGACAAGCTGTATGAGTAAGATAATAACTAACAGAAATGAGACAATAAGATGATCATGTAGAATAATAAGTTAAGGACATGAGCTAATAAGGTGGTGACATTGAATAACGAGTTATGGAGATGAGATAATGAGCTGAATGCATGGGACACTAAGTGACAATAAGGTGATCACATGAAGAATTAAGTTCTAGAAGTCAGATAATAAGCTGTGAGAACGGGGTAATAAGTTATGGAAAGGAGCTGATGAGATGAGTATTATGAGTCACAGAAATGAGCTAATTAGTGGATTACATTGAATAATAAATAACTCATGGAAATGAGATGATAAGGCGAACAAATGGGGTAATAAGTTGTGGAAATGAACTAATATGGTGAAAAAATTAGTTATGGAAAAGAGATAATGAGCTGAATGTATAGGATAATAAGTCATGGAATTGAGCTAATAAGTTATGGAAATAAGATAATGAGTTGAGTGTGTGGTATTGTGAGTCATGGAAATCAGCTGATGAGGTGAGAACATGTCTTAAAGGCAAGCTAGGTGTGCAATAAGTCAAGGAAATGGATAACAGTGCTGAGCAGTTATGGAAATTAGAGAGTGGGCTGAACACATGGAATAAGTGTTGTGAATCAGCAACACAAAATAGGAAAGAGAGGTGAAGGCCACAACAATTAGCCAAAGCCGGACGAGGTTTGGGTGCCTGAAGCAAACCACAAAGAGACAGCTGGGCCCCAAACTCAAAAGACACATCTAAAATGGGACTGAAGCTTTCAAAATTTAGAAATACTCAAAGAATGCTCTTTGTGAGAGGGGATGACCATAAACCTCTGGTCTATAAGAGCTATCGCCATTAGAAAAAGTAAACACTTTGTGTACGTGAAATGTCTTCACTTTTTTAACCTATGTGGACATATCAAGATTTGATCTTCATTAGCCATAAAAGAAGATGATATAAAATAACCAATTTCATACCACATTTACATTTTTTAGTCTATTGTATTATTTATGGTAAATAAACTTAAATTCAAGTTTTTCATATCTAAAAAGTAAGTGCACCCCTCCTTTTCTTACTACCTCAAATTCAAATCAGGTGCAAATGATGGACACCATTACAGAAGATCTTCACGGAGTCGGTTTTAGGGGAAAGCTCAGACATTGTGGTTTGTTTTGTTCTTTGTTGTGTCGAGATCCAAAGAGCTTCACAAAGAAAGTTCTAGAGGCCTAGGAGTCTAGGAAGGGACTGGGAATCAACCATTCCACTGTCCACCTACAAGTGGAGAAGATCTCAAGCAACTGTCAACTTGCCCAAGCCAGGTCACCCAGCAAGCTCAGTCCAAGGGCAGAATGCAAGACGCTAATAGGAACGTCTCTAAGAAGCCCAGAATTGCATCATGGGACCTCCAGGTAGCTTTTGACACTGCTGATGTCAACATGCATGAGACAAGTGAGAACTACTTGGGAGGTGTGCCAGGTGGAAACGAGAAAGAGCATCAGGGCAGGACTACAGTTTACCCAAGAGCACCTGGCCAATGACCAGGACTTCAAGAACAATGAAAGCCGGGCTGCACAAATGAGAGGAAACAGAAAGAACACCACTGGCATCAGATCGTTGTGATACCCTCTGACATCGCCATCATCAGCGCCAGCGATCATGTCGACGTGAAGTTAAACAAGAACCTCATGACCACTCATTGCTCCAGAAAATCAGATGGCTGGGAAGATCTGAGAACTGAAACAACTGAGATGAGAAAGGAGAAGGCACAGCAACACAGGCAGAACACGAAGACGACACTCAACTCAAACACAAGATTCTGGGGTTGCCCGGACCCACCGCGTGGCCAGCTGTTTGCTGGACGGAGAGACAAGACAGGTAAATAATTCTGAAAGCAATTTCCGAAATACCTGCTCTACCTGCACCAGGAGGACTCGCTACTTCTTTCTTAATTTGGTGAAGCAGACTGGCGCAGGACCACTTAGCCCCCCCAGTGAAGGCACTCGGAGACTCAGGACAGACAGCAGAATCAGGGGGCACATGCAGACTCAACTCAGACGGAACGATGAGCGTCCAGCAATGGGCACCTTTCACATTTATTACAATTCTTATCACACAAGTGATTATTCTTCCTCATCTGACTCCTAGCATTCCATTACTCCAGTCCTGCCTCAAATTAATGCCAACTAATAATTCTTAGTTGACCCCCCTCTGCCCATCTTCTCTGTTTGATGAGGGCCATTCTTGCTTGCTACCATCATTTACAGCCAAAGAGTTCACATTTCCATCTCTAAGTGAGGAGGCCCATCCTTCAGCTCTCTAGCACGTCTAGCTCTGAGGCTAAGGATCTGCACTGGCAATCGGAAGGTTGCCAGTTCAAATCCCATTAATGCCAATAGGGACTCTGCTCTGTTGGGCCCTTGAGCAAGGCTCTTAACCTGCAATTGCTGAGTGCTTCAAGTAGTGAGAAAAGCGCTATATAAATGCAAAGAATTATTATTATTATTATTATGAAATACTCATATCTTGGGCGGCACGGTGGCGCAGTGGGTAGCGCTGCTGCCTCGCAGTTGGGAGACCTGGGGACCGGGGTTTGCTTCCCGGGTCCTCCCTGCGTGGAGTTTGCATGTTCTCCCCGTGTCTGCGTGGGTTTCCTCCCACAGTCCAAAGACATGCAGGTTAGGTGCATTGGCGATTCTAAATTGGCCCTAGTGTGTGCTTGGTGTGTGGGTGTGTTTGTGTGTGTCCTGTGGTGGGTTGGCACCCTGCCCGGGATTGGTTCCTGCCTTGTGCCCTGTGTTGGCTGGGATTGGCTCCAGCAAACCCCCGTGACCCTGTGTTCGGATTCAGCGGGTTGGAAAATGGATGGATGGAATACTCATGTCTTCTATCTCATACAAAATAATAAAGAATATGTAGACACGAATCTCTTTTAATCCTAACACTCACATGTTTAATGCTTAGTATAAAACAATGCTTACTGTCTCATGTGCTAGTACGTGTAAATGACCAATTTTAAGAATACAATTTTCTATAACATCAGACTGCTGGCTTCTTTTCACAAAGTGACAAGGACACATTTAGGTATTTAGTGGCATCAGGCAGTGCTGGCATCAGTGTATTAAGATGGAGGTGCTGCTGAGCCCCATTCTGATCAGCGTAATGTCTTGTGCTCCACACATTCCTGAAACTGATCTCTTTTCTTATCATTTCATTTCCTTTTCCTTGTTGGCCTTAAGAGATCCAATGTTACTGATCATTGTTGGCTTATGCGTCATTGCCGTCACAGGGAAAATCTCCCACTGGATATACAGATACATAATTAATGCGCCTATCCTACTCCACGAAAATCTCCGTCTCTTTCTTGTACTAGTCCTCCTTATTTTCCTTTAGGTTTTTAAAAGTCTTAGTCTTCCATTTTGGCAGTCAGTCAGAACAACAAAATAAAACTAAACGGCCCGCTGCAGTGCACTTGACTTTCTGATGTCGCTAACTTATCGGCGCCTCTGCGTAGAAGAACAGCAGCAACGAGTTGGGCTCACATGCGCCCCCTTCAGGGCGGCATGGTACTGTCAGCCCTCGCCCTGTGCCTTTTTCACTGCGGTTTTATGTCCGATCAGCAAGACTAAATATGTCGCATACATTCCTTAAAGATATTAGCCAGACTGTGGACAGTCGGGGTGTATAATAAACGTGTCTGCTAACCTTATATTGGCGACATACAGACAGACAGCAATACGCACGCGCCAACTGCAGCCATCAACCCCGTGTGTGACGGAGAGCGCAGTCCGAGAGTTGGTGAGGCTCGTCGCTGCTGCATCTCACGTTTCTCTGCTGTATTTGAACAGGAGATGCGCCAATTCAGTGATTTAGACTATAACATGATCAAAAATATCAGAATCATACAGAAAACAAATTTTTCGCACAAACCACTAGACACATTTATTTTGTGTTATCATTTTTA
Organism: Erpetoichthys calabaricus; assembly: GCF_900747795.2. Classification (NCBI taxonomy): domain Eukaryota; kingdom Metazoa; phylum Chordata; class Cladistia; order Polypteriformes; family Polypteridae; genus Erpetoichthys; species Erpetoichthys calabaricus. The sequence continues at coordinate 247,348,670 of NC_041398.2, read as the reverse complement.
CTTTTCATAATGACAGGTGCCTCCCCTGACCTCACGTTCCTGCAAGGCACCGTACATTAACTATTTCAGCGTTTCTCAACCTTTAAGTATTTGCGACCCCGAGTTTTCATAACAGTTTTAATCGACCCCCCCCCCCCCCCCGTTTTTTTGAAAGGAGCCCACTAATACCAATTTCCATCCATCCATCCATTTTCCAACCCGCTGAATCCGAACACAGGGTCACGGGTGTCTGCTGGAGCCAATCCCAGCCAACATAGGGCACAAGGCAGGAACCAATCCCAGGCAGGGTGCCAACCCACCGCAGGACACACACAAACACACCCACACACGGGCCAATTTAGAATCGCCAATCCACCTAACCTGCATGTCTTTGGACTGTGGGAGGAAACCGGAGCGCCCGGAGGAAACCCACGCAGACACGGGGAGAACATGCAAACTCCACGCAGGGAGGACCTGGGAAGCGAACACCCAGGTCCCCAGGTCTCCCAACTGCGAGGCAGCAGCGCTTAATACCAATTTGTTCTTTTTAAATTAATGATATATCATAGATACATATTTTATTATACCTACTTAACTTTTATCGACATTTATCTAACTCTATATTTATTTTTCTAGTATCAGAATGTCGTTAGGTTGATTTGTTTTGGTTTCAATAGATGTATTTTTCATATTTTTGATTCTTGTTTTCTTTTTTTCACACCCTAGGGGGGCCCGCCCCACAGATTGAGAACCACTGATATTTAGACGCATCCACACTTTTCCATTCCATCTGAACTAGTGTGGCGCTGAGGTGTCACCAGCTGCATGGCTGCACTCGGGTCCTAATCTGGGACCCTGAGTTGATTGGTCATGTGGTGGGTGCGGCAATGCGCTGTATCAGCGCCTGCTCCTAACTCTCGCGCTCTCTCTGCTGCTGCCACCTATTGTCCTACAAGATGAACGACACCCAATTCCGCACGTCAGGTGTCCGACTGTCACTGATAATTTCTCTTAATTACTTAATGTGAAAAACAAAACAAAACAAAAAAGACCTTGACCCGAAAAAAATAAAAGGAAACGTGAAACATGAAGAGATGAACACCTTTGATTACAATTTGCACTCAGCAGACGGTGAGCAGCTTTGTTTCTCTGACTCGCTAAGTGTATTAACTGAAACAATTAACCTCGCGTTAACGTCTCAATTAGAGAATGAAAACTGTTAAAGCACACGGGATTATCCCCTAAAGGGCCAACATCTGCATTGCATTCAGACACAACAAACCGCATTCTGTGCTAACAGAAATCCAAACGCCGCCCGCAGCGAACTCACCGAATGTAATTAATACAAAATTTGGACGTGGGCGTCAGTAGGCTTTGCCCCCCAGGAATTCAGTTACCCAAACTATTTCAGTCATTATTTACCACTCTGATGCTAATCATTCAGATCATAAAATCAGTCATCACAATATCAATGGACAAGAAGAATTCACGTTTAATTGCAGAACGACGGTATTTGAGGGGTCCTCGAGAGCAGGGGTGTCCAACTCCAATCTTGGTGGGCCACAGTGGCTGCAGGTTTTCAATCTAACCATGCTAATCAACTTCTTTTCCCTTCGTTTTACTAGCCAGTTAGTTCCCAGCATGACCTGTGGGCATCCAAATGGGTACTGAAGCTCAAGGGTGCTGCCATCTAGTGTACTGGGAAAGAACATATTCACCAGTCATCATGTCCCCTGGTCCTTCCATTGCACTGAACTCCCAGGCTGAGTAAGGGTTCTTGTTCAATCCTGGCCAGCATGCCAGCCCCCTGTGTGCCATCCATTACTACATTTACTGTATATGGTCATGCAGATCACCATCATGGCTTAAGGTAAGCAATACCACCCTGAACTGCTAGGGGGCGCTAACCGTCCTTCCTTCTCCACCTGCAGTACTGAGAAGAATGCCAGTAACAACTGACTCCACCTGCAGAGCCCGGAGAAGGCCCCTCCCCTTCTGGTGGACACCTGATAAAAAGAGGCGTGTCCATAGTGGAGCGTCTCAGTCTGGACCTGGACGCCGAGGTAGAAGGAGCTCCTGAGCCAACTGAGATCCATCATTGAGCCTGAATGGGCTGAAATATTTGTTCTGCTTGCTTTAATAATAGTCAGTCAGTCATTTTCCAACCCGCTATATCCTAATACAGGGTCACAGGGGTCTGCTGGAGCCAATCCCAGCCAACACAGGGTGCAAGGCAGGAACAAATCCTGGGCAGGGCACACACACACACCAAGCACACACTAGGGACAATTTAGGATCGCCAATACACCTAACCTGCACGTTTTTGGACTGTGGGAGGAAACCCACACAGACACGGGGAGAACATGCAAACTGGAGGATCATCTTTGAACAGCCAGCCCAAGAGGTCACAACTGCATTGACATCCATAAGGACCGTCCCATCAGCCATCCTGACTGAATCTATCTGAGGAGTAGATTCGGGTGTGCGTAATTCTTTGATTCCTTTGTAAGCAGGACGTGGGTCACCAAACCACAGATGGTGTGTCACTTGCTCACAGGTTCCTCCTTATCTCCTCTCAGAGCCCTCACAGCTGCCCTTCTCAGTTTCCAGTAAAGACCGGAGTTGTCATCAAGCTGTGCACTGCGACTCCTCTCGATGACATCCAAGGTGGGACCTGCGAGATGAAACACCTCCTTCTGGGATCATCAGCAACACCAACACAACCCTCAGCAACCTTCAGGGTCTTGTCACGGAGGGTCTCCCACATCAAACCAGGAATCCAAAATCTGAACTGAGGACCAGCAGTTTCAGCTAACTTCTAGTCAAGTTCTGAGGGATGATGGCATTGAAGGCTGAACTGAGGTCAATGTATAGCAGTGTGAGACATGGACAGGTGAAGAAGGACAGATGTTACAGTGCTAGGCAGACTCAGGGGGTCATGTGATGCAAAGAGTTGTGTCTTTGTGTCCTCCATGACCAGCACTTCGTGATGATGATGATGATGATGATGATGGGTGTTAGCTCTACAGGATAACTGAAGGCCACTGAAGGATGAGGTACTTCCTTTTCTAGAATTTCTCGCCTTACTTCAGGTCACGACATTTGGGCAGACATGGCGAGACCCCCTCCTCTTAAATACCGGATGACCTTCCCTGATAAAGTCACAAAGCTCCCTGAATCTCAGACATGGCGTCTCTTTCTCCACTGCAGCCTGGACAATGAGGCTCCCTCTGAAATTCTTCCCTTCTCTGGCCATGGCAGGTGCACTCAGCTTCTTCTGTTAAGAACGTCTTTAACATGGAATGGCAGCAGCTGCTTAGGATGCCAAGTCAGCTTTGATAAGGCAACAGACCCTGGGGGGCTTGGATTGAGCTGAGATGTAGGCATGCAGCGCGTCAGACACTTGAAAGAGGAGCCTGCTGCTTTCACAACTACAGCTGTGCTCGAGAAGACCACCAAACAGCCCAACTGTTAGACTCAGCTCACTGTAGGTGACAGCTGCTGAATACAGGAAAGTCACTATATGGGGGTGGGGGGTGTAAAACCTGCCCGCTACGCCACCTTGGGCCTCACTGTGCACATCAGGTCACCAGCCCTTTTAGTTATTAATGGCTTGAAGGACCTTCTTGGTCAGAGGCGGTCAATCCATTAGGCAGCCAGGAGGTCTCTGTGAATCCCCACACCCCACCATGGACCACCAGGGGATCGCCCTTCAGACAATGAAGGGAAACAAATCCTCAAACAGTAAGAACACGAAATATGTGCTATGAACACCAAGGGGCACCATTTATGTAAGTCTAGGGGTGCACACACTGGACAACAAGGGGTCCCCCCAACCCCGACCTGGTCCTCAAGGTCTAATAATACTGAATGTGCAGTATAGACACTGCGGGCTTGGAGGGCGCTATTTATTTAACTCAAGTGGCATTAGCTCTGGTACTTTCTGGTATGCACTATAGACACTGCGCTGGGGGGCGCCATTTATTTAACTCAAGTGGCATTAGCTCTGGTACTTTCCAGTACGCACTATGGACACCAGGGGGCACCATTTATGTAAGTCTAGGGTAGCACACTCTGGACAACAAGGGGAATGGGGAACGGGGAACGGGGAACGGGGAACTCCCACCCTCCCACCACCTGGTCCTCAAGGTCTAATAATATTGAATGTGCACTATGGCAATGGGGGGGGGGTGACATTTATGTAACTCAAATGAAGTGAGATTCGGACACCAAGGGGAACCAGCAGGTATCTCCCAAACCCCCTTGCACACACCCCCCCCTTGATCTTCAAAGTCTAATAATAATGAATACTTGCTATGGACACTAGGGGGTGCTGTTTATGTAACTCAAGCAGCGTGAGTTCTAGAAATGTCTGCACTGTGGACACAGAGAGATGCCATATTTAAAGTCAAGGGCTGCACAGTCTGGAGACCAAGAGGAACCCACTGAATGTGCACTATGGACACTGGAGGGGGTGCACGCTCCAGACACTAAGGGGAACACTCCCCCCCCCCCCCACCAGTCTGAATGTGTGCTTTGGACACCTAGGGGTGCTGTTTATGTAACTCATGCAGTGTGCACTTTGGAACTTTCCACCCTCCCCGGTTCATGCGATAGACACCAAGGGGCACACTGCATGAGTTACATAAACAGTAACTAAAGGGGTACATGCTACAGACACTGGGGGGGGGGCTCTTCTCCTCCTGCCTACTGCTCCATATGGGCTTCTAGTGCACTGCTTTTGTTGGTACATTTGCCACAGCTAGTGCCTCATTGATCCACGTTCCCAGGTTCCCATTTGACTATGAGAAGTTTGCATGTTCTCTGTGTGTCCATGTGGAATTCCCTCCTACATCTCAAAAGCCATGCAAGTTATTAAGTTAATCCTTTATTTATTTTACACCACTTATCTGAGACCAACAGTCTTAACACAGAGGGCTAAACATCCCTTTCCCCAGGTTAATCAACACTTCCAAATTCCAGTCGTCAAGTCTGGGGGTGCTGCCTCCTGCTGCTGAGAGAAGCTCTGCTCCGCTCCACCCCAGCTACAAAATGTGTTAGAGCCATGGCAGGACATGCACTTCTACCTGAAGCTAAGCACATTCAGGCCCAACAACTACTTGGGTGGGAGACCATAAACGTTTGGGTGCTGCTGGAAGAGGTGATAGTGAGGCCAGCAGGGGGCGCTTACCCTGAGATCCGAATGTGGATCCCAAGGCCCCAGTGCAGTGACAGGGGACACTGTCCTGTAAAACATGTGCTCTCTTTTGGATGAGATATAAAACTGAAGTCTGGGCTCTCTGTGGTCATTAAAGATCACTGGGCATCCCCCCTAAAGAGTAGGGTGTATCCTGATGTTGGGCTAAATTGCCCTCCAGGGCTTGTTTATTCTGCCCCCCTTATAATCCCATCTCTTTTTATAAATCCCATACCAAATGGCATGTAACAGAGACATATGCAATGCAGTTGTCATTCTCACAGATGACACATCACAAAAAGAAACACTATTTTTATAAATTCCATACCAAATATTGTATAACATCGACAGATGCATTGCAGTTGTCATTCCAACAGATGGTGCATCACAGACATTAACACTGCTTTTATGCATTCCATACCAAATGGTATATAACACAGACAGCTGCATTGCAGTTGTCATTCCAACAGATGACACATCACAAAAATTAGCACTGCTTTTACAAATCCCATACCAAATGATATATAACAAAGACATATGCATTGCATTTATCATTCCAACAGATGGTGCATTACAAACATTAACACTGCTTTTATGCATCCTATACCAAATGGTATATAATACATGTGCATTGCCAGTCCACTGCAAACATTAATGCTGAGCTCTACATTGATTTCTTAGATTTCAACCCATCTTAGATAGATAGATAGATAGATAGATAGATAGATAGATAGATAGATAGATAGATAGATAGATAGATAGATAGATAGATAGATAGATAGAGTGAAAGGCACTATATAAGTGATAGATAGATAGATAGATAGATAGATAGATAGATAGATAGATAGATAGATAGATAGATAGATAGATTGAAAGGCACTATATAAGTGATAGATAGATAGATAGATAGATAGATAGATAGATAGATAGATAGATAGATAGATAGATAGATAGATAGATAGATAGATAGATAGATAGATAGAGTATCAATCTATCTAGCCATCTTTTCTTTTTATTGCTATGATTACCTTTAGATCTGTCATGAAGTGTCTTTGCTATCTATCGGTTTATCCATCACGTCTTTCAGATCTATTATGTTTCTATCTCTTATATAGTGCCTTTCAGATCTAGTATATATTTCCATAATTATCCACACAGTACATCTATCATAAAGCGCCTTTCTTATCTCCAATATAACGCCACTCTCTTGCTCCACGACTATTTATCATTGACATTTGTTTTGTTTTCCTGTCCCTTTACCGTCCTTTTAATGTCATTTATGAGTGTCTCTCTGCTCCTGTCTGTCCCGTGGTTGGTGATTCACTGCTAACGCTGCGCACTTTTAAATCCATGTAGCTCCTCTGAGCCCATACGGAGTACAGAGAGCTGTGTGTGAATTGGGTGGGCCTGTCACGTCATGCGGCGGTGGGCTTGAAGAGTCACTGTGCATATGTCCTGTTTCTGTCACTGCTGACAACTGAACACCACTGGGTGGGGGGGGGGGGGGGGGGGGGGTGTGGGGGGTGACGACAAATGCCTTCTGCAGCTGCCCCCAACTGTGGCTTAGAGCAATTAGAAATGCAGTTTGAGGCAGGGGAACATTTGACAGGCTGCACAGAAAGGGGGTCTTATTTTTGTAATACGGATTTATTCCTTTGGCTCTAATGTTGTGCCCACAGCTTTCCTTCAGACAACACGTCAAGTCTGGTCAGTCATTAGCCACGAAAGCGTAATCTTCAAATGCCTCCTCGTCTCGGGCTGTCATCGGCAGTGACGTCTCCTCTTCAGTGGGCTTTCTGGTGGGCTCCTCACCTGAATACCAACAAAGTGAAATGGGGGAACGCAAGAAAGGAGAGGAAAAAAATAAACTAAAATGCTCATTTAGTGGTCTGCAGTGCTGTGTGAGGGCCGGACTGAGATAAGGAGGATATTAAACAGCGGGGAATACGACTTATTTTAAATCTTTAATTAAGAATTTTCATTATTTAAAAAAAGAAAAGAAAAGAAAAAGTGGTTGACTATGCTGATGTCGAAGTGGAGCTCCAGAGTTGGAGAAGATGCCCTAAAGTAACGCTAAATTATTAATCAAAGAAATACTCACTTCTCAGCAAGCGTAACTTTTGTAGCCACTTGTCTTGAAATAAGGCCATAAATAAATAAATAAATGTGCTGTGGGTTTTATGAATATTTGTATGGAAAAAAAAATACAATCTTGTATCTCTTTGTCTTAGGGAGCAGCCCAGGGTGCCATCACTCGCCCAAATTTTTCTTCACTTTCCTTTTATTCTTTTGCTGTTTTTTTGAAGTTGATTTGGTAAATTGAATCGGATTTTGCATTTCTTCTCTGCTGTATGGATCTTGTATTAATCTGACCAGTTTACATTTTATTCTAATTCTGTTAGTTATGGGGCAGCGTCTATAAAAAGTCTTCACCTGCCCGGTCTGATTCTTATAACAACTCGGATCTACAGAAAAAATGACTCTTTACAGTGAAAACAGATGTTTACCAAATTAGTTAAAAAATATAAATCAACACACTCATCAATCACATAAATATTCACCCACTTCCAGTCAGTCAGGTGGTAGCCATGACAAGCCTCTTTCTCTGTCAGCTCTGCCATTTCTCCCTCAGCTTCTTTGCCTTAACAGCTGAACCTTTATCACCTGTCATGGAGATCCCGAGGGAAGAGCCTTGGTCAAGAGAGAGAGAGAAAGGGAGGTTGGGAACAGTCGCTGATGTACCCACCACACGACAGACCACCCGGATTGGGACCCGAGTACAGCGGGTGACACCTCAGCACCACACTGGAACACTGGGAGGTTTTCTATGGTGGCTGGAATGCTAATCCTGCCACCGACCCCCCAAGTTTACCCTGTAAGTTGGAGGACCTCGGCGCAGGTTAACGTCACACTCAGGACAAAGTCCAGCCACAGATTCTCTTTTGAACTCTCGGCTACTCCAGGACATTCATATTGTCACTTTGAGGTCATTCCAGTGTAGCTTTGGCTTTATGCTTAAGGTTGTTGTCTTTCTTGTAAGCTCCTTCAGGATTTCCTTGTGGTTTATCTTTATTTTTCATTCATCTCTTCTCACAAGCCTTCCAGGGCCGGCTGAAGAGAAACGTCTGCACAGTTTTCTTCAGACCACCTTCAGAGACAGGGAATGTTCCAGTGAGCTCAGATATGAAAATCGACATAACCCAGAAAAACGCTGGTGAGCAAAGGCAAGAAGGCAGGACCAGGAGGAAACCACTTGGGGGTGCTCGGTGGCAGTGTGACAAGACAGGAGGTGCTGGCATCAAAGGATGAGACCTGCAGGTCACATTTTATGAGTGACGTTCCACCCTGTGAGTCACTTTACTTAATGCTGGAGACCAAAAAGGGTGTGGGTGGGGGGACGTAAAGACCACTGAGGGCAGCTACAATCCAATAACATGCTCAGGGGCACCAGTACACATCCTGGGTCTGGCCTTAGATAGATAGATAGATAGATAGATAGATAGATAGATAGATAGATAGATAGATAGATAGATAGATAGATAGATAGATAGATAGATAGATAGACACTATCTATCTATCTATCTATTATATAGTGCCTTTCATCATCTATCTATCTATCTAGATATCTATCTATCTATTATATAGTGCCTTTCATCATCTATCTATCTATCTATCTATCTATCTATCTAGATAGATAGATAGATAGATAGATAGATAGATAGATAGATAGATAGATAGATAGATAGATAGATAGATAGATAGATGAAAGGCACTATATATAATAGATAGATAGATAGATAGATAGATAGATAGATAGATAGATAGATAGATAGATAGATAGATAGATAGATAGATGATGAAAGGCACTATATAATAGATAGATAGATAGATAGATAGATAGATAGATAGATAGATAGATAGATAGATAGATAGATAGATGATGAAAGGCACTATATAATAGATAGATAGATAGATAGATGGATAGATAGATAGATAGATAGATGAAAGGCACTATATAATAGATAGATAGATAGATAGATAGATAGATAGATAGATAGATAGATAGATAGATAGATAGATAGATAGATGATGAAAGGCGCTATATAATAGATAGATAGATAGATAGATGGATAGATAGATAGATAGATGAAAGGCACTATATAATAGATAGATAGATAGATAGATAGATAGATAGATAGATAGATAGATAGATGATGATGAAAGGCAGTATATAATAGATAGATAGATAGATAGATGGATAGATAGATAGATAGATAGATGAAAGGCACTATATAATAGATAGATAGATAGATAGATAGATAGATAGATAGATAGATAGATAGATAGATGATGAAAGGCGCTATATAATAGATAGATAGATAGATGGATAGATAGATAGATAGATAGATGAAAGGCACTATATAATAGATAGATAGATAGATAGATAGATAGATAGATAGATAGATAGATAGTGTCACACAAGCACATCGGGGGCTCTCCTTAAGGGCTCTGTTGAGATGTGTAATAACCCACTGGCATGACAGGGGGCACCATTGCAAACATTGTCTTCTCCATTATCTTCTACCCACAGCACTTTGAAACCACCCATTGAGGGCACTTGGCTCCGCCCCTTCCTGTGCCTGTCCATCATGCTTCACTTTGAGATGGCCCAGGACCAATGGCCCAATGCCGTGCTTTGCGGACCCTGACCTCCACAGTTCCTTCCCTAAAGTGCTTTGCGTTAAGGGTTGACAGTTTTATATTTGGTTGCTTGCTGCATTAAATGGGACTTCCATCTTGGTATCCTGAGACCCTGAAACTCTCCTTTGGTCTCTCATTTATAGTCGATAGATAAGATATATAGAAGTGAAAGGCACTATATAATACATAGTCCCACTCCCGGTGAGGCGCTATACAGACGTATTGTCTGTTGGTATAAAGGAGCCCCCATTTTCGTTTCCTCACACACTTCTGCTGATTCGTTGCCTGAAAGTCCTCAGTGTTGTTGTGTCACAGGGAGGATGTGCAGCGTTGTCCATAATGGCTCTCAATTTTATTTTAATTTTCTCCTTTGCTACGACCTCCATGGGGTCCCATAACTGAGCCTGCCCTTTTAATGAGCCTGTTGATTCAGTGGTCCCCTCTTGATGTGATGTCACCAGCTCAGCACACCATGCTGGCCATCACCGAGTTGTGAAAGATGTCCCTGCCCACATTAAAGGAGTGCAGGCCCCTAAGAAGAAGAGTCTGCTCTGCCCTTTTCTTCTACAGGTCCTCGGTGTTCTGAGACCAGTCTGGCTTGTCATTGAGGTGGACCCTAATGAACCCCCCCCCCCCATCTCCACCCTCGAGTAGTAACCTGCCTGAGTTTGAACCCAACCCACCATGACACACATCTCATACCAAACGCGGCCCCCTCCCACTAAATGCTCTAAGGAGACCAGTCAATCCACCAAGGAATGGGTGAAAGGAAGGAAGTGGAGGGTTGTGGAACGGCTGTGTCTGCTGTGGGGGGATATGAAGCAAGCTGTGCAACCCCCCCCCCCCCCCCCCCCCCCCGGTGCCCCCCCATCAAACATGGCACAGCAGAGGGAGGAGGAGTGGACTTGACGTCTGCTGTACTGAGAGAGGGAATGCCGACTTGAGGGGGTGACACCAGCTATTTGAGCCAAAGGGGGGTCTTACTTACTTTTGCCACAGCCATGTTACAGTAAATGGCCTTTAATAAATTATTTCAAAGTTACATTAACATTTTTTTGTTATTATTACGTCACACTTATTTTAAGTTTTATTTAAATAAAGATACATTTTTGATTGGTCCATATATACTAAGAAAGTAAAAACATTTCATGGGGTGGACTTCCTATTTCACACGATTGTCTTATAGCCTAAATCGAGTGAAAATATAAAAATATAGTTAAAAAAGAAAGAAAAATATGAATTTATATAAGGTTTAACATCTATGAATATTTTATTTAGGAAAACTGTTTTATATTCCGGAGCGTTGAAATAAATGAAAGTCCCAGCGTCGGCCGGAGCCCGTTACTGCTGACTCATTTGATTGCAGTGAGTTGCCCGAAGGCCGTCGCCACCTCGCGGTTTTCATTTCCATTTCTCTTCTGTGACTCTGAATGAGGAGGAGACGCCCTGCAAGTTGACGCAGTCTTGTTGCCTCTGATCATCTCACCTCATCTTTGTGACGCCGCTTTCTCCTTTAAGGATGTCAACGTCACTTCCATTTCTAACAGACCAGACCTTCATCACTCTTCCAACCTCCAGCCACAGGCCCCTGAATGACAACATGAGGTTCTGTGGCTGGAGGGGTCTGACACTGGAGGTCTACAGCCGGACCCTTCAGGTGTTTTCTAGTGAGGGTCACAGTGGCACCCGTGCCAAGCAGGACCCCAGCAGCAGATTCCAGCTCTTCCTGAGGTTTCCCAAGCCAACCGACTCCCAATCCCTCCACCGTGTCCTGGGTGTGCCACACATTCCTTACCCAGTGGTCTTAAGGGGGAACCCATCCATGGGGCATCCTGACGACCACCTCAACTGGCTCCTCTTGGTCCTGAGGAAGAGCGATTCTACTCGGAGGCTCTCACCCTATCGTGGAATGGCACCCTCATTTTTGTCACGTGTACCCAACAGTGTCCTTCTTTCGGTCACATTACCTGTCAGTTCATGACTATCACCGAGGACACGGCTGGAGATTGACGAGTAAGCGGAGAGTTTCCTCTTTAGTCTCAGTTTCCGCGTCACCACCGTGCCCGTACGGGAGCTGCCGCCACTCCGATCCACTTGTCCATCTCACATTTCAAGTCCATGATGGTTAAACTGGCTCGACTGCCGGTAACGCTTTGGTTCATTTTTGTTTTTCTGATAAAGCACTGAGTACGCTAAAAAATAAATGAATTGAGTCATCTGTTTAAAAGATAAGTCTGAATAAATGAATGGAGAGTGAAACTTCAGCCACGGCAGCTGTAATTATAGAAGAAAAAGAATCGGCAGAAAGATATTCATCTTCTCCTTAATAACGCGTCATGAAAAGCAATCCCTCTTCCCTTTCTTGCCAGCGTGGACTGAGAGTCAAGTTGAATATGCAGCTCTTGCAGATCCCACTCTTTGATCTCGTTCCAAAACCTCTCAATTATTTTGTTTCATTTTGACATTAGAAAATATCAAGTACGGCCTTCTTCTCAACTTCTGTGTGGAGCCTCCTTCAGTAGCCGGCTTCTATCCGTCTGAATGTCCATGCCCATCCGATTCAGTTATCCTTTAGACCAGCGGTGGTCCTCACCCTGTGGTTGGCACATGAGGAAACGCATTCAAAAAGTTGGCAGCTGCTAACACGAGCAAAAGCTGGGAGACCTAAGGAGTCACAAGTGCAGTCACACCTCAAGAAAAGTACAAATCTGTCAACGTTTCCAAAAGATTTAATTACTAGCACTGCTATCCATAAAGGGAATCGGTGCAGAAATAAAAAAAAAAATCACAATTCATGTTTGCTTTCAGAGAGCAATGATGCGACCAAAAACCTGTAATTGTTACTGCTAGCTGAAATGCATTACTACAAATGTTTGTGATGCACCATCTGTTGGAATGACACCTGCAATACATTTTATTACTAGAAATATTTGTGATGCTCCATCTGTTGGAATGACATGTGTAATACATTTTATTACTACAATTTTTTGTGATGCACCATCTGTTGGAATGACATGTGCAATACATTTATTACCACAAATGTTTGTGGTGCTCCATCTGTTGGAATGACATGTGTAATACATTTATTACTACAAATGTTTGTGATGCACCATCTGTTGGAATGACACCTGCAATACATTTATTACTACAATTTTTTGTGATGCACCATCTGTTGGAATGACATGTGCAATACATTTATTACTACAAATGTTTGTGGTGTTCCATCTGTTGGAATGACATGTGTAATACATTTATTACTACAAATTTTTGTGATGCACCATCTGTTGGAATGACATGTGCAATACATTTTATTACTACAATTTTTTGTGATGCACCATCTGTTGGAATGACACGTGCAATACATTTTATTACTACAATTTTTTGTGATGCACCATCTTTTGGAATGACATCTGCAATAAATTTATTACTACAAATGTTTGTGGTGCTCCATCTGTTGGAATGACACCTGCAATGCATTTTATTACTACAAATGTTTGTGGTGCTCCATCTGTTGGAAAGACACCTGCAATACATTTTATTACTACAAATGTTTGTGGTGCTCCATCTGTTGGAATGACATGTTTAATACATTTTATTACCACAAATGTTTGTGATGCACCATCTATTGGAATGACACCTGCAATACATTTTATTACTACAAATGTTTGTGATGCACCATCTATTGGAATGACATGTGCAATACATTTTATTACTACAATTTTTTTGTGATGCACCATCTGTTGGAATGACATGTGCAATACATTTATTACTACAAATGTTTGTGGTGTTCCATCTGTTGGAATGACATGTGTAATACATTTATTACTACAAATTTTTGTGATGCACCATCTATTGGAATGACATGTGCAATACATTTTATTACTACAATTTTTTGTGATGCACCATCTGTTGGAATGACATGTGCAATACATTTTATTACTACAATTTTTTGTGATGCACCATCTTTTGGAATGACATCTGCAATAAATTTATTACTACAAATGTTTGTGGTGCTCCATCTGTTGGAATGACACCTGCAATGCATTTTATTACTACAAATGTTTGTGGTGCACCATCTATTGGAATGACACCTGCAATACATTTTATTACTACAAATGTTTGTGATGCACCATCTATTGGAATGACATGTGCAATACATTTTATTACTACAAATGTTTGTGCTGCTCCATCTATTGGAATGACATGTGCAATACATTTTATTACTACAAATGTTTGTGCTGCTCCATCTGTTGGAATGACATGTGCAATACATTTTATTACTACAAATGTTTGTGGTGCTCCATCTGTTGGAATGACATGTGCAATGCATTTTATTACTACAAATTTTTGTGATGCACCATCTGTTGGAATGACAATGTGCAAAACATTTTATTACTATAAATGCTTGAGATACACCATCTGCTGGACGGAGACACAGAAAAAATATAAACTCACACACAGATACTCAGACACATTATTAAGGTGGACTAGCTGTGCTACCGGTCTACGAGAGGTCAAAATCTAAGAAATCAACAAAGATCTTGATGTTAATGTTTGCAGTGTATCATCTACTGAAATGTATTTTGTAATGCATGTAGTAATAACATGCATTGCATTTGTCATTCCAACAGATGATGCATCACAAGTATTTGTAGTAATAAAATACATTGCTACAAATGTTTGTGATGTGCCATCTGTTGGAATGACTACAAAAGTTTGAGATAATGCTATATGTGGGGCAGAGACATAGCAACTGGACAAATACACAGACATACAAACACTTATCTTTTTATTAGATGGGCTAACTGTGCCAACTCTGTAGAATGAATTGCAATATAAATAATCAACATAGACCTTGATGTTAACATATGCAGCACACCATCTACTGAAATGTTTTTTGCAATGTATGTAGTAAGCAAATGCAGTACATATGTCATTGCCACAATTGTCTGTGATCTGTTGGAATGACAAATGCAATTAATGCCTCTGTTATATACCATTAGGTAAGGAGTTGGTAAAAGCAGTGTTAATGTTTGTGATGTGCCATCTGTTGGAATGACAAATACAATGGATTTTATTACTACAAATGTTTGGGATGTGCCCTCTGTTGGAATGACAGAGATAGCAACCAGATGGACATATAGACACTTATCCTTTAAATAAGATGGACTAACTGTGCTACTCATGTAAGATGGGTTGAAATCTAAATAAACAGCATAGATGTTGGTGTTAACATTTGCAGTTCACTATCTATTGAAAAATATTTTATAATGCATGTAGTAATAGCATGTGGT
Organism: Erpetoichthys calabaricus; assembly: GCF_900747795.2. NCBI lineage: Eukaryota > Metazoa > Chordata > Cladistia > Polypteriformes > Polypteridae > Erpetoichthys > Erpetoichthys calabaricus. Next base: position 247,333,499 of record NC_041398.2, on the reverse strand, counting down.
GTATTTGTTATTCCAACAGATGGTGCATCATAAACATTTTTTACTACCAATTTGCCATCTGTTGGAATGACAGATGCAGTGCATTATCACTCTGTTAGATGTCCTTTTGGCATGGAATTAGTAAAAGCATTGTTAATGTTTGTGATGCACCATCTGCTGGAATGACAAATTCAATGCATTTTATTCTTATATATGTTTGTGATGTACCATCTGTTAGAATTAGAAATGCACTGCATATGTCTCTGTTAGATGCCATTTGGTATGGGATTTGTAAAAGCATTGTTAACGTTTGTGACACACCATCTGTTGGAAAGACAAATGCAATGCATTTTGTTGCTACAAATGTTTGTGATGTACCATCTGCTGGAATGACAAAGATTTAGCAACTGGATGGACACACAGATACACAGGCACACAGACACGTCCTTTTATTAAGGTAAAGTGTTGAAACCTAAGTAATCAACGGAGACCTTGGCATTAACACTTGAATTTATTTTGTAGTACATGTAGTAATAACATGCATTGCATTTGTCATTCCTGCAGATGGTGCATCACAAACATTTGTGGTAATAAAATGCATTATTACCAATGCATGTGATGCACCCCCTGTTGAAATGACAAATGCAATGCTCATGTCTCTGTTATATGCCATTTGGCATGAGATTTGTAAAAGCTGTTTGTGATGTGCCATCTGTTGGAATGACAAAGACGTAGCAACCAGACGAACACACATACATTATACAGATACCCTTATCCTCTTCTTAAGCTGGATGAATTGTGTTTCAGTTTCAAAGTTTATGAATTTCAGCTCTAGTTCCTTTTATTTTTCGGTTATATTTATGGCTTTGAAGAAAGCCTGTCCTGACTCTTAGCTTTGACCTCGGCTTGTTTTCTGTCTGCGTGTATCTTCTTCCTTTTAATGTCTCTTGTGAATCAGCCTCGCTCCCCTATGTAATACGCAGGATGTTTAATGGGCACTGCGAAGGGTTAAATCACGTTGAGCCCCTCTAATTTCAAAGAGTCTTGAAGGCTTTGATTCTACGGGGAATATCTGATACTCTGCGAAAAACACAGCTGGAAAAAAAGGTAAACGCGGCATCACTCCAGAAGAGATGAGAGGGAATACCAGTGGTGTTTTAACAAAAGCAGTAGCCGGCGAGATTAAAGAGACCACATACGATTTAAAAGAGATGATAAGAACAAATTGCTTGGGAATTGAAGCTCATAAATCCAACTGGCTATGTTAAGAAATGACGCACGTAAACTCAAACGAACAACTCAAAAAGAAAAGGAGGAAATGAAAGGGGGCGGCACAGTGGCACAGTGGGTAGCGCTGCTGCCTTGCAGATAGGAGGGATAAGGGGTTTGCTTCCCGGGTCCTCCCTGTGTGGAGTTTGCATGTTCTCCCCGTGTCTGCGTGGGTTTCCTCCCACAGTCCAAAGACATGCAGGTTAGGTGGATTGGCGATTCTAAATTGGCCCTAGTGTGTGTGCTTGGTGTGTGGGTGTGTTTGTGTGTGTCCTGCGGTGGGTTGGCACCCTGCCCAGGATTGGTTCCTGCCTTGTGCCCTGTGTTGGCTGGGATTGGCTCCAGCAGATCCCCGTGACCCTGTGTTCGGATTCAGCTGGTTAGAAAATGGATAGATGGATGGATGGAAATGAAAGGCAGTGAGGCAGAAAGATGGCAGCACAAGTGGAATTTGGGACTGGTGGGATTCCGGAGCAGCCAGAGGACGTGATTGGGAATGGCAAAAATCATACGTTGTGTTCCTAATGAACTTGTGATTAAAAAAATTAAATAGAAATTTGTGCAAATTAAACATGACCATGAAAACATCCATCCATCCATCCATTTTCCAACCCGCTGAATCCGAACACAGGGTCACGGGGGTCTGCTGGAGCCAATCCCAGCCAACACAGGGCACAAGGCAGGAAACAATCCTGGGCAGGGTGCCAACCCACCGCAGGACACACACAAACACACCCACACACCAAGCACACACTAGGGCCAATTTAGAATCACCAACCATGAAAACATCGATACATATAAAAACACCCACCCCTTTGATGGCCACCGCTGGCCCAACAGCCCCAAGCAGCAGAAGTTAATCACAGCGGAGAGAAGGCCCACTATATCGACGTGACGTCGGAGTTCCCATCCAAGCAAGTAGGAACAAGACGCACACTTAGAAATAAACTCTATGGAGGTGGAGACCCCTGCAGATGACTGGACTCAGGTGTGGCCTCCGTTGACAAACATGAAGAGCTCAGTGACTCCTCAGTGACTCCCATCAAGGTGTCTCCTTAGTGACAAAAGAAGTAACTCCTCATTCATCTGTTGGGCCATTCGCATCTCCTCATCAGACAGGATTGGTAGCATCACCACATGGATAGATAGAGATACTGGATATCCTATGGCCACAGGTATGTGGAGACCCCCCCCCCCCCCCCCACCCCGCCCCCCAAAATGACTGAGTTCTGGTGCTTCATTGTTAACTGGGGAGTCAAATCAGCAAAGCAGCTCCTTTGACAAACATGAAGAGCTCAGTGACTTCTTAGTGACTTACACAAGTTTGTGTCCTTAGTGACAGAATAAATGCTCTCATTCATGGGGACAACAGCACGTCCCAGACTTGAGCTCCATGTTGTTCTTCTTCTACATGGAGTCCCCTCTTCAGTCTGACCCTGAAGTCACATGCTTATTTTTGGTGGACTTTATCAGTGACACCTTCAGTCCAGTTTTATTATTACTACCCTGTCAAGGGGTGGAGGTTTTGTTCTTGGGCTCCAACACGGCTTTTTGCCTTTCTACTTGGGATGAAGCCCCAATCCTCATGTTCTTCAGATGTTCCTCTGACCTCACCGACTGAGCTGAAGAAGATCCTCTGTAGACCAAAGAGCTTGGGTTGTTGTTATCTGTTGGGCCAGTAGCATCTCATCATTAGACAGGACTGGTGGCATCTACCACATGGATAGATACAGATATATATATATACTATGGGCAAAGGTATGTGAAGCCCCCTCCAGTTCCAGTGTTTCATTGTTAACCGGGGCATCAAATCAGCAGGTGTCCATGTGACCTCCATTGACAAACATGAATCCTCAGTGACTCACATCAAGGTGTCTCCTTAGTGACAGAATAAATGTCCTCATTCGTGGGGACAACAGCACACCCCGGACTTGAACTTCATGTTGTTCTTCTTCTGCATGGAGTCCCCTCTTCAGTCTGACCCTGAAGTCACAGGCTACTCTTCGATGGGCTTCATCTGCAACACCTTGAGTCCAGTTTGAAAATTGATATTCTGTCAAGGGGTAGAGGTTTTGTTTCAGGGCCCACCGTAGCTTGCCCACGTTCTTCTTTATCTTCTTCTGACACCTCCAGTCCAGTTTTAAGATCAATACCCTGCTGTCAAGGGGTAGAGGTTTGCTCTTGTGACCCACCATGGCTTGCCCCTCTACCTGGGATCAAGTGTAACCATCATGCTCTTCAGATGTACCTCTGACCTCATCAATTGAGCTTAAGAAGACCCCCTGTGGACCAAAGAGCTTGAGTCATTGTTGTCTTCTCATTAGATGGGAATGGTGGCATCAGCACATACAGTAGATAGACAGATATACTTTATGGCCAAAAGTATGTGAAGCCCCCTGCAAATGACTGAGTTTGGGTGTTAACAGGGTTGTCAAATCAGCATGCAGTCTCCATTGTCAAACATTTGGTCGTAGTGAAGACTCCTCACTGACACACACTTGTCTCCTTAGTGACAGAATGAGCTTCCTCATCAATGAAGTCAGCAGCACATCCCAGCCTTGAGCTCCATGTTGTTTTTCTTCCGAGGTTCTCCTCTTCGGTCTGACACCAATGATTGTCTTCATCAGCAATACCTTCTGACCAGTTTGAATATCAAAACCCTATAAAGGGGTGGAGGGTTTCCCCATGAAGCCCATCATGGCTTGTCTTTCTACTTCTCTTCAGATGCACCTCTAAACTAAAGAAGATCCCAGTCCAGTTTTAAGATCAATACCCTGCTTTCAAGGGGTAGAGGTTTGCCCTTGAGACCCACCATGGCTTGTCCCTCTACCTGGGATCAAGCCTAACCCTCATGCTGACCTCACTAACTGAGCTTAAGAAGACCCCCCTATGGACCCAAGAGCTTGAGTCCTCTGGGCTGGTAGCCCAGAAGTACTGAAGTTTTATAACAAACTGGTGAGGCCTCATCTGGAGTCCTGGGTGCAGTTTTGGTCTCCATAAAGACATAGCAGCACTGGAGAAAGTCCAAAGGTGAGTGACTAGGCTGAGCAGAGGACAGAGGGGTCTGAGCTATGAGGAGCGATTAAAGGAGCTGAACCCTCCATCCATCCATTATCCATCCATCCATCCATTTTCCAACCCACTATATCCTAACTACAGGGTCACGGGGGTCTGCTGGAGCCAATCCCAGCCAACACAGGGTGCAAGGCAGGAGACAAACCCCAGGCAGGGCGCCAGCCCACCGCAGGGAGCTGAACCTTCTCGTATTTAACAAATGGCCATTAAGAGAGGACTTCACTGCGGTGTTTAAGAGTATTAAAGGAATGAGTTCTGTGGATCCCAGCTGTTACTTGTAACAAGAGCACAAGGACACAGATAGAAATTCATCAATGGTAGATCTCGCACAAATGTTAGAAAGCATTTCTCGATGCAAAAAACTTCAGACAGATGATAAATAAATGACAAAGTAGTGTGGCGGAGAGCAGGACTTATGGGACCTTCAGGGATGTTCTTTTGGCCCATCTAGATGAACAGGATGGCTGAGCTGGTGGGGCTGACTTGCCTGTTCTGTGTGGATTTGGCCCGTGGTCAGATCTGCAATGATGTCTGGGTGTTCTGAAGCCACCTGGTCACTGAGAACCATCCATCAGCAGTCCCTCGAGACCAAACCTTTTGACGGCTGCGAGGATCTTCTTGTGTGTCCGACACGCACATTTACCCTGATGTCACTCGGGTCATCAGTGTGTTTTTTTTTTATTGTGCCCAGGCGTCTCCTGAAGTTAAACTTTGTTTACAAGAGGGGCGAAAGAATCAAACCAAAGTAAGAAAAAGCAGGGGATGAAGAAAGAAATGGGAGGCCCAAGCCCATCCTCTCGGGAGCTGGCAAGCGAAGGCTGAGATGAAGCCATCAATAGGGGCCATCTTATCTCCTCTGACCTTGATCTACTCACCCAGAGCTGCAGCAGTTTATGATGCCTGTTTAGAGGGTGGCATCTATTATCAGTTGACATTTTCTGACCCCTTGATAGCGGAGACACTTGGCGGCAGTGCAGCGATACTCCACAATGAGCCTCTTATTTGAGTCGGCCTTGTCATAGCAAGAATGCAGATATCATGATGATGGATTACAGTGCGCCATTTCATTCAGAGGGCCTCACACGCCACTGAGGTGGCGCTTTTAGCAGCTCACTGTCCACCACCTTTACTTTCGTTGTGATTTACAGCCGATTCACGTTTTCCACATTTTGGTTTTATTGCAGGACTGTCCATGTTCTGTCAGCACAGGATTTTAGGAATCTTTACATGTTTATTAAAACCAGCGTGTCCCATTGGCGCGGGTATTCAGACCCTTCACTCTCAGTACTTAATTGAAGCCCCTTCAGCAGTGATTGTGGCCTTGGAGTCTTCTGTGGTCTCACACAACAAACTTCATACATCTGAATTGGAAGATTTTCTTCCGTTCCTCTCTGCAGATCCTCTCAAGCTCCATTAGGTTGGATGGAGACCCCTGGTGGGTCGACTGGGTTCACGTCCAGGCTTTGGATTGACCACTCAAGAGCATTCCCAGTTGTCTTTTCTTAGTCCTGTTTGAAGGTGAACCATCTGGACAGTTTGAGGTACACAGCACCCTAAGCAGGTTTGCATTATGGAGATCTCGGCACTTTGCTCCATTCAGCTTTCTTCAACCCTGACTGGTCTACCAGTCCCACCCACCATACTTCACCATTAGAATGGTTTTGTACAGATGATGAGCAGTGTGTGTTTCCTCCAAACACAAGTTCATAAAGCCTGTGATGACCAGCTTTGTGGCTTTTAAGACCTGAAATGACCAACTCTGTGACTCCAGAAAATGGAGAACCTCCTACATTGTTCCTGTTCCAATGAAATCAGGGACCCTTTCACCTACTGACCACACACCAGTGGCAGTTACATCTCACATCATGATGACCTTTGAGGGGCTGGTCCTGGACTATAGGAGCCCTCTTGTGGTAGACCACCTGGACCCACTGCTGTTTTCCTATTGGACAAAAACTGGAGTGGTGGATGCAGTTATCTGTCTGCTCCACAAGGCTGGACAAAGCTTTCCGTATTGTGAAGATTTTGTTTTTTGTTTTCTTTAGTGCATTTATTATCATCCTATAGTTTTTTTTTATTATTTTTGCATTATATGTCCTCCTTTTCGTTTAATGGGTCAAATGACCAAGAGATAGGGCCATGCTGATGTCACTGATGAAAGGCCTCCTATAGCCCAAGAGGTGGGGCCATGCTGATGTCACTACTGAAGGACCTCCCACAGCCCAGTAGGTTGGGGCCACACTGATACCACCAATTAAGAACCTTGTACAACCTAAGAGGCGGGATCGTGCAAATTTTACAGCTGAAAGGTCTCCTATAGCCCAGGAGGTGGGGCCATGCTTATGTCACTACTGAAGGACCTCCCACAGCCCAGTAGGTGGGGGCCATGGTGATGTCATAGCTGAAGGGCCACCCACAGCCCAAGAGGCAGGGCCACACTGATACCACCAATTAAGAACCTTGTACAAAGTAAGAGGTGGGTTCATGCAAATTTTACAGCTGAAAGGTGTCCTATAGCCCAGGAGGTGGGGCCATGCTTATGTCACTACTGAGGGACCTCCCACAGCCCAGTAGGTGGGGGCCATGCTGATGTCACAGCTGAAGGACCTCCTACAGCCCAAGAGGCTGGGCTACACTGATACCACCAATTAAGAACCTTGTACAACCTAATAGGCGGGGTCATGCTAATTTCACGGCTGAAAAGCCTCATATAGCCCAAGAGGTGGGGCCATGCTGAAAGACCACCCACAGCCAAAGAAGCAGAATCACACTGATATCAAAGTTGAAGGACTGCCCACAGCCCAAGAGGTGGAGCCACAGTGATACCACTGATGAAGGACCTCCTACAGCCTAAAAAGGCAGGGACATGCTAATTTCACTGATGAGAGACCTCCCACAGCCCAAGAGGCAGGGCCACACTGATGTTACAGCTGAAGGACCTCCCTCAACCCAGGAGGTGGGGCCATGCTGATGTCACTGCTGAAAGACCACTCACAGCCAAAGAAGCAGGATCCCACTGATATCACAGTTGAAGGACTGCCCACAACCCAAGAGGCGGGGCCACAGTGACACCACCGATGAAGGGCCTCCTACAGTCCAGTAGGCGGAGATCATGCTGATGTCACTATTTTAGGACCACCCCCTTGCTTTATATTTGAAGCAGTTCTTTGCTGTTGCTAGAGGAGTTTCTTTTCCTTTGTAAGTATTTGATTTTTTTGGGGGGGTTATTGGGTATTTTTGCTTCTGTTCTTGGTTTTTGACTACTAGGTGACTTTTTTTAGTTTGCTGTAGCAAATCTTTTTTTTCCTTTTTTTGCCATTTTTTGTTATTTTTTATTGTTATTTTATAAAAATTCCATCTTAAACTTACTTCTCAAGATTATGTTTTTTTTATATGGTTTTCCCTTCCCTGGAGAGGCACGTTGGTCCATTTCAACTTTGTAGCCTTGTCCCGTCACCCTTGTTGTCCAACAGACCCCCAGACTGATGTCTTCTCGATTTTTGCAAGTCGCTTTTCAATAAAAGGGTCTGCTAATCAAATGTCAAATGTCAACGTAAAAACCTGCAGAGTCGAGAGGCTCAAGCCTGCCTGAGGAGAAGTGGACTTTGAGGCCGGCCAGTAAGGTTTCTTTTCCTTTTGGTTGGGTACACATTTTACAAATAATGCCGGACACGTTCATTGCAAAATTTAGAATTAGTAAGAAATTTTTAAAAATCTCAGCAGTGGGCAAATAAACAGATGAGGAAGAAGCTGCAAAGAAAAAAAAGAGTTGTAAAAGACGTACGAGGCTAATAACTCAAAAGGATGTATGTGATCACGAGGGCAACCATTAAGAAGGGAAAGGTACAAGACTGATAGAAAGGAATATTGCACCGAAAAGATCAATGAGGATGAGAAGAGATTTGTGACACTATTTCAGTAGTTAAAGAACAGTCAAGGAGGAGGTGAAATGCATCAGGAAGAGTAAAGGGGATTTAAAAAGTAGCAGACTCTAAACCTGTCGTCACATGTGAAGAAGTCAATGACCTGCCAGCAGTAACAGGGACTACTAAGGACGCACTGAGTGACTTAGAAACTGCAGAGCAGGGGTCCCCAACTCGGGCCCTGGAGGGCCGCAGTGGCTGCAGGTTTTCATTGTAACCCTTTTCTTAATTAGTGGCCTGTTTTTGCCCCTAATTAACTTCTTTTGAATTAATTTTAACTGCGTTGCTGTTGAAGACTTGGACCCCTCAATTGTTTCACTTTCCTTAATTAGCAGCCAAACAATAATGAGATGGAAAATGAGCAAAAACATGAGCAACAAACTGTGACCATCATATAATTTCTGCAAATAAAGAAAGGTGAGGGTCTCAGGACTGATGATCTGCTCAGGACCCCAAACAGAGCTCCCTGAAAAGAGAAAATCCACAATCTCGGACATGTCTGCTATTACACAATGAGAGCAGCAACAAGCCACGGAATTAATGAACGGCTTTAATTAACGACAAGAGTCAGCACCTCATTATGAAATTGGTTGCCGTCTGAGGCCCTGACTTAGGTGGTCTTCTGTTGGCTCCCTCACTTCACATTTCATTTCTGTTTAAGGAAAGAAACGAAGCAATTCAGAAATTCTTGACATTGAATTTTTGGATGATTCCAATACTTTCCCTTTACTTCATATACGAGAAAGTAAAAATGGTATTTTCGGATGCAGGGAGGACTAAAAGGTCGAAATCTCAACATCAAATTTTTGGACGATTCCAATACTTTCCCTATACTTCGTATATGAGAAAGTCAAGGAGGTCTAAAACGTCGAGATTCATTAAAATCTCGACATTGAATTTATGGAGGATTCCAATACTTTCCCTATACGAGAAAGTCAAGGAGGTCTAAAAGGTTGAGATTCATCAAAATCTCGACATTGAATTGGCCGATTCCAATATTTTACTTATACTTCGTATTTGAGAAAGTCAGGGAGGTCTAAAACGTTAAGATTCAACAAAATCTCAACATTGAATTTTTGGACAATTCCAGTACTTTCCCCATACTTCGTATACGAGAAAGTCAAGGAGGCCTAAAAGGTCGAGATTCATTAAAATCTTGACATCAAATTTCTGGAAGATTCCAGTACTTTCGCTATACTTCGTATACAAGAAAGTCAAGGAGGTCTAAAAGGTCGAGATTCATCAAAATCTTGACATCGAATTTTTAGACGATTCCAATACTTTCCCTTTACTTCATATACGAGAAAGTAAAAATGGTATTTTCAGATGCAGGGAGGACTAAAGCATCAAGATTAATCAAAATCTCGAGATCGAATTATTGGATGATTCCAATACTTTCCCTATACTTCGTATGCGAAAAAGTCAAGGAGGTCTAAAAGGTCGAGATTCATTAAAATCTTGACATCAAATTTCTGGAAGATTCCAATACTTTCCCTATATGAGAAAGTCAAGGAGGTCTAAGACGTTAAGATTCATCAAAATCTCAACATCAAATTGGCTGATTCCAATATTTTTCTTATACTTCGTATATGAGAAAGTCAGGGAGGTCTAAAACGTTAAGATTCAACAAAATCTCAACATTGAATTTTTGGACAATTCCAGTACTTTCCCCATACTTCGTATACTGGGGAACGATGAAGAAATTAAGGGGAACAAATCTTAAAAAACAAGTCAATCAAAATGAAAAGAAAAGGATTTAATTAGCAGCACTAATTAAGAAAAGGGTTAGAATGAAAACCTGCAGCCACTGCGGCCCTCCAGGGCTGGAGTTGGGGACCCCTGCTGTAGAGGGAGATGTGCTGCGTGGATTAAACAAATCACCAGGGCCGGACCACATGGATCAAGGAGGGCTTAAGAAGGCTAGTGGGGGGCCAGAATGAAACCTTTGAAAGTCACAGCACACTGAGGAACTTCTCAAAGACTGCAAACGTTATCCCGTCATATGAAAATGGTAACTGGGCAGATCCCAGTAGCTACAGGCCAGTGAGCTTAACGTGCATCACAGGTAAATTAATGGGAGGAATGATTAAGGAGAACGTCAAGCAGATCACGACAAGAACAGAGAAGTCCCACTGAAGAGTCAGTGTGGGTTTGGACAAAGGAGGCCGCATGTTATTCACACACTGGAATTCTTATTTGTCAGGTTTATTAATAAAACGCATTTACAAACAGCAGGCACCTGCACCAAAGTGCTGTACAAATTCAAACTGAAATAAAACTGCCAGATAAACACAAAATAAAAATAAACTCACAAAAGACAAAACAAAATGGGTCTGCAAACCCCCAAAGCATAAAATAACGTAACGACTTCCAAGCCAAACCACAGCAAAAACACGAATGTGCGTCTCCAAAAGCTCGTGGCTCGTTTTAACCCTTTAAACTCAGCCTCATTCCTTTAGACCCCCTGGCGGGACCGAAGAACAACGCATAATAAAAAAATCCTTCATTTCCTTGTTGCTGTTATTACACTTGGGCGGCATAGTGGTGCAGTGGTAGCGCTGCTGCCTCGCAGTTAGGAGACCCGGGTTCGCTTCCCGGGTCCTCCCTCCCTGCGTGGAGTTTGCATGTTCTCCCCGTGTCTGCGTGGGTTTCCTCCCACAGTCCAAAGACATGCAGGTTAGGTGGACTGGCGATTCTAAATTGGCCCTAGTGTGTGCTTGGTGTGTGGGTGTGTTTGTGTGTGTCCTGCGGTGGGTTGGCACCCTGCCCGGGGTTGGTTCCTGCCTTGTGCCCTGTGTGGCTGGGATTGGCTCCGGCAGACCCCCGTGACCCTGTGTTCGGATTCAGCGGGTTGGAAAATGGATGGATGGATGGATGTTATTACACTTCGGTTTTTTTCCATTGAAATGCCACATTGCATAACCCAATACCACATTTTAATGTTTTCCTTTCTCCCCTCGATGGCTGAAGTGCTGCATTACCACAAATGCCCGCCACAACCCCAGACCCCCTGGCTCTCTCGAGTGTCCTGATTCAGTGGTGGTCAGAATGACAGACAGATGACCGTCCGCTAAGTGAGAGGCTCAGTTCAACCTTCAAATCACCCCACAGTCCCCTTTCTATGATTTACCCACCTTCTACATTTCAGAATTTCTTTTCTTTCTTCATTAAGAGTTTTTGAATCTTACAGCTTGTAATTTAGATACACAGTTTCATTTCTTTGCCAACTACATCAATTCTGACCGAGTAAGATCTGCCCTTCCAAATCACACACAGGCCAGGGGTCTGCCATAATGGATATTTATGCCAAGGATACAGTAAAAGTGGAGTGACGTGAGGTGGGGGTCCCAAAAGCACTTCAAAGGCTGCCCTCTGGGGGGAGGGATTGGGAATTACCATCAAAACCCCAACTAGATACAAAAAAATCAGGAGTGGTCTCCCCTCGACTTTCTCATATACTCAGATATGGGGATGGAAATTTAAGGAGTAAACCACAAGACAAGGATTCTATTTTTATATTATGTACATTAAAGAGCCATCAAGAACAAATCAAATCAAATTAATAATACACTGAACAATAACTATAAAAGTAAAGGTGAATAAATCAGAATCTGCAGCTGCATGAATAAAAGGTAAAGTACCACTTCCAGTTAAGAGAAACAGAACAAAAGTTGATAGAAATCTACATTTTGTACCTAATACTTGTATGCAACGTTTGGTTGACCGAAGTGAAAGCGTACTCACGTTATCGTGTCGTGTTTACACACACACACACACACAGACAGAATTCCAAAAGTGGTATTTTTGGACTCTGGGAGGTCAAGATTCATCAAAATCTTGACATCGAATTTTTGGACGATTCCAGTACTTTCCCTTTACTTCATATACGAGAAAGTAAAAATGGTATTTTCAGATGCAGGGAGGACTAAAGCGTCAAGATTAATCAAAATCTTGAGATTGAATTATTGGATGATTCCAATACTTTCCCTATACTTCGTATATGAGAAAGTCAAGGAGGCCTAAAAGGTCGAGATTCATTAAAATCTCGACATCGAATTTATGGAGGATTCCAATACTTTCCCTGTACTTCGTATATGAGAAAGTCAAGGAGGTCTAAAAGGTCGAGATTCATTAAAATCTCGACATCGAATTTATGGAGGATTCCAATACTTTCCCTGTACGAGAAAGTCAAGGAGGTCTAAAAGGTCGAGATTCATCAAAATCTCGACATTGAATTGGCCGATTCCAATATTTTTCCTATACTTCGTATATGAGAAAGTCAGGGAGGTCTAAAACGTTAAGATTCAACAAAATCTTGACATTGAATTTTTGGACAATTCCAGTACTTTCCCCATACTTCGTATACGAGAAAGTCAAGGAGGCCTAAAAGGTCAAGATTCATTAAAATCTTGACATCGAATTTTTGGACGATTCCAATACTTTCCCTTTACTTCATATACGAGAAAGTAAAAATGGTATTTTCAGATGCAGGGAGGACTAAAGCATCAAGATTAATCAAAATCTCAAGATCGAATTATTGGATGATTCCAATACTTTCCCTATACTTTGTATATGAGAAAGTCAAGGAGGTCTAAAAGGTCGAGATTCATTAAAATCTTCACATCAAATTTCTGGAAGATTCCAATAGTTTCCCTATATGAGAAAGTCAAGGAGGTCTAAGACGTTAAGATTCATCAAAATTACGACATCGAATTGGCTGATTCCAACATTTTTCCTATACTTCGTATGCGAAAAATCAAGGAGGTCTAAAACGTTAAGATTCAACAAAATCTCGACATCGAATTTTTGGAGGATTCCAATACTTTCCCTGTACTTCATATACGTGAAAGTAAAAAGAGCCTTGAAAATTGTAATCTTTTTAGTTGGCACATAGAAGATGTCATTTTGCTTGACTGCTTATTACATCCATAATGGCTAGCGTGGTACAACACCCCAGTACTTCTGAAAAGGCAGAGAAATGCACAGCAAACAAAGTCCCAAACAGAATCCAAAATGGTAGTCGAAAACAAGAGCACAGGTTCAAAAAACAATCCAGGAATTCCTGAAGGAACAGCAAAGGCCCGGTTTAAAGCACAAGGAACACTCCGCTCGATAGCGCGTGTGAACTCTGGAAGGCCCTGAAATAAAGAAGGTGGAGGGCGGGTCCTGGCGGTGATTGGCAGGTGACCCCACCCCTTGGGGAACCACCCACAAAACATGTGGGAAGTAATCAAATAAACACAAAGAATAATAAACGAGAAACACTCATACAAATAAATGACAGAAATTTAGACAAAATCGATGAAAAAAAACACAACTTTGAACCCCAGCCAAGGCTGACACATGAGATGAAGTAAAAGAATTCTTTTTTTTGTACTGCTATAAAACAGTAAAACTGGATATAATACTCGTAGATATTTAATAACAATTATCTCACATGTCTTCCTGATAAATTCCCTGGCACTTCTATAGTGTTTTTTGAAGCGCATTCCAACATCTGTGGAAATAAGAATAACTTTGATAGTGCATTTAGCTTCTTCTGCTGTAACATACATGTGCGGAGTCAATGGAGTCTGTCTGTGGTGAGAGTGTCAGCCTCATCATCGAGAGCTTTACTTACCTTGGCAGTGACATTCACGTGACTCTGGTGACTCTTCCTATGAAGTCAACAGATGGACTGGGAGAGCATGGGGGGGTCATGAGGTCGCTGGAAAGGGGTGTGTGGCGCAAAAGAACAAAGGTCCATATCTTTAGAGTCCTGGTGCTTCCTGTTTGTGAGACATGGACGCTATCCAGTGACCTGAGATGAAGACTGGACTCCTTCATGTGTGTCCCTTCAGATGGTCCTTGGATCCCACTGGTTTGACTTTGTGTTGCTCATGGAGTCCCGAATGAGGCACATGACCCGCATTGTCCATGTGGTGCCATTACCCGAGGGTGATCCGGCTCATTGTGGAGGACCCGAGTGGCTGGACCCACGTAACACCGGGATACGGCAGATAGAGGGTCATTTCCGGAGGGTGGGACTGGGAGGGCGCAAGGCAGGAAACAAACCCCGGGCAGGGCACCAGCCCACCACAGGGCACACACACACACCAAGCACACACCTAGCACACACTAGGGACAACTTAGGATCGCCAAAACACCTAACCTGCACGTTTTTGGACTGTGGGAGGAAACCCACGCAGACACGGAGAGAACATGCAAACTGGAGGATGATCTTTGAACAGCCAGCCCAGGGGGTCACAACTGCAGTGACATCCATAAGGACCGTCCCATCAGCTGTCCTGACTGAGTCTCTCTGAAGAGTAGATTCGGGTGTGCGTAATTCTTTGATTCCTTTGTAAGCAGGACGTGGGTCACCAAACCACAGATGGTGTGTCACTTGCTCACAGGTTTCTCCTTATCTCTTCTCAGAGCCCTCACAGCCACCCTTCTCAGTTTCCAGTAAAGACCGGAGTTGTCATCAAGCCGTGCACTGCGACTCCTCTCGATGACATCCAAGGTGGGACCTGCAAGATGAAACACCTCCTTCTGGGATCACCAGCAACCCTCAGCAACCTTCAGGGTCTTGTCACAGAGGGTCTCCCACATCAAATCAGGAATCCAAAATCTGAACTGAGGACCAGCAGTTTCAGCTAACTTCTAGTCAAGTTCTGAGGGATGATGGCATTGAAGGCTGAACTGAGGTCAATGTACAGCAGTGTGAGACATGGACAGGTGAAGAAGGACAGATGTTACAGCGCTAGGCAGACTCAGGGGGTCATGTGATGCAAAGAGTTGTGTCTACGTGTCCTCCATGACCAACACTTCGTGATGATGATGATGATGATGGATGTTAGCTCTACAGGGTCACTGAAGGCCACTGAAGGATGAGGTACTTCCTTTTCTAGAATTTCTCGCCTTACTTCTAGGTCACGACATTTGGGCAGACATGGCGAGACCCCCTCCTCTTAAATACCGGATGACCTTCCCTGATAAAGTCACAAAGCTCCCTGAATCTCAGACATGGCGTCTCTTTCTCCACTGCAGCCTGGACAATGAGGCTCCAGCTGAAATTCTTCCCTTCTCTGGCCATGGCAGGTGCACTCAGCTTCTTCTGTTAAGAATGTCTTTAACATGGAATGGCCTAACCTGCATGTCTTTGGACTGTGGGAGGAAACCCACGCAGGGAGGACCCGGGAAGCAAGCCTGGGTCTCCTAACTGCAAGGTAGCAGCGCTACCCACTGCACCACCATGCCGCCCAGTTTCAGTTTTAGTAATTATGACATGGACCACGGGCCCCTACAGGGTTGAGCTTCAAAGCATTGAACCCGTGGTCCCCATAGCAACCAGGACGGTCGCCCCCACATGGTCTGGGGAAGGCGTAAGCCCCCTTCCGGTCCTCCGGGGCGTCCCAGTGCCTTGGGAGCCCTGGACCTCAGCTGGGGGGAAGAGGAGCAGGGACACCCGGTGTGCTTCCTGGGGATGCAGCCGGCACTTCGGCCACACTGAGTCGGGTGGAAGAAGGATGAGGTCTGGGAGGAGAGACGAGCAGGTGGCCTGAAGAGAAGACACTGTGTTGTGGCCAGGACTTTGGGGACTTGGGAAGTGTGAGCACTTAATTGTAAATATGGAGCACCTTGTAAATAAACGTGTGTGGGGTGATTTCAACGTGTCTGCCTGTCTGTGTCCGGGTCATGTTCCACAGTATGTATGTTTGTTTGTCCGCCATACAAATCGCCACCTATGGCTATTTCAAAGAGCTATTTTAGCTCCCAAGAATGACAGTGTGAACAAAATAAATATTCACATCCAGCAGGTGATTCCAGGCAGCCCTAAAAATTGCAGATCTATCAACACTGTCATGGACCTGCTCAAGCTGTGTTGTTTCCAACAGAGGTTCTCAATTCTTTAGAACTAGCAGGACTCGATCCTCCAAAACTATGTAATGGGACTCGCCTTTGTGTCAAGACTCTCTATCCAAATATTATTGAAGCAACTATCATAACAGGTTGCGCAAGACGTGAAGATGTCTTCATACCAAGAATTCCGCTGATTCCGAATGATTTACCCTTTGATTTCAAACGGCTACAATTTCCTGTTCGTTTGCCCTTTGCTATGTCAATTAATAAGGCTCAAGGGCAATCACTGCAAGTTAAACGCATCAATTTGGAAAATCCATGCTGTTCACACGGACAACTCTACGTAGCATGTGCTAGAGTGGGAATCCTCAGAATTTGTTCATTTTCACACCACAAGGGAAAACAAAAAATATAGTGTGTCCAAAGGCTCTGGAATGACCACTTATATTGCCTATTACAATAAAATAATAATAATAATTAATAATTCATTACATTTATATAGCACTTTCCTCAGTACTCAATAAAATATCAATCAGAAAACTGTTTGTTCTATTTCTATGTTCTGTTTCTTTCATTTGTGAAATTCACCAGTTATTGATTCCCAGGCAACGCCGGGTACTCCAGTTAGTAATATACCGTATTTACTCGTGTACCACGCACCCTCGTGTAAGACGCACACCCTAATTTTTACAAAGAAAATCGCGAAAAAAAATTTGCTCCGTGTACGACGCGTGTTGTGATTATATAGGAAGCGTATAGGGCACGTTTTCCACGAAATGCACTTGTTGCATGACGAAAGAGCAAGAATGAGAGAAAAAGAGAGAAAGATAGAGAGAGAGAGAGAGAGAGAGAGAGCGAGTGTGAGCGAGAGAGAGAGAGAGTGAGCAAGAGAGAGAGAGAGCGCGAGCGAACGAGAGAGGGAGAGAGAGAGAACACACGAGCGAGAGAGAGAGCGAGTGAACGAGCGAGAGAGAGCGAGTGAACGACTGAGAGAGAGAGAGAGCAAGAGAAAGAGAGAGAGCGAGAGAGAGAGAGCAAGCGAACGAGAGAGAGAGAGAAAGAGAGAGAGCGAGAGAGAGAGCGAACAAGAGAGAGAGCAAGCAAACGAGAGAGAGAGAGAGAAAGAGAGAGAGCGAGAGAGAGAGCGAGCGAACAAGAGAGAGAGCGAGCGAACGAGCGAGGGAGAGAGAGAGTGAGCGAGAGAGAGAGCGAGCGAACGAGAGAGAGAGAGAGCAAGAGAGAGAGCGAGAGAGCGAGCGAACGAGCGAGAGAGAGCAAGCACACGAGTGAGAGAGAGAGTGAGTGAATGAGCGAGAGAGAGAGAGAGAGAGAGCAAGAGAAAGAGCGAGAGAGAGAGTGCGAGCGAGAGAGCGAGCGAACAAGAGAGAGTGCGAGCGAAAGAGAGAGAGAGAACAAGAGAGAGAGAGTGAGCAAGAGAGAGAGTGCGAGCGAACGAGCGAGAGAGAGAGCGAACTAAAGAGAGTGCGAGCGAACGAGCGAGAGAGAAAGAGAGAGCAAGAGAAAGAGAGAGAGCGAGCGAACGAGAGAGAGAGAGAGAGAGCGAATGAGCAAGAGAGAGAGAGAGCGAATGAGCGAGAGAGAGTGCGAGCGAGAGAGAAAGAGAGAGCGCACGAGTGAATGAGTGAGAGAGACAGAGAGAGAGCGAGAGAGAGAGAGTGCGAGCAAATGAGCGAGAGAGAGAGAGCGAGCGAACGAGAGCGCGAGTGAATGAGCGACAGAGAGAGAGAGAGAGCGAGAGAGAGACAGCGAGAGCAAGAGAAAGAGAAGGAGCGAGAGAGAGAGTGCGAGCAAATAAGCAAGAGAGAGAGCGAGCGAACGAGAGAGAGTGCGAGCGAACGAGCGAGAGAGAGAGAGAGAGAGCAAGAGAGAGAGAGAGAGTGAGTGAACGAGAGAGAGCGCGCGAGCGAATGAGCGAGAGAGAGAGAGTGCGAGCGAGAGAGAAAGAGAGAGCGCGCGAGTGAATGAGTGAGAGAGAGAGAGAGAGAGCGAGAGAGAGAGCGAGCGAACGAGAGCGCGAGTGAACGAGCGACAGAGAGAGAGAGCAGAGAGAGAGAGAGAGATAGCAAACGAATGAGAGAGAGAGAGCGAGCGAATGAGCGAGAGAGAGAGAGAGAGAGCGAACGAGAGAGAGCAAGAGAGAGAGAGAGCGCGAGCGAACGAGCGAGAGAGAGAGAGCGAGAGAGACAGAGAGAGAGAGAGAGAGCGTGAGCGAGCTCGCCCAAGCAGAAGAAGTAAACATTAGAGAAAAAAATGTCCTCGTGTGTGACGCGCGCCTGATTTTCTAATGGTAAGTTTCAGGAAAAAATGTGCACGTGGTACACACGTAAATACGGTAATATTCCCCTTTAATAATGTTTACTGGTCATTTAAAAAAAAAAAGTGAATTTTATGTGTTTTTTTTCGGAGGCTTTAGAGTTCCTGGTGGTGTTCATGCGAGAACCAGTTGGACGCGAGGACAGGAAGAAACGGTGGTTAAAGAAGAAAAAAAAAAGAAAAAAGGTGGTTGTGAGTTGAGCGACACAAGCGAACGAGCGGAGTTAGTCTGCGAAGAGGCTCCAGGTGACCAAAGGAAAGCCTGGCAGCTCCTTGGGCAAGGAGGAAAACCAGCAAGTTTCACCCCATTTGGACGGACTAGCTCCATTTCGTTTGCAGCGTTTTGCCGTGAGCCTGTCAGGCAGGAGGGCAACTCCATAATTTTTCCGCAGCATGGAAGTGCTGTGTTTGGACAATGGACACTGATATTCACTCCGCTTATTTGTGAGTACTGTGACCTTTTATGTTGGCTCATTAGAGTGAATGGGCCTTAACGTTTTTGGCCACCACGTTCACGAGCGTCGACCAGGCCTGCAGCGAGGGGGGTTTGTGTTAATATTTTATTTTGGTGGCCGCTGGCTTGTGTGTTTGTCTGTGGGCTCCTAAAGTTGTTAAATTAAAGTGAGGTTTTAATAATTACGTTTGCTCATATTCTAGATTTGGTTATTGTGTTCTTCTTTAACAGTGGGATGTTTAAAGTGCTGGTAAAAGCAAACAGTTAACAGTACATGTGTAAGGTTTAAGTACACAGCCTGGACCTGTAGGTAGTTGTTGTGAAGGGTAAATAAATATACTGCAATTTGTGTGAGTTTTCTAATTTCTGTAATCTATGATTTATCGGAATTTTGATTGGACTTAACTATAAATAGTTTTATTTTTTTTTGATATTTTTCCAATTTAGTCAATATATTTTGTTATATTTTGGGAACATATTTGTATTATGAATTGTGTTACGAGTTACTAATTGTGAAACAGCTGGCAGCTTATTACTGGGGAGTAGGTCTTAGTTAAGGGAATCTAATTTATCCTCTAAAATCACATATTCTTGATGTGTGCAGTACAAGTCACAGGAGGGTCTGCTCAAGTTTTATAAGACACTGGTGAGGCCTCATCTGGAGTCCTGTGTGCAGTTTTGGTCTCCATAAAGACATAGCAGCACTAGAGAAAGTCTAGAGAAGAGCAACTCGGATGATTCAGGGCTACAGAGGATGAATTACGAGGAAAGAAGAAAAGAGCTGAGCCTTTACAGAAAATTAAGAGGAGACCTGACTGAAGTGTTTAAAATGATGAAGTGAATTAGCACAGTGTATAGAAGCGGTGACTTTAAAAATGAGTTCATCAAGAACACGGGGACACAGTTGGAAACTTGTGAAGTGGAAATTTCACACAAACATTAGGAAGTTTTTCTTTACACAGAGAACCACAGACACATCGAATGAGTGACCGAGTAGTGTGGTGGACAGCAGGACTTTAGGGACCTCCAAAACTCAACTTGATGTTATTTTAAGAGTATTAAGCAGGTAGCACTGGTCAGTGATGTGCATGAACTAGTTCAAAATTGAAATGGTGAACTATGAACGTGAATTGATTTGTTTCAATGTGTGTGATCTGAACTTTGAGCGAGTTCTTGTGAGGTGGGACTGGTATGCTTGTTGGGCTCCATAGCCTCTCCTCCTCCAGATTGTTCTCATCTTCTAAATTCTGACACATCAGCTGTACAACATGAGACTGCTGCCCCCTAGTGGTTTTCTAACCCCTCCTGGCCTGAATTGCACCTCCTATTAGTTTGCCCCTTGACATCGAGCATGGTTTCATTTAATTTCCCCCTTCCTTCCTTCCTTCCTTCCTTCCTTCCTTCCTTCCTTCCTTCCTTCCTTCCTTCCCGTGCCAACAGGCTGGCAGCCATGTATTTTTAACCGCGTTTTTCTAGAAGATATGAGCTCAAAGTGGCACGGCCTTGCGAGTCTGATGATGGATGGCAAGCTAACACCTTCTTATTTACAAACCAGAGGCCCGCATGCAGGTTGGCAGGTGTATAATGTGTTTTATCTATATTCATTTCTCTTCTTTTTTATTTTTGAAAGGGTTTAATCCAGGTGCCGCATAGCGCTGTGATCAATTCCCTGCTGCCACCAAACTGTCACAACCTCTCGAAAGCCATTTAAATTAATGATAGTGCCAGGGAGTCCTCCATGAATACACCGATCATCCAACTATTCTCTGACAAAAAGGAAAGAAACACTCGTTTACCGAGGAACTCGCGGGGCTCAAAGAATTCCTCGGACTTTTCTTTAGGAATTGCTTGGCTGGGCTTTCAAATAGACGTTAGTTAGACCCACGAGATGTGCAGAATTACAATATGGAGACTTAAAGGGAGACTTCAATCAAAAGTGACAGTTTTGAATGTGTTACTTACTTGCTGTATGGAAGTACAAGGACCTGTAGAATGTCCTCGTCACTTCGACACTCCTAATGATGTTGCTCAACAGTAGAAATCCCAACTAATTATATTATCCAGGCAAAAATAATATTTTTTTATGTTACATACCCCATTTGGTTTGTAGGAATGGCTGAGGATGGCAAGAGAGTTTTTTTCTTCTCTTCTCAGAGAGTCAAGGCTGGGGGTCTGTCAAAAGGCAGGGCCTGTTAAAGCCCCCTTGTATGATTTTGGGCTATACATATTGTACTGTAATTGTATTGTATTCTGAGTAAAAAGTACTGGACTTCAATTCCTAGCCTGCCATTATAGAGATGGGGGCGGTCCTTAAACTGTGATGGACGAGTGGCTCCGCCTCTTAGGGATCCACCCACAAAATTCAGGAACAGAAGAGAGTCGCCAAACGAGGGGAGTCCCAGTCCCAGTCCCAGTCTCTATCTCAGTCCCAGTCCCAGTCTCTATCTCAGTTCCAGTCTCTATCTCAGTCCCAGTCTCACTCCCAGTCTCTATCTCAGTCCCAGTCCCAGTCTCAGTCCTAGTTTCAGTCCCAGATCCAGTTTCAGTCTCTATCTCAGTCCCAGTCCCAGTCTCTATCTCAGTTCTAGTCTCTATCTCAGTCCCAGTCTCAGTCTCTATCTCAGTCCCAATCTCTATCTCAGTCCCAGTCCCAGTCCTAGTCCTAGTCCCAGTCTCAGTACCAGTTTCTATCTCAGTCCCAGTCCCAGAGGTGCTATAATGACATTTTACCATTGCTATGAAGGAGCTCCTCAGATGCCAAATAAGGGGAGGCCGTTGGGGCGGTCCTTAAACTGTGATGGACGAGTGGCCCCGCCTCTTAGGGATCCACCCACAAAATTCAGGAACAGAAGAGAGTCGCCAATCGAGGGGAGTCCCAGTCCCTATCTCAGTCCCAGTCTCAGTCTCTATCTCAGTTCCAGTCTCTATCTCAGTCCCAGTCCCAGACCCAGTTTCAGTCTCTATCTCAGTCCCAGTCCCTGTGTCAGTCACAGTCCCAGTCCTAGTCCCAGTCTCAGTCTCAGTACAGAGTTTCTATCTCAGTCCCAGTCCCAGTCCCAGTCGTGCTATAATGACATTTTGCCATTGCTATGAAGGAGCTCCTCAGGTGCCAAACAAGGGGAGGCCGTTGGGGCGGTCCTTAAACTGTGATGGACGTGTGACTCCGCCTCTTAGGGATCCACCCACAAACTTCAGGAACAGAAGAGAGTCGCCAAACGAGGGGAGGCCATTGGGCTCCTTTGCCGCTTGCGTGTTTAGCTCGTCGCTCGGACGTCCTGAATGTCTCCCCCTGATCCTTCCTGAAGGTTCTCAGGGTTTCTTCTTCAACTCCATGACTCGGTAGTTTGTTTCAGAGTCTCACAATTCTTTGAGTAAAGTAGGGCTTCTCGGCTTCAGTTCTAAATCCACTTTCCCTAAAGTGTGCAAGACACTTATAGACACTAAATAACCAGCTTGAATAAAATGACCAGATAACACATAATTAAACAAATAATAAATGATCAAAAGAATATTATAAAAAAAAAATTAACAATAGTGAAAAAAGACCAAAGAGGATCAAAAGCAGCACCTGTGCCAGGAGAGGACCCCATCTTGACCACAGCGGCCCCCATAACAGCCTACGTGAGTAACAAGCTTGGATGGCATCAAGTTTTTGCTGCCGCTTCTCCAGACCTGAGCCCCCCACTGTGCCCTTAAGCAGCAAAAAAGACCAAAGTGTTTCTGTTTATGAAATATTTCTGTCTTATCTGGGGTGGAACCCTCATTCCACCATTTTAACAAACATTTTCCAGCTCATTTCATCGGCTTCCATTTACTTTAATTATGTCTGGGATGCCAGAACCACAGGGTCCGACTTCCAGCATGGGCAAAAAAATCTCATGTCATGCCTGCTGAAACGCACAAATGAGCTGCTTGGTGCCCAAGGGGCTGGCAAATAGTAAAATTACCCGCCGCTGCCGCCACTGCTGCTGCTTTAATCTCGGACAAAATGACTCTTCATTTGACAATTTTGCCGGCAATTTAGATACGCCGTGAATCAGTGATTAAAGAACACTTAAAGCAGCGGCGGAAAAAGAATACTGGTCAAAAAAAAATAAAATAAAAATATAAAAATAAATGAAGAGAAAAGTGAAACCAATTGAGAGCATCTCAGGTAATCGTCTGGCTGGGAGACTGAAAGACTGGCACTGTGGTCAGGCGGGGGGGGGGGCATTACAAAGTCTACTGCCCCTCGACTGGCCGGGGGGGGGGGCAAAAGACGATGACTGAGTGGCTCTGAAGGCAAGAAGGGAAAAAGGTGGGCAAAGCGTGCAGGATGGGATTCACCTACCATCTATGGGGGTCCTGCCAAGTCGACAGCTGTGCACAGATAGATAGATAGATAGATAGATAGATAGATAGATAGATAGATAGATAGATAGATAGATAGATAGATAGATAGATAGATAGATAGATAGATAGATAGATAGATAGAGCTGTATCTCAGTCCCAGTCTGAGTCCCAGTCTCTATCTAAGCCCCAGTCCCAGTCTCTATCTCAATCCCAGTCTCAGTTCTAATCCCAGTCTTAGTCTTAGTCCAAGTCTCTATCTCAGCCTCAGTCTCACTCCCAGTCTCTATCTCAGTCCCAAGTCTCAGTCCCAGTTCCAATCTCAGTCCCAGTTCCAGTCTCTATTTCAGTCTCAGTCCCAGTCCGTCTCTATCTCATTCCCAGTTTCAGTCCCAGACGCAGTCTCAGTCTCTATCTCAGTCCCAGTGCCAGTCTCAGTCTTAGTCCCAGTCCCTATCTCAGTCCCAGTTCCAGTCCTAGTCCCAGTCTCAGTCTCAGTACCAGTTTCTATCTCAGTCCCAGTCTCTATCTCAGTCCCAGTCTGAGTCCCAGTCTCTATTTAAGTCCCAGTCCCAGTCCTTATCTCAGTCCCAGTTCCAGTCTCAGTCCCAGTCCCAGTCTCTACCTCAGTCCCAGTCTCTATCTCAGTCTCAGTCCCAGTCCTAGTCTCTATCTCAGTTCCAGTCTCACTCCCAGTCTCTATCTCAGTCCCAGACCCAGTTTCAGTCTCTATCTCAGTCCCAGTCTTAGTCCCAGTCTCAGTCTCAGTCTCAGTACCAGTTTCTATCTCAGTCCCAGTCCCAGTCCTAGTTTCAGTCCCAGACCCAGTTTCAGTCTCTATCTCAGTCCCAGTTTCTATCTCAGTCCCAGTCTCTATCTCAGTCCCAGTCCCAGTGTCAGTCACAGTCCCAGTCCTAGTCCCAGTCCCAGTCTCAGTACCAGTTTCTATCTCATTCCCAGTCTCAGTACCAGTTTCTATCTCAGTCCCAGTCCTAGTCCCAGTCTCAGTCTCAGTACCAGTTTCTATCTCAGTCCCAGTCCCAGTCCTAGTCCCAGTCTCAGTACCAGTTTCTATCTCAATCCCAGTCTCAGTCCCAGTCCCAGTGTCAGTCCCAGTCCTAGTCTCAGTCTCAGTACCAGTTTCTATCTCAGTCCCAGTCCCAGTCCCAGAGGCGCTATAAAGACATTTTGCCATTGCTATGAAGGAGCTCCTCAGGTGTTTCTTTGTTCACTTGCAGGACCCCGGCCAGGGCACACGGTCACATGTTGCTCCAGTTGTAAGCTAATCTAACAGTCCAAGTGTTCTGTCTTAGTCAGGGTTCCCCCTCAGCCTCGGGTTCAAAACTTCTTTCATGTCCTTTTTGTGTTTTTGATGGATCCATTTATTTATGCCAATGTTATTTTTGTCAGTTATCAACTGTATTTTCTTTTCCTGTGTTACTGTCCATGTGTTTTGTGGGTGGTCCACCACCCTACACATCTGGAGGGTCTCCCATAGTTCCTGTTCTGCTCTGGAGTTGGTGAGTCTGTTTGCCTTTGCTGAGCTTTGTGCATTTTGTCAAATGTGGACATTTTCGGAACTTCTGCTCCGTGTTTTGACCTTACTATTGGAAACTGTTCTGGGACTTCTTGACCGGTGGAGCAGTTTGGTTTGATGCCAGAGAGAGGAACAACCGATGCAGTCTTTACATTGAGACAGCTGATAGAGAAACATCAATGAAAGACAGAAAGGTTTTACACGTGGTGGTCATGATTTGGAGGGAGGGACACGTCAAGAGGTCTGGAGGTCCATGAGAGAGAAAGGAGGACCAGTGAGGGCTGTGAGGCTTGTCATCCTGTTACAGGCAATTCCGTTTTTCACGTTTGTAGAACTAAACCTTTTTTTTTTTATTATTTTTACTAAAATTCAACGAGTTCAATGAGACCCTTGGTTGTGTCTTGCCAGGGTTTTTGATGGGATTTCCCCCTTTTAGTGGACATTTGTGGAAGCGCTTTAGGAACTTTTTGGGGCTCTCTGGTGCTTCGAACTCCTGGTTGATGACACCACGCTGATCCTAACTGGAGCGGTTACAGAAAAAGCTGAGAAAGTCAAATGTTAACTTATGGACGGGGGTGTGGGGGGGGGGGGGGCATAAAAGATTATAGGATTGATTATAAAAAAAAAGCATTCACTTACCGTATGTGAATTTTAACATTAACTTTTTAAGATTTTCTCTTACACCTTTAAATCCCCAAAATATTCCAAAATTACTTTTTTAAAGGAAGGAAATATTAAATCCCTGCGTTTAATAAGGCAACACAAAACAAATAATGTTTATAAATGAGAAATGTATTAAACATGCAAACACAAAATAAGGAAATAACTTGCAAAAGCCAGAAATGGAAAGTAAAAAGGATTCACCTAAAAAGGCAATCCAAAGTAAGGAAGTTGAAAAACGTAATTTAAAAATCAGGAATCACAAAAAAACAAAAAACAGCATCACCAAGTTTTACAGACGACCCGTGGTGACCATTGTGGGTCCACAGCTCTCTTAGCAAAGGCCAGTTATACAGTGCATCATGAAAGTATTCCCAGCGCTTCATCACTTTTTCCACATTTTGTTATGTTACAGCCTTATTCCAAAATGGATTAAATTCATTTTTTTCCTCAGAATTCTACACACAACACCCCATAATGACAACGTGAAAAAAGTTTACTTGAGATTTTTGCAAATTTATAAAAAATAAAAACATTGAGAAATCCCATGTCCATAAGTATTCACAGCCTTTGCTCAATACTTTGTCGATGCACCTTTGGCAGCAATTACAGCCTCAAGTCTTGTTGAATATGATGCCACAAGCTTGGCACACCTATCCTTGGCCAGTTTGGCCCATTCCTCTTTGCAGCACCTCTCAAGCTCCATCAGGTTGGATGGGAAGCGTCGGTGCACAGCCATTTTAAGATCTCTCCAGAGATGTTCAATCAGATTCAAGTCTGGGCTCTGGCTGGGCCACTCAAGGACATTCACAGAGTTGTCCTGAAGCCACTCCTTTGATATCTTGGCTGTGTGCTTAGGGTCGTTGTCCTGCTGAAAGATGAACCGTCACCCCAGTCTGAGGTCAAGAGCGCTCTGGAGCAGGTTTTCATCCAGGATGTGTCTGTACATTGCTGCAGTCATCTTTCCCTTTATCCTGACTAGTCTCCCAGTCCCTGCCGCTGAAAAACATCCCCACAGCATGATGCTGCCACCACCATGCTTCACTGTAGGGTTTGGTATTGGCCTGGTGATGAGGGGTGCCTGGTTTCCTCCAAATGTGATGCCTGGCATTCACACCAAAGGTCCTGTTCAGCCTAAATACATTGAACTTCCAATACAACTCGGAGTCCTGCCATGGAGGAGGAGTATAGGGACCTAATCAATGACTTTGTAAAATGGTGCGACTCAAACCACCTACACCTGAACACCAGCAAAACCAAGGAGCTGGTGGTGGATTTTAGGAGGCCCAGACCCCTCATAGACACCTTGATCATCAGAGGTGACTGTGTGCAGAGGGTGCAGACCTATAAATATCTGGGAGTGCAGCTGGATGATAAATTAGACTGGACTGCCAATACTGATGCGCTGTGCAAGCAAGGACAGAGCCGACTATACTTCCTTAGAAGGCTTGCGTCCTTCAACATCTGCAATAAGATGCTGCAGATGTTCTATCAGACAGTTGTGGCGAGCGCCCTCTTCTACGCGGTGGTGTGCTGGGGAGGCAGCATTAAGAGAAAAGACGCCTCACGCCTGGACAAACTGGTGAGGAAGGCATGCTCTATTGTTGGCATGGAGCTGGACAGTTTAACATCTATGGCAGAGCGAAGGGCGCTGAACAGACTCCTGTCAATTATGGAGAATCCACTGCATCCACTGAACAGGATCATCTCCAGACAGAGGAGCAGCTTCAGAGACAGACTGCTGTCACTGTCTTGCTCCACTGACAGACTGAGGAGATTGTTCCTCCACCACACTATGTGACTCTTCAATTCCACCCGGGGGTGTAAACGTTAACATTTAACATTATACAAAGTTATTGTCTGTTTTTCACCTGCATTATTATCAATCTTTAATATTATTTATTGTATCAATATGCTGCTGCTGGAGAATGTGAATTTCCCATTGGGATTAATAAAGTATCTATCTATCTATCTATCTATCTATGAGTTCAATCTTTGTCTCATCAGACCAGAGAATTTTCTTTCTCATGGTCTGAGAGTCCTTCAGGTGCCTTTTGGCAAACTCCAGGTGGGCTGCCATGTGCCTTTTACTAAGGAGTGGCTTCCATCTGGCCACTCTACCATACGGGCCTGATTGGTGGATTGCCGCAGAGATGGTTGTCCTTCTGGAAGGTTCTCCTCTCTCCACAGAGGACCTCTGGAGCTCTGACAGAGTGACCATCGGGTTCTTGGTCACCTCCCTGACCTGATGCCCTTCTCCCCCGATTGCTCAGTTTAGATGGCCGGCCAGCTCTAGGAAGAGTCCTGGTGGTTTTGAACTTCTTCCACTTACGGATGATGGAGGCCACTGTGCTCATTGGGACCTTCAAAGCAGCAAAAATGTTTCTGTAACCTTCCCCAGATTTGTGACTCAAGACAATCCTGTCTCAGAGGTCTACAGACAATTCCTTTGACTTCATGCTTGGTTTGTGCTCTGACATGAACTGTCAACTGTGGGACCTTCTATAGACAGGTGTGTGCCTTTCCAAATCAGGTCCAGTCAACTGAATTTACCACAGGTGGACTCCAATGAAGCTGCAGAAACATCTCAAGGATGATCAGGGGAAACAGGATGCACCTGAGCTCAATTTTGAGCTTCATGGCAAAGGCTGTGAATACTTATGGACATGGGATTTCTCAATTTTTTTATTTTTAATAAATTTGCAAAAACCTCAAGTAAACTTTTTTCACGTTGTCATTATGGGGTGTTGTGTGTAGAATTCTGAGGAAAAAAATGAATTTAATCCATTTTGGAATAAGGCTGTAACATAACAAAATGTGGAAAAAGTGATGAAGAGCTGTGAATGCTTTCTGGATGCACTGTATTTAAATAAATAATCACTGCGCTCGCGGTGTTGCGAGGGGTGTAGTAGTGTTGGCTGAAGTGGTTTCCGGGTGGATTCGTGCTGCAGGTGTGTCTCGCCTAAGTGCACAGGTGGGGGACGGTCCGCAATGTAATTGATCCCGGGAACTGTTGATTGCCACAGCTGCCACGTCCATTATATACAGAGAAGCCCGAGATGGTTAAAGATGAACGAGAAAAGAGAAGGAAACGGAGGTTGCAGAAGGAAGCAGGAAGGGAGCGAGTGAGAGTAAGCTGGTGAAGGAAAGCGAGGGAGAGCAGGCAGCCTGGGTGTTTGGCCTACACCCGGGTAAGTAGTAGAGGTGGTCACTCCATAGAGTTTAGTATGAAGGACGGGAGTGACCGGGAGACGAGCGACTCTCCGCTTAAAGCCACGGAAGGCAGCAGGAGTCAGGACTTGGGACGTGGTGTCCCCAACGTGAGAGCCTTGGTCGTTGTGGAATCCCAAGTCACTGTCAGGAGGGAGCCGACTGGAGCCAAGGATCAGAAAGGCGACTGACAGTAGTGGAGTCAGGCACAGAGAAGGTCAGCTGCAGAGACAGCGTCTCACCTGTTGCAGGGCCCGCATTGGGAGAAGCAGGTGAGACGCTAATGGAAAAGAAGCACCGGGCTTGTCATTTGTGTAACTGTTTGAAAAGACAGCTTCCTGCACAACGTTTAAACCTCGGTTTTAAAGGATTGTTTTTGTATGATTTTTAAACCTCCACATTTCTTTCAAGGGTTGATGACTTTTGAATGCACTGCTGCACTTTGTTGGAACACTTGTTTTGATGGTTTGTTTTAAATAAAAGCACTTTGTACTTTTTACATCATCCCCTTGCTCCATTGTTATTGCCTCACTGTCTAGCTAGCTCATCGGTGACATTACCGACGGTGTTGGGCTCAAGGACTCCTGCACAATGGATGGGAGCACGGCATCGTCACACGACCCCACTGTGATCGACCCCATTGGTGACAACGACGAGCTCGTCTAGAGACGGGAGGTAAAAGACCTGATGGTACGGTGCCATCACAACAACCTCTCCCTGAATGTCATTCTTAACTCCCAGTCTATGTACAGGTGCTGGTCATAAAATTAGAATATCATGACAAAGTTGATTTATTTCAGTAATTCCATTCAAAAAGTGAAACTTGTATATTAGATTCATTCATTACACACAGACTGATGTATTTCAAATGTTTATTTCTTTTAATGTTGATGATTATAACTGACAAATAATGAAAGTCCCAAATTCAGTATCTCAGAAAATTAGAATATTGTGAAAAGGTTCAATATTGAAGACACCTGGTGCCACACTCTAATCAGCTAATTAACTCAAAAGCCTTTAAATGGTCTCTCAGTCGAGTTCTGTAGGCTACACAATCATGGGGAAGACTGCTGACTTGACAGTTGTCCAAAAGACGACCATTGACACCTTGCACAAGGAGGGCAAACACAAAAGGTCATTGCTAAAGAGGCTGGCTGTTCACAGAGCTCTGTGTCCAAGCACATTAATAGAGAGGCAAAGGGAAGGACAAGATGTGGTAGAAAAAAGTGGACAAGCAATAGGGATAACCGCACCCTGGAGAGGATTGGGAAACAAAAATGTGGGGGAGATTCACAAAGAGTGGACTGCAGCTGGAGTCAGTGCTTCAAGAACCACCACACACAGACGTATGCAAGACATGGGTGTCAGCTGTCGCATTCCTTGTGCCCAGCCACTCTTGAACAAGAGACAGCGTCAGAGGCGTCTCGCCTTTGGACTGCTGCTGAGTGGTCCAAAGTTATGATCTCTGATGAAAGTAAATTTTGCATTTCCTTTGGAAATCAAAGTCCCAGAGTCTGGAGGAAGAGAGGAGAGGCACAGAATCCACGTTGCGTGAGGTCCAGTGTAAAGTTTCCACAGTCAGTGATGGTTTGGGGTGCCATGTCATCTGCTGGTGTTGGTCCATTGTGTTTTCTGAGGTCCAAGGTCAACGCAGCCGTCTACCAGGAAGTTTTAGAGCACTTCATGCTTCCTGCTGCTGATGAACTTTATGGAGATGCAGATTTCATTTTCCAACAGGACCTGCCACCTGCACACAGTGCCAAAGCTACCAGTACCTGGTTTAAGGACCATGGTATCCCTGTTCTTGATTGGCCAGCAAACTCGCCTGACCTTAACCCCATAGAAAATCTATGGGGTATTGTGAAGAGGAAGATGCAATACGCCAGACCCAACAATTCAGAAGAGCTGAAGGCCACTATCAGAGCAACATGGGCTCTCATAACACCTGAGCAGTGCCACAGACTGATCGACTCCATGCCACGCCGCATTGCTGCAGTAATCCAGGCCAAAGGAGCCCCAACTAAATATCGAGTGCTGTACATGCTCATACTTTTCATGTTCATACCTTTCAGTTGGCCAACATTTCTAAAAATCCTTTTTTTTGCATTGGTCTTAATTGATATTCTAATATTCCGAGATACTGAATTTGGGACTTTCATTAGTTGTCAGTTATAATCATCAACATTAAAAGAAATAAACATTTGAAATACATCAGTCTGTGTGTAATGAATGAATCTAATATACAAGTTTCACTTTTTGAATGGAATTATTGAAATAAATCAATTCAGTGGCGTAGCATAGTGGGGGCGGCCCGCCCCGGGCAGCACTTTTAGGGGGCAGCAAAATTCTTTAGAATTACTGTATCTATTAGTCTTTTAAATTGAAATACCTAAATAAGGGGGCGACGGAATTTTCCTCCGCCCCGGGCGGCTGACACCCACGCTACGCCACTGAATCAACTTTGCCATGATATTCTAATTTTATGACCAGCACCTGTACTCAGGACATGACAGGGTGTGCTGATATGTATTGCTACAGAGGCGCGAACTTAAAACTTGCTAAATGCAGGCGGCAAGCTGCACTGTAGATAGACGACGGTGCTGTAGATCATTAACCAGACACTTGGTACTCTTGTTAAATGTATATTTTGTAAACTGTATTAGGTGTAAATAATTTATAGAATGGCTGAAATGTTCTGATGAATGGTTATTATGTTGTTATACATGTATAAATATGAAACGGGTAGTGTTTGAAATATGATAGGCTAAAGAGTAGCACTGAAGCTTTTTGATTATTGCTGATG
This sequence comes from Erpetoichthys calabaricus, assembly GCF_900747795.2. Classification (NCBI taxonomy): domain Eukaryota; kingdom Metazoa; phylum Chordata; class Cladistia; order Polypteriformes; family Polypteridae; genus Erpetoichthys; species Erpetoichthys calabaricus. The sequence continues at coordinate 247,302,081 of NC_041398.2, read as the reverse complement.
TTTCATTCCTTTAGAAATGTTATTTTAAAAAAAAAAAGGGTTATATAATGAGATTGGGCGGCACGGTGGCGCAGTGGGTAGCGCTGCTGCCTCGCAGTTGGGAGACCTGGGGAGCAATGTTCCCTCTAAGCTGAGCGCGCGAGCGATCGCTTACACGAATTCAGAGCGTTGCTCATACTTCCCGCATGATCGCTCATTCCGATGGCGTCGCTCGTACTTATCACATGATCGCTCACTCCGAGGTGCTCATAAATTTTTGGCTTAAACAAAATGTCGCTCATAAACAATGTTTTTTGCTCACTATATGCTACTCCTTAGAGGGAACATTGCTGGGGACCCGGGTTCGCTTCCCGGGTCCTCCCTGTGTGGAGTTTGCATGTTCTCCCCGTGTCTGCGTGGGTTTCCTCCCACAGTCCAAAGACATGCAGGTCAGGTAGATTGGTGATTCTAAATTGGCCCTAGTGTGTTGCTTGGTGTGTGGGTGTGTTTGTGTGTGTCCTGCGGTGGGTTGGCCACCCTGCCCGGGATTGGTTCCTGCCTTGTGCCCTGTGTTGGCTGGGATTGGCTCCAGCAGACCCCCGTGACCCTGTGTTCGGATTCAGCGGGTTGGAAAATGGATGGATGGATAATGAGATTAGTTGTGCCTCTGCATATATAATGCACATAATTTAATACAGCATATAGCTTGATTTAAATACAGTATTTCTGTAATCTTTTTCTATATTACCCTAGTGGCTAGGGATTGCTTACTGTATATACATGTGTATGTGATCTTGTTTATTGAGACTGTTGGTGGAATGAAGAGGTATTGGGAACACACATGAGAATGTGAATGTAAAAGTGTCAAATATATATATATATGCAGGGTTATAATGACTTTATTGAATGTGAATAAAGAGACGCAACTTGGACAACAAACTGAAAGTGGTGTGTTCTCATTGCTGCTCCACTCTACCTATTTCACAGGGCCAAAGACTTGGATTACGTCTCACCATTGAGGGCCAGTGGAGTTCAGCTCCGGACCTCGTTGATGTAGCTCATCCTCTGGTGGAGGCAAAGTTCGCGTACACTTTGGGATTTGCTACTTTTGTCATTTCTGTTTCTGTGGCCCACTAGTGGGGCCCGTAACATTATTTTTATGCTTAAAAATCGCTACCACGATGCTGAAAACACTGAGAGGGTCTGAACGCTTCCTGAAGTGAGCAATGTGGGCGTTGACTGAAGCCCCCATCTGATCGACAGACCCAACTATTTCTTCCCGCTCATCGTTAAACGGGGATTAGTTGTGGAGATTGCCCAAATCTGTAGCTTGTCCTTTCATCACAGTTTTCCATCTTTATTTCGCAGAGGACCCCTCTTAGGAGCCCACGCTGATACAGCGCATTGCCGCACCCACCACATGACGAACCAACTCAGGATCCCAGATTGGGACCCCAGTCCAGCCAAGCAATGGGTGGCACCTCAGCACCATACCAGTTCAGATGGAATGGAACCAGTGTGAGGTTTTATTAATGGTGGCTGGAGTGCCAATTCTGCCACCAACCCCCAGGTTTGTCCCTGCAGGTTGGAGGGTCTACAATGCAGATTAACGTCCTACCCAGGACGGAGTAGTTGCAGATTAAGGGCCTTGCTCAAGGGCCCGATGAAGAAGAGTCACTTTTGGCATTTACAGGATTCGAACCGGCAACCTTCCGATTGCCAGTGCAGATTCATACCTCAGAGCCACCACTCCGTCCAGTAAACAAAGGTACATTTTGAAAACGGATAATAAATAAAGTGAAGACCGCCTGTTGTGAGAGGGTCAGGTAACCCCTGTGCTGTCCGACCAGCAGTCTGAGATAAGGACACAGCGTCAGCTCAGCGTGTGAGCGCCACCCTCAGACAAAAATGAGGTGGCAGAAAGGGCCGAGTCGCCTCCTCATCTGTCAGGGAGCCGAACCGTACACAGTCCGTAAAGGGGCAGGAATTACGTCTTGTCATTCGTTAACATTAACAAGGACCCCTGATTTAAACAAGGGGAATGAGGAAGGGGGCTGGCAGAATGAATGGCTCCTTGGAGCCTCGCTATCCTTCAGCTCGACGCACTGAAAGCTGTCACCTCACCACTGTGCTCCCATTTTCTATATGAATTACTACATCAAACAGAAGATTAATGCGGCTCGCCGCCACCCCGCAACCTCTTTACAAGATGTGTGCTCCAAGCAGGCAGAGGGAAATTAGCTGTGTTTTTTGGAGACAAGTGGCTGATTCTCTGTGCCGCTGACGGGGATGCGGCATTAGCGCCATAAATCTCGTTTAACACTTTCTAGTTTCTGTCCTCTGCCTTGATCTCCCTGCGCCTGGTGGCAAATACAAAGGCGGCGGGCGGCCTTGTGCTGCTCGTGGAGGTCCCTCGCCCTTCGAGAGAGCAGTGGGAGCGCGTCACCCCATTGTCATTTAGCACGAGTTTTTAAACGCGGCTGAAGGGTTTCTGCGCAGTCCACAGGACCAGAAAAGCCCACCTATGAATCGTGGCCATCGTGTTTTAGTAGAGCAAGATGGCCTATAAATATGGAGGATACCGTGCGTGAATTTATAGACGTGGACAATTGTGTCGGCCCACTTACAGCTCATTGAGAAAGTTCTGTATGCCCCCTAAAAGTCAGGCAGTCATTTTATACCCAACTTAGGGTCGCGGGGGTCTATCACAGCTGGCATTGGGCGCAAGGCAGGAAGAAACCCTGGGCGGGGTGGCAGTCCATTGCAGGGTGAACACACCAAACACACACCAGGGCCAATTTAGGATCACCAGTCCACCTAACCTGCATGTCTTTGGACTGTGGAAGGAAAGCCACACAGACACGGGGAGAACATGCAAACTCCACAGATAGAGAACATGGGAAGCAAACCCTGGTCTCCTTACTGCAAGGCAACTGTGCCACCCTGCCCCCTAAAAGTGAGGAAATAAAAAAGCAATTGTCCCCCTGTGCACCCACACACCTTTTTCATGTCATTGAGTCAAGCAAAGCATGAGTGACAAGACATCAAGCATTGCTTATTCTACAAAGATCTTCTCAAATGGCCCGCACACATTTGTTGGGACCCCTAGTAAAGACCCTTTGTCTCCTCCTCCCGTCTCTTGCTCCCCGACTGAAGGTGAGGCGGCTCCTTTTATAGGACACCCCAGAAGTGCTCCAGGTGTTTCGTGACCTTCTTCCAGTGGAGCAATTCCTGGTGTGGCAGAAAAGGTCCCACTAAGGACTCAGCTGCACCTGCAGCATCCCCTGGTGGCGCACTCGGAACCCAAACAGAGCTGCTCCAAACTACAACTCCCAGCATGCCCTGTGGGGATCTGTGGTGCTGTAGAAACCCAGGAGGGCTGCCCTCTAGCATCTTGGGCGAGATCATGTCTTCCTCAGTCCTTCCTCAGTAAAAGTAATGGTCCTGGCCATCCATCACACTTGGAACCTTGAACCCGTGACCTGATGGCAGCAACTGGAACCTGAGAATGTAGCGGGCGAGTCCATTCTTTATGTCTTGCTCTCCCACAGCTACCACTTGATCATCCACAACTTGTCGCCGCATTAAACAGCGTGAGCACGTTACTCCAGTCCTGGCTTCCATTCATTGGCTTCCTGCTCAGTTTAGAATTTAGTTTTAAAGTATTGGAGTTATTAAGTGTGTGAGGGAGCACCTAATGGAGGAACGGTCCACACATCAGCTCAACCATCCATCATTAATGCTTCATGAGTGGTTGAGGAGGAGGAATCCACGCAGGTATTTGAAATTCAATAAAATCAGCACTGCGTTAGGCTACTTAATACTGTAAAAAGGAATCGGGCCACCTAACGTGTCCTGAGATCGTGCAGCTGACCCCAGAACTGTATGTTCTGCTCATCAACGTAAACTTAGCAATTGCTGAAATGCTGAGACAGGAGAAGTAACAAGATGATCACCCGAGGGTTTGCCTCAGGTAGTTTATCTATGTGGCAAAGCGGATATGAGCACACTACAAAATCCTTAAAGGTAACCCCGTTAAGGGTTAACATCATCACGTAACCGGGTTTACTTGTGGACAAATCTACCTGCGGTTTCTCAGAGACCAACATTCTTGTTTCTCCAACTGGAATTATGGAGTACGTGGCAATTTTGAAACCTCGAATAATCAGCTTATTAGGGCAAAGTAAATGCACCGATCCAATTAGAGGGATTGCCTACCACGCCAATGCTGATTATTCAGATTAAAGGAAAAGCCCACCAATCAGGAAAACATGTCAGAGGCACCGCCCACTAAACAAGTACATGTGTCATTCAGTTAGAGGCACCGCCCACTACACAAGTATGTCAGTCATTCTATTGGAGGCACCGCCCACTACACAAGAGTGCTATCATTCAATTGGAGGAATCAGATCATGTGCAAGAATGATTTTTACTTCATTAAAAGGCCCAATCGCCATGCAGTAACGTTTGTCATTCATTTAAAAGGACCGCCCACTATTACATGAAAGTGACCACTCATTGCACAAATTACACAGACGCAAGTCTCACTCAACTACAGAAACCCCCTACTGCACCAAAAAGTTTTAAATAATTAATAGCACTGCCCACTGCTCACGTTTGCCCTTCATTAAATTAAAGTGATGGCCCACTGCATAAATACTGAGAAGTTTAGAGGACTGCATACTACAGAAGAAAGCCAATAAAATTAAAAGCACCGCCCACTGCCCAAGAATATCTGTCATTCAATTAGAGGGACCGCCCACTTCACAAGAATGCTTGTTCAATTAAGAGCACTACCCACTCCACAAGTAAGATGTTCATTCAATTAGAGGGACCGCCCACTACACTGTCATTCAGTTAGCGGCACTGCCCACTACATAAGTGTGCTGTTCATTCAATTTGAGGCACCGCCCACTACACTGTCATTCAGTTAGCGGCACCACCCACTACACAAGTAAGATGTTCATTCAATTAGAGGGACCACCCACTACATAAGTGTGCCATTCATTCAATTAAAGGCACCGCCCACTACACTGTCATTCAATTAGAGACACCGCCCACTACACAAAAGTGCCTGTCATTCAGTTAGAGGCACCACCCACTACATAAGTGTGCTGTTCATTCAGTTAGAGAGACCACCCTCGTCACAAGTATGTCAGTCATTCTTTTGGAGGGACAGCCAACTACATAAGTGTGCCATTCACTCAATTAGGGGACCAAGATGCTAAGCAAGAATGATTGTTGATTCATTAATATGCCCAATCACCATGCAGTAACGTTTGTCATTCATTTAATAGGACCGCCCACTATATAAGAGAGAGCGCTTGTCATTAAATAACAGTGACTGTCCATTACACAAATAATCATCTTTCAGTTAAGTGCAGGCACAAGTGTTATTCAATTAGGGGGACCATTTTCTACACCAGAATGCTTATTTAATTAATCATTTAATTGCTATTCATTAAATTAAAGTGATTGCCCACTGTATAAATATTTTTAAGTTTAGGGGACTGCATACTATACAAGAATACCTGACATTGAATTAAAAGCGTTTGGTTATTCAATTGGAGGAATCATCCACTACACAAGCACGCCTCTCATTCAGTTCAAGGCACCGCCCTCTACACACGAGTGCTCTCATTCAATTGGAGGAATCAGATCATGTGCAAGAATGATTTTTACTTCATGAAAAGGCCCAATCGCCATGCAATAACGTTTGTCATTCATTTAATAGGACCGCCCACTATTAAATGAAAGTGACCACCCATTACACAAATTGCACAGACGCAAGTCTCACTCAACTACAGAAACCACCTACTGCACCAAAAAATTTTAAGTAATTAATAGCACTGCCCACTGCTCACATTTGCCCTTCATTAAATTAAAGTGATGGCCCACTGCATAAATACTGAGAAGTTTAGACGACTGCATACTACAGAAGAAAGCCAATAAAATTAAAAGTACCGCCCCCCTGCCCAAGAATATCTGTCATTCAATTAGAGGGACCGCCCACTACACTGTCATTCAGTTAGTGGCACCGCCCACTATACAAGAGTGCCTGTCATTCAGTTAGAGGCACCACCCACTACATAAGTGTGCTGTTCATTCAATTTGATGGACCACCCACTACACAAGTATGATGTGTATTTAATTAGTGGGACCGCCAACTACATAAAGTGTGCCATTCATTCATTTTGAGGCACCGCCCACTACACTGTCATTCAGTTAGCGGCACCGCCCACTACACAAGAGTGCCTGTCATTCAGTTAGAGGCACCACCCACTACATAAGTGAGCCGTTCATTCAATTAGAGGCACCACCCACTACACAAGTACATGAGTCATTCAATTAGAGGCACCGCCCACTACACAAGAGTGCCTGTCATTCAGTTAGAGGCACCACCCACTACATAAGTGTGCTGTTCATTCAGTTAGATGGACCACCCACTACACAAGAATGCTTGCTCAATTAAGAGCACCACCCACTCCACAAGTAAGATGTTCATTCAATTAGAGGCACCGCCCACTACACTGTCATTCAGTTAGCAGCACCGCCCACTACACAAGTAAGATGTTCATTTAATTAGAGGGACTGCCCACTACACAAGAGTGCCTGTCATTCAGTTAGAGGCACCAGCCAGTACATAAGTGTGCTGTTCATTCAATCTGATGGACCATGCACTACACAAGTATGATGTGTATTCAATTAGAGGCACCGCCCACTACACTGTCATTCCGTTAGCAGCACCGCCCACTACATAAGTAAGATGTTCATTTAATTAGAGGGACCGCCCACTACATAAGTGTGCCTTTCATTCAATTAGAGGCACTGCCCACTACACTGTCATTCAGTTAGCGGCACCGCCCACTACACAAGTACATGAGTCATTCAATTAGAGGCACCGCCCACTACATAAGAGTGCCTGTCATTCAGTTAGATGGACCACTCACTACACAAGTATGCCTGTCATTCAGTCAGAAGCACCGCCCACTACACAAGAGTGCCTGTCATTCAGTTAGAGGCACCACCCACTACATAAGTGAGCCGTTCATTCAATTAGAGGCACCACCCACTACACAAGTACATGAGTCATTCAATTAGAGGCACCGCCCACTACACAAGAGTGCCTGTCATTCAGTTAGAGGCACCACCCACTACATAAGTGTGCTGTTCATTCAGTTAGATGGACCACCCACTACACAAGAATGCTTGCTCAATTAAGAGCACCACCCACTCCACAAGTAAGATGTTCATTCAATTAGAGGCACCGCCCACTACACTGTCATTCAGTTAGCAGCACCGCCCACTACACAAGTAAGATGTTCATTTAATTAGAGGGACTGCCCACTACACAAGAGTGCCTGTCATTCAGTTAGAGGCACCAGCCAGTACATAAGTGTGCTGTTCATTCAATCTGATGGACCATGCACTACACAAGTATGATGTGTATTCAATTAGAGGCACCGCCCACTACACTGTCATTCCGTTAGCAGCACCGCCCACTACATAAGTAAGATGTTCATTTAATTAGAGGGACCGCCCACTACATAAGTGTGCCTTTCATTCAATTAGAGGCACTGCCCACTACACTGTCATTCAGTTAGCGGCACCGCCCACTACACAAGTACATGAGTCATTCAATTAGAGGCACCGCCCACTACATAAGAGTGCCTGTCATTCAGTTAGATGGACCACTCACTACACAAGTATGCCTGTCATTCAGTCAGAAGCACCGCCCACTACACGTCATTCCATTAGAGGCACTGCCCACTACACAAATATGCCTATCATTCAGTTAGGGGGGGCTATCTTGTGTGTCAAGCACCATGTGTATGGTGAGAGGGCCAACACAAGGATAAGCCAGAGGGGGCTGCACTGCCTCTGACCTCCATTTCCACACCCACCCTTAGAGTGGAGGAGGAGACTCCAGAAGAGCCCGCCTACATTCCCTCATTCACACCCTGTGACTCCTCCCCTTTTGTCAACAAAACCTAACGATGAGCATTAACAGGACGCAGCTGTTGACTCGGCAGAGGGCTTTCTGAAGCTTTCCTTTGTCACTGAAGGAGGGCTTTCCAATCAGAGATCCCCAACTCTTTTCTCACCTCACTTCTTTGCCTATAATTGCATGTGTGTTGGCGCAAATTAAGCAGCATACAAAACTCCAACAAGGCAGTTGCTTCTGTTTTTACAGTCAGCCCCGATAGCAAAGAGAACCATCAAACCATCTTCTTCATGCGGTGCCGTTCATCTCGTGCAATACGGCAACACCTTACAGCTTTACTTCCGAAAATCAAATGAGAATGGGATGAAAAAAAGATCTTACCGAGGCTGAACTCCAGCCTAGGAAGTTTTGGAATCATCACTGCGCCTGTGGGGAAGAACACAAAAGTAAAACACATCAGTGAGCAGACATTATTCATGAAAAAAACAATATGCAAATAATAAAATGAGATCTTCCATCAAAAGACTTCTGTCCTGAATTTCTCAAAGGTAGGCAGGCATGTGGAAGCAGAAATGACAAAACCTTCTCAATCTGCTTGAATCCAAGGCAGGGTCATGAGGGCTGGAGCCTCTGCTAAGAAGCTTTGATCTGTTTGCATAAATCATTTAATCCAGGGGTGGCACGGTGGCGCAGTGGGTAGCGCTGCTGCCTCGCAGTTGGGAGATCTGGGGACCTGGGTTCGCTTCCCGGGTCCTCTCTGCATGGAGTTTGCATGTTCTCCCCGTGTCTGCGTGGGTTTCCTCCCACAGTCTAAAGACATGCAGGTTAGGTAGATTGGCAATTCTAAATTGGGCTTGGTGTGTGGGTGTGGGTGTGTTTGTGTGTGTCCTGCGGTGGGTTGGCACCCTGCCCGGGATTGGTTCCTGCCTTGTGCCCTGTGTTGGGGGTCCAGCAGACCCCCATGACCCTGTGTTCGGATTCAGTGGGTTGGAAAATGGATGGATGGATGGATTTAATCCAGAAGTGCTCTCCTCAACTTGTGAGCATTCATTAAATAACCAATATAAAAAATACAAGGTGGCGCAGTGGTTAATATGCCAATGGATCATCTGGGCCATTCCCAGGTGGGTTCTGCATGTTCTCCTTGTGCCTGAGTGGGCTTTTCTTCTGTATTTAGGGATTCCTCACACATCCATAAAATGTGCCTGGTAAGGTCATTAACAATGTTAAATTGGCATATGTACGCAGGTGGGTGAGTGGGAGTGGGCACTGCAATGGGCTGACTTGCACACAGTCCTATCAAGACAGGCACTGCCCCCCCCCCCTCAACACCCCCCAGGGACACTCAAATGAGTTCAGCCAGTCTGAGAACGTTACAGTGGATTCACTTTCTGTACACTTTATTGTGTTGTAGATTTCCTTTGAAACTGACACATCTGCCATTATTGCCCATCAATCTACACTCAATAACCCATAAGGACAAAGTAAAGAAATATTTACAAATGTATTTAAAATCACAAACTAAAATCTTTCCTTAACATAACTCAATACATTAGAGACACTTCTTTGGCAGTTTTGAGTTTTCTTAAGTAAGTCTCTACAAGCTTTGCACACCTGGATTTAGCCAGATTATCCAGTTCTTCCTGGCAGATCCCCTCAGCAGCAGCAATGACTTCTTATTGGATTTTACAATTTGAAGAATTATACATCAGAAGCAAACAAGGCAGTGCCAGTTTACATTTGTAAAATTGATCTTTTGTCATGCATACACTCCTGGGGAGCCACCATCCTGGCTCTGTGGTGGTAAGCATAACCACGCTGGGATAGATGGCGCTGTTGCTAACCAAACCTTCTCTTTCAGCCTCAGGCCAGACAAGACGATCACTGCGGGAGCCTAGCTCCGCCCACATTGCCCAGAGATGGCCACACCTCTTCTGTCCCAGATGATATAAAAGGGGGAGGTACCCCAAGCAAGGTGTCACTTGTGGTCTCAGGCTTACACCGAGGACACAGCCTCCCATGGAAACTAACAGAGAGACTGGCTGAGCTTATTTACTTTGTTTTGTGCTATGAGCTCTGCTTTTCCTTTAGTTTATGAATTTAATAAAAGGGGTAGCCCAGTTACGGCACCGCAAAGTGGGTAGCACTGCTGCCTCGCAGTCAGGAAACCTGGGTTTGCTTCCCTGTGTGAAGTTGGCATGTTCTCCCCGTGTCTGCGTGGGTTTCCTCCCACAGCAGTCGAAAGACATGTAGGTTAGGTGCATTGCCGATTTTAAATTGTCCCTAGTGTGTGCTTGGTGTGTGTGTGTGTGTGTGTGTGTGTGCCCTGCGGTGGGCTGGCACCCTGCCCGGGATTGGTTCCTGCCTTGCGCCCTGTGTTGGCTGGGATTGGCTCTGGCGGACCCCCGTGGCCCTGTGGTTGGGATGTAGCAGGTTGGATAATGGATGGATGGTAGCCCAGTTAGTGCCCTAAAACTCATTATTATTATTATTATTATTAGGATTGTCTTGGCTATATTTTTAAATCATTGGCATCTTGATTAAATAAAAGCTATCAATTTGTATAAAAATATGAACATTGCTGGGTGACTCCAAACTTTTGAACTCTAGTGTATATTCTGTAAATCCATCCATCCATTTTCCAACCCGCTGAGTCCGAACACAGGGTCATGGGGGTCTGCTGGAGCCAATCCCAGCCAACACAGGGCACAAGGCAGGAACCAATCCCGGGGAGGGTGCCAACCCACCACAGGACACACACAAACACACCAAGCACACACTAGGGCCAATTTAGAATCGCCAATCCACCTAACCTGCATGTCTTTGGACTGTGGGAGGAAACCCACGCAGACACAGGGAGAACATGCAAACTCCACGCAGGGAGGACCCGGGAAGTGAACCCAGACGGGTCTCCTAACTGCGAGGCAGCAGCGCTACCCCCTGCGCCACCGTGCCACCCATGCTGTAAATTATCATTCTAAATTATAACGAATATCACACTCACTGAGCAGTTTCTTAGGACCACCATACTGATCCTGGTGAGGTCCTCCTTTTTCCTCTCCCCAGTTGTTCCCGGCATGAATTCCACAAGATGTTGAAAACGTTCCCTTGAGGTTCTGCTCCTTGCTTGCCATGATCGCCTCACACAAGTTCTGCACATTTGTCTCCCGTTCCTCCACCTCTCAAAGTCCAGATCTGAAGACCACTGAAGTCCATGTCATGTTCATGAAGCTAGTTTGCTTTGTGACAATGGGGCGTTGTCACGCCAGGAGTTCGGTTGTGATGGTCAACAGCAACACTCAGATCGATTGTGACAGTTAAACGTTGACTGATTGGTATCAACAGGGCCACAGTGTGCCAAGAACACCACCATTCACCACACCATTAGAGCATCGCCAGTCCGGACTGTTGTCACAAGGCAGGTGGGGTGCGTGGATTCCTGCTGTTGACCCCCCATCTGTGTGCCTTGAGATTCATCAGACCAGGCTACGCTCCTCCAGTCTCCAGCTGTCCAGTTTTTGGCGAGCTTGAGCTCACTGCAGCTTCACCCTTCTGTTTATGGTTGACACGAGTGAAACCTAACGTGGTCTTCTACTGTTGTAGCCCACCCGCCTCAAAGCTGGACATGCTGTGCATTTTCTGCTCACCACAGTTGGTCACCCGAGTTCCTGTGGCCTTTCTGTCACTTTGAGCCAGTCTGGCCATCCTCCTCTGACCTCTCTTGTCAACAGAACTGCCACCCACCGGAGGTCTTATGTTTCTCCCAGCGTTCTGATTAAAGTCTACAGCAGGGGTGTCGAACTCCGGTCATGGAGGGCCGCAGTGGGTGCAGGTTTTTATTCTAACCATCTCCTTAATTAGAGACTGGTTTGTGCTGCTAATTAACTTGTTTTACCTTCGTTTTAATTGACGTGGCTCAGACCCCTTAGTTGTTTCTTTTTCCTTAATTAGCAGCCAAACAATAAGGAGACACAAAATGAGGCAAAACAACTGGTGTCCATCATACAATATCTGAAAGGTGAATTCTCCTTGGGATTAATAAAGTATCTATCTATCTATCTACAGTGGTGTGAAAAACTATTTGCCCCCTTCCTGATTTCTTATTCTTTTGCATGTTTGTCACACAAAATGTTTCTGATCATCAAACACATTTAACCATTAGTCAAATATAACACAAGTAAACACAAAATGCAGTTTTTAAATGATGGTGTTTATTACTTAGGGAGAAAAAAAATCCAAACCTACATGGGCCTGTGTGAAAAAGTAATTGCCCCCTTGTTAAAAAATAACCTAACTGTGGTGTATTACACTTGAGTTCAATTTCCGTAGCCACCCCCAGGCCTGATTACTGCCACACCTGTTTCATTCAAGAAATCACTTAAATAGGAGCTGCCTGACACAGAGAAGTAGACCAAAAGCACCTCAAAAGCTAGACATCATGCCAAGATCCAAAGAAATTCAGGAACAAATGAGAACAGAAGTAATTGAGATCTATCAGTCTGGTAAAGGTTATAAAGCCATTTCTAAAGCTTTGGGACTCCAGCGAACCACAGTGAGAGCCATTATCCACAAATGGCAAAAACATGGAACAGTGGTGAACCTTCCCAGGAGTGGCCGGCCGACCAAAATTACCCCAAGAGCGCAGAGACGACTCATCCGAGAGGTCACAAAAGACCCCAGGACAACGTCTAAAGAACTGCAGGCCTCACTTGCCTCAATTAAGGTCAGTGTTCACGACTCCACCATAAGAAAGAGACTGGGCAAAAACGGCCTGCATGGCAGATGTCCAAGACGCAAACCACTGTTAAGCAAAAAGAACATTAGGGCTCGTCTCAATTTTGCTAAGAAACATCTCAATGATTGCCAAGACTTTTGGGAAAATACCTTGTGGACTGATGAGACAAAAGTTGAACTTTTTGGAAGGCAAATGTCCCGTTACATCTGGCGTAAAAGGAACACAGCATTTCAGAAAAAGAACATCATACCAACAGTAAAATATGGTGGTGGTAGTGTGATGGTCTGGGGTTGTTTTGCTGCTTCAGGACCTGGAAGGCTTGCTGTGATAGATGGAACCATGAATTCTACTGTCTACCAAAAAATCCTGAAGGAGAATGTCCGGCCATCTGTTCGTCAACTCAAGCTGAAGCGATCTTGGGTGCTGCAACAGGACAATGACCCAAAACACACCAGCAAATCCACCTCTGAATGGCTGAAGAAAAACAAAATGAAGACTTTGGAGTGGCCTAGTCAAAGTCCTGACCTGAATCCAATTGAGATGCTATGGCATGACCTTAAAAAGGCGGTTCATGCTAGAAAACCCTCAAATAAAGCTGAATTACAACAATTTTGCAAAGATGAGTGGGCCAAAATTCCTCCAGAGCGCTGTAAAAGACTCATTGCAAGTTATCGCAAACGCTTGATTGCAGTTATTGCTGCTAAGGGTGGCCCAACCAGTTATTAGGTTCAGGGGGCAATTACTTTTTCACACAGGGCCATGTAGGTTTGGATTTTTTTTTCTCCCTAAATAATAAAAACCACCATTTACAAACTGCATTTTGTGTTTACTTGTGTTATATTTGACTAATGGTTAAATGTGTTTGATGATCAGAAACATTTTGTGTGACAAACATGCAAAAGAATAAGAAATCAGGAAGGGGGCAAATAGTTTTTCACACCACTCTATCTATCTATCTATCTATCTATCTATCTATCTATCTATCTATCTATTATATAGTGCCTTTCATCTATCTATCTATCTGTTATATAGTGCATTTCAGTTCTATCTATCTATCTATCTATCTATCTGTTATATAGTGCTTTTCAGTTCTATCTATCTATCTATCTGTTATATAGTGCCTTTCAGTTCTATCTATCTATCTGTTATATAGTGCATTTCAGTTCGTTCTATCTATCTATCTATCTATCTATCTATCTCAGTAAAACAGAAAATCAACAGTTTTGGAAATGCCTGCTGTGGCAGAATGAAAGCAGCAACAAGCCATGGAATTGAATAACGGGTTTAATTAACAGCAAGAATCACTTTCTCATTAAGAAACTGGCTGGAGTTTGAATCCCCAGTTTAGCTGGTTGTCTGTTGGCTCTCTTAATGCCTCATTTCTGTTTGGCTGTCATTTAATGAAGAAACAAATCAATTCAGGGGACTGAATCCTTAAAAACAGGGCTATTAGAATGAAGGGAAAGGAAGTTAATCAGCAAAGAAAACTGGTCACTAATGAAGAAGATGGTTAGAATGAAAACCTGCAGCCACTGTGGCCCACCAGGCCTGGAGTTTGACACCTCTGCTCTACAGACTGTCGTGAGTGCAAAAATCTCCAGGAGACCAGCAGTTCCAGAAATGCCCTCATTGTCCCATCTGGCACCATCAATAACGTCACAGTCCAAATCACTGAAGTCCCCTTTTAATTCCCCCGTTTTGGTGTTTTGATGTCAACATGAACTGAAGCTCCTGACCTGAACCTGCAGGACTTGATGCATTGTGTTGCTGCCATGTGATTGGCTGATTAGATAACTGTAGGGATAAGCAGGTGTGCAGGTGGTCCTCATCACTTCCTCAAAGAGTGAAAAAAACACCCAAGGAATTCTGCAGAATTTTACTGAATTGGACCTTGAGCATGAGAAAGGCGCTATATACCTATATATATATATATATATACTTTTATATACTATAAAAAAAATAAGAATTTCCCCTTGGGATTAATAAAGTATCTATCTATCTATACATAAAATGTATTATTGTTATTATTATTATTATTTACTTAGTCAGTCAGTCATTATCCAACCCATTATATCCTAACTACAGGGTCACAGGGGTCTGCTGGAGCCAATCCCAGCCAACACAGGGCGCAAGGCAGGAAAAAAACCCCGGGCAGGGCGCCAGCCATTTCATTTCAATTCCACTTTGCTTCCCGTAGTTTCATCCATCCATCCATCCATTTTCCAACCCGCTGAATCCGAACACAGGGTCACGGGGGTCTGCTGGAGCTAAACCCAGCCAACACAGGGCACAAGGCAGGAACCAATCCTGTGCAGGGTGCCAACCCACCGCAGGACACACACAAACACACCAAGCACACACTAGGGCCAATTTAGAATCGCCAATCCACCTAACCTGCATGTCTTTGGACTGTGGGAGGAAACCCACGCAGACACGGGGAGAACATTCAAACTCCACCCAGGGAGGACCCGGGAAGCGAACCCGGGTCTCCTAACTGTGAGGCAGCAGCGCTACCCCGTAGTTTCATTTTTTTAAATTCAGTTCCATATATTTGCATGAACTGCTCTGATGATTTTCTTGTGAGTTGACCCCAACTCTGCCAGGAGCAGCTAAAGCTTCTTGCAGGACATACTAATGGAGCACAGATCTATTCAGGATAGCAAATCCATCCAAGACAGTTCCTATTCCTATACTTGTTAGTCTTCCCATCACTCTTAATTAAAAATTATACTTTTATATTCATTATACGTATTTCTTTAGAGCATAAGCCATACAGATCTGTTTGTTAAATATAACAAATACAAATACATCACGTTAAGGCAAACGGCTCCTACAGGTAGTTAAGTGAGCTAATGTGACCGTCAGAGATGTCTGCACGTTGTCAAAGATGACACACATTGGCTGGCATCCCAGCTGGGGCGGATGGTTCCTTACCCGGATGGGAGGCCTTTTGTAATTGATGAATGGACGGATGAAAGCTGCCATCTGGGGGCTGCATATTCCCCCAATGGGACAGGTGGCAGCATTCCCTCTGGTGGATCTCCCATGTGCACACCTGCAGGGCTGCATGCGAGTTGTAGTCCAAATGGGAGGCCCTGCTGGGTTTCTAGGGAGCCACTAGGGGGAGCTGCAGGAAGGAGCGCTTCTCGTTGTAGAGAGGGTCCACCCGACCCAGAAATGGCACCGGAAGAACTGCCGGGTCCCGTTTAATAAAGGAAGCCACTCCACATCACCATTTTTTGAGTTTAGGTCGGGAGTGGAGGATGGACGACGATCACCTGGGACGAGTGGAGGAGTAAAGGAAAGGAGAAGAGAAGAAAGGAAGAATGACTTGGATTGGTGGTGTGAGACCCGTGAAACCCAAATCCTGTAAAATGCGCAGTTTTCCATCCAAAAATGCCGGTCCCTATTTAAGTCTGAATGATCTGGCTGAGGGCGGCATGGTGGCGCAGTGGGTAGTGTTGCTGCTTCGCAGTTAGGAGACCCGGGTTCAGTTCCCGGGTCCTCTATGTGTGGAGTTTGCATGTTCTCCCCGTGTCTGCGTGGGTTTCCTCCCACAGTCCAAAGACATGCAGGTTAGGTGGATTGGCGATTCTAAATTGGCCCTAATGTGTGCTTGGTGTGTGTGTGTGCCCTGCGGTGGGCTGGCACCCTGCCCAGGATTTGTTTCCTGCCTTGTGCCCTGTGAGGGCTCCAGCAGACCCCCGTGACCCTGCAGTTAGGATATAGCGGGTTGGATAATGGATGGATGGCTGAGCTTTGCCTTGTTTTCTCTCATTCTGTATCAAGTGCCCATCATAATGCCACCGCTACCAGCCCACTGTGCCTATCCATCGCCGGGCACTCACACACCTTCACTCGCACATTTTGAAATCTGTGTACATCCACTGAGACAAAAGACATGCCTGTTGGATTCATTTATATTAATATAGAAAATTCTATTTCTTTATAACTTCGTGTGAAAAAGTAAGTGCACCCCGTGATTATTTTTTTTTCCTCCCTCATCCCCAAAGACATGCCTGTTGGATTAATTTATAATTAATTAAATTTAATTAATTAATTAATTAATTAATTAAAAATATTTGTGTGAAAAAGTAAGCGCACCTTCTTCTGTTAATTAACCCTACGTGGTCCTGTCATCTGCAGATAAAGGTGTCTAAGATAACCAACATCAGGCCACATTTACATGTTGTAGTTCATTGTATGATTTCCATCCATCCATTTTCCAACCCGCTGAATCCGAACACAGGGTCACGGGGGTCTGCTGGAGCCAATCCCAGCCAGCACAGGGCACAAGGCAGGAACCAATCCTGGGCAGGGTGCCAACCCACTGCAGGACACACACAAACACACACACACACACACACCAAGCACACACTAGGGCCAATTTAGAATCGCCAATCCACCTAACCTGCATGTCTTTGGACTGTGGGAGGAAACACACGCAGACACGGGGAGAACATGCAAACTCCACGCAGGGAGGACCCGGGAAGCGAACCCAGGTCCCCAGGTCTTCCAACTGCGAGGCAGCAGCACTACCCACTGCGCCACCGTGCCGCCTTGTATGATTTCAATAATGAGAAATGCAAACATCACATATGGAACAAGTAAGCCCACCTCTTTGTTTCTCACTATCTCAAAAGAGAATCAGGTGCCAATGACTGGGGGTCTTGCCTGACCCTGTCCTATGGAAACCTCAGACATTCAGTTTGGTTTGGAATGTGTTGTTTATCCCCATGCAGAGAACCCAAAGAGCTCTTTGAAGCTTCTAGATGCCCAGGATCCCAGGATGGGGTTTTAATTTGGAAATCTGCCATTCCAATGTCCAAAAGATCATCTACAAGTGGATAAGGTTTCAAGCCACTGCCAGCTTGCTCCAGTAAGTTCAGCCTGAGATCAGAATATGAAATTCTGAAAGGAGTCTACAAGAAGCATGAAAAGGAGGAAACCTGAACCAGGCTGGGCAGATGGGGTGAGAAGACCACCTCTACCAGGCCCACTGTGACCATCCATCCATCGCCGGGCACTCACACACCTTCACTCACCAGTTGTATGCACATTTTGAAATCCGCGTATGCCAGCTGAGAGTCACGAGGAGCCAAAGCCGATCTTGGCAGCACTGCGACCAAGGCAGCAGTCACCTCCTGGATGAGATGCCAGTCCATTACCGGGCACACACCCTAACCATCAATGGTACATGGAAACGAACGTTTGGGATTTGAACCCGTGTCTTTTCCAATCCTGTGATGTGGCAGTTTCCTTCATTTTGATTTTTTGGAGGCTTATTTTGATTTCAGCCATCATTAAAAAAAAAAAAAAAAGCCAGGATGCCTCACCAAGGAGGCTGCCAAACCGAAATGAACCTTTAATTCATTTTTAAATCCTTTATTGCATATTTTATAAGTTAATATGGCTGCATTATGAAATCACGGATAACACGAACACATCATAAGTCCTACAAAGTTATAAAGAGAGTGCAACCTGCATGGCTTTAAAAACCACATTTCCAGAACCGGATTTAACCAAAAGCCTTTCCGTAATTTCAATCGAAACCCCAGCAGTCGACGTGAGATCCGCGGGCCTGGGATTCGAATTGGATTTCCAGCGGGAGAATCCCATGGAAATTGTTCCAAATCCCTGGAGGATTTCACCTCTGGATGGGCGGCCGTCTTTTTAAAATTATTAACGACGAACAGGAGGGCAGAAAGGTGGCTCAGTGGTTAGAGTGGCAGCACTGAACCCCCCCCCCCCCCAGACCACCCAACCCCCAATCCACCCCCCCCGACCCCCCCAAGCCCCCATAGGCCCCAGGCTCAAATATTTCTGTGTGGAAGCTGCATGTTCTTCCAAAGATATGCCTGTTGGATTAATTTATATTAATACATAAAATAATATTTGTGTGAAAATAGAAAAGGAGAAGGGAAGAATTTGGGTTGGTGTTGTGAGACCCGTCAAGCCCAAATCTTATTCAGTGCCCAGTTTTCCAGCTGAAAATGCCAGTGCCCATTTAACTGTGAATGATCTGGCTGGGCTTTGCCTTCTCTTCACTCATTCTGTGTCGAATGCCCATCATAATGCCACCGCTACCAGCCCACTGTGCCAGTCCATCGCCAGGCACTCACACACATTCAGCTCGCACATTTTGGAATCTGCGTATGCCAGCTGAGACAAAAGACATGTCTGTTGGATTAATTTCTATTAATACATAAAATAATGTGTGTGAAAAAGTAAGTGCACCCCCTGATTTCCATCCATCCATTATCCAACCCACTGTGTCCTAACACAGGGTCACGGGGGTCTGCTGGAGCCAATCCCAGCCAACACAAGGAGCAAAGCAGGAAACAAACCCCGGGCAGGGCGCCAGCCCACCGCAGGGCACGCACGCACACACACACACCAAGCACACACACGGGACAATTTAGAATTGTCAATGCACCTAACCTGCATGTCTTTGGACTGTGGGAGGAAACCCACACAGAGAGAACATGCAAACTCCATGCAGGGAGGACCCCGGGAAGTGAACCCAGGTCTCCTAACTGTGAGGCTACCCACTGCGCCACCATGCCGCCCACCCGTGATTTTCTTCTGTTAATTAACCCTATGTGGCCCTGTCATCTACATAACTAACACCAGGCCACAATTACAAGTTGTAGTTCATTGTATAAATTCAATAAGGAGAAATGCTAATGTCACATATGGAACAAGTAAGCCCACCTCTCTATTTCTCACTACCTCCAATGAGAATCAGGTGCCAATGACCAAGAACTTCATGACTGGGGGTCTTGCCTGTCCCTGTCCTATGTAAACCTCAGACATTTAGTTTGGGTCGGAATGTGTTGTTTATCCCCATGCAGAGATCCAAAGAGTTCCCTGAAGGCCTTCAAAAAGAAGCTTTTAGATGCCCAGGATCCCAGGATGGGGTTTCAATTGGAAATCCGCCATCCCGACATCCAAAAGATCGTCTACAACTGGAGAAGATTTCAAATGGCTGCCAACGTGTCCAGGCCGGGCTGCCCCAAGTAAGTTCAGCCCGAGATCAGAATATGAAATTCTGAAAGGAGGAAACTTGGGGTGGGCTGGGCAGGCTGGGTGAGAAGACCACCTCCAGGAGACCCCAACAGAATAGACTGGGAAGGGCAGATCACCTCCTGGTGGTCCCCCCTCCCCACCTATGAATATGAACCCCAGTCAGGATAAGGAGCCCATCTGAGTGATGACAACTGAGACAAGTTATGTCAAGTCAGAGAAGGAACAAGGTGGTCACCTCAGCAGGGGTCTCAGAAGTCACATCTGCCATTCTCTCTGGATGTGTGTGTTAAGCTATCAGAGTGCACAGGCTCCTCTTGAGGGTTTACATGGCCACATAATAACTGGGTTACTCACAGAGATATCTGTGTGTGTTAACCTGAGTCCTCACAGGCACTATATGATAGATAGATGTGAAAGGTGCTATATGATAGATAGATAGATGTGAAAGGTGCTATATGATAGATAGATAGATATATAGATAGATAGATAGATGTGAAAGGCACTATATGATAGATAGATAGATAAATGTGAAAGGCGCTATATGATAGATAGATAGATAGATAGATAGATAGATAGATAGATAGATAGATAGATAGATAGATAGATAGATAGATAGATGTGAAAGGCTCTATACAACAGATAGATAGATGTGAAAGGCAGTATATGATAGATAGATAGATGTGAAAGGCACTATATGATAGATAGATAGATAGATAGATAGATAGATAGATAGATAGATAGATAGATAGATAGATAGATAGATAGATAGATAGATAGATAGATATTTGTTCCCCAGATCACTATGATCTGAACACACACCATGACTTAAAAGAAAGAAAATTCAAAAAGAAAGAATATGTTCGACTTGTCAGACCCAGACCCCATGAGGGACCTGACCTGCTGTTATATTTCTAGTCTGAGGTGTGCGGAGTGAAGAGTAAAGCAGACAGGCCTGTTCCTTGTGGCGGTCCCGTGTTCCTGTCACAGTCTTTGAATCTCACAAATGGCGTTCCACCCGACGGACTCTCCATCATCCGGGACCCCATAGGCTCATCCACCTTAACAGGGATGGGTGGATTTTATTGGGGTGATCTGTGCTCAGGTTGGTCTACACAACTGACTCTCATGGACATGCACCATGATTGCCCCCAAAGCACTAAGATTATGTGAACAAAGTTTACGACTGAAAATCAATGGAAAAATCGTGTCATGTGACGTGGTCTTAAGTGCTCTCTGCCTGCGCTGCCCTTTCCAGAATTAAACTCTCCTCGGCTTTCGCAGTTGGACAACAAGGCTGTGGATGAGCCAATGGCGAGACCCTCACAGGTGGTCACACACCAACAGGTTCTGCAATTTTGAAAATTCAATTTCACACAAAATGTTTAATTTCCAGTTCTCCTCTCTGTTTTCCACTCAGGTCGGTAGATTGGTGAGTGCCGGTGGCTCAGCAGTCAGTGCTACTGAGGACCCCGCTTTGATCCCCAGTCCAGCTGCTCTTCCAAGACCTCCTCGTGTCCCTTGTGGGTCTTCTCCTACCACTCCCATTTCCCATCCCACACCCCAAAGGTTTGGTTTCCTAACCCCCTATGTGTGTGTGTGTGTGTGACTTACAAATGAATTGCTCTTTGGTGGTCCCTACTTTACACACCGTGATGCCAAGGTGGGCTCAGGCTTCTTCCCAAAGACCCTAAATTAGACTGAGTGGTCAAATCGATGGCTGGATGGCAACACACAACCCCAGAGTGAGGTGCAGTTCTGCTCTTACATGGTGATGTGTTGTCCACTCCTGGTCACTCTCTGGCCAAGTTCACTCATTTTCCAAAACCTGTGGTCATTTCTTTCTTTTTTCTCTCTCCAGGGTCTCCATTTTTCCTGCTGACCTCTCAAACACATACATGCTTGCTTGATTATCACCTCAGTATACTTGAATGGACAGTTGGTCCAGTCCGGGGCTCATTCCTGCCTTGCACCTGCTGCTGGATGGGGTGGCTCCAGCTTCCTGTACCCCTGAGACTGGATTAGGCCGCTTCGGAAAATAAAGATATGGAAGCAAATCCTAGTCATCAGGGGTGTAGGCAGGAGTTATTGACATGGATCAAAATCCCACCAGTGATCAAATAGTTAGAACTACTCAGGACCCCAAAATCCCCCCCTATCCATATGACTGTGAGCCCAGGCAATGCCATCAGACCACACATCGGCCACCATTCCACCGCCTAGACTTTCCTTTTCTCCTGTTTGAAATTCCCGTCTTTACTTAGCAGCTGTGATTTACAAGCCCCCCTTACTGAAGAAGCACGGATCAGTCATCATTTGCTTAATTTCAGAGCCATGTTTGAACAGGCAAGTTGGCTGTTCTTTGTGGTCGCTTGAAAGGCACCCTAGAGGGGTAATCAATAATGAATCAAATTATCTTCCACTCTCTTGGAAAATTCCTTTTTCTTCATTTCAGTGTGCCCTTACAGAAATTGAGATGACTTGCCTCTCCATCTAGCTAATTCGACTCGTTTTATATAGCGCCCCGGCACGTGTCCTTACTGAGAAGGGACTTCGTGTGTTCCGCGTCTCGGCGTTGGCGGCCGCACTCCGCTAACATCGCCGCCTTCTGCTCCCTGTTGCCCTCTGCTGGTCAACAACTCCGAGCGCAGCGCTGGAAACCGCAAACGTGCGGCGACAGGATGAATGACCTTAGAGATGCAGGGAGTGGACAGCAATCGCGACGGGCAACAAGAGTGTCCACAGCGCATCATTTCGGACGTAAATTAAAAGCATTTTAAGGTTCAACGTATTTACAGTCTTACTGCAGTTAATGGTGGCAGCTGAAATCAATCGGGGTCGGAAAACGAAGCAGGCGGGCACGTAGAGGCGTGAGAGCCGCCATCTGTCTGTGAGATGACAGGCCAGTCACCGAAACGGAAGAGCTAACCGTTACGAACAATCTGCAGTTAGATCTTCTACTCAGGAAAGGCGCTATATACTAACAATAAAATGTCCTCTACTTCGATATGACCTTGCCATAGATTTCTTTTGGTTATTTGGGAGACAGACAGATGTGAAAGGCACTATATAACTGACAAATACACCAACGTGAAAGGCACTATATAACATATAGAAAAACAGATGTGAAAGGCACTATTTAAGAAATAGAGAAATAGATGTGAAAGGCACAATAAAACTGACAGACAGATAGGAATGGCACTATATAACAAATAGACGAAGGCGAAAGGCACTATACATCAGAGAGGTGAAATGTGACAAATAACAAAATAAAAATATAACAGACACGTGAACGTCATTACATAACAAATAGACACGTGAAAGGCACTATATAACAAAGATAACCAGATGTGAAAGGCACTATATAACAAATAGAGGGAGAGTTGTGAAAGGAATTATATAACAGATAGATAAATAGACAGACATGAACAGCGTGTTAGGAACTATATAACAGATAGACAGATGTGAAAGGCACTATATAACAAATAGATAAATGCAAAAGGCACCATATAATATAGATGTGAAAGGCGATATATAACAAAATAAAAATATAACAGACATGTGAACGTCATTACATAACAAATAGACATGTGAAAGGCACTATATAACAGAAAGATAAACAGATGTGAAAGGCACTATATAACAAATAGAGGGAGAGTTGTGAAAGGAACTATATAACAGATAGATAAATAGACAGATGTGAACAGCACAATATAACAGACAGATAAACAGATGTGGTAGGAACTATATAACAGATAGATCGATAGACAGATGTGAAAGGCACTATATAACAAATAGATAAATGCAAAAGGCACCATATAATATATATAGACGTGAAAGGCGATATATAACAAAATAAAAGATAGACATATGTGAAAGGCACTATATAACAAAAAGAGACAGATGTGAAAGGCACTATATAACTGACAAATATAACGACATGAAAGGCACTATATAACAGAAAAATAACCAGATGTGAAAGGCACTATATAACAAATAGATAAATGCAAAAGACACCATATAATATATATAGATGTGAAAGGTGATATATAACAAAATAAAAGATAGACATATGTGAAAGGCACTATATAACAAAAATAACCAGATGTGAAAGGCACTATATAACAAATAGACAAATGCAAAAGGCACCATATAACATATATACATGTGAAAAGCAATATATAACAAAATAAAAAGACATATATGAAAGGCACTATATAACAAATAGAGGGAGAGATGTGAAAGGAACTATATAACAGATAGATAGATAGACAGATGAGAATTGCGCTATTCAGCAAATAGATAAACAGGTCTGAAAGGCACTATATGATAATTAGATAGAAAGAAAGCTAGATATGAAAGGCAGTATATAAAATCGATAGAAAAATGTGAAGGGCACTATAACAAGAGATAGACAAATATGAAAGGCACTATATAAGACATAGATGTGAAAGGCACTATGTATGGGCACAGTCTGTCACTAATGAGGGCAGGTTTTCAGGGCACTCTGTGGAAGGATGTATTTGCTGCACAGCCACATGTTTTTGTCTCAAACTCCACGCCCCCCCCACTGGCCCGATTAAAGAGCAAAGTAATAGTGTGGAGTGGCAGACCTCCATGGCTGTGCTCCACTGATGAGCCAATCAAATTGCACACACCTGCTGACGTTTAGCACCTTTTACATGACACGTATTTGGTGGCCCGCCCACTCATTTGTGTCTTTCTCAACACGCCCATTTCCAGGTGTACCTTGTTGTCATGACACCTTCTTACAGTGTGGTTAACACTAGAGTTGTGGGAGGAGTTGTGTTAAATCAGGAGTAATGATGACTATTGAGTGGGTGTGTCTGGAAGTGGGCGTGTCCTGTGTGTGCTAACCCGAACCCCACCAGAGCCTTCTGGGAGTTTTCACTGTGTAAACCAAGTGACTCAAACATGTAATGCTGTTCAGTGGAGATGCTGAATCGCTGTGCTCTGCAGGTCTGCAGTTTGACCCTTCCCTGGCAAAGAGTCACAAGAAGACCCCAGTGGCACAGTGGCACCTTTAGCCCCACCTCAGACCACACCCCTTGCGATCCTTGGTTATGAAAGACAAGTCAATGTTCATTTGGAATCAACCTTGCTAGAAGGCACTTCACTATACAGAATTATATATGTAAATATTTTGCATTCTTTGCGAACTTATTAAGAAATCAGCTGCTGTATGCAGAACGTGTATCGCCTTACAAATATAGCGCCTCTGCTCTTCTGATACAGCAGTAATCACTCACCATGAGTCAGCAGTAACAGAACATGACATGACACTCTCACATCTGTGTATGCTAATTTAGGGCTGCAGCAGTAAGACAGAATCAGGCTTGGATTGGAGGTCAGTCTGTCACATGGTACGGTCATGGACACGCCCACCACCACATGGGGCCGGCTCACCTAGCACACGTGTCACTGGGTCTTATTGTGTTATGTAAGTATTGTTATGATTGTATTATTATCTGGATTATGTAAGTTTACTTTTTTTTTTTTCTTCTTAATATTTTTGCATTCCATTTTATTTATTTATTTATTTGCTTTCTGTAATTAGAATTTTATTCTCTCTTTAACCCTTTGTAAAGTTCTTTGAGCTACATGTTCTGCATGAAGATGTAGTCTAGAAATAAATGTTGTGGCTGTATTTGGGAATACTAAGGGAAAGCAGGGAGACCCCACAGAGAAGAAGCTGCAGACCCCACACAGACCACTGATGGTGGATCTATAAGGCGCTAAGCACTGTGCCACTGAGCTGCACCAGACATTTGAATCTTTACCTCCTTCAAACAGAACATTTAAAATGACCACAATGTACAAGGGGGGGGGGGGGGGGAAAATGTCCAAACTGAGCAAGATGTTTCACCAGCAAATATTTTAACATTTCTATTTACTTCTTTGGCTGATGTCTCAATCCAAGGTGACTTACAACATCTGAGATACAATCAGCTCCATTCCTTTTGTTTTTTACACAAGGAGATCAAGCAGGTAAAGCAAATTCCTCAGAGACACACAGTGACGTCAGTGGTGGGATTTGAACCCACGACCTTAGAATTTGAAGTTCAACATCGCACTGACTATAAAGAGTATAGTTAGCAAATGTACTTTATGAGTGTATATACTGTATACATACTGTATACTGTATATATGTACTATATGGAGGACAAAATAACACCAATGAAAAATGGAGAGATGTATTGATATAAAGGGGTAGCACAGTGGCACTGCTTCCTTGAAACAAGGAGACTCAGGTTCAAATCCCAGGTGCTCCCTGCATGGAGTTTGCATGTCCTCCACGTGTCAAAGTGGGTTTCCTCCTGGTGCTCCGGTTTACTGTCACCGTCCAAAGACATTCAGATGAGATGTGTGTGTGTGTGTGTGTGTGTGTGTGTGTGTGTGTGTGTTCACCCTCTGATGGGCTGGCACCATGTCGCAGGGTTGTTCCTGCCTTGTGCCCGATGCTGGTCAGGATTGTTTCATTGTTTCCAGCTGCCCCGTGACCCTGCTCTAGGAAAGGATTTAGGAATATGGATGGATGGTGCAGATACAATACATGTCAGACACTGAGCAAATGTCAAAGTGCTTTACATAGAGGACAATACAATTTAACCTAGAAATAAGTCTAAATACATAAAAATAAATAATTATTAAGCTATAAAGATGGGCTACTAAAATTTAACTATTATTATTAGGAAAAGAGTATTTGACAAATGCGGTGGTCTGGCACCCTACCCGGGGTTTGTTTCCTACTTTGCGCCCTGCGTTGGCTGGGATTGGCTCCAGCTGACCCCCGTGACCCTGTAATTAGGATACAGCAGGTGGGATAATGGATGGATATTTGACAAATAAAATTATAATTATGCTACTCTAAGTTTACTGTATATTGTGCCTTTTTACATTAAATACCATCTTCAGGCACTTAACAAGTATGGATAAGTAAAACACAAAAGTATCAACTGCACTGGATACCCTGTGGTGTGGAGACCACCATGTCACACTTAGGGCCAGTGCCCTGTCAAAAGGCAGAGTATAAAGATAGCTACACGTGAAAGGCACTATATAACAAAAACACAAGCAGAAACAAAGGGCAATTTACAACAAATAGCTAGGCAGACCGAAGTGAAAGGCATGGTATAACGGACAGACAGATAGATAGATAGATAGATAGATAGATAGATAGATAGATAGATAGATAGATAGATAGATAGATAGATAGATAGATAGATAGATAGATAGATAGATAGATAGATAGAAGTGAAAGGCACTATATTATAGATAGATAGATAGATAGATAGATAGATAGATAGATAGATAGATAGATAGATAGATAGATAGATAGATAGATAGATGTAAAAGGCACTATATGATAGATAGATGGAAGTGAAAGGCACTATATTATAGATACATAGATAGATAGAAGTGAAAAGCACTATATTATAGATAGATAGATGTAAAAGGCACTATATGATAGATAGATAGAAGTGAAAGGCACTATATTATAGATAGATAGATAGATAGATAGATAGATAGATAGATAGATAGATAGATAGATAGATAGATAGAAGTGAAAGGCACTATATTATAGATAGATAGATAGAAAAGGCGCTATATTCATAATAGTTTGATAGATTACACACAGGCTGCTGTTGGTATTGGTGATTGCAGTTTGGCCAAAGCAGCTTTTTCATGCAACAGTAATTTTTAACATCACATAATAATAATAATAATAAGGATTTCATTATAAATCTTAAGAATTACACACACATCAAAAACATACCTACTCATAGGTGTCATTATTTAAAGCACCAGCTGCTGTGTCACTGCTTGCACTATGATGGAGAGCTATATCTACATATATATAGTGCCTTGGCAGAGTGGTGGCACTGAGGCTACAGGGATCTGCACTGTCAATCAGAAGGTTGCCAGTTCAAATCCTGTAAATGCCACAAGTGACTCTACTCTGTTGGACCCCTGAGCAAGACCCTTAACCTGCAATTGCTTGCTCTTGGGGGTGACATTAATCTGCACCCAGCCCTGTAAGCAGGTCCTCCAACTTGCAGGGAAAACGTGGCGGGGTGGTGGCAGGATTGGCACTCCAGCCACTGTTAGAAAACCTCATAGTGTTCCAGTGTGGTGCTGAGGTGTCACCTGCTGCACTCAGGTCCCAGTCTGGGTGGTTCGTTGTGTAGTGGGTGTGGCAACGCACTGTCAGCGCACACTGCCAGCCTCTCTCTCACTCTCACTCACTCTCTTTTTCTTGACAAAGTAATTAGGTGCTGATTGGTGGGTTAGGCTCCAGCTGCCCTGTGACCATGAGATAGATATGAATATATGATGAAAATAAAACTTTTATAGAGACATACTATTTTGGTAGTGCAGCCTACATATATAAAAGGAGGTCAACTGAGGAACCTCTAGTTTGTAATAAATGTAGGATTCTTCATTTGACATCTTTTTACGTTTCGCAGTAAGGCTGTCCAAGTTGATGAGCCCCCTATAAGTAAGAATTTCCCTGTCCTCTGTGCATGTAACGGTAAGGACCCCATAAGCCCATCTATTGAGAGGTTCTTCTTAATAAATCATCATAAATGAACATATAGCATCTTTTCGGTGTCAGACTGACAACAGTACGGCACAACTGGTCTCCCTGACAGGATATTCAATAAGAGGGAGCTCAGGCTCAGCCCACGATAGACGAAGAGCCAGTCCAGCCAGGGCTGCTGCGTCCCCTGATAGAATGTCTAATAAAGCTGGGAGAGGAAATGTGCTATAAATATTGTGAATGCTGAGATATGGCATGCCTTTACTGTTTTATTGCATATTCCGATTGGGGGGCTCAAAGCGCTTCACATCTACACAAGAAACATTTCCATTTACTTTTTGTACGTTTTTCAAAGCTCTGGGACAGACCTCTCCTCTTAAGAATGTCACTGTGTATACGAGATGAATATAGGAGTGTTGTGAAGATGGGTAAGGCTCTATATGAATAAAATGTACTACATACTGTATCTATCTGTATCTACAGCATATATAATCACAGCAGAACGTGTGGGCATCTTGGTGGTCAGCATTACTAAATATTAGGTCTGTGACACAGATAACAGAATATGCAGTCAGCTATTCAGACGTCTAAACTGGCATACGTACAACAGATAAAGGGGGCAAGGTGGGCACCTGATGAGATAAAGAAATCAGCCAGTGAAAGTGTATTGTGTAAGGCCCATGTCAAAGGCACTCACCAATGTCCATATAACACTGGCATTTTTGTCTACCCTTGGTATGGACTGGCACTCCAACCAGACCAGGCACACACCCAATGCATGTTAGGACCTGAAACTGGATGGAGGGGCTTTGAGAACATTAGATAAACAGAGCTGAAAGGCACTCTGTGATAGGCGCTAATAACACATCAATATTGAAACCGGAAACTTACCAAATACAATAATAGATGGATAAATAGAATGGAAAGCAACTCTATAAGAGATAGTGGGATTGGAAAGATGCCACATAACAGAAAGATGATAGACTGGG
The DNA here is from genome assembly GCF_900747795.2 of Erpetoichthys calabaricus. Classification (NCBI taxonomy): domain Eukaryota; kingdom Metazoa; phylum Chordata; class Cladistia; order Polypteriformes; family Polypteridae; genus Erpetoichthys; species Erpetoichthys calabaricus. Next base: position 247,272,844 of record NC_041398.2, on the reverse strand, counting down.
AGGACATTTTAGAATAGGCTTAAAAAGTACAATGTAACTGATAGAATATGAAGTCAAAAGGAACTACATAATAAATTTGAAAGGCACTACATACAAGACAGCTTTGAAAGGCACTATATGAGATACGTAATAGATTTGTAAGATGGTATATAATACATTTGAAAGGTACTGTGTAATAGATGGTTTAAATGATTTGAAATGAAATATATAATAAGTCTATCTGAAAGGTACTACTTCATTTGAAAGGTGCTATATACGTGGATTCATCCACCCGCCTTCAAAACCAATTATCCAAGGCCGGGCTATGGGGAAGCTTGAGCCTATCCCAGGAAGCATTAGGCACGAGGCAGGAAATACAGCTGGACAGGTGCCACTCCACCACAGGTTGAACACACACACACACACACACACACACACATAACCTGCACGTCTTTAGACTGTGGGAGTAAAGTGGAACACCAGGAGGAAACCCACATGGACACGGGGAGAACATGCAGGGAGAACCTGGGATTTGAACCCTGGTCATCTCATTCAAAGGAAGCAGTACTACCAACTACTCCATGTGTATACAGCAGATTCTATAAAAACCATACATATAAAATAATATAATATATATATACTAATAGACAAATGGGTTTGAAAGGAACTATATAATAGATTTGAAATGCACTATGTAACATATACTGTACATTTGGAAAGCATCATATACTACATAGATAGATAGATATGAAAGGCACTATATGATAGATAGAAATGAAAGGCACTATATAATAGAAGTGAAAGGCACTATATAATAGATAGATGGATGGATGTGAAAGGCACTATATTATAGATAGATATGAAAGGCACTATATGATAGATAGATAGATAGATAGATAGATAGATAGATAGATAGATAGATAGATATGAAAGGCACTATATGATAGATATAGATAGATAGATATGAAAGGCACTCTATGATAGATAGATATGAAAGGCACTATATGATAGATGGATGGATATGAAAGGCACTATATTATAGATAGATAAAGATGTTTAAAGGTACATATATTACATATACAGTATGAAGTGAACTATATAATATATATGAATATTAATATGTAACGTATACATTTGGAAAATATCATATATCAAGTCAAGTCAAGTCAGGTAGTTACAGTATAAAATAGATAAATGGATAGATCTGAAAGGCACTACATAACAGATATAGATTGATAGATGTGAAAGGCACTATATTATAGATAGACAGACAGAACTTTTTCTAGCTTGTTTTTTATTTTTGTCTTCCTCTTCTCCGATGCCTCCACGTCTTGACGTTTTTAAACCTGTCTCCCCATTTTAAGTCTTTCATTATTTTTTTACCCCACAACCATCCGAAGAACCCAAGACCCCAAAGCTCGTAGTACTTTAATTCTGCTAAATGTTCACTTTTTGTTATTTTCATTTGTTTATTTCCTTTGTTATGTATTCAGTGAGTGGACGAGAGTCGATTTCGGTCCTGCGCTCAGTTCTGCTTCAGATGTTGCGGCACTCCGAACCTCAGAAATGTTAGTGCGCCTCATAAGTGAGCAATTAGTGGGGTACATAATCATAAATATTTTTTTGGAACCCAATTCTTGCCGAGCTCTATTAGTGTTGGACAAATCTCGCCCAGGACTCTAAATCACCACACAGATGTCCAAGTTCAAGCACCAGCACCAGCACCAGAGCAGGACACGTTTAAACGCAACTCGCTGATCTGAAACGAGCGGACTGAGTGTCTGACCCGTGGTCGGTGGCTTGAATTTAGGAATTTAAACTGAAATCAAATTGACGTGAAATGGGTGCTCCCTACTAAAACAACAGTTGTGACATCAGACTATTGCTAACTGAAGGGACAAAGATGCAGGCGATGACATGGTCATCGGATGGATTATTAAATTAAAGGGGGACATGAACGAGAAGGAGAAGGCGACTCGGACTCTCACCTGCCTGCGGTGTGTCAGCCTCCGGGACGCCTCGAGGTTCGACTTCCTTGATTTCCATCACGAGCCGATCCGGCGGGTGGATTTCTCCCCGCAGCAGACCTTCGGAGTTTTGCCTCTAGCAGGGCTGCAATCCAGGATTTGGGTTTCGATTTAGGGAAGGCTTCCAGATAAAAAGCTGGCTCCCTGCGCTCCAACTCTGCACACCGAGAATCATTTAAGATTTAAAAAAAGGAGAAGACGACCATGAGGACAAAACCAAGACGTTCACAAACCCAAAGACGGTAATACGGTGCCGGTGGAAGATCGGAACTGAGAAAGTGAGAGAGACGGAGAGCGCAAGCGAGAGGGGGCGGAGCCAGCAGAATGCAATTGATGCGCTCCTCTCTCACACCAGCCAGTCTCCATCCGTCTTCTCCGACACCATCACGTACCCTGCCGTTCGCAAATCGACCCCTCTGGCTTTACGTTTTGCCCGCAGCCCGGTCCAGGTGGCGCAGCCCTTTTCCTTTCCCCTTCCTCCAGTAATTAGAGCATTAAAAAGCGGCGAGGTGTCGGGATGAGTGAAAGAGGAAGCGGATTCGCGTTGCAGTTACTCTTCTTTTCTCAGCGGGTTCTGTGGATGGGCGGCTCTGCGATCGAGCGGCTTATCTGGAAGCTGTGGCGCTTTGCAGGAGATGACGGCGAATAAGGCCCCCGGCCGAAGGGCGCTTCCCTTTTAGTAGTCGGGCCCGTGGTGAGACTGACCCAAAATGAGGAGCTGCTATTACTGTGCGGCTAATGCGGCGTTGCTGCGTGGCATCTTTCCCACCCCCTCTTTTCTCCTAGATGTCAACAGGTTGCACCCCTGGCCCTTTGCTCATCACTAGCGGAGTCACTTCTGGCCCGGGGTTCAAAAATAAGTAAATAAATAAAGGCCACATGCTACTGAAATGGTTGGGGGTGATGTAAGTGCTGCTAATGAAGATCGGTCGATATTATATAGCGCCTTTCATCGCTCACACAAAGCAATTCGCGTGAAATCCATTTTTAATATTCTTATCTGGCTGACGATTTTATCCAAGATGACTTACAACATTTGAGATGCACACAAAACCTCAGGATCTGCGGTCCAAAGCCTCAACCACTGTTAGTTTTAAACTACAGTTTTAAAGAGGTGATTTTTTTCAGCCAAGACAGATTTGTATGCCTTTATATCGCGTCTTTCTTATACGCCTTAAAATGCCAGGTGGCACGGTGACAGAGCTGCTGGGTTCACATCCCAGTGTGGCCTGTGCATGTTCTCCCTGTGTCCGCCCGTTGTTTCCTCCAGGTGCTCTTCTCATAGTCCTGAGACATGCAGGTGAGGTGGATTGGCGATGCTTCTTTGGCCCCTAATGGGTGTCTGTGTTTTCGTCCAGTGATTGGCTGTCTAGGGTTTGTGCCTGATGCCGGTGGGATCAGTGCCAACCTTGCCCCCATTCTGCTGTGAATTAGTGGGTTAACAATTTGGACGGATAGACTGATTTCAGAAAACTGAATAAATATCAAAGTACTCTACATACTTGACAATACAATTTACCTTAAGGTAACAATAAGGCACACACACACACACACACACACACATATAATTAAGTTAAAAAAGTACTTGTAAATATACTGTGCATGTGTGCTTGCCCTGTGATAGGCTGGCACCCTATCCACCATACCCGTTAAGAAAATGGATGGATGATCAGTATAGACAGCGTGCATTTTCTAATTCTTACACAGACCATTTTCTGTCTTTATATAGTGCCTTTCAGAATCACCTATCTATGCAGCATGCCTTTTCCAATTGTTATGCAGTCCATTTTCTATCCATACATCTATTTTTATTGTGCCTTTCAGAATTACGTATCTATACAGCGTGCCTATTCTAATTCTTATATAGTCTGTTTTCTATCTTTATAACTATATAGTGCCTTTCAAAATTATCTATCTACACAGCATGCCCTTTCCAATTATACACTCCATTTTCTATCTTTATGTCTGTTACATAGTGCTTTCAGAATTATGTATTGATGGAGGGTGCTTTTTTAATTCTTATAATCTATTATCTGTCCTTATACATATCTATTATACAGTGCTTTTCATAATTATTTATGCATGCAGTGTGCCATTTCCAACTGTTATACTTCCATTTTCTATTTTATATAGTGCTTTCAGAATTATATGTATCTATCTATACAGAGTCTTTTCTGGCTGTTATACAGCCCATGTTCTCTTTTTATACCTCCATATTATATAGTACCTTGTGTCCTGTGTTGGCTGGGATTGGCTCCAGGCGACCATGAAACTGGGTTCGGATTCAGCGGGTTGGAAAATGGATGGATGGATGGATATTATATAGCACCTTTCCAAATATCTAATATAAATTTCCTTTTCTGTTATACCATCTTTATAGCGACCTGTTTTATAGTGTCATTCAGAATAATTTATCTAACAATAGAGTGCCATTTTTATTATGCTGTCCGTTTTTTATCTTGATACCTCTATATCATATAGTGCCTTTAAGACTATTTATCTGTCTATACAGTATCAGAGTTCCTTTTCTAACTCCTATAGTCCATTTTTTCTCATCATATCTCTATATTATATAGCGCCATTCAGAATTATTTATCTATAACTATGTTTTTTATCTCTATGCCTGCCTACTATATAGTGTATAAAATGCACTCGGGACAGATAAAAAATAATTCTATAAGACACTCAGAATAGATAAATAATTCTGAAAGGGTTTATTTAATAGATAAGTACAAAGATAGAAAACTGAGTATAAATTAGTTAGAAAAGGCACTGTGTATAGATAGATATATATTATGAAAGGCACTATATATTTTCTATCTTGATACCTCCACATTAGTCTATTAGTTAGAAAAGGCCCTCTGTGCAGATAGATAAATAATTCCGAAAAGCACAATATAATGGAGGGGCAGCACGGTGGAGTAACCTGGGTTCGCTTCCCGGGTCCTCGCTGCGCGGAGTTTGCATGTTCTCCCCGTGTCTGTGTGGGTTTCCTCCCACAGTCCAAAGACATGCAGGTTAGGTGCATTGGCGATCCTAAATTGTCCCTAGTGTGTGCTTGGTGTGTGGGTGTGGGTGTCCTGCGCTGGGTTGGCACTCTGCCATTTGTCCCTGCCTTGCGTCCTGTGTTGGCTGCAGGCTCCAGCAGACCCCCGTGACCCTGTGTTAGGATATAGCGGGTTGGATGATGACTGACTGACTGACTATATAATGGATATGTTCAAAGATAGAGGAAGGACTGTATATTAACTAAAAAAGGTATTCTGTATAGATAGATGATTATTCTAAAAGGCACTATATAATACGGAGGTATCAAGATGGAAAATAGCATAACAGAAAAGGCACGCTATAGGTAGATAAATAATTCTGAAAGATAATATATAATTGGGAGGTATATACATAAAAAACACTTGTCTAATTGTTAGAAAAGGCACTAGTATAGGTAAATATTCTGTTGGGCGCTAAATAACAGATTTAAAGATATTAGAGGATCTGTATAACAGTAAGAAGAGACCCTCTTTATCGATAACGAATCTGTCCGCCCATTTTCTTGACCAGCTTATCCATGGCAGGGTCCCAGGACAGATGGAGCCGATCCCAGCAGTTATTTTTTTTTTCGCAAAGCAGGAGCACCACACGTAGAGGACGTCAGTTCATTGGAGGGTGAACACACACACACACACACACACACCAGGGGTCAATCCACCTAACCTGAACTTCTTTGGACTGTTGAGGCACCCCGAGGAAACTCAAACGGACACGGGAAGCGTGTATTTTATTTTTATTTGAATATTTTTATTGCGTTTAACGCACTCTCAAACCCGCTTAGTCCAATTGCAGGTTTCCCGTCGCCATTGTCTATTCACTTAATGGCAGTTAATGGATGGGATGCCAGTCTATTTCACAATAAACGTGTCCAATTTAGAATGACTGACCAATAAATCAGCTAATTGGTGTGTGGTGTACGAGGCAACTCGATACGGACAGCGAAAGGAAGTGGGAGTCGAATCCAGGACGCTGAATTATGAGGCAGAGGGACTAACTACTGCGCCACCGCGCGTTGAATGCGCTCAATTGCAAGTGTAAATGTTGGTGCTTTTATGGCGTTGGCTGTCCAAAACGCACTGTACAGTATACTTAGTGTGTAGTGTAGTCGTGGTGGGATGTGTGGTTTTCTGTAGCGCGGTGTAATATCGATGGGCGTCTGGCGCCGTTCTTCCATCGTGAACGCGCACACAATGCGGCGTATAATTCACGTCGCCTTGTTGTCAGCGAGATTTTCCCGCTTAATTATCCTTTGCGAGCAGGGGGCAGGAAGGGAGCGGCTGTTCTATACATTAAGGGCCAATCAGTCCATCTTGATTCAATTCGGCCTTCTTACTCTACCATCACGTGAAACTGCAACATAATCGACGTAGTGCAGCCAGCTGTAACTTTTGCTATTTGTGTTCATGGCTTGAGTTTAAGCAGACAGCTACGCAATCTCCATTGACAGTCACTTTGTCGTACTGACGAGCTCGGTGACTTTAAACGACACACTGTCATCGTATGCCCCCTTTGTCATAAGTATGTGATCTGTTAGATCTACCACGGTCAGCTGTCAGTGTTATTAGTGGGAAGTGGAAGCGTCGAGGAGTGACAATCACTCGAATAGACCAAGCAAAGTCACAGAGCCCCCTCCATTGTATAGCGCCTTCACAATGTGCACACGCCAACATACCGCTTATAAATGCCGTCGCGCGTTACAATTGTGTGTTCACATTTTGGGGTTAACTTAAAAAAGGTAAAATCACTGAGGGAGCAAGGGTTATGAACGGGGGAGAGGCCAACTTGTTAGTGCCCCGTCACCATACCCTATACCCGTATTAATACAAGCCCAGCGCAAAACGCACACACATCAAAAAATTATCTTATAAACGATGAAAATCTGTTACGACATCAGGATCACCGTCTGATTTTGGACCAGCGCGAATCCTAAATGTTAAAAAAGGAACAAGAGTGTTAAATTGGCATTGACAAAGTTGGCTAATTGTGATGGGCCACCTCCAACACCAGAATGGGGACAGTAACTGAAGCTCCTGACCTGTATGTTTCGGCAGGATTTTGTGAATTGTGCTACTGCAACATGTTAGCAGGTGAACAGGTGGTCCTAAGAATTTGTTCAGTGTGTGTATTTCTTGGATGTTTCGCAGTTTAACATTATTTCATAGTATTTCATACTAGCTTTGGAAAGATGAGTTGAAATCGAAGTAAACAACATTTGCATTAACATTTACAGCACATCACCTATTGGAATGTCTTTTATAATTAATGTAGTAATCAAATGAATCACACACATGCAATGCATTTTATTACTACGAAATGTTTCGGATGTAACATCTGTTGGAATGACAAGTGCAATGCATTTCATTACTACAAATAGTTATGATGCACCATCTGTAGAATGACACATGCAATGCACTTTATTACTACAAATGTTTGTGTTGCACCATCTGTTGGAATGACACCCACAATGCATTTCATTACTACAAATATTTGTGTTGCGCCATCTGTTGGAATGACACAATGCATTTTATTAATACAAATGTTTGTGGTGCATCATCTGTTGAATAATAAATGCAATGCATTATATTACTACAAATGTTTGCGATGCGCCATCTGTTGGAATGACACATGCAATACATTTTATTACAACAAATGTTTGTGATGCACCATCTGTTGGAATGACACATGCAATGCATTTTATTACTAGAAGCATTTGTGATGCATCATCTGTTGGAATGACACATGCAATGCATTTTATTACTACAAGCATTTGTGATGCATCATCTGTTGGAATGACACATGCAATGCATTTTATTACTACAAATGTTTGTGATGCGCCATCTGTTAGAATGACACATACAATGCATTTTATTACCTCAAGCGTTTGTGACACGCCATCTGTTGAAATGACACCTGCAATGCATTTTAATAATTAATAATAATGTAGTAATCAAATGAATCACACACATGCAATGCATTTTATTACTAAAAAATGTTTCGGATGCAAAATCTGTTGGAATGACAAATGCAATGCATTTCATTACTACAAATAGTTATGATGCATCATCTGTAGAATGACACATGCAATGCACTTTATTATTACAAATGTTTGTGTTGCACCATCTGTTGGAATGACACATGCAATGCATTTTATTACTACAAGCGTTTGTGATGCATCATCTGTTGGAATGACACATGCAATGCATTTTATTACTACAAGCGTTTGTGACACACCATCTGTTGAAATTACACCTGCAATGCATTTTAATACTACAAATTGTTGTGATACACCATCTGTTGGAATGACACTTGCAATGCATTTCATTACTTCAACTGTTTGTGATGCGCCATCTGCTGGAATGACTCCTCCAATGCATTTTGTAACTACAAATGTTTGTGATGCACCATCTGTTGGAATGACATATGTAATGCATTTTATTACTACAAGCGTTTGTGATCCATCATCTGTTGGAATGACACATGCAATGTATTTTATTACTACAAATATTTGTAATGTGCCATCCTTTGGAATTACAAATGCAATGCATTTTACTACTACAGATGTTTTTCATTCCAACAGATGGTGCATCACAATGTTCTTTGTCAAGCAGTGGTTCTGTGAGAAACCTCACAACCGAGTTGAGTGTCAGTAAAGAACCATTGTATTTAATAGTGTGTGTGCTTAAATTTAAAGGTTTAAAGTCTAAATATTCTCAATATTAATTGAAATTTGTCATTTGTTTACCCTCTGATAGAGGTCCGTGGACGGCTAGATCCACAGTTAAGGATCCAAGATCAAAAATGACATCATATTCATACTTACTGACCTTAAAACAGTGGAAAACTATATGTCATTTGCTTATGTTATATTTGTCATTTGGAACCTTCTGGGAGTGGCTTTTAGAGGGCTCGGACTAACGATAAAGAACCAAATATAACAAAATAATGTATTTGTGATCAGCAACATCAAAACTGCATAAAATGACTCCACGTGTATATTACCAATCTCCATTTTTTCAAAGGATTGTGGAAAGGAATAAATTTGACCCCTCATATCCAATTAAAGGGTAAACCCCTAGCATCAGTTGATGTGGCCTGCACAACTTCAAGTCCTTCTGAGAATTTCTACTGCAGTCACTTATTGGTTTACTCATCTTTCATAAGTGTGTCAATTGCTAAACAAACTATCCATCCATTTTCCAACCCGCTGAATCCGAACACAGGGTCACGGGGGTCTGCTGGAGCCAATCCCAGCCAACACAGGGCACAAGGCAGGAACCAATCCCAGGCAGGGTGCCAACCCACCGCAGGCTAAACAAACTATGGTCCAAAAATGGCCTTAAAATGAGGGGGGTTTAGGTCTAGAGCAGTGGTATTGTTGGGGGAAAAGGGGTTTATGGGGCTTTAGTCGTGATCTTTGAGAGCAGTCACCTCAAAATTTTCAACAAATGTAGCCTCTGATATTTGGTAGCCCAGCACTTATCACTCATCAACAGAACAAAAACCCCCTGGCCCCTCCAACCCCCTGTTGTCGACAGCATGAAAAATCCAAGGGTCACAACCATCACGTTTGTATTAAAAACCAACCCTAATAAGTACTGAGGCTACTGATGTCTGTGGTCCACAGCAGTGTTTCTTAACCTCTGGACCGCCAGCGAGTCGCGAGTTGCTATTGTTTAGAATGGTAGTGGGTCACGGTGGGTCCTACAGTGGGTTGTGCTTGACCCCCACTCTACAGCTCTGATAATCCCACTCAATTCTTTAAGTGTGACATCCACTCTGAAGTCTCTACTCTACCCACCAGCGGTCCCGATTCTTCAAGGGGGACATCTGCTCTGAAGTTCATACTCTACCCACCAGCGGTCCTGACTCATCATTAGGGACATCCACTCTGAAATTAAGACTCTACCCACCAGTGGTCCTGATTCATCAATGGGGACATCCGCCCCCCCCCCCCCCCCCCCAACAATATCACTTGATTCATCAAGTGGAACACACCCCTTAGGGAAAAAAGTGGGCTGTGACACCAAAAAGGTTGAGAAACACTTGTCTAGGGCATTGTTTTCCAACCAATGGGTCACCACCCACTTTGGGGTAATGGGGGTACCTTCATTGGGTGTGAGATTTAGATCACTGTGAGATCAACAGTGCCACGCATTACTTATCACTTTATTTGATTATCATATGAATGGGAACAGGCCCCCTCAGCTGGCTTTTATGCAAATGCTTGAGGGGGGAACCCCCACCCACACCACCCAGTTTGACATTCACATTTGTCTAACCAAGGAAGACAGAATAACCTTAAAGAGGAAAAAATGGGTCGCCATACCATAGAGGTTGGAAAAACTCTGGCCTAGAGTACCAAAAATGGGGGGGGACCCCGTAAAAGCTGGCCATCTTGTATAATTAGACATCACGATGATTCAGACGGTATATAATGTGTGAGGGTTTGCTTGAACTGGTGAGTCAGGAGATATTGGCCAAAAAAATTTCAAAGTGTTCAGAAGTAAATCTTATGAACATAATAAATAATAATAATAATCTTGCGTGTCTGTAACCATCATCCATCTATCCATACATTGGACACATTTTTATCCTAAGCAGGGTCATGGGGAACTGGAACATACTGAAAATAATGGAATCTTTGGATTTATAAGTGGCTTGAATTTGTATTTTCATTACTATTTATAACGGCCGTCCTCGCTTTCTGAACTTTCCTTACCTGTAGTGACAGTCAGATCAATAAAGAGCTGCAACAAAGGAGTCGTCAGTGAAGTCACAAGTTTTGGGTTTAATCATCCAATGTCTCTGCAACAACTTGATTTTTGCTGCTTTTTCATTGGTTAGGCAGACAACCCTTTTGAGGTAGACACGCCCCCTTCCCCCACTAGCCACGCCCACCCAGAGGGATGACAGACAGAGAGAATAAAGCGACGTGCAGAAGGCGACCCAACTGAACCTTCCCGAGCTGTCCGCCCTAATCAGGCACAGTCACAAATAGAAATCAATATGAACAATAGGACAATGAATGCAAAACTAAAAATAATGCACAGCGCTTTCGAATTTTTAGACATAATGTTGTCACCCTACAGCAGCTACCCTATCTCTGTTTTGTCTCACATCTGTAAAGGGTTAAACTGTTCCATCAGATCATTTGCTGTACCTGACCAGCTTTAATAACGCGCCCGAGAATTTTCCACCCAAACCAGTGTAAGACAGGAACCGATCCCAGATGGGACGGCATTTCATTGTGTTTATTCATTTTTAGGCTGTAGGAAGATATATATACCCTTTTTAATCCAAATAGAGCATCAAGTCAATGACACTTGTGGGCTATTGATCTGGTCAGTTAAGTAGCAGAGGGGCCTGTTAATCAGTTTCAGCTGCTTTGGTGCACTAGAGGGGCAACAATGAGACAACCCCCAAAACAGGAATGAATGGGTTAACAGGTGGAGAGAGCCCACTGACATTTTTTCCTCATCTGTTTTGTCACTTGTTTCACATTTGGCTGCGGTCAGCGTCACTACTGGTAGCATGCAGCCATACCTGGACCCTACAGAGGTGGCACAGGTAGTCCAACTTCTCCAGGATGGCACATCAATACATGGCATTGCCAGAAGGTTTGCGGTGTCTCCCAGCACAGTCTCAAGGGCATGGAGGAAATTCCAGGAGACAGACAGGCAGTTACTGTAGGAGAGCTGGACAGGGCCCCTCACAGAAGGTCCTTAACCCACCAGCAGGACCCATCGGCATCTGCTTCTTTGGGCAAGGAGGAACAGGATGAGCACTGACAGAGCCTACAAAATGACCTCCAGCAGGCAGGCAGGCCACTGGTGTGAATGTCTCTGAGCAAACAATCAGAAACAGACTTCATGAGGGTTGCCTGGAGGGCCCGACTTCCTCTAGTGGGCACCAAGGAGCTCGATTGCCATTTGCCATAGAATGCCAGAACTGGCAGGTCCACCACTGGTGGGTGCCCTGTGCTTTCCACAGATGAGAGCACATGTGACAGACGTGAAAGGGTCTGGAGAAGCTGTGGAGAACGTTATGCTGCCTGTAGCATCATTCAGCATGACTGGTTTGGTGGTGGGTCAGTGATGGTCAGTCTGGGGAGGCACATCCATGGAGGGATGCACAGACCTCTACAGGCAAGACAACGGCACCACAGGACTCCCGTTAGGTATCGGGATGAAATCGTTGGACTCGTTGTCAGATCCTATGCTGGTTCCTCCTGGTGCATGACAATGCCCGGCCTCATGTGGCAAGAGGATGAAGGAAGTGATACCATTGACTGCAACTCCAAACGCTCACTCACCTCACCTCAATACAATAGAACACCTTTGGGTGGTCCATCAGACACCTCAGCCTGTCCAGGAGCCCATCGATGCCCTGGTCTAGATCTGGGAGGAGATCCCCCAGGGCACCATCTGTCGTCTCATTAGGACGTTTTCAGGCATGGGGGGGATACAAAATACTGAGTACCATTTGGAGTTGCTGCAATGAAATTTAGGCACAATGGACTCGCCTGTCTGCCTGCCACATCAATTTTTCCCTTTGATTTTCGGAGTGTTCCTCTGTCGGTTGATCCTTTTCATTTCCATCCTTTCGTTCCTCACACATCACCATATCAGTCCATAGCAGTAGAGAGAGCCAGCAGGAGTTTTTTCCCCCATTGAGATCAGATGTGTCGTTTTTTGAGCAGTTTTACATGGAATTTAGCCTTACATATGCAGCTCCGCTCATCACCGTATACTAAATGACACAAAATCGACCGTTCTTTCCACACACGACTTGGACGAGGAATACACAACGCCTCGAGTTCAAACATGATGAACGGCCCTCGTGGAACTAAATAAACCACATGAAACAGACAGATGCTTTTATTAGCGTTATTATACAACGGTATTTAGCGCCTTAAAAACCCATGATGGAAGAATTATTGTTTCTGCTATCTGATGGGATACAAAAGCGAGGGAAAGAAGCGCCATGTGGATTATCATGAAGAGATTTTCCTGAGGGGGCTGCTAAGGACCGCATCATCGGAACAAAAAGGGAATTTGAAGCGATTATCAGGCATTTCCAATTCATTTTCTGCCACTCATGAGAGATGCTTTCTTTATCAGCTTGTCTCTGCCGGCACAGATTATACGAGCTACACACACATACATATATATAATAAAGTGGCCTGTAGGGGGCGTCTCAAGGCCCAGAGCCCCTGACGCAACTTTATAAATTCAGTTGCAGTGCAAACAAAGTTTTACAGTGCATCCGGAAAGTATTCCCAGCGCATCACTTTTTCCACATTTTGTTATGTTACAGCCTTATTCCAAAATGGATTAAATTCATTTTTTTCCTCAGAATTCTACACACAACACCCCATAATGACAACATGAAAAAAGTTTACTTGAGGTTTATGCAAATTTATTAAGAATAAAAAAACTCAGAAATCCCATGTCCATAAGTATTCACAGCCTTTGCTCAATACTTTGTTGATGCACCTCTGGCAGCAATTTCAGCCTCAAGTCTTGTTGAATATGATGCCACAAGCTTGGCACACCTATCCTTGGCCAGTTTGGCCCATTCCTCTTTGCAGCACCTCTCAAGCTCCATCAGGTTGGATGGGAAGTGTCAGTGCACAGCCATTTTAAGATCTCTCCAGAGATGTTCAATCGGATTCAAGTCTGGGCTCTGGCTGGGCCACTCAAGGACATTCACAGAGTTGTCCTGAAGCCACTCCTTTGATATCTTGGCTGTGTGCTTAGGGTCGTTGTCCTGCTGAAAGATGAACCGTCGCCCCAGGCTGAGGTCAAGAGCGCTCTGGAGCAGGTTTTCATCCAGGATGTCTCTGTACATTGCTGCAGTCATCTTTCCCATTTTCCTGACTAGTCTCCCAGTCCCCACAGCATGATGCTGCCACCATATGCTTCACTGTAGGGATGGTGCCAGGTTTCCTACAAATATGACGCCTGGCATTTACACCAAGAGTTCAATCTTTGTCTCATCAGACCAGAGAATTTTCTTTCTCATGGTCTGAGAGTCCTTCAGGTGCCTTTTGGCAAAACTCCAGGCAGGGCTGCCAGGTGCCTTTTACTAAGGAGTGGCTTCCGTCTGGCCACTCTACCATACAGGGCCTGATTGGTGGATTGCTGCAGAGATGGCTGTCCTTCTGGAAGGTTCTCCTCTCTCCACAGTGGACCTCTGGAGCTCTGCAGAGTGACCTTCGGGTTCTTGGTCACCTCCCTGACTAAGGCCCTTCTCCCCGATCGCTCAGTTAGATGGCCGGCCAGCTCTAGGAAGAGTCCTGGTGGTTTCGAACTTCTTCCACTTACGGATGATGGAGGCCACTGTGCTCATTGGGACCTTCAAAGCAGCACAAATTTTTCTGTAACCTTCCCAGATTTGTGCCTCGAGACAATCCTGTCTCGGAGGTCTACAGACAGTTCCTTTGACTTCATGCTTGGTTTGTGCTCTGACATGAACTGTCAACTGTGGGACCTTATATAGACAGGTGTGTGCCTTTCCAAATCATGTCCAGTCCACTGAATTTACCACAGGTGTTACTCCAGTGAAGCTACAGAAACATCTCAAGTATGATCAGGGGAAACAAGATGCACCTGAGCTCAATTTTGAGCTTCACGGCTAAGGCTGTGAACACTTATGTACATGGGATTTCTCAATTTTTTTTATTTTAATAAATTTGCAAAAACCTCAAGTAAACGTTTTTCACTTTGTCATTATGGGGTGTTGTGTGTAGAATTCTGAGGAAAAAAATGAATTTAATCCATTTTGGAATAAGGCTGTAACATAACAAAATGTGGAAAAAGTGATGCGCTGTGAATACTTTCCGGATGCACTGTATATTACAAATTCTTTACACGGCTCTCTTCCTTTCAATGGCCCATATCTATTGCCCAGTTCTCGTCTCCTCCTCCACTCCTCCCTGATGGGCTTCGCCCAACTTGTCTCTGACTCACCTTGAGAGGACTGAAGTAAAATTTTTCCCCTGTTTAATTGACACCATTCTGTTAAGTCATTTACCTGTGATGCACTTTAAGCTTTAATTACAGTACTGGGATGATCCTGATCACACTTCTTTATACATGATAATATTTGCTAGCCTCGGGATTTTTGGGAATTTCCTCTTGTTAGATATTTTCTAAACCTATTTGCCCTCAGTAACCTCCATAAACACTCAAGGATAAATGTTACCTGGTCCTGGCAACTTTTCAGATTTCAGTCTATTTAATTGACACAGCACTTCTCTACAATTTCCAGCTCCATGGGCAAAGTGGAGGTGACGTCACTCATCCCTCCGGTGGATGTTCTTCTGAACTGTGAGTGTAAAAGGACAGGTTGTTAGTGACGGCGTCCCCTCTTGATTTGTGGTGGTATTGCTTACCTTTGCTAGAGTCCTGAAGGTGTCCCTAAGCACTTGTGTGTGTGATGAGTCTGTCAGCCTGTGATTCTGGGGTGATGCCATTTCTCCATAGATAGCAATGACCCAAGCAATTAGGCTGCAATAGACCTTCTTAAGTTTGGCCTCTGGGGGGCGGTGTTGTAGTTCAGTGTTAGCTGGGAGGTTCATGTGCCTAATAGGATTCCAGACAAAACAAAGTTGAAAAATGGATGCAAGCAGCTAAACTAACAAAACCCAGAATTGTCCTCTTAGAGGCCTGGATCCATGAGTAGGCCTCACCTTTAGCAGCCTAGCCTTCAATTCAAAAGTCAAGATTGCAGCCCGCACAGGCCCAAATATACCGCATGTTCAAAGTCCACTATTCCTCCTCCACTAAACTTTCTAGTAGGCACAATGCAGTCTGGTACAGTGCTTTGCATTAAAGATTGCTGTATAAAGGCGCTATATAAAATAAGGGCTGATTGTCTGGCACAGCCCCCTGGGGTCTCTGTGCTTCCACACTAGCCTTGCGTCTCACCTAATCCTTTATCATAATGACTGTGAACTTAGATAGATAGATAGATAGATAGATAGATAGATAGATAGATAGATAGATAGATAGATAGATAGATAGATAGATAGATAGATAGATAGATAGATAGATAGATAGATAGATAGATAGATAGATAGATAGATAGATAGATAGATACTTTATTAATCCCAATGGGAAATATACTGCATGTGCAAAGTCTACTATCCCTCCTCCACTAAACTTTCTAGTAGGTTACTTCTGGTTATAACGTCAGAAGAATGTCACTTCTGGTTTTGGCTCCTAGAAGAACATCACTTTTGGTTACGATGTCAGGAGAAGGTCACTTCTGGTCCTGGTGCCTAGAAGAGCATCACTGCCGGTTCCGATGCCCAGAAAAATGTCACTTCCAGTTCCAATGCCCAGAAGAAGGTCAATTCTGGTTCCAGCGCCTAGAAGAACATCACTTTTAGTTACGATGTCAGAAGAAGGTCACGTTTTGTTCTGACACCCAGAAGAAGGTCACTTCTGGTTTCGAGGCCCAGAAGCAGGTCGCTTCTGGTTCCAGTGCCCAGTAGAACATCACTTCCTGTTACGATGTCAGAAGAAGATCACTTCCGGTTCCGGCGCCTAGAAGAGCATCACTTGCGATTCTGACACCCAGAAGAATGTCACTTCCGGTTACGACATCAGAACAAGGTCAGTTTTGGTTCTGGCGCCCAGAAGAAGGTCACTTCTGGTTCCAGCGCCAAGAAGAACATCACTTTTGGTTACAACGTCAGAAGAATGTCACTTCTGGTTACGACATCAGAACATGGTCAGTTCTGGTTCTGGCGCCCAGAAGAAGGTCACTTCTGGTTCCAGCGCCTAGAAGAACATCACTTTTGGTTACAACGTCAGAAGAAGGTCCCTTCCAGTAGCGATATCAGAAGAAGGTCAGTTCCGGTCCTGGCACTTAGAAGAGCATCACTTGCAATTCCGGCACCCAGAAAAACATAATTTCTGGTTATGACAGCAGAAGAAGGTCACTTCCAGTCCTGGTGCCTAGAAGAGCATCACTTCTGGTTCCGGCGCCCAGAAGCAGGTCACTTCCAGTTGCGACGTCAGAAGAAGGTTGCTTCTGGTTCCCGCACATCACTTCCGGTCTTACCATTTAAAGCCGCCATCTTAACAACCTTTCAGAAGTTCTTCTTAGGACTCCACTGAATGCACATCAGTGTTGCTTTTTCAAACCCATGCAGGTGGTGGCCCCAAACCTTTTTAAGTGTGTCGAGTCTGATCATTTCACACCATTCTGTTAAGTCATTTACCTGTGATGCACTTTAAGCTTTAATTACAGTACTGGGATGATCCTGATCACACTTTTTATACATGATAATATTTGCTAGCCTCGGATTTTTGGGAATTTCCTCTTGTTAAGATATTTTCTAAACTTATTTGCCCTCAGTAACCTCCATAAACACTCAAGGATAAATGTTACCTGGTCCTGGCAACTTTTCAGATTTCAGTCTATTTAATTGACACAGCACTTCTCCTACAATTTCCAGCTTCCATGGGTAAAGTGGAGGTGACGTCACTCATCCTCCGGTGGATGTCCTTCTGAATTGTGGGTGTAAAAGGACAGGTTGTCAGTGACAGCGCCCCCTCTTGATTTGTGGTGGTACTGCTTACCTTGCTAGAGTCCTGGAGGTGTCCCTAAGCACTTGTGTGTGAGACGAGTCAGTCAGCCTGTGATTTTGGGGTGATGCCATTTCCTTCATAGATAGCAATGACCCAAGCCTGTTAGGCTGCAATAGACCTTCTTAAGTTTGGTCCATTCGGTTACTTATCTGTTCAGGTTTGTGGCAGGGTTATTCTGGGGTGTGTTGTAGTTCAATCTTAGCTAGGAGGTCCATGTACCTATTAGGATTCCTGCCAAAACAAACCTGAAAAATGGATGCAAGCAGCTAGACTAACAAAACCCAGAATTGTCCTCTTACAGGCCTGGATCCATGAGTAGGCCTCACCTTTAGCAGCCTAGCCTTCAATTCAAAAGTCAAGATTGCAGCCCGCACAGGCCCAAATATACCGCATGTTCAAAGTCCACTATTCCTCCTCCACTAAACTTTCTAGTAGGCACAATGCAGTCTGGAAGATAACATTCTCCTGGCATCTGCCAAACCCAGACTGGTCCATCAGTCTACCACACAGTGACACATGACTCGTCACTCCAGTGAAGGCATTTACGCTTCTCCAGAGTACAATGGTGGGCAGCGTGTTTGACACCACTCCATTGCACACGGTGGTCTTAGACTCGGCTATAGGAACTCATTTTGTGAGGCTCCCAACGCACAGTCCTTGTGCTAATGATGCCTCCAGAGGCAGTTTGACACTTTCTTGTCTCTGACGGGTCAGGTGGGAGCCCCACAAAGCTCCCCTCCTCTACAAAAGGACAAGTCATTTTAACATGCTGTGCACCTCAGCACTCTGACACCCCGCTCTCTGAATTTGTAGCTGAGCTGTTGTTGCTCCTTCAGGCCTCCACTTCACAATAACAGCCCTTCCAGGTGACTGGGGCAGATCGAGTCCCTGAGCTCTTCAGTATGACCCATTCTGTTTGTCACTGGAGAGTGAATGTCTGTGTGCTGCTCTGATAGACCTTTTCACAAGGAAACACCTGAACTCAATCGTTTGGATGGGTGTCCACATACTTTTAGCCACATATCTATGTGGTGTGTCCTCCATTCCTGTCTGATGAGATAAGGCCATCGACTCAACAGATGACAATGACCCAATCGCCTTGGTCTGAGGTGGATCTGATAAGCAGGAGGGTAAGGGCTTCATGGATGGTAGAAGAGCAAGCCATGGTGGGCCACAAGGACAAAATGTTCACCCCTTTACAGTATTTTGATATTAAAACTGGACTGGGGGTGTCGCTGATGCAGCCAATCAAAGAGCAGCTCTGGATGCCTGTGACATTGAAGACATTTGAGAGAAGAAGAAGAAGAAGAAGAAGCCAAATATTCCCATGGGGACAAATAAAGTCTGAGCAATCATATAGTGCCTTTCACATCTATCTATCTATCAATCAATTATATAGTACCTTATCTATCTATCTATGTTGGTTTGTACATGCAAGCAACACAGTTTACATGCAACAGTAATAACCAAATAAACCTTCCACAGTCAAGGAGCACATTATATAGTGCCTTTCACATCCATCCATATATCTACTATCACACAATGCCACTCACATCAAGCTATCTATCAATCATACAGTGCCTTTAACGTCCTCCTATTTGCCATATGGTGCCTTTCACATCAGTCTATCTGATTATCCATCTGTCTATCCATCCATCATCATGTAGCATCTTTCATATCTATCAATTACATAGTGCCTTTCATATCTATCTATCTAAGTATTGTAAAAGAAAGCACAAACACAATATTTAATTGTTGGGGAATCCGTCCCCGTATACTATAAGAACCGGTTTGTTTCAGTCATCTGGCCAGTCATGAAATACAATACAGACAATGGGTATGATGATCGGCGGGCATTTTATGCTGTGGGGACAGAAATGGGAAGCTGCTGACGTAGATGGGATGTGGTGACGTTATCATTGGGGGACCAGAGGGTAGGAAAGAACCCAGAAGTGGCTTGTTCTGCTGGCTAGGGTTTTCGGGTGAATTCAAGGCAGCGTTTTCTAGTCTTTCCTGTCAGAACAAAGAGAGAGCGGTTAGTACACTGCTGTCGTCCCCTGACATGCGATTTCGCGCTGCTCGTTGGGTCTTTAAACTGCTCCCTAAATGCTTGTGCGTGACACTATCTATCTATCTATCTATCTATCTATCTATCTATCTTATAGTGCCTTTCATTATCTATCTATCTATTATATAGTGCCTTTCACACTATCTATCTAATATGGAGCTCAAGAGAGAGTGTGCTGTCATCGTCATTACAGAGTAGGCTTATACTGTCACTCAGGACACAAGTTAGTGTGAGTTTGTAATAACTGACTTTAAAATTGAAAATGTCTGTGCAAATAACAAGCTGTGGATTACAAAAGACACCTTTTGGAAAAGCAGGACTTTTCTCCAGGTGAATGAGGAAAATGTGAAGTGGACTCTACAGAAAAGGAGCAAGTAGATGAATAAACGAAAGCCTAATAATTAGCTGCTTCTCTGATTTTAATCCTCGGTACTGGTGGCACAGTGGCCGGGGTGTGTCACCTCATCCTACTAGGTGACGCCAGGCTCAGTTTCCTATGAATGGGTGGTGTTTGTGATTTTGGCGCCCTGTCCCGGGCTGTTTCCTGCCTTGTGCCCAGAGCTGCTAGGATTGGTTCAAGCACCCCTGCCACCTCACCTCAGATCAAGTGGCTTTGAGGCCATCTAAAGTTTGTGATTTTTAATAGAAGAAGCTGTCTATCCAACAAAGCCTCTGCGCCAGTGTCTGAGCATCGCTCATGAAAAGATAAAGGCCCTCGTACACATAAAGGCATACAAAATACACTTGTGTCAGCCACTTACCAGGTAATAACACACAGACAGGCGTCCTCCTCTGAGCTCTGTGATGTGCACTCAGCTTTGATCGGCTCTGACGGGGAATAAAATTAATAAAATATGTAACCCCGGTTTTATTAGTTACTCTCAGCAGAGCCGCTCTATGGCTCTTTCATACTGGCTGCAATAGTAGAGTTTGATAGCTGATTGGTCAGCTTGGCCTTTGAGCAAACTAGTGCCCCCTGCTGGGGAACTGTCTCAACTGTGCCTCTTACTATGTGCTGCAGAAAGCACACATTACAACATATTGGAGCAAAAATAGGAGCAAATTAATGAAATGTATAGAATGCACACCTTAATTTGTGATCGTAAGCATGTCAGGTGGGAGGTCACTCATCTGAAAAGTTTACAACAGTATCAGCCAGACCCCCCGCCCCGTCCAAAAAACAAGCAAACAAATAAAGCACACGGTGTACTGCTCTAAATCTCAACAGAGCGCCTTGACATTTTTGTTTGCAGCTTCTCACAGCACAGGAAATGTTACAGGCATCTTTATCAAAACCTTAAGGCTCGTTCTTTGAGATTCTAAGCTAAGTAAGCAAAAAGGGATTAAAAAAAAATAAACTAAATTTGAGATTACGGCTTCGTATACCAACTCCCAGCATGCACTGCACTTCTGCTCCACTTAATAGGACTTCAAATTAGTGATGGCAATTAGCTACTAACTGAAATAGTGCAAAGTATCTCCTGTACACCAAACAGCTGGCAACACATTCACACTTGTAGAAACGTGCCACCTGATCACCAACTGGAGGGCACTGTGCCCCTTAACTGTGGAAGGTTTAGAGGGTCATTACTGTCACATGTAAAAATACTGGGAAATAACTGCTGGCATGTGCTAACCGATACAGATCAATACATTGAAAAGGCACTATATGATAGATAGATAGATAGATAGATAGATAGATAGATAGATAGATAGATAGATAGATAGATAGATAGATAGATAGATAGATAGATAGATAGATAGAGTGATCCCTCGCTATATCGTGCTTCGCCTTTCACGACTTCACTCCATCGCGGATTTTATATGTAAGCATATTTAAATATATATCGCAGATTTTTTGCTGGTTCGCGGATTTCTGCGGACAATGCGTCTTTTAATTTCTGGTACATGCTTCCTCAGTTGGATTGCACAGTTGATTTCATACAAGGGACGCTATTGGCAGATGGCTGAGAAGCTAGATTGCTTACTTTTCTCTCTCTCTTGCGCTGACTATCTGTGATCCTGACGTATGGGGATTGAGCAGGGGGGCTGTTCGCACACCTAGATGATACGGACGCTCATCTAAAAATGCTGAAAGATTATCTTCACGTTGCTATCTTTTGTGCAGCTGCTTCCTGAAGCGACATGCTGCACGGTGCTTCGCATACTTAAAAGCTCGAAGGGCACGTATTGATTTTTGACTGAAAAACAAACTCTGTCTCTCTCTCTCTCTCTCTCTCTCCCTGCTCCTGACAGAGGGGGTGTGAGCTGCCGCCTTCAACAGCTTTGTGCTGCAGTGCTTCGCATACTTAAAAGCCAAACAGCCCTATTGATTTGTTTGCTAGAGATTGTTTTCTCTATCTATGTGACATTCTGTGCTCCTGACACGCACTACTTTGAAGAGGAAGATATGTTTGCATTCTTTTAATTGTGAGACAGAACTGTCATCTCTGTCTTGTCATGGAGCACAGTTTAAACTTTTGAAAAAGAGACAAATGTTTGTTTGCAGTGTTTGAATAACGTTCCTGTCTCTCTACAACCTCCTGTGTTTCTGCGCAAATCTGTGACCCAAGCATGACAATATAAAAATAACCATATAAACATATGGTTTCTACTTCGCGGATTTTCTTATTTCGCGGGTGGCTCTGGAACGCAACCCCTGCGATGGAGGAGGGATTACTGTAGATAGATAGATAGATAGATAGATAGATAGATAGATAGATAGATAGATAGATAGATAGATAGATAGATAGATAGATAGATAGATAGATAGATAGATAGATAGATAGATAGATAGATAGATAGATAGATAGATAGATAGATAGATAGATAGATAGATAGATAGATAGATAGATAGATAGATAGATAGATAGATAGATAGATAATTTTGTTTTTTGTTTGTTGCCCCCCGTATCTCAGCGTTGACACAGTTCTTGTCTCCAAGTTCTACAAGCACTTCATTGATCTCATGGCTCCCTTTGGCTCAACTGTGTGACCTTCTAAAGTGAGTTGTGCGCCTTTTCTAATTCCAGTCAAACTGAGCCCAGGTGGACTCCAAACGTCTCAATGAGGATCAACAGAATGGGATGCACCTCAGCAAGAGCAAAGCGTCTAAATACTTTTGTCAATGTGATGTTTCGGTCTATTTATTAAAAATAAATGCAAAAGCTTCTAAACTTCTGTTTTCGTTTTGTCATTCAAGTGTTGTATGATGATATTTTCTGATGAAGGAAACTCCACTGTAATTATGTTGTTGGACTTAAGTGCAGCATTTGACACCATCGACCATTCTATTTTACTGCACAGGCTAGAAAATGATGTTGGGCTCACAGGCACTGTGCTCGCTTGGTTTAGTTCTTATTTATCAAATCAATCCCAATATGTACAGAAATGTGCTGACAGGACTCCATCATTATACACAGTAGTGAGATATGGTGTCCCACAGGGCTCAGTACTGGGACCTTTACTGTTTTCACTTTACATGCTTCCGCTGGGATCTCTCATTAGGAAACATCACTCATATGCAGATGACACCCAGTTATACCTTTCTTTTAGATCAAATGAAGTTTCTCCAATGTTGTCTTTAATTAGTTGTGTTAGTGAATTAAAGGAGTGGATGGATGAGAACTACTTGTCTTTAAACACCGATAAAACAGAGATGTTATGGAGGGAATGACGCTGATCACAACAATATTTTGTCATCATTTAACTCAGTTGGAATCAACATTAATTTTACTGAATCAGCCCGCAATCTAGGAGTTATCTTTGAGGCTAGCATGTCATTTAAAGTGCATATTGCAAAGTTGTCCAAAACATGTTACTTCCATCTAAAAAATGTTAGGAAATTAAGGCGCTTTCTAAATAAACAGGATTCTGAGAAATTAATTCATGCATTTATCTCGAGTAGGATTGACTACTGCAATGCGGTGTTCATTGGATATTCAAACTGTTCTTTATACAGCCTCCAGTTAATCCAAAATGCGGCTGCGAGAATTATTACAAGAACAAGAAAATACGAACACATAACTCCAGTTCCTAAATCCTTACACTGGCTCCCGGTTAAGTTTAGGGCAGATTTCAAAATCCTCCTTTTAACATATAAGGCATTAAATGGCCAAGGTCCGGCTTACTTGTCTGAACTTATCATGACTAACAAACCAGAGCGCACATTAAGATCTCAAGATGCCGGTCTGCTTATGGTTCCAAGGATTAATAAAATAACAATGGGAGGTCGAGCTTTTAGTTACAGGACCCCTAAACTGTGCAGTGGTCTGCCTGCTACTATAAGAGATGCCCCTTCGGTCTCAGCTTTTAAATCCCGGCTGAAGACTCCCGACTTCAGTTTAGCACACCCTGACTAGAGCTGCTGATTAAATGTACAGACTGCATCTCTGTTGTCAGTCATTAGCACTAAAACATAAGTAACATGATAGTTAGAATTGGATACTAACCCTCACCTTTTCTGTTTCTCTTCTTGGTACTCAAGTGTGGCACTTGGTGCCACGGCCCACCTGCCAAGTTGTTTTGCCTGCCTGAAGTACAGTCATCCCTGATGGAGGATGGCAGAAATTGTGGGAAAGAGGGGTCCTTTCATCGGATTGGCTGGCCCAGTGCTGTTTCACCCGTGGAATGGCCAAATGGGGAAGGCAGCTTGATGGATGAGGTCTCCAGGACTCTAAACAAATCCAAATCATATGATGTGATATCATCTACTGTTAAATTCTGCTCCATACTTATTTTTACACTGTATTGAGGATTTGTTCTGTTCTGTGTATTGTATTGACCCCCTTCTTTTGACACCCACTGCACGCCCAACCTACCTGGAAAGGGGTCTCTCTTTGAACTGCCTTTCCCAAGGTTTCTTTCATTTTTTAATACAAGGTTTTTTTTGGGAGTTTTTCCTTGTTTTCTTAGAGAGTCAAGGCTGGGGGGCTGTCAAGAGGCAGGGCCTGTTAAAGCCCATTGCGGCACTTCCTGTGTGATTGTGGGCTATACAAAAATAAACTATATTGTATTGTAAACTGTATTTTACAGTCCCTCCCTTTCAAAGATCCAAGAGGACAACGGGAAAAGGATCTCTCACTCAACATATCAGAAAAGGAGTGGAAGGTAGCAATGCAGAGAATTCATTCAAGCTCCACATGTGCAAAGCACTCAATTATTCAACTCAAATTATATATCGAGCACATCTGCCTCACTTGAAATTGTCCACAATGGTTCCAGGGCGAGATCCAACCTGTCAATGTTGCAATCGAGCTCCAGCCTCACTGGGTCACATGTTTTGGGCCTGCGCCATATTAACATTATTTTGGAACAAAATTTTGAAGTGCCTCTCAGACAGCCTTGGTGTCACAATCCCCCCTAACCCACTAACAGCTGTGTTTGATGTTTGTCCAGATGGGCTTAAAGTGGAGAAGGAGAAACAAACTGTGATTGCCTTCACTAAACTATTGGCACACAGCCTTATTTTGTAAAATTGGAAGAATCCTAACTCTCCTCTTTTAAGTCAGTGGGTAACTGATGTTATATACTATTTGGAAATTGGAAAAATCAAATTCTCACTTAGAGGATCTGTGCAGAACTTCTTCAAAACCTGGCAGGATGAAATTAATATTTTAGAATAAGCTCTTAAAGCACTGAGGAAGTAGATTCTCTCCCTATTTCTTTTTCTTCTCCATTAATCTGTATCCGCCTATTAAACTCTTCAATTTATTTATTTTTACTATTTTTAAGTTTTAGTCCGTTGGCCATGCTGTCTTTCTCAGGGGTGGGGTGGATTTGTTTTCAATCCTATTTTTTTTTTTTTTGTAAAAATTGATCTATTTGTATGGAATGATTACAATAACATCAATAAAATAAAAAAACAACAAAAAAAGTATAACATAACTGTAAATATTGACTAAAATGCAGTCAATATGTATATACAATAATGAACATTTAAGCAACACAGTAAATCATTAAATGTACATACATTGTACACTATGGTAGACAAAGCATTTTGCGTTACTGTACCCAGATGATTTCTTACAAGGCCTGTTATTGACTGAAAGTGGAGACTCAACCAATCAGAGCGTGATTTTTATTCTCTTGGGCACTGATTGGCTGCTGCTAACGTGGTGTAATCTCGCAAGAACAGCAAGCGTAGATCCCCAATGCATCTCAGTTCTCTGCGTATCGGGTACCTTGCCTGTGGTCCGATTGTTGTGAGCGAACGTTTTGTGAACTTTTCGTTTTTTTTTTAAGCCCTACGATGGCTCTCAAGCGTCCTTCTATATCGCGGATTTTCACCGATCACTGATGGGCCTGGAACGTAACTTCCGCGATAGGCGGGGGATCACCTGTAATTTCTTTTTGCTTTTGGCAGTCTGTGGAATTGCCTTTGTGCCGGTGCTGCCAGACTGTTTGCAGCTCTTTGCATTTTCTCCATTGGCCCTGCAGTGTCCTCTTACATTCACTTATATGACTGACATCTTTATTCAAGGCGATTTAGAACATTTGACACACAGTCGGTTCCATTTCTTTTACTGAAGTGACTTGCTTGTGGTCAAACAGTTACAGGATTTGAACTCAACATTCTCTTGGTTTGATGTCCAAAGCTTTAACGACTCTGCCTCAGTCCAACCTGACGTCTGGTATGTATTTTATTGCTAAATTTACTTTACTGAATACTTTCTGAAGGCAACGTAAATCAAAATCAAGGTGGGAGTTGTCACGTTCTCCCCTTGTCTGTGCTGCTTTCTTCCTTGAATCATCTTATTACACAAAAGTAGTTCCTGGCCTGGGAATAAAAACCCCTTTTGACCATTGAGGAGAAAGGGCGGAGCAACGAGCAAGCCATGGCACCCAGGGTGGTGACCGATTGTGAGCCATGTGGACAAACAAGTTCTTCTTTTTCTACTTTCGGCCCTTCCCGTTAGGGGTTGCCACAACGGATCATCTTTTTCCATATCTTCGTGTCCTCCTCATCTTGCTCTGTCACACCTCACCACATCCATAAACCTTCTCTTAGATTAGATTAGATTAGAACTTTATTTATCCCGAGGGAAATTCTTTTGTCATATACATGCTCAGTGCAACAAGAGGAATAAAGATAAGGTAGTAAAGAGTAAAAAGATCAGTAGTAATAGTGCAAACAGAATAACAAAATAACTCTAAACAAAGTAACAAGTAACTATAACTATAACTAATAGTTTGTATTATAACTGTATAACTAATTTGTCCTCTTCTCCTTCTACCTGACAGCTCTATCCTTAGCACCCTTCTCTCTCCTCTGCACATGTCCAAACCAACACAATCTCAACTCTCTGACTTTGTCTTCCAACCGTACCACCTGAGGTGACCCTCTAAAGTCCTCATTTCTAATCCTGTCCATCCTTGCCACCCCCAATACAAATCTTAACATCTTTAACTCTGTCACCTCCAGCTGTGTCCCCTGCTTTCTGGTCAGTGCCACCGTCTCCAGCCTATATATCATAGCTGGTCTCACTACAGTCCTGTAGACCTTCCCTTTCACTCTTGCTGTCACAAATCACTCCTGACACTCTTCTCCACCTATTCCACTCATCCTGCACTCTCTCGACTATAAACCTGAACTTATCCTGATGTTTCTTGGGACGCGGGACACCTCTGGCTGTGCACTTCTCCCCGGTCAGCTTCTGAGCGCTCATCCATTTAACCTGCGCACCGGAGTGTCCTTACAGGAGTGTCGCATGGCACCGCAAGCTTGTTTTCATAGCACTTCAGATTTGTATTCAGGACCACGGTAGCCTCCAACTCCTTAGACACGAGTGAGTGCCAGAGGTCAGGCCTGTTGATGGAAAATTCTTCTCCCTCTTTGACAGAATCAATTCTAAATTATGTGCACAAAAAAACACAATGCATATGAGCTGGGAGAAATCAGCTGCCATAAATAAATAAATAAAATGTCCGCCCTCCCCGAACCGGCACCATGAAATGCCTCTCGATTAACCCTTTCCTTTGTAATACATGCTATGAAAGCCCAGCAAGAAGACCTCCGTGTCCGTGCCACCTGCTGAGGAGATGCTCAACATGTTCCTCACGGCTAGTTGGAGGCTTTAATTCAATATAACAAACAATCCCTAAGAAATCCTTAATTATCCTGGCAGCGCACGAACAGAACCAAATATGGCGATCAGCCAGCCCGCTTTTAATGAGATCGTCTCCCAAATCTAATCAAGCCGACTATACAGTTGAGAATTCCTGGAGGGAATAATCAGCACTCATTCAAAAAAAGAAAAATTGCTTACTTTGCTCACTGGAATAATAATAATAATAATAAAAACTTTAGGAACGCGCTTTTATCCCATTGTTTTCTGATGAGCCTTTGTTTAAAAAAAAAAAGTTCACAGCTTGAAAATAAAAAATTCAAAATAATCCTTGGAGATGACTGGCATCATTTATAAAGTGGCATCCACGTCTAACGAATCAATGCGTCGTGATTTGGGGACTTTCATGTTTTTTTCGGATTGCGTGTTGGCCTTGTCATTTTTTTCCAGGATTTCAAAGTTTTTTTTCTTCACAATGTTGAAAATGAATGACCTTCTCCACTTTCTTCTGGACGTCATCACTTTTACTGAATAAAATCGTCCACACACTGTAAAAAAATGTCTGTAAATTTAACGGTAAAAATACTGTAAATGGTGAACTTTAAATACCTTTTCTGAAAAAGAGCAAAGTTACCTTACGTTCTACTGAAAATTACCGCATATCTTAAACCAGTGTTTCCCAAACTCGGTCCTGGGGACGCACTGTGGCTGCAGGTTTTTGTTCCAACCAGTTTCTGTTTTTAACTGGACTCCTGGGCTAATTGAGTGATATGTTATATCCTAAGTTCTGTGTTTTGGAAATTAAAAAATTATCCATCCATTATCCAACCCGCTATATCCTAACTACAGGGTCACGGGGGTCTGCTGGAGCCAATCCCAGCCAACACAGGGCGCAAGGCAGGAAACAAACCCTGGGCACGGCGCCCACACACACACACCAAGCACACACCAAGCACACACTAGGGACAATTTAGAATCGCCAATGCACCTAACCTGCATGTCTTTGGACTGTGGGAGGAAACCCACACAGACATGCGGAGAACATGCAGACTCCACGCAGGGAGGACCTGGTAAGCGAACCACTGCGCCACCGTGCCGCCCTAATTAGATATATAGATACTTTATTAATCCCAATGGGAAATTCACATACTCCAGCAGCAGCATACTGATAATAACAATATTAAATTAAAGAGTGATAACAATGCAGGTATAACAGACAATAACTTTGTATAATGTTAATGTTTACCCCCACAGATGGAATTGAAGAGTCGCATAGTGTGATGGAGGAACGATCTCCTCAGTCTGTCAGTGGAGCAGGACGGTGACAGCAGTCTGTCGCTGAAGCTGCTCCTCTGTCTGGAGATGATCCTGTTCAGTGGATGCAGTGGATTCTCCATGATTGACAGGAGTCTGCTGAGCGCCCTTCACTCTGCCACGGATGTTAAACTGTCCAGCTCCGTGCCTACAATAAAGCCTGCCTTCCTCACCAGTTTGTCCAGGCGTGAGGCGTCCTTCTTCTTTATGCTGCTTCCCCAGCACACCACCGCGTAGAAGAGGGCACTCGCCACAACTGTCTGATAGAACATCTGCAGCATCTTATTGTAGATGTTGAAGGATGCCAGCCTTCTAAGAAAGTATAGTCGGCTCTGTCCTTTCTTACACAGAGCATCAGTATTGGCAGTCCAGTCCAGTTTATCATCCAGCTGCACCTCCAGGTATTTAAAAGTCTGCACCCTCTGCAGACAGTCACCTCTGATGATCACGCGGTCCGTGAGGGGCCTGGTCCTCCTAAAATCTCCACCAGCTCCTTGGTTTTGCTGGTGTTCAGGTGTAGGTGGTTTGAGTCGCACCATTTAACAAAGTGCTTGATGAGGTTCCTATACTCCTCCTCCTGCCCACTCCTGATGCAGCCCACGATAGCAGTGTCGTCAGCGAACTTTTGCATGTGGTATATAGGCTGAACAGGACCAGAGAAAGTACAGTCCGCTGTGGCGCTCCTGTGCTGCTGACCACAATGTCAGACCTGCAGTTCCCGAGACGCACATACTGAGGTCTGTCTGTAAGATAGTCCACGATCCATGCCACCAGGTATGAATCTATTCCCATCTCTGTCAGCTTGTCCCTAAGGAGCAGAGGTTGGATGGTGTTGAAGGCGCTAGAGAAGTCCAGAAACATAATTCTTACAGCACCACTGCCTCTGTCTAAGTGGGAGAGGGATCGGTGTAGCATGTAGATGATGGCATCCTCCGCTCCCACCTTCTCCTGGTATGCGAACTGCAGAGGGTCAAGGGCGTGGCGGACCTGTGGCCTCAGGTGTTGAAGCAGCAGCCACTCCATGGTTTTCATCACATGCGATGTCAAAGCGACAGGCCGAAAGTCATTCAGCTCACTAGGATGTGATACCTTTGGGACTGGGGTGATGCAAGATGTTTTCCAAAGCCTTGGGACTCTCCCCTGTTCCAGGCTCAGGTTGAAGATGCGCTGTAGAGGACTCCCCAGCTCCAATGCACAGGCCTTCAGCAGTCGTGGCGATACTCCATCTGGACCCGCTGCTTTGCTGGCACAAAGTCTAATTAGAAATTAGAAAACTAAGTTTGGTAAATAAATATATATATTAAATATTTAATGTAATTAAATGAAATTATTAATTTCAGTATTTACTCTACTTACAACAAAGAAAATGACAGCGTACACCAAAGAAAATGCGCTTGCATGATTTACAGTATGTATAGCGGTAACTTCGGTATTTTACATTCTAGTACAGTGGGAGACATAGCAGTACAGTACTGTACAGTATACGGGTTTACCTTTTGTTTTTATGTAATGTATTAAGGTAATTTTTTAGGTAATGTATTAATGTATTAAACTGAGTTTGCAACGAAATTAAAGTGCTTTGGGGCATACTGTATTTAGGGTTTAAATTATAAAAATAGCCATTTAAAAGGCATTATTTAAACACATCCAAAAGTCACGGTTTTTCACAATACGCGGGTGCCCTAGGAACGTAACCGCTCTCAAATTTTGTGGGGTGCACTGTATATTAAAATGTACGACGCAGTTATAAGGGAATGATGTATTTTTCATCTTGATTTTCATTCTTCTTTTCTAGGTGTTCTAATTGTTTAATTAATCCATAATTTACTAATTAGTGGGTCTGATCCTAAAGTATTTGATCATTCAGTGTTGTTTGCCAGCGTGTCTGCTCTGCTCGTTTTTAATTGTCATTAATAAGATACAACGAAGGGGAAAAACTGCACAGAGAAAGGGCAAAATAGAATGAGATTAACAAAAGAGAGTTAAGCATTTAAATCTAGAGCAAAGGCAGAAGTATTTCTAAATGTCTTATAAATGTAAAAATCATGCTGCTGTACTTTTCTGAATGTAGAATGAAAGAAAAATAATCCCAGCTAATTAAAGGAGATCAGCGCTATCAGGTGTTGTCACTGATTAGGAATCTGATTGGAACAAAAACCTGTCGCCACAGTGTGCCCCCAGGACCGAGGTTCAGAAACACTTGTCTTAAACAATACATTTCATTATTTTTTACAGCCAAGTTCTGCAAAGTTAATATTTTTCTACCTTTAAAATATGCTACATACCGTTTACTGATACACTAATGAAAAAATGTCAGTGTAAAACTGTTAAGTAGCGACATTAAACAACTGTAAAATGTAAAACGGTAAAGCGCTGCTTCAGTAACACCCAAGTTACACTATTTGCATAAGGACACGCCCCCTTTTACTGTATTGTTCCTGGTGAACCGCATAGCCTTGAACAGTAGAGAGACTTCTTTTTCCCTGCGTGCTGAAGGTTTTTTGAGGTTATAGAAGCTGATTTATGGTGGGCTGTATTTGATAATAAGCTGGCACACCAGTAGGGCACCACACACCACAAAAGCAAACTTTACTTCTCCACCAGACAATGTGCCGTCACTTCTTTAAACACTGAATTCTTTTTAAAGTACGTAATTCAATGAAAGGTGGTCTGGGAGAACACAGCCTCCAAGGAACTGACAAACAGGCACAGGGACCTGGTGTGGATGGCCGTATGGGGGGGACTGCCTCTCCGCTCGTTCATGCACGCCAGGAATCTGTGCAGGTACAGACATTGTCCGTGGTGCATCCTGCGGGAAGAAGACACACTGCACCTCTTCTGGGAATACCCAGTGGCACAGTCACTCCTTGACGCCCTAGAAGAGGAATTGGAAGAGTCGGTACCCAGAGACAATCTGTCGCACCATTCGGTGCTCTATGGACTTTTCCCGGGTACCCACTCACTGGAAGCCACCAAGGAGGCATGGCGTCTCATGTGCTGTGTGAAGGATGCTCTATGGGTCGCCAGGAACCGCCTCGTCCTCAGGAGGGAAAGGATGACAATCCAGGACTGCTGCTGATACATCCACAGCCTCCTCAGAGACTATTCTATCCTGGACTCCTTGAAGAACTGAGGATATGCAAAGCCACCTCTCCCTCCAAGAGGTGTATTAATGTGACGTCTGTTTTACTGCAGCCCTTGGCAAAGCCCCCTCCTTGAGGACAGGCCTTCAAAGACGGGGACCAAGTCGAGACTGCAATAACTTGCAAAAAGTAATAGAATGTGGGACACTATATTGAATGTAGTGAATAACCAAATGTTATTATGGCTTATAAGATTGTAAAGGATTTTTGTTTTTTTTCATATATATGAGCAATGTATATGTAAATAAGGTGTAATAGGAATGGGGTAGTGTAAGACTGTATTAGACTATAGCTGAATACAGTCGTTTCTATTTGATTTAGTAGATAGTTATAGATTGTAATTGTACTAGATTGTGTTTTATATATATCACCCAAACATATATGTAAATAAAAGTATATTTTTTCAAAAAAAAAAAAAAAAAGCATGTTTGCTATTGGTTGTAATTACGGTACTTTATTGATGCAAATTGTGTACTGGTGTTTGATCCTGATGATATTTTCTAAGGGTTTACTGATTTGCATTGCATGGATTTTATGGTTAAACGATTACTTCTATTGGAATGTGTCGTAAAGAAAAAACATTGATTTACTACTAATAATAATAATACATTTTATTTATTAGTAGGCGCCTCTCTAAACACTCAAGGACACCAAACAATAGATTAAACACACATTATAAACAAAACTCCATCCATTATCCAACCCGCTATATCCTAACTACAGTGTCACGGGGGTCTGCCGGAGCCAATCCCAGCCAACACAGGGCACAAGGCAGGAAACAAACCCCAGGCAGGGTGCTAGCCCACCGCAGGGCACGTACACGCACACCAAGCACACACTAGGGACAATTTAGGATCGCCGATGCCCCTAACCTGCATGTCTTTGGACTGTGGGAGGAAACCCATGCAGACACGGGGAGAACATGCAAACTCCACATTGGTAGGACCTGGGAAACGAACCTAGGTCTCCTTACTGCGAGGCAGCAGCGCTACCACTGCACCACCGTGCCGCCATAAACAAAACTAAAATACAAAATTTAAAATCAGACAGAGCAATTGTTGTCAAAGAGTTAAAGCAGTCTTAAAGTTTAGATCTGAAAAGTGAGAATGAGTCAATATTTCTAAGCTCAGATGGTAGTGAGTTCCAGAGCTGGGCAGCAGAGCTACTGAATGCTGTGCTCTCCATGGTGGTAAGACGGACAACAACAACAACAACAACATTTATTTCTATAGCACATTTTCATACAAATGATGGAGCTCAAAGTGCTTTACATGAAAAAAGACAAAATAAATAATAATTAAAATATGGGAACACTAATTAACATAGAATAAAAGTATGGTCTGATGGCCAGGGAGGACACCATAACAAAAAAACTCCAGAAGGCTGGAGAAAAAAAATAAAATCTGCAGGGGTTCCAGGCCATGAGACCTCCCACCCACCTTCTAGGCATTCTAAGGGGACAGTCAAGTGGATAGATGAAGAGGATCTAAGGGTACGGGAGGGAATGGCAACATGGAGGAGGTCAGACGGATATGGAGGGGTGATGGTGCGGAGAGTCTTAAAAGTTAACAGAAGAATTTTGAATTGAATGGACGGCATAGTGGTGCAGTGGTAGTGCTGCTGCCTTGCAGTAAGGAGACCTGGGTTCGCTTCCCAGGTCCTCCCTGCGTGGAGTTTGCATGTTCTCTGCATGGGTTTCCTCCCATAGTGCATTGGCGTTTCTAAATTGTCCTGCCTGGGGTTTGTTCCTGTGTTGGCTGGGAATGGCTCCAGCAGACCCCCGTGACCCTGTAGTTAGGATATAGCGGGTTGGAGAATGACTGACGGACTTAACTTAAAGTTACTATAAAGTTATACCATACAGTTGTGGCCAAAAGTTTTGAGAATGGCACAAATATTCATTTTCACAAAGTCTGCTGCCTCAGTTTTTATGATGACAATGTGCATCGACTCCAAAATGTTCTGAAGTGAGGGAGCAGATGAATTGCAGTGAATTACAAAGCCCCTCTTTGCCATGAAAATGAACTTCATCCCAAAAAAAACACTGCATGTCAGCCCTGCCACAAAAGGACCTGCTGACGTCACTTCAGTGATCCTCTCGTTCACACGGGTGAGAGTGTCAACGAGGACAAGGTTGGACGTCATGCTGTTGTCCTGCTGATCAAGTTACAGTAGAATAATAATAATAATAATAATGCATTTTATTTATAGGGGCACTTTACATTAGCAGTCAATCTCAAAGTGCAACCTAAAAAGATTAAACAAAGGCAAGGCAAGATAAAAACAGAGATAATCTAACAATAATTATAGCGATTATATAATAGAGAGGTGAAGAAGGCATCAGGGTGCCCAAGAAAGTCCAGCAAGTGCCAGGAGTGTCTCCTAAAGTGGATTCAGCTGCGGGCACCACCAGTGCAGAGCTTACTCAGGAATGGCAGATGGCCTGGTGAGTGTCAAGAAGGGCAGCAAAGAAGCCACCAAGAAAAAACATCAGGGACAGACTGATATTCTGGGATTGGACTGCTGAGGACTGCTGGGGTCAAGTCATTGTCTCTGATGAATCCTCTTTCCAATTGTTTGGGGCATCTGGAAAAAAGAAAAGGTGAGCGGCGCTACCATCAGTCCTGTGTCAGCATCCTGAGACCATTCATGTCACGTGGGGTTGCTTCTCACTCACAATTTGGCCTAAGAACTCAGCCATGAATAAAGAATGGGACTAAAACATCCACCAAGAGCAACTTCTGCCAACCATTCCAGAACAGGTTGGCGACCATCATGATGGAGCACCGGGCCATAAGGCAAAAGTGACAACTACTGTAAGTGGCTTGGGGAACAAAACATTGAAATTTGGGGTCCATGGCCAGGAAACTCCCCATTGAGAACTCAAGAGGCGGGTGGACAAACAAAAACCCACCAATTCTGATTCTGCAAGAATGGGCTGCCATCAGTCAGGATTGGGCCCAGATGTTGATTGACAAGACAACCTGCCAGGGGGAATTGCAGAGGTCTTGAAAAAGAAAGAAGGGCCAACACTGCAGATATGGACACTCTGTGCATAAACGTCATGTCATTGTCAATAAAAACCTTTGAAACTTCTGAACTGCTTGTCATTCTACTTCAGTCTACCAGAGAAACATCTGACAGAAAGATCTAGAAACACTGAAGCAGTAAACTTGGTGAAAGCCAACACTTGGGTCATTCTCCAAACTTTTGGCTACAACCGTAGACCTAAAAATATTGTCACCTTATTTTTTATGGTAAACTTCTGGCAGCTGCCAGTGCTTTACAGTAAATGTGACATTCATTTTTTTTTTTACAGTGCAGAGTTTATTCTTACCCTAGGAAGCGTTTCCTGATGGGCTAAGCCATGGGTGTCGAACTCCAGGCCTGGAGGGCCGGAAGTGGCTACAGGTTTTCATTCCAACCCTTTTCCTAATCAGTGACCAGTTTTCACTGCTAATTCACTTTTTTCCCTTCATTTTAATAGCCCTGTTATGTTAGAAGGATTCAGTCCTCTGAATTGATTCGTTTCCTCATTAAATGACATCCATCCATCCATCATCCAACCCGCTATATCCTAACTACAGGGTTACGGGGGCCTGCTGGAGCCAATCCCAGCCAACACAGGGCACAAAGCAGGAAACAAACCCCGGGCAGGGTGCCAGCCCACCACCGGACACACACACCCACACACCAAGCACACACTAGGGACAATATTAGAATCACCAATGCACCTAACCTGCATGTCAGCCAAAGAGAAATGAGATGTGAAACGAGCCAACAGATGACCAGCGTAACCTGTGGCTTCAAACTCCAACCAGTTTCTTAATGAGAATCCGATGCTCTCTGTTAATTAAACCCGTTATTTAATTATTCATTCTGCCACAGCAGACATTTCCAAAACTGATGATTTTATGTTTTTTCTAAGAACACCGTCAAGATGTTTTGATGACCTGAGAGATCAGCCTTACTGAGACCTCCACCTTTCTCTATTTTCAGATTCTGTGTGATGGGCACAGGTGAGCTGGTCATGTGGCCGCTTGTTTCGTGTCTCATTATTGTTTGGCCGCTAATTAAGGAAAAAGAAACAACTAAGGGGCCTGAGTCAAGTAATTAGCAGCAGAAACTGGTCACCAATTAAGAAGATGGTTAGAATGAAAACCTGCAGCCACTGTGGCCCACCAGGACTGGAGTTCGACACCCCTGGGCTAAGCCATCAGTGTGCCCTTAATGCACAGAGCACCTTTCCCCACATCTTCTGGGAACGTCCCATTGTTGCTATTCATTGTGCTTCAATTGCTAAGGCCCTCTCCACCATCTTTATCTGTCTCTATTCCTTGCTCCCCTTCCACTCTACAACTGTTAGATTTCTCTTCTCATTCTCTTTCCCTTCACAATTATCGTGCTATTTAATTGGCCACAATAGCAGCCAAAGTCCTATTAGTCTCCCAAAGGAAGAGTCCCGTATCTGTCTCTTCCTCAGTCTGGAAGTCCTCTTTTTACAGTTTAACATTATTAGAACTTGTCAGCTGTGCAGAATTAATGGGGCACCTGCACATACTGTTAGTAAATGGGAAAATAGACCTCCCTGATCAAGTCGTGGCCGACTGCAAACCTTTGATTTCAATCGGACACTTTTCTGTTAGATTTCTTTCCTCAGCTGGGCCTCTGGTCCCTGTTACTGACCGTGTGTACCATCAGCCCTAAATTAGTATCTGTTTTCTTAAATAGCTCAGGGGTGGGGTGGGGTGAGGTGGGTTTTGGGTGGGCGCAGGTGAGGGTGTTTGTTTAATTTTTTTCCGTCAAAATTTCAATATGAAAATGTCTTCTTTTTTGTTACTTTACTATTTGTTTGACATCAATAAGAAATTAATTACCGTATATACTCGCTTATAAGTGGGGTCTTATAAACCTGAAAAAAATCAATCATAAAATCAGACCCGGACTTATACGCCTGTTCAAAAATACGACACTTAAAATGTTTTGAATGGGTATAGGTAACTGTGGACTCTTATTATAGGTACAATAATATAAATTCGTAAAAATAAAACGTTATGTTACAAAAAAATTGGGTATATTTTTCATAAATAAACCTTATTTTACAAAACAAACGAAACTGCAACAGAACACCTATAGGTACCGGTGGGTATTTTATCGTATTTAATCTTCCTCCTCTGACGTTGAAACCTCTCCGAAAATGGGTTCATCCTTGTTATTTAGCATTTCATCATAGGGACCCCAATCATTTAATTCATGCTCGTGTTCCTCCTCGTCATCATTCTCACCACTTCAACGACTTTTCATTTAAAAGCAGCTTCATATTTTCTTCTGATCAAACGCTCCATCGTAGATAAGGGATGCTTTTACGGTAAAGGTGTATGAGGGTGTGAGAAACAAAAAACACAAAACAGTGCAAAAGTCACTTCAGAATAGTGCGGGTATCACCGTGTGGTCACCAGGGGACAATACATAGAAAAGAAAAGGCCATGTGCTCCGAGGTTACTCTCTCAGGTGGGTATTAGCATATCGTAATCTCTTGGTCCAATAGCAGGAGTTTTCCGCATTTGACTTATATGGCTGACATTATAAAATACCGGACATTATACTGTAAAATCAAGACCCAACTTACCCACAGGAGAACTTAAACGTGAGTATATACAGTACAAAAAAATATAATTTTTACTGAATGTTGCTATAGGCTAGACAATCAAGAGATAGATAGATAGATAGATAGATAGATAGATAGATAGATAGATAGATAGATAGATAGATAGATAGATAGATAGATAGATAGATAGATAGATAGATAGATAGATAGATGTGAAAGGCACTATATGATAGATAGATAGATAGATAGATAGATAGATAGATAGATAGATAGATAGATAGATAGATAGATAGATAGATAGATAGATAGATATGAAAGGCACTATATAATAGATAGACAGATGATAGGTAGATATGAAAGGCACTATATAATAGATAGACAGATGATAGGTAGATATGAAAGGCACTATATGATAGATAGATAGATAGATAGATAGATAGATAGATAGATAGATAGATAGATAGATATGAAAGGCACTATATGATAGATAGATAGATAGATAGATAGATAGATAGATAGATAGATAGATAGATAGATAGATATGAAAGGCACTATATAATAGATAGACAGATGATAGGTAGATATGAAAGGCACTATATAATAGATAGACAGATGATAGGTAGATATGAAAGGCACTATATGATAGATAGATAGATAGATAGATAGATAGATAGATAGATAGATAGATAGATAGATAGATGTGAAAGGCACTATATGATAGATAGATAGATAGATAGATAGATAGATAGATAGATAGATAGATAGATAGATAGATAGATAGATAGATATGAAAGGCACTATATAATAGACAGATGATAGGTAGATATGAAAGGCACTATCTGATAGATAGATAGATAGATAGATATGAAAGGCACTATATAATAGATAGACAGATGATAGGTAGATATGAAAGGCACTATATAATAGATAGACAGATGATAGGTAGATATGAAAGGCACTATATGATAGATAGATAGATAGATAGATAGATAGATAGATAGATAGATATGAAAGGCACTATATAATAGATAGAGATAGATAGATAGATAGATAGATAGATAGATAGATAGATAGATAGATAGATAGATAGATAGATAGATAGATAAGGCACTATATAATAGATAGATAGATAGATAGATAGATAGATAGATAGATAGATAGATAGATAGATAGATAGATAGATAGATAGATAGATAGATAGATAGATAGATAGATACTTTATTAATCCCATGGTGAAATTCACACCAAATTCACAGATGGCACGCTGTAAACATTTGTAGTAATAAATTGCATTGCATTGGTCATTCCGACAGGTGCATCATAAACATTAACACTGCTTTTATGGATCCCATTCCAAATGGCATACTGTATCTGGCGCTGCCACAAGCGGCTGTCTCCAACAGCAGCTCCCGTGT
Organism: Erpetoichthys calabaricus; assembly: GCF_900747795.2. NCBI lineage: Eukaryota > Metazoa > Chordata > Cladistia > Polypteriformes > Polypteridae > Erpetoichthys > Erpetoichthys calabaricus. The sequence goes on along the minus strand of NC_041398.2, from coordinate 247,233,574 downwards.
ATGTTTGTTTGTCTACATTGTTGTTTGCTCTTTTGTTCCTATTTTTTTTTGATAACATGGATAATGGAAAACGTGAGGAATAACAGGCACTCACTTACACACAACAGCAGCTGTTGGACTTGTGCCCTTTGTCTCCTAAAACACCGGAGCTAATCGCTGTGCTGCCAACAGAGCTACAGCGGAAATGTTGGGGGAAGAGAGCAGGTGCCCGACTTCACAATAAAAGAAGATGGCACGGACCTTATCTGCCTTCGATTATCATGGGAAATGTAAGATCGCTGGTGAATAAAATGGATGAGTGCTGATCAGGAGCCGAGGTGAATACAAATTCAGCAGTCTCATGCACCTCAGATATGCCTTAGAGTGGAAACTCCGGACTCTGCGGTTGTGCTGGATGGATTTAAAATCGTGGTGGCAGACAGAGGCAGGTCCAATACGGCAAGAACAAATGAGACGGGCCTGCCGTTTTTGTGAATGAAAAATGGTGCCACACCGGACACATTACTATTAAAGTTAGGGTATGCAACCCAACTACTGACTTGCTTGCGGTGGGCTTATGGCCTTATTATGTGCTGAGAGAGTTTTCACATGCCAATGTGCTAGCAGTTTACACCCCCCTTATAACCCCCCAACCTAAACTCAAACCCAAACCGGCAGACTGAGCAACTGCGAGAGACGCGATATATTCTGTAATTAACAAACTTACTGCTGATCACTCCGTTATAATTTCTGGGGACTTTAACTTTCACTTTCCTCCAACTTTTACCAGTTTGTTGACTACTGTACCTCCCATGCGCATGTGTGTAACACCCTGAATTTACAGAAGGTTCTCCGGCTGTGAAAAACATTCTATGTGGTCCCAGTGATCCCAAGACCTTTGAGAGGCTGGTCCTAAAACAGCTATGGCCCCTGGTGTCAGAACATCTGGATCCTCTGTAGTTTGCCTATCAGAAACATATACAGTAAGTGTGCATGATGCTCTCATCTATACACTCCACCAACCCTACACCCGCCTGGACAAAGCTGGCACCACAGTCAGGATAATGTGCTTTTGACTTGTCCAGTGCTTCACTGATTGAGAGAAAAGCTCAAGGCTTTGCATCTTGATGCCCCCACAATCTCCTGACCAACAGAGAGATGTTTGTGAGGGACTGAGTGTCAGAAATGGTGGTGTGTAATACTGGAGCACCTCAGGGAACTGTTCTGTCTTCCATCCTGTTCACCGTCCATGCAACACCAGTGCTGGCCATCTACAGAAATTTCCAGATGGCTTGTCCATCATTGACTGTATTAATAATGAAGACGATTCAAAGTATAAGAAGGTTGTGGAGGACTTTGTCTAGTAGTGCAGGGACAACTTCAGCAAGACAAAGGAGCTGGTGGTGGATGTTAGGTGTGCCAAGGAGCCTCTCAGACCAGCTGCCATCCAAGGGAAGGACAAAAAAGTGGTGCAGAGCTACAGAACCTAAAGGTCCACATAAGCAACCAACTGGACTGGTCTGACCACACAGTGCTGCTGTATAAGAAATGGCCAGAGTAGGCCACACTTGCTAAGGAGAATCAAGTCTTCTGAAGTGTGCAGAAAGCTACTGGAGAAATGTTCTACCAGTCCATAGTAGCTACTATGCTGTGCTCTCCTGGGGAAACAACTTGAGATCAAAAGAAGCACAATGCCTGAATAAACTTAACAGGATGAATAAACCCTGGACACACTGGAAGTTGTTGTAGAAAAGTGGATGGTGGCAAAAGTGGATGCCATCATGAAAAAAATCCCCTCCATCCCCTTCAGCAGGCACTCTCTCTTCTGGAGCACTTTTAGCCACAGGCTCATTCCACCACAGTGTGCTAAGATCGACCTCTGGGGGTCTTTTCTGCCCACTGTAATCAGGCAATTCAATGCTTCCTCCCGAAGCACTCATTAAGTTTATTTTGAAATGTCATTTTGAAATATCTGAACAATATTAATTAATTAATTAATTTACATATCAATTGATTGATTGGCATTATTATTTGTCCTGTGAGTCTTTATCCTTGTTTTTATGTTTCTGCTGCTGTATGCATGTGAATTTCCCCTTAATAACGTTTATCTAATCTAATATAACAGAAACATATGCATTGCCTTTGTCATTCCAACAGACGGTGCATCACAAACATTTTTAGTAATAAAATGCATTGCCTTTGTCATTCCAAGAGACGGTGCATCGCAAACATTTATAGTAATAAAATGCATTGCCTTTGTCATCCCAACAGACGGTGCATCACAAACATTTGAAGTAATAAAATGCATTGACTTTGTGATTCCAACAGACAGTGCATCACAAACATTTATAATAATAAAATGCTTTACCTTTGTCATTCCAACAGACGGTGCATCGCAAACATTTGAAGTAATAAAATGCATTGACTTTGTGATTCCAACAGACGGTGCATCACAAACATTTGTAATAATAAAATGCATTGCCTTTGATATTCCAACATACAGTACATTGCAAACATTTATAATAATAAAATGCTTTGCCTTTGTCATTCCAACAGATGGTGCATCGCAAACATTTGAAGTAATAAAATGCTTTGCCTTTGTCATTCCAACAGACGGTGCATCGCAAACATTTGAAGTAATAAAATGCTTTGCCTTTGTCATTCCAACAGACGGTGCATCGCAAACATTTGAAGTAATAAAATGCATTGCCTTTGTTATTCCAACAGATGGTGCATCACAAACATTTGTAATAATAAAATGCATTGCCTTTGATATTCCAACATACAGTACATTGCAAACATTTATAATAATAAAATGCTTTGCCTTTGTCATTCCAACAGATGGTGCATCACAAACATTTGTAATAATAAAATTCATTGCCTTTGATATTCCAACATACAGTACATTGCAAACATTTATAGTACAGAGGAACCTCGGTTTGCGAGCATAATTCATTCCGGAAACGTGCTCGCAGTCCAAAGCACTCGTATATCAAAGTGAATTGACCCATAAGAAATAATGGAAACTCAGATGATTCGTTCCACAACCCAAAACTATTCATATAAAAATGATTAATACAAAATATAAAGTAAAAATACATAAAACAAATTAACCTGGACTTTACCTTTGAAATGAATCATGGCTGGTGTGAGTGAGTTTCTAAACTCTTAAAACGACACGCGGAAGAGAGTCCCAAAGCAATCACAGTCTCCCAGCCCTGTAGTAGTTCACCGTAAAAGCGAATCCGAAAAGATTGCGAACATGTTATAAGCGCCTGCCGTCGATGGGTGATACAAGGAACAAGGAATATTATAAATGCGCAGGGCACAGTACTACTTGGCCACGACCCTGCCTGACTGCTGTGTCTGTGTATAGGAGAGCGGCAGATCCCGCTACAATAAATAACCGCACTGTTGCTGTTTCAAGCTGAATAAAGCTGGTGTTGCTAAAGTACTGAGACTCAGCTTTGTGTTTTGGGGTGCGACGGGGACTCGCACGTCACAGCACACACACACACAGTCACAATGCTGTAGTAAATGGTATACGCTCGTACGGATGTTGACTATATGAATGAGGCACGCTGACTCCGATGGGGAATAGGAGACGATTGCCCACAATCCTGCAGCGAGAGAGAAAGAGAAGAACCATTAGCTCAGTTGTGATCACATGACGCTTGGCAGACAAAGCGTATACATACTACTCGTATTGCAAGACCTCGCTCATTTATAAAGTCAAAATTTATTAAAAATTTTAGCTCATCTTGCAAAACACTCGTAAACCAAGTTACTCGCAAACCGAGGTTTCACTGTAATAAAATGCATTGCTTTTGTCATTCCAACAGATGGTGCATCACAAACATCATAACTGCTTTTTTGAATCATGTACCAAATGACATATAACAGAGACATATACCTTGCATGGTGCAGTGCAAATATTAACATTGTTAACCATGTTGATGATTTAGATTTCAACTCGTCTTAGACGGGTAGCACAGCTAGCAGGGTATAAATGGTTAAAATTGGGTCACCTCGGACCGTGTACAATAAACAACTGTTAAGATATTTGTCAAGTCTAAACTGGGGGGCTGCAAGTGCCCAGTATTGGACTGCTGCCCTGCCTTGTGTTGACTGGTGCTGCTGTGACAGGCATTGACTCCTTGTGTCCCTGAGGTGAGCATTGATTTTGGCAAGAAGATTTTTTTCAGAAGGCGCCCTACAAAGCAGCCTGGAATACGTTGCCCTTAATTCAAGTGATTCAGGTTTATAAAGCTTGATGCGGGTCTAATACTGCAATCAATCACAAGGCTAATCTGTCAGTCTGCATTTAATATAGCGTCTTTCAAAGCGTGGGCTGTTTACAGAACACCCAGGAATTGAATTCATGTGCCATGAGGGATTATTCATATTAGAAAAAAAAAAAAGAAGAGAGAGAAGTAATCTGACAATATGTGAAATCCAGTGCAGCGCCAACTGTTTTGAGCCATCATCCGAGAAGCAGAGCGGGCTTTAATAAAGACGCCTCGGCGCCATCCTTCTTCGAGCAAATGAAGACGTAATTGCAGGCAGGTTAAAAAGACATCCCTGAGTTCACTGCGCAAGAATGGAACGGTAATTAAATCTAAATGTCAGGGAGAAATGTGTGGCAGTTTTCAATCAGCTCCTTTTTCCTCGAGCGCTTCCTTCACCGTGTGGCATAATAAATGCCGCCCGAGACTGGCAATCTGCCAAGTAAATAAACACACGAGCGAGATGCACGGAGCTGGGCAGAGCGCCGTCCACCAGCACCGGGCAGCCTGGAGAGCCGCTTTGTTTGTTCCATTAACTATTCCGCCTGAAGGAACCCCGACTTGTGTTGATGTGTTACAGGTGGAGCCCTGTGGTGCTTTTTATATTTGAAATCACAAAATGATTCCTTTGTCATTATTGTTGCTTGTTAATTTAAATGGGAACTAAAGCTGATGGGGCTGACAGAAGGTGACGAACCTTATTAAGCATGCAGGGAGAAAGGAAGACAGCAGCGAGTGTTTCAAGATGGTGTGACCCAGTGGCTAAGCCGCTGCTCCAGTCCTTTCCACAAAGCCACCACGACTCTGAGCTTGTCACCTCACTTGCATGTGCCCGCTAAGGCAGCTTGGTAAGTTCAAGGGTGGGTTTCAGTCAGGTACACTGCTGGTAGTGGGCCCAGGTAGGCCCAGGCCCACCCACTTTTCTTAATGGCGTACCCAGCATTTTAGTTTAGCTTCTAATTTTTTTTTTCTTAAATGACTTCTTCTTCCTCTTCAACTTTTGCCACTTGTATGTGGGGGTCGATGTGTTTGATCAACCTTCTGCAAACACCTCAACCTTCCCAGTCAGACCCCCTTTTCCTTCAAATCTTCTTTTACTTAATTCATCTGCCTCCACTTTGGCTTCCCTTGCTTTGTTTTACCCTGGACTTCCACTCCCATCACTCTTTAGCCCACGTCTTCATTGTCCCTCCTCATCCCAGATCCATACCACTTCAGCCTACTATTGTTGTCCATATGATTGCTTCATTTCTTATTCTGTAGTTTTCTGTAACACCACATAGCCATCTCAACATCCTCATTTCTGCCACATCCAACTTTATCTCTTGCTGTGCTCCCTTTACTGCTCATGTCTCGTCTCCATACATCATTGCTGGTCTTACTACTGTCTTACTAACCTGATCTTTAACCTTTGTCTTAATTCTTCGACTCCATAATACTCCTGATGCCTTCTTTCAATTGTCCCATCCACACTGCACTCCGTGGGTTATCTCCGCATTTAATTCTCCATGTTGGGCTACCACTGGTCCTAGATATTTAAACTTCTCCAGTCTTTTCAATAGCACCCCCTGCAGGCCAATTTCTTAATCCATCCATTATCCAACCCGCTATATCCTAACTGCAGGGTCACAGGGGTCTGCTGGAGCCAATCCCAGCCAACACAAGGCACAAGGCAGGAAACAAACCCCGGGCAGGGCGCCAGCCCACCACAGGGCGTGCACACACACACACACACACCCACACACCAAGCACACACTAGGGACAATTTAGAATCGCCAATGCACTTCTGAGTCCTTAAACCCTAATTTCTCCCTATTTATCTTCAATCCTCTATCTTCCAAAGCTCTTCTCCATTCTTCCAACTTCCTCTCCACAGTGCCTCTTGTCTGGTGCTACACAACACGATGTCATCAGCACAAAGCCTACAATGAGGGGATTGGACAGGTAAGAACTTCAAGAAGACCCCTAGTGCAGACCTCCTCTAACTGGGATCTTGGGCCTCATGTATAACACCGTGTGTAGAATTCACACTCAAACATGGCGTACGAACAAAACTAGAAATGCGCATACGCACAAAAAAGTCCAGATGCATAAAACTGTGTGTATGCCGAATTCCACCCACTTTCCTCTTATAAATCCCAATGAACATGAAATGTAATGCACGTGCATACGCCTACAGCCCCACCCCAACTACTCCCAGATTTTCGCATTTTTGAATATGTAAATGATCTGAATAGCCCCTTTATTTCTGTGTTTTGTTAAAAGACAATGGTAAAAGCACATACAAAAAACGAAGAATTTCACCGAATGCGATTACTTAAATTTCAACCCATCTTAGATGGATAGCACAGCTAGTCCACCTTAACAAAAGGATAAGTGTCTATGCGTCTGCCTGGATGCTATGTCTCCGTTATTCCAACCGATGGTACATCACAAACAACTATAGTAAATAAATGAATTGCATTTGTCATTCCAAAAGATGCCGCATCACAAACATTAACACTGGTTTTATGAATCCCATACCAAATGGCATATAACAGAAGCATATTCATTGTAATTGTCATTCCAACAGATGGCACATCCCAAACATTTTTAATAATGCATTTTAATACTACAAATGTTTGTGATGCACCATCTGTTGGAATGACAAATGCAGTGCATTCATTACTATATGTGTTACAAAATACATTCAAATAGACAGTGCAGTGTGAATGTTAACACCAAGGTCTATGTTGATTACTTAGATTTCAGCCCATCTTAGACAGGTTAGCACAGAGAGACCACCTGTCTGTCTGGCTGCTATGTCTCTGTCATCCCAAATGATGATGTATCACAACATTTATAGTAATAAAATGTTATGCATTTGTCATTTCAACAGATGGCGCATCACAAACAATTAACACTCTTTTTACAAATCCCATAACAAATGGCGTAGAACAGAAGCAAATTCTTTGCAATTTGCATTCCAACAGATGGTGCACCACAAACATTTTATGGTATTAAATGCATTGCCTTTGTTATTCCAATAGACGGTGCACTGCAAGTGTTTATGCTGAAGTTTACATTGTTGACTTAGATTTCAATCCAACCTAGCTACTTTCGAACTAGTGTGGTGCTGAGGTGTCACCCGAGTCCTAATTGTCGTATGGTGGGTGCGGAAACACAGTCTATTCTACAGTACATGCTCCCAGCCCCCCAGTCTCTCAAACTAGTTTAAAATGAAATCTACGACAAAATGAAGGGTGCAGAAAGTGAAGGAGTCTGAATGTTTTCTGAGTTGACTGTACCTTAATGAATATTGAACTTCAGATTAAGGGTAAGGGTACCAACTTTCAAAGACATCGGCGCACTGGGAGCCCAGTTGTGTTATGTGACATACAGACAGACAGACGTGACAACAACCATTGGTGCTTTTCCCCACGAATGCACCCAATCCGATTGCTGCTCTTTCCTTTTCCCCACCCACCTCTCCAAGTGCTACGAGATTCGCCTCAAAGCTCCGCGCTGAATACATTGCTGATGGAAAGCCTGCTGTCCTTTTTGCATTTTTCTGGAGTGCTTTTTGCCATTGTCATTAGAGCAATGAATATTTATTTATACCACGGAGGCATGATGAACGGAGAAGCACTTGTGATACGTACGCACCTTTCTGTATATTGGCCTTGGTCTAGTGAAACTTGAGAGCTCTTGAAAGCAAATGAAAGGCACCCCGGCGGGTAGAGGGGCATTTCTGTCAAAGAACTCTTCTGTTAATGAGCACTTACTTTCAAACCAGCTCTCCCTGCCTTGAAGACAAGAGCAGAAAAGAAAAGCAAATGTATTCTTAAACAGCATAGAATATCACTTCCACCGGAGCCTGGCGGCCCGGCCCTGGCACGAGTACCAACTTTTTAATTGCCTGCCTGTTGATGGAGAGGCGGGGACGAGATGAAAGGTGCAGGGGCCGATGTGAGCTCCTTTGACTTGCAGGCATCTTTTATCAAATCACGATCACAAAGGTTTAGATGGGAGAAAATCTGATCGACTGATCTTATCCATCCATCCATCTACCCCTCTGTTTATCTATTATCAAAACTCTTAATGTCACATCCACTTGCCAGTCTCTCAGCAGTGCTGTCGTGATACCCGTCAGCGCTGGGTGCGGTCTGCCAGTCTGTTGAAGGGCACGCTCACACGCCTACAGGACCAAGAGAGAAGCGATGAACAACTCTGCCCATCTTGGAATGTTGCCGGGAAAGCAGAGAAATTAGGAAGGCAACCAAGAAAGCGTAGGTACAGACTGGCAGGATCTATTTTGCTATGCCATGGCATGCAATACTCTGCTAAAAATTCAACTCATTCGATTAGTGCAGGGACAGGCGCCGATGACGCTGAGGTGGCAAAAAATAATTGAGAAGACGGATGTTAGCAAGTTTAAACTAGCGGTCAAGTCAAGTCAAGTTGGGGAGCAGGCACTGGTACAGTGCGTTACTGCACCCACTACACGATGAAACAACTCAGGATCCCAGTTGGCAACCCCTCAGGCAGACACACAGTCCAGTCCCACCCTCCAGAAATGACCCTCTATCTCAGTGGTTCTCAAACTGTGGGGCAGGCCCCCCTAGGGGGGTGCAAAGTAACAAAAAAGGGGGGCGCGAAGATGTGAAAAAAAGAAAACAAGAATCGAAAATATGAAAAATACATTTATTGAAACCAAAAAAATTAACTTAAACTACATTCTGATACTAGAAAAATAAATATAGAGTTAGATAAATGTCGATGAAAGTTAAGTAGGTATAATAAAATATGCATCTATGATATATCAATAATTAAAAAAGAACAAATTGGTATTAGTGGGCTCCTTTCAAAAAAACATTAGGGGGGCGCGATTAAAACTGTTATGAAAACTCGGGTCGCAAATACTTAAAGGTTGAGAAACGCTGCTCTATCTGCCGCAGCCAGGTGTTACATGGGTCCAGCCACTCGGGTCCCCAACAATGAGGATCTTACGAGCCGGATCACCCTCGGGGAAACGCACCACATGGCCATAGTGGCGTAATTGATGCTCCCTCACAATGCAGGTCATGTGCCTCATTTGGGACTCCATGAGCAACACAAAGTCAAACCAACGGTACTCAAGGATTTTCCGGAGAGACACAGTACCAAAGGAGTCCAGTCTTCGTCTCAGGTCACTGGATAGCGTCCATGTCTTGCAATAATATACTTTTGTCCTTTTATATACAGTGCATCCGGAAAGTATTCCCAGTGCATCACTTTTTCCACATTTTGTTATGTTACAGCCTTATTCCAAAATGGATTAAATTCATTTTTTTCCTCAGAATTCCACACACAACACCCCATAATGACAATGTGAAAAAAGTTTGAGATTTTTGCAAATTTATTAAAAATAAAAAAACTGAGAAAGCACATGTACATAAGTATTCACAGCCTTTGCCATGAAGCTCCAAATTGAGCTCAGGTGCCTCCTGCTTCCCCTGATCATCCTTGAGATGTTTCTGCAGCTTCATTGGAGTCCACCTGTGGTAAATTCAGTTGATTGGACATGATTTGGAAAGGCACACACCTGTCTATAGAAGGTTCCACAGTTGACAGTTCATATCAGAACACAAACCAAGCATGAAGTCAAAGGAATGGTCTGTAGACCTCCGAGACAGGATTGTCTCGAGGCACAAATCTGGGGAAGGTTACAGAAAAATGTCTGCTGCTTTGAAGGTCCCAATGAGCACAGTGGCCTCCATCATCCGTAAGTGAAAGAAGTTCAAAACCACCAGGACTCTTCCTAGAGCTGGCCGGCCATCTAAACTGAGCGATCGGGGGAGAAGTGCCTTAGTGAGGGAGGTGACCAAGAACCCGATGGTCACTCTGTCAGAGCTCCAGAGGTCCTCTGTGGAGAGAGGAGAACCTTCCAGAAGGACAACCATCTCTGCAGCAATCCACCAATCAGGCCTGTGTGGTAGAGTGGCCAGACGGAAGCCACTCCTTAGTAAAAGGCACATGGCAGCTCGCCTGGAGTTTGCCAAAAGGCACCTGAAGGACTCTCAGACCATGAGAAAGAAAATTCTCTGGTCTGATGAGACAAAGATTGAACTCTTTGGTGTGAATGCCAGGCGTCACGTTTGGAGGAAACCAGGCACCGCTCATCACCAGGCTAATACCATCCCTACAGTGAAGCATGGTGGTGGCAGCATCATGCTGTGGGACTGGGAGACTAGTCAGGATAAAGGGAAAGATGACTGCTGCAATGTACAGAGACATCCTGGATGAAAACCTGCTCCAGAGCGCTCTTGACCACAGACTGGGGCGACGGTTCATCTTTCAGCAGGACAACGACCCTAAGCACACAGCCAAGATATCAAAGGAGTGGCTTCAGGACAACTCTGTGAATGTCCTTGAGTGGCCCAGCCAGAGCCCAGACTTGAATCCGATTGAACATCTCTGGAGAGATCTTAAAATGGCTGTGCACCGACACTTCCCATCCAACCTGATGGAGCTTGAGAGGTGCTGCAAAGAGGAATGGGCCAAACTGGCCAAGTATAGGTGTGCCAAGCTTGTGGCATCATATTCAAAAAGACTTGAGGCTGGAATTGCTGCCAAAGGCGCATCGACAAAGTACTGAGCAAAGGCTATGAATACTTATGGACATGGGATTTCTCAGTTTTTTTATTTTTAATAAATTTGCAAAAACCTCAAGTAAACTTTTTTCACGATGTCATTATGGGGTGTTGTGTGTAGAATTCTGAGGAAAAAAATGAATTTAATCCATTTTGGAATAAGGCTGTAACATAACAAAATGTGGAGAAAGTGATGCGCTGGGAATACTTTCCGGATGCACTGTAGATATCGGGAGCACCACACATTCCTTTTCAGCGACCTCATGACCCCCCATGCTCTCACAATCTGTGTACTGACTTCATAGGAAGAGTCACTAGAGTCACATGAATGTCACTGCCGAGGTAAGCAAACCTCTTGACGAGATCGACACTCTGAATTAGGGTTAGGTCTGTGTTGGGGTGGGGGTATCTACAAACAGACTGATGACCCCTGCAGGATAAAGTTTTAATTTATACGAGTGATGTCATTTGGTGGGAGGGGTTTTCAACAACAACAACATTTATTTACAGTTGTGAAGATATAAGAAAGAGACAACACTCTCACGAAGTTTTGTGGTTTTGCCGTCCCCAGTAGTCTTGCTCAGACTCATACTGTACATTCAAACATTGAATTACAACCAGGACAAAGGATTAGTGAAATAGTCGGACAGGAAATTATGTACAACGGGTATGATGGGAAAATCCAGGAAGCGTCAGAGATGATGTGGAAACGTGGAGCTGGGAGTGATGTCATCAGAACGGGACAGAAGGGAGTTGTAAACACTGAAGGGAATGTGGTATAGCGGGTCCAGAGCTCATGTCAAAAGGGCCAGTTTTAAATAAATAATCGCCAGACTCGCGGCTTAGCAAGGGGGCGTGGTGGTGTGTGGCCGAGCGGTTCTCAGGGAATTCTTGATGCGGGCGTTTCCTCGCTTAAGTGCACAAATGTGGGGAATCGTCCGCATCCGTAATTGTTCCCGGGAGCTACTTATTACCACAGCTGATCCACGTCCCCGTAATATATAGAAGCGCGAGGCGGCTAGCAGGGGAAGGATGAAGAAAAATCAAAGAAAAGAAAAGATGGAGGTTGCAGAGAAAGAAAGCAGAAAGTAGGAAGCAGTGTGGAGAAAGTCGGTGCATGAGTGAGAGGGAGAAAGAGAGAGCGTGAATGAGCGCTCATAGGCAGCTGGACAGTGAGCCCTAGCGGGGTGTTTGGCCAACAGCGAGGGCAGTTGGTAGTGGTCACTCCCGCTGAGCATTCTGAAAGGAGCGAGAGTGACCAGCAGAAGGATGACTCGCCGTGAAAGACGGCGGGAGTCGGGAGGCTTGGGTCTGGAGAGCACAACCGAAGCCAGGGATCGGGAAGCCTCCAGATCAGAAATGGAAAGAAGGTCAGCTGCAGGAAGGGCGACTCCACTGTTGAGAAGCCTGATGAGAAAAGCAGGGGAGCCGCCAGGTAAAAGAAGACGCCGGGCTTTGTGTTTTTTAAAGGACTGCTTCCAGCTGTTGTTTTAACCTCGTTGATTTTAAAGAGTTTTTTCTAATGGATTTTAACCTCCACTTCACAACTGTTTTGTTGGATTATTTATTTAAGGAATTAATGCACTGCACTATTTATTTGAACAGAAAGGACTCCTTCTTCAGCTTGACGGCATCCCTCACCGCCGGTGCCCACCAACGACAGGCACCGACCACCTTATGGCCACAGCTCCGGTCAGCCGCCTCAACAATAGAGGCACGGAACATGGCCCATTCGGACTCAATGTCCCCCACCTCCCTCGGGACGTGGTCGAAGTTCTGCCGGATGTGGGAGTTGAAGCTACTTCAGACAGGGGGCTCTGCCAGACGTTCCCAGCAGACCCTCACAATATGTTTGGGCCTACCAGGCCTGACCGGCATCCTCTCCCACCAATGAGGCCAACTCATCACCAGGTGGTGATCAGTTGACAGCTCCGCCCCTCTCTTCACCAGATTGTCCAGGACATGTGGCCGCAAGTCTGATGACATGACCACAAAGTCGATCATCAAACTGAGGCCTAGGGTGTCCTGGTGCCAGGTTCACATATGGACACCCTTATGCTTGAACGTGGTGTTTGTTATGAACAATCCGTGACGAGCACAGAAGTCCAATAACAAAACACCACTCGGGTTCAGATCGGGGGGGCCATTCCTCCCAATCACGCCCTTCCAGGTCTCACTGTCATTGCCCACGTGAGCATTGAAGTCTCCCAGCAGTACGAGGGAGTCCCCAGAAGGTATGCCCTCTAGCACCCCCTCCAGGAACTCCAAAAAGGGTGGGTACTCCAGACTGCTGTTCGACGCATACGCACAAACAACAGTTAGGACCCGTTCTCCCACCCGAAGGCGGAGGAAGGCTACCCTCTCGTCTACTGGAGTGAACCCCAATGAACAGGCTCCAAGTCGGGGGGCAATCAGTATACCCACACCCGCTCTGCGCCTCTCACCAGGGGCAACTTAAGAGTGGTAGAGAGTCCAGCCCCTCTCAAGGAGATTGGTTCCAGAGTCCAAGCTGTGCATTGAGGTGAGCCCGACTATATCTAGCCGGAACTTCTCCACCTCGCGCACTAGCTCAGGCTCCTTCCCCTTCAGAGTGGTGACATTCCACATCCCATGAACCAGCTTCTGTAGCCGAGGATCGGACCGCCAAGGTCCCCCCCGCACTGCACCCAACCTACTTGGCCCCTCCTACAGGTGGTGAGCCCATGGGAATGGGGACCCATGTTGCCTCTTTGGGCTGTGCCCGGCCGAGCCCCATGGGTGCAGGCCCAGCCACCAGGTGTTTGCCATCAAGCCTTACCTCCAGGCCTGGCTCCAGAGGGGGGCCCCAGTGACCCGCGTCCGGGCGAGGGAAAACGCCGTCCAAAGTTTTTATTTGTCATGGTAGGTTTTCTGAACCGCTTTTTGTCTCTTCCCTCACCTAGGACCAGTTTGCCTTGGGTGACCATACCAGGGGCATAAAGCCCCCGACAACAGAGCTCTTAGGATCATTGGGACACACAAACCCCTCCACCACGATAAGGTGGCGGCTCGAGGAGGAGTCCATTGTAATATATATATTTTTTCTTTTTCTTTTAAATTTGCAAGAAATAATGAAAGGATTTTCTAAGGGTTTTGTCCATTTATATTTTTTAACCTTTGAAAAAATATGAAAGATTACATTTAGTAAAATGAGTGAGTCCCCGAGGTTAAAATTAACCTTCAGGTTGGGTTGAATCTTTTTAAATTATTTTTAAGTTAATTTGAATTTAGGGATATTTCATAGAAATTGGTGTTTGCATTAAAAACTTTCATCATTTATAATGTGTTAGGACATTTAATAAATGTTGTCACGTGCATGCGCATAGGGGACAGCTGAAGGGCTCAAGTGACTGTAATTCTACCTCCGCACCAGGGGTTGGTGCTGTGTCCTAATGCCTTTCTCTCTTTCCCCCTTTTGCTGATCAGATGATTGACGTCTATAACACTTCTGACGTCACTTCCTGTGTCTGTCCACCTGGACCCGCCTCTTCCTGATAACCGGAAGCTCCGCCATCTTTGTCAGTTCGTTCCTCAACTCGAGTCTGAAAAGATTATCTCTGCAATTACTTTGTGTGTGTTTCCTTCTTTGCTTGCAATTCAGTCATACAGGGTTACAGAGTTGGTACCCTCATGCTTTATCTTTGTCATCTTGTTTCTCTTACAAGGACATTTAAAATTAGTTTTGATTTCTTTATAAGTTGTTTACTCCCTCTTCTTTAGAGTATTTAAGTAAGACAAACACTTTGGGTGGTGGATGTTGTTGATTTATTCGGTATATAGGGACAGTTAGGATCAGGGTCACACTTAAAATTCACACTGAAATTCTTCTCGACATAGATGAGATTTATCTGAGCCCATGTATTTGGTTAACCTTTTTGGGGAATTAATTTTCCCAAAACTAACCCTAACAGGTACCCAACATCCCATCAAACCCACCACACTCATCAATTGCGCTAAAACTTCACGATGGGCTTTGCCATCTAAATATTATTATTTTGATAAAAATAATATTTTATAATATTAAAATCCATCCATCCATTATCCAACCTGCTATATCCTAACTACAGGGTCACGGGGGTCTGCTGGGGCCAATCCCAGCCAACACAGGGAGCAAGGCAGGAAACAAACCCCGGGCAGGGCGCCAGCCCACTGCAGGGCACACACACACACACACCAAGCACACACTAGGGACAATTTAGACTCGCCAATGCACCTAACCTGCATGTCTTTGGACTGTGGGAGGAAACCGGAGCGCCCGGAGGAAACCCACACAGACACGGGGAGAACATGCAAACTCCACGCAGGGAGGACCCGGGAGGTGAACCCAGGTCCCCAGGTCTCCCAACTGCGAGGCAGCAGCGCTACCCACTGCGCCACCGTGCCGCCAAATATTAAAATATTAATGAATAATATTATTAATATTTATATAATATTGTATTTATATACTATTTATAATATTATAAATATTACACTGTGGTGGGCTGGCGCCCTGCCCAAGGTTTGTTTCCTGCCTTGCACCCTGTTTTGGCTGGAATTGGCTCCAGCAGACCCCTGTGACCCTGTAGTTAGGATATAGCGGGTTGGATAATGGATGGATGGATAAATATTACAATTAGTAATATATTAAAATATGAAACAGCTAACAACACCCCTGATTTACAACTGTTGCAGTTGGGATCGATTTTGGTAGCCTTGAACTGCAAAAACTGAGTTTGAAAGTTGGAAGTTGATATTCCAGCAGGTAGAACTGTTGAAATCGCGGCATTGTTGGTGTACTGTTTGAGGTCTGGCAACAGACTTGGCACCCCCTGGTAGGTTTAGCTTTGTTTTGCCCCTATTTATGTTGGGGTGAACTGGAAAAAAGCTTTGAAGATGAATGGTAACAGCTTTATTTCTCAAACAAATTGGCCTACTTTCACCTTAAGAAACTGACTGTTGCCCCCTACAGGTTTGACTTTGCTTTACACCCTGTGGCAAGCGGCTAGGGGTGGCACACAGCCGAGATGCCCGGAAGGACCGGAGGAGGGCTTATACATCCTCCAGACCATGAGGGGGTGACCACCCTGGTGGCTTTGGGGACCACGGGAACAGAGCTTAGAAGCTCAACCCTATAGGGGCCCGTGGTCACCGCCAGGGGGCGCCCCGATGCCTGGAGACCCCTGCTCCTCAGCAATTCTGCCACACCCAGAAGTGCTGGGGGGAAGACGACCAGGGACACCCGGCCAGGGACACCAGGAGTGCTTCCGCCACAGCGTGGAGTGTCGGCCGTCACTCATTGGGAGGCACCTGGAGCGCATCCGGGTGGATATAAAAGGGGCCGCCTCCCTCCATTCGATGGCTGGAGTCGGGAGGAAGAGAGACAGAGTCTTGGAGGAGAGGAGTGGAGGCAGACCTGAGGAAGGCATAAGGAAGGAAGGAAGGCCTGGACTTTGGGGGAGCACTGGGGTTGTGTGTGTCACCTTTGTATATAGAAGTATGTATAATAAACGTGTGTTGGGTGAATCATCAGTGTCTGCCTGTCTGTGTCCGGGCTGCTTTCCACAACCCATTAGTGGAGGGATACCTTGAGGTGGAAAATAAAAGATGAATGTTAGTAGGTTGAATTGCTTTGGGTTTGTACTTTTGTGTATCTACTAACAGACCTGGTGCCCCCCGCAGGAGTAACAATGTATTACAACAAATGCTGCTGGACTACACTCTGGTGGCCTAATGCATGGGAAATACATTTACGAGATGAATGTTGGAGAATGTATCACTCCAGTCAGCATGAATTAACTTGTCTTGTATGGGTGTGTCTAGCAAAAGAGTGCTGCCCCTGCAGGTTTAACTTTGCTTTACACCCATTAGTGCAGGGATACCTTGAGATGGAAAGTAAAAGATGGATGTTAGTAGGTTGAATACATCAGGCATATTGGTCTGCTTTGGCTTTGTACTTTTGTGTATCTACCAACAGATCTGGTGCCCTCCGCAAGTGTAACACTGTATTACAACAAATACTGCTGGTTGCACACTCTGGTGACCTAATGCTGGGAAAAAAAGATTAGAAGATGAATGAATGGAAAACTTAATCCTTCAGTCAGCATGAATTAAATTGGCTTGTTTGGGTGTGTCTAGCAAAAGAGTGCTGCCCCCTGCAGGTTTAACTTTGATTTGCACCCAATGCTGTTGGGATCAGCTAGAAAACATTTCAAAGGCAAATGGTAGACACCTCATTATGTGTTATGATCTACTGAGTTCCTAAGCACAAGATATCCCATAAATTCTCATAAATTTGGGGGGGGGGGGGGGTCAAACCATAGCTAGCCCAGAGCTGTCTTAACAGCATTATAGGCTCCGAGGAAAGGCTGTGCAGTGGGGCCCCTACCTACAAAACCACTCAGAAAGTCACAACATACGTAGATTAGCATGGGGCCCCTATGCTCATGAAAACCAACCGGGCAACTGCCTAGCGTGCCCATGCATTAAGATGGCCCTGGTCTAGCCATGAAAAAGGCAATGAAGAATCTTTATAAATAAAAAGGTTTATTTTCCGAATAATGCCCTGAAAACCACAAAGAACACAGAAGGTGCTGCCCTCCAAATAGGCAAACCCAAGAGCACACACAGTCCCCAATCCGAAATGTCAAGAATGGTTAAACGTCAGAGCACGAGGTCACAAAAATCCAGTAAATCACAGTAAATCAAAAAGCACAACAGACACACAGGAGAATTTGCCAACCTTCTAGCACATTCATAATGAACCGCAAGGGACTTCGGGTTAGTGCTGGATTGGTAACTAAAATTTTCAATGTAATGTAATGTATTGATACCAGCTTTTGGACCACACCACCAAAATGGTTGAAAATAACTCCAATCCCCCCCCCCCACCTCGGGTCTTAGTCCACCCCTCCTGAAGTACCACACTACTCACTGCTTCACTCTTAATATCATGAAGGCATGTAGTGTGCAATTGGCAAAGCCCTCCGTGAACTCCCAGTCCCATCAAAGCAATGAGGGTGGGGATCCCCGTGAAGTCCCAATGTTGAGGACGACGTTGAGGGGTTGAGAGGAAAGGCGAAGTAGCTTTCTGGTAGCGTGCTAACCTATGGTGGGTTTTCCTCAGACTGTAAAGGGCTAAGGGCACTCCCTTGCAATGATGGGCAGATGGCCCCACACCTTGAGGGACCACCCACAAAACACAAGAATAAATAAACAACAATGCTAACGTAAAATAAAAAACAAACAACACAATAGTCATAAAAGAGACATTTGAACCCCAGCCAATGTGGAATAATTTCCAGAAATGTAACATTATGCAAGTCAGCACTGAATAAGATGGCCCACTTTGGTGGGAACCGCAACCTGCTGACTGGTGCCCCCTGCAGGTTCAGCTTTGCTTTACACCTGCTATTGAATGTTTAGAATCTGGCGGGTCTACTTTAACAGGTGAATGGTGTCAGGCCAGGCGTAACCCACCAGAATGCCCAGATAGATTAAAGCCTCTCATTTTTTCCTTGTCCACATAATTAACTTGTTGGTTACATTTTGCCATTTAGTCCCATGTCTAAATCCCAAGGAAAGCATGAAATGAAGGCAATTAAGGCTTACCTGCTAACCCGCCTTCCTGCCTGTAAAGCCATCACAAGCTCCAGGTGCCCACACTGGTCTTAAGTGATGCCCCAAACCGATGGCATGTTACGAGCGAGAAGCTCATGGAGTCCTAAACCCCATCTCATACAACATGACGGACTATTTAGCTGGGATTCCGCCTGCAGTGTGAAAGGAGGTTAATTAATCATCCGGGAGGTGACCAAGCGAGTCCTCCAGCTAAAACAAATCATCCTGGCACGTTAACCTTCTCTTTAGTGTGTGATGTCAACAGCTTGAGTCTTGGCAGTGGGGCACGAGGGCAGCTGTCAGACGCTCAACTATGAATCATGGCGTTGACATGAAGTCGGAGGACTCGAGGCAGCTACCGGTGCTGGCACTTTGCGAAATGCCATCTGAGGTACCAGTCCAACCACCCAAAGGCAGCACCTTCTCCTTAATGCACATACTGTACAACACGTACCATGTTTCTATACAGGCTTGGCAATACAGTGCAGTCTGTGAATATCGGACAAAAGCATAATATAATATCCATTACAATGAGCGTTCAAACAATAAAGCACAAAATAGGCATTAGAAACAACACACTTGTATGATTTGAAAGTGAATGTAAAACAAATTGAAGACGTAAAGCTCTTCCTTCTGTGTAAATGCCTTGGCAAAATACCAAGATGACCGCCCTTTTAACTAAACATTGGCAGGCAGGTTAACTCTTTTAGGGCGAATGTTGACTTTTGTCAACAGGAGGGGTTGAGAGTGTTAATCAACTGTAAACGATGACAAAACCCGCCATTACGTTTGAGTTTGACTCTCTTTGCTAGAAGGAAAGTTAGCTTGGTTGGTCTGACCGAGATTCCCTGTGCTTGGGTGAGTAGCGAAGAGCAAACAACAGCAAAAATGGTTTCATCATCTGGTGAGAGATGGAAGCAAAACTACTCAGTGGATGACATTTTGCATCTTCTTCTTCTTCTTTCGGCTGCTCCCATTAGGAGTTGCCACAGTGGATCATCTTCTTCCATATCTTCCTGTCCTCGTCATCTTGCTCTGTCACACCCATCACCTGCATGTCCTCTCTCACCACATCCATAAACCTCCTCTTAGGCCTTCCTCTTCTCTTCTTACCTGGCAGCTCTATCCTTAGCACCCTTCCCTCAATATCATAGCATCTCTCCTCTGCACATGTCCACACCAACGTAATCTCGCCTCTCTGACTTTGTCTCCCAACCGTCCAACTTGAGCTGACCCTCTAATGTCCTCATTTCTTATCCTGTCCATCCTCGTCACACCCAATGCAAACAGCATCTTTTAACTCTGCCACCTCCAGCTCTGTCTCCTGCTTTCTGGTCAGTGCCACCGTCTCCAACCCATATAACATAGATGGTCTCACTACGGTCCTGTAGACCTTCCCTGTCACTTTTGCTGATACCCGTCTGTCACAAATCACTCCTGACACTCTTCTCCACCCAATCCCCATTACTCTGTACTGTTGATCCCAAGTATTTAAACTCATCCACCCTTGCCAACTCTACTCCCCTCATCCTCACCATTCAACTGACCTCCCTCTCGTTTACACACATGTATTCTGTCTTGGTGGTCTTACTCACCTTCATTCCTCTCCTCTCTAGAGCAGATCTCCACATCCCCAGGGTCTCCTCAACCTGCTCCCTACTCTCACTACAGATCACAATGTCATCAGCAAACATCACAGTCCACGGAGACTCCTGTCTAATCTCGTCTGTCAGACCGTCCATCAGCATTGCAAATAAGAAAGGGCCCAGAGCCGATCCCTGATGTAATCCCACTTCTGTCACTCCTACCGCAGACCTCACCAGTGTCACACTTCCCTCGTACATATCCTGTCCCTCTCTTACATACTTCTCTGCCACTCCCGACTTCCTCATACAATACCACAGCTCCTCTCGAGGCCCCCGTCATATTCTTTCTCCAGGTCCACAAAGACGCAATGCAGCTCCTTCTGTCCCTCTCTAAACTTCTCCATCAACATCCTCAGAGCAATCATCACATCTGTGGTGCTCCTTCCTGGCATGACACCATCCTGCTGCTTGCTAATCATCACCTCACTTCTTAACTGAGCTTCCATTACTCTTTCCCATACCTTCATGCTGTGGCTCATCAATTTTATTCCCCTGTAGTTACTGCAGTCCTGCACATCCCTCTTATTTTTAAATATCGGCCCACCAGTACACTTCTTCTCCACTCCTCAGGCATCCTCTCACTTTCCAAGATTCCATTAAACAATCTGGTTAAAAACTCCACTGCTGTCTCTCCTAAACACCTCCATGCTGCCACAGGTATGTCATTTGGACCAACGGCCTTTCCATTCTTCATCCTCTTCATCGCTGTCCTTACTTCCTCCTTGCTAATCTGTTACACTTCCTGATTCACTATCTCCACATCATCCAATCTCTTCTCTCTCTCGTTCTCTTCATTCATCAGCCTCTCAAAGTACTTTTTCCATCTGCTCAACACACTCTCCATCTTTATCCTTTATCACCCTAACCTGTTTCTCATCTTTCCCAGCTCGGCCCCTGTCTGTAGCCCACCGGTCCTTTTCTCCCTCCTTAGTGTCCAACCTGTCATACAACTCATCATACACCTTTTCTTTAGCCTTCGCCACCTCTCTCTTCAACTTGCTCCTTATCTCCTTGTACTTCTGTCTACTTTTTGCATCTTTCTGACTATCCCACTTCTTCAAAGTCAAAGTCAAAGTGAACTTTATTGTCATCTCAACCATATACAAGTATACAGATAGACGAAATTGCGAAGCTCAGGGTCCACAGTGTAACAACATGACGTGCAATAAATAAACTAAAAATAGAATTAAAATTTAAAATTTAAAAGTTTAAAAATTAAAAATTAAAACACAAACAAGACAAGACATTGTGCAAAGATAGGACAAAGAAGTAGCAGCAATATTGATGGGTAAGATATGTAATATAATAAATAATAAATAATATAGATAATACTGAAATGATCAGTGTATGATAATAGTTGTTTAAGACAAGTGTAGACAATGACAGGTCAGAATGTTTCACAGCAGAAGGATATCAAGAGTGTCAAAATACTTAAAGATCAGTATGAGATTTTCAGTTCTTCTCTACCTGCACACTCGTCTTCACAGGACAGGGGCTCGCATGTATAAAAGTTTTGTTTTCAGAGGTGGTTGAGGCAGTGCGGAAGATCCCAGGGGGCAGCCTGGTGTTAAGGAGTCTGACAGCTTGGGGGTAAAAACTCTCCTGCATCCTGGCAGATCTGGCTTTGATGCTGCAGTATCTTCTCTTGGATGGCAGAAGTGTGAAAAGTCCATGTGAGGGGTGTAAGGGGTCCTGCACAATGCTGCAGGCCTTGCGGACACTGCGTTTGTAAAATATGTCCTGTAGTGAAGGGAAAGGCACCCCAATAATGTTCTCTACTGTCTTCACTATCCTTTGCAGGCGCTTGCGGTCGGATATGTTGCAGTTGCCATACCAGACCGTGATGCAGCTGGTCAGTACACTCTCAATGGTGCCTCTGTAGAACATGGTGAGGATGGAAGGGGGAAGACTTGCTCGCTTCAGCCGCCTCAGGAAGTGTAGTCTCTGCTGGGCTTTCTTGATTAGTGATGAGGTGTTGTGTGTCCACGTAAGTTCCTCAGTTATGTGCACACCGAGGAACGTGGTACTCTTAACAATCTCCACATCAAAACCGTTGATGCTGAGTGGGATGTTGCCATCCTCTTCCTCTGTATACTCTACTGTATTTCCCCATGTCACTGAATTGGACTGTTGGACTCCGATTTTAATGTAAATGATCTAGAGATTGAGATCAAAAACAAAAGTGAGGTACCCGCATCAGCAGATCAGTGCCCAGATAATCGTGGAGCTGAACAAGTTTGTGTAGTTGATGCACCTATGGCAATGTTTGCCCAGGTGGACCGTCAGAGAACAAAACAAAGGCACGTGTGACCAGTTTTCATCCGATCGTCACTCAACAGCATTCTCATGAACATTGACTGCTAAATCAAACGCCGCCCTGGGACTTTCATCCTTGACATCACTGATTCCTTTCAGTAAGCTTTTTTTTTTAAGACTATTTTATCCAGACTTTACTATCGATCTTATTTTCTATTACTTATTATTGTTTTTAATAAATAGTAACTTGTTTTCATCTTTCTATGCTTTGTCTTAATGTCTAGAGTGATTGAAGTAATAAGGTAAAATTCTAAGAGCACCTGGCGTAGCTGGAGATTTTGCCATTAGCTCTGTGCTGCGGGGTTTTAAGGCTGAGAGTGAGGCGCCACTCAATACTTAGGGGACAGTATGAGAAGAAGGTATTCTTGGCTGATAAATGGCCTATAGTCAAGGATACTGAGTCTTTGTATGTTTTAATATTTTCTTGGAGACCAAAAGTAACATTTAGGTCTGAGGTCTATTTAAAACATCATACGTTGTCCGTGCCGATAATAAATAAGTCTTTTGATGTGCTGAGAGAGTGACAAGTTGTGTTATACTTAAAGCATTTGTGTGGTTTTTAAGTGCTAAAGTTAGCCAACTGTGTGTGAGTCATTTGTAGGGCACTGTTGTGGTTAGGGTCTGAGTGTGTGTGAATCTATGTATGTGTGTGTTATTATTTAGGGTGCGGGAGTAGACCAATCCAATAACGAACTTGACAAAGAAAAGGGAAAATAGACGATAACACAGATGAATCTCGACGTTTTAGACCTCCCTGAATTTCTCATACATGAAGTAAAGGGAAAGTATTGTAATTGTCCAAAGATTCAATTTCGAGATTTTCATGAATCTCGACATTTTAGACCTCTCTGAATTTCTTGTATACAAAGTAAAGGGAAAGTATTGGAATCCTCCAAAAATTCAATTTCAAGATTTTGATGAATCTCGATGTTTTAGACCTCCCTGAATTTCTCATACATGAAGTAAAGGGAAAGTATTGTAATTGTCCAAAGATTCAATTTCTAGATTTTAACATGAATCTCGACATTTTAGACCTCCCTGAATTTCTCATATACGAAGTTTAGGGAAAGTATTGGAATCCTCCAAAAATTCATTTCGAGATTTTGATGAATCTCGACATTTTAGACCTCCCTGAATTTGTCGTACACGAAGTATAGGGATAAAGTATTGTAATTGTCCAAAAATTCCATTTCGAGATTTTGATGAATCTCAACGTTTTAGACCTTTTAGAGTCCGAAAATACCATTTTTGGAATTATGTCTGTGTGTGTGTGTGTGTGTGTGTGTGTGTGTGAGTGTGTAAACAAGATAACTTGAGTACACTTTCATTTAGGTCAACCACATTTTGCATAAAAGTATTAGGTACAAAACGTAGATTTCTATCAACTTTTGGGCTATTTCTGTTAACCGGAAGTGGTACTTTATCTTTTATTCATGCAGCTGCAGAGTCTGATTTATTCAACTTTACTTTTATAATTGTTCAATATGATATTAATGGTTCTTTAATGCACATAATTTAAAAATGTAATCATTGTCTTGTGGTTTACTCCTCAGATATCCATCCCCATATCTGAGTATACGAGAAAGTCGAGGGGAAACCACTCACAATTTTTATTTATTACACAGATATGTTGTTTTTTCAGCTGCCACCTCACTGCTTCAGAATCCTGGATTCTCCTGTGTGGAGATTTATCTTTTTTTTTTGTGTGTCTGTATGGATTTTATTCCAGGTTTTTAGGTTTTCAGAGACATCACCAAGACAGGAGACTCTAAATCTAAATCTAGGGGAGACCGCTTCCGATTCTTGCTGGTAATACAACTTGCACGTGTGTCATGTTAAGTTCTGAGGATGTGCTCAGAGGATGCATGTGACGATGCGGGTTCCGCTTCATGTTCCCATCCACTTTTGGGAGTTCTCGAACCCGAAACCGTCAGTAATGTAACCAACCAGATGAGCTGGACAGTGAGGACACCAACGAAGCAAGGGAATGGTGCAAAAAAGGTGCAAGGGTGCTTTTATTAAAAACAATTCCAAACAGTGTTCAAATAAATAGTGCAGTGTTTCAATATGTCAAATAAATAAATAATCCATTCAAACAGTGAAGACTGTGGAGGTTAAAATCCAATAAATAAATCCTTTAAAAACAAGGTTAAAACAATGGCTGGAATGTTGCCTTCTACTGGCGGCTCCCCTGCTTCTCCCATCCTGGATCTGCACCAGGGGTGTTGCCCTACCTGCAGCTGAGCTTCTCTTTCCAGTCTGTAGCCTTGCACTCCCTGGCTCCGTAGGGCTCTCCAGACTGACTTGGGTACCCCAGCAACCAGGGCTCCCACCTCCCAAGCCTCCTGACTCCTGCTACCTTGTGCAGCTAGCCAACCACCTTCTGGTCACTCCTGCTCCTCCAAAGTGCTCAGCAGGAACAACCACTTGGTGCTATTCCCATGTGTCGGCCAAATACCCCGCTAGGGCTCACTTCCCAGCTGCCTTCACTGATCAGCGGACCTGCCCTCTCGCTCTCTCTGTCTCTCTCTCTTTCACGCAAGCACCGACTTCTTCACTTCCAGCGTTGTCTTCTTTTACCTCCTTTAACCTGCATTCTTTCAATCATCATTCTCCCCTTCCGCACTCGCGCTTCACCTATTTATTATGGGGATGTGGCACAGGTGTGGCGTTTAGCAGCTCTCGGCATTATGGATACAGACGATTCCCCATCTGTGCACTTAAGTGAGGAAATGCTGCATCAGGTAGCGTCCGAG
This sequence comes from Erpetoichthys calabaricus, assembly GCF_900747795.2. Classification (NCBI taxonomy): domain Eukaryota; kingdom Metazoa; phylum Chordata; class Cladistia; order Polypteriformes; family Polypteridae; genus Erpetoichthys; species Erpetoichthys calabaricus. The sequence continues at coordinate 247,208,366 of NC_041398.2, read as the reverse complement.
AACTGCTCCAGCCACACTACCAGGCCCCCTCTCTAAGCCGCGAGTGCGGTGATTATTTATTTAAAAACTGGCCTTTTCATCTGAGCCGTGGACCCACGGTCGATAGAATGAGGTGCACCCCGGTTATAAACTCCAGTCAGTTCTTTAGTAGTCTAACGGCCTTGGGAAAGAAAGAGTTCTTCAGCCTGGACGTCCTGCATTGCATACTCTATACCTCCTGCCTGAGAGTAGAAGTGTGAAGAGTTCGTGTTGGGGGTCCCTGAGGATCGAGGCAGTTCTCCTGCGGACTCTGCAGTTGTAGATGCTCTGCAGAGAGGGCAGTGGGGTCCTGGTGATCTTCTCTGCAGGCGTTTGCGGTCCACAGCAGTAGTGTTGCCGTACCACACGGTGATGCAGCTGGTCAAGATGCTCTCAACAATGCAGCTGTAAAAGTTGCTGAGGATCTTAGTTGACATACCAAACTTCCTCAGCCTCCTCAGAAAGTCCAGACGCTGCTGAGCCCTCTTGACCAGCTGTGTGGTGTTAAGTGTCCAAGTGAGGTCCTCACTGATGTAGACGCCCAGGTATTTAATGCTGCTCACCCTCTCCACTTCAAGCCCTCGGATGAACACTGACCGGTGAGGTCTCCTCTCCTTCCTCATGTCTGCTATCATCTCCTTCATCTTGTCTGTGTTGAGGGTGAGGTTGTTGTCCTCACACCATGACGCCAGACTGTCCACCTCCCTCCTGTAGGCAGCCTCGTCCCCACCAGTGATGCGTCCTATCACTGCAGTGTCGTCTGCGAACTTCAGGATGATGTTATCTTTGTGGGAGGCGACACAGTCCTGGGTGAACAGGGTGTAGAGGACGGGGCTTCCATGTGGGATGCCTGTGTTTGTGATAATGGTGGCTGAAGTCCTATTACCAATCCTGATAGACTGGGGCCTGCCAGTCACAGAGGGTGGGGTGCAGGCCAAGTGCAGACAGTTTATTCGCAGATGATGTCAACTTTGTGCTGTTTAAGTATTACAGCAAGTTCGCTTCTTTGTCCAGTTACTGTTTCGATTTTCAATGTGGCAGTATGCAGTGATTTCACTTGGGGCAACTTCTTCATGAACCGGTAGCCATTGCTTACTTCTCGCGGCAGTCAGGAGAGACCGATGTGTATCGCTTCCGGGGTACACCCTAGCATTATTCTTTGGCCTTATTAATGACATTTGATCCATTTGTTGACCGACTGGCTTGTCACCCTAGCCTGTCAGCTTGGTCCGTGTTCAGTTGAGCTCTGCACTGTCTGGCGGGCAGTCCCCAGCGGCATCAGTAGGAGGAACGGACCCTGCCACCAGAAAACAATCAATTTCTTTATTCTCCAAAAACAGAATCCATTTTCTTTTGTTCTTGCGCTAACCTGCCCCCTATTATACAGACCGACCTGTAGTCAGTGCCTGCCGATTAACACGCCACATGGCAATCACCGTATGAAGCCAGCACGCTCTTTCACGTGCACACTATGCACTGGCACAAGCTAGCTTGCCAGCAGCCATACGGTCCATGCACAGCACCTGTGACAACATATCGTTCTCTTTTATACTTCGTCCACTGATGTTGTTGAATGCCAATGTATGATCTGATGTTACAGAAAGGGGTTTTCCTTTGCATCAGGTTTTGTTTATTTTAAAAATGTGCAATGTGCTCTCTGCATTTTTATTTCCAATATGTTTTTTTAGGAGACTTTTCAACTGTAGATGGTTCATCGTAAAGAGAAGTTTGCTGTCTGTTGGACCAGGTTAACGAGATCACCTCTGATCTTTGCTGTTCAAAATCCAACAGAGTCTAGTTACAGACCTCCAATGTTCCACTCCATTGAGAAGGTTGCCACTTTATAACATCTGATTACATTATGGTTAAGATTGGGGGGGTTACTGGAGTCAAGTTGGATTGATTTAGAAATATGATACTCAGTGTAGCCGTCTAATTGTGGCCACAAAGTTTTAAACAAAATTCACCTATGGAACATCAGCGAGACTACGCCTATTGTGATATGTCTGTCCCCATGAATCAACTCGGCAGTCCTCCCGTAGACCCAAATTTAATGCACTTATTCTTCAAAGAAATTCGTACTGAGAGTTCAATTTTCGTTGAGATATCTTGAACAGATCATGCTGTACAAAGTTTTGAAATTTCAAAATATCCCCTTGAAAAGTATTGGCACATTTGTATGGAGTTAGATTACTTCCAAAAGTCTGTATCCATGTACCCGCACATTTTATAAACACAACCTCATTCTCCACCTCTTAACGGGAACTCCATGACTTGGAACTTACTAAAAGTTTCACCAGTTTCCAGTGGGGAGGAGATGTGCCTCATGATTGGCTGGTTAGCATTGACTACTCCCATTGGCTAGAAGAACAAAGCCCCGCCTTTGCCTCACCGCTTTCACTCTCAAATAATTTTGCCAGTAATGCTTGTCACTGCCCAATTTGGACTGTAAACCTATTGTGGACAATGCATGCATACGTCATTTTTGCTACGCTGCCCATTTCAGATTACGTATGCGCGAGATCATTTTTAATTTACAGTAAAATGAATTATTTTAATAATGTAATTGGAATTCTGTTCATATAAGTTTTCTGTACATTAGTTAATGTTTGGAAATTGTTTGTGGAAACAAAGAAGTAGTTTGGTTTGTGTGTCTTCCTAACTGAACGCGACTATTTGTCTCTTCTCTCAGCAGATGATGAAAATGTAGTAACAGAACTGGCACTCTGCATCTTTTAATTTGCGTGTTGACTGTTCAGGTTGTGCATTTAATGATATGTTTGCTTTTTAATGTAAAAATATTTGTTTAGTTCTAGATTCACTCTTTTGATAAACAACACAGAAGTAAATAGTGGTTACTTTAAAAAAATAACTAAATACAACCCATTTGAATGATGTATGTTTAAAATTTAATAAAATGATAGTATTAAAAAATCAATAGTTACAATAAAAATAATCAACATTCCAAATAGTCAGTCAGTGTCCAACCCACTATATCCTAACTACAGGGTCATGGGGGTCTGCTGGAGCCAATCCCAGCCAACACTGGGTAGGAACAAACCCCCAGCAGGGTGCCAGCCCACCGCAGGGCACACACACTAGGGACAATTTAGGATCACCATTGCACCTAACCTGCATGTCTTTGGACTGTGGGAGGAAACCGGAGCACTCAGAGGAAACCCACGCAGACACGGGAAGAACATGCAAACTCCACACAGGAAGCGAACCCAGGTCTCCTAACTGCGAAGCAGCAGCGCTACCACTGCGCCACCATAATAATGTAGTAATTATGTTAATGAAAGTATTTTCCCATCCCACTGAAAATATACAACACTGTAGCTGCTCCTTAAAGTTCTGACTGACGTCTGAAGAGTATTTATTTGCTATCTATCTCTCTCTCTCTCTCTTTAACAGCTTTCAGACACAGTGAAAAACTAAAATAAAATAAAGCTAGTCAATTAAACAATTGATGAGTTACACAGAATTAAAACATACCGTGTGCACCTTCTGAGCAGAAATTCAGTTTTTATTACAATCTCTTTGGATTCGTCCATTATGTGCATTTCCGCTCCACCGATGAACCTTATCACGTGACCACAGCGCCCTTCCGTTAAGACTAACTTTGTATATTTACTATATGTACAATGATATTGAGATCAAAAATAAATAAAGTTGCACTTGAAAAGAAAATATCTACAATAAGCTTGCACCACAACCATTATACAACATAATTCACAAAAAATATTCCACAGACTCAAGTATAAAATTTACATATACGGGTATTTTGCGACAGCTACAGACACTTTGATATGAGCAAATAAGGAGCATCAATCACAAACCAATTACATACAAGATTCAAATAAATTAATATTTACCCTTCAAGTCCAGTCTAAAGTAGAATGTATTATCTGCCTCTGATTAGCAGGGAAACTAAAAAAAATATCAAAGCCAAACATTATCGTCGAAATTCTATTCTTGTCGCAAGTCGTAAAAACACGTTGTAAGAGAATATCGTAAAATGATAACAGAAATGATGTACCTTTGCGGCGCATGCGTTGTCCAACTCAGGTGTCCGTTCCAAATAGTAGCACAGATGTCGCGTAAGAACGGTGCCAAAAATCACGTGAATACAAAACCAACTGCATCACTCATGTTCAAAATGTCACTCGCACTTACAAAATGAGTGGTACGCTTAGACGGGCTTAGTAATCCAACTCCAGACTTTTGCCAAATTGTCCATCTTAAAACAGAAAAATGTTCAATGCGACTTCAACTACGAATCAGCTTTACTGTTTGAATTTTACCTTGACAGCGGTTAAACCATCGTGTATATTTTCCAAATTATCACCTCCGATAGATGCTGCTGACAGCAAACGGGTCTCCAATACAAGTAAACGAACCGCCATGCAGACTGCGTACTCGGGAAGGTAGTCGATGCCGCGAGAAGTTTCCGTGCCGCGGAGGGCGTCAGGCCAGCCAATCCTGCATCAGCAAATCCAGCAGCGCGCGCGCGGGAACATCTACACCAGCAAGACGTTTCCGTTTTATGAAGCCTTCCCAGCTGTTTGAGCGCAAACTGAAGAGAACCGGCTTATCGGCATCTCACTGCTTCCCGATGCTTAAAGTCGTAACAGGTAAGTTATATAATCTTTTCTTCCTAAACGTAAAAGTGTAAGAATACAAGCAAGATAAAACGAAAGGTTATCTAGATGTGAATATGGCGTGTAAGCCGTTGTGCACGGAGCAAATCAACACATCCTCATTATTTAATTTACACTAAACCAACTAAACAGCTCCATTATCTGCAGATCCTACTGATTCACTATTTCATGTACACTGTAATTTACTCTTGGAGTGCCACATTCTCCCGACATCCATAATGGTCAGTCTCTGTAATAAAATTTACCTTTCACTTCTGTTCTTCCCAAACATTTGTCAGAACTGAATAGCTTTACAATAAAAGGAATCTATTTATCAATTTTTGTTTACTCTCTGTTTTCTTAATTTATTATGAAGGGAATCAAATAATCAGATAAAAATTATTCTATGTAGTGGTGGTGGTAGAGAGAATGCACTGATTCTATGTAGTCCCTTCCATTAATATAAAAGACTAGCCGACCTACGGCGTAGTATACGCCGCATAATTATTTATTGATGGGTGAACACTTCGTGAAAGACACAGTTGTCCAAATAGG